>NC_054475.1:121738424-122338424 GCF_017639515.1 Carcharodon carcharias
CTCTCCCCCTCCCCCTCTCCCCCTCCCCCTCTCTCTCTCTCTCCCCCTCCCCCAATCCCCCTCCCCCTCTCTCTCTCCCCCTCCCCCCCTCCCCCTCCCCCTCTCTCTCTCCCCCCTCCCCCTCTCTCTCTCCCCCCTCCCCCTCTCTCTCTCCCCACTCCCCCTCTCTCTCTCCCCCCTCCCCCCCTCCCCCCTCCCCCTCCCCCTCTCTCTCTCCCCCACTCCCCTCTCCCCCCCCTCTCTCCGCCCCCCTCTCTCCCCTCCCCTCTCTCCCCTCCCTCTCCCTCTCCCTCTCCCCCCACTCTCTCCCTCTCCCCCCACTCTCTCCCCTCCCTCTCCCTCTCCCCCCCCCTCTCTCCCCTCCCTCTCCCTCTCCCTCTCCCCCCCAACCCTGATCGGTGAGCTGCCTGCCAGCTCTCATTCAGTACTGCACCTTCCCTTTAAACTGCTGCTGGCCCCCAGCATATTTAAGGGATGGACTGAGAGATAGCGAATATTAGGATCAGTGGGGAATGGCCATCCGGGAACTACTCAAAAAGACTCACCATGCCTGGTACCTAGGAAAAGCTTCGCACAACATTTCTCAACAGCAACCTAAACAGTGTATCTCTACAGCACCAATGTTACATCACTGCAGCTTTAGTCTGCCAATTTAGAACAAAATCAGAGACCCTTTCAAAGTGTGGGCTTGTGCCCACTAGAAACTGGATTGAATGTTTAAATTCATACAATCGTATAGCACAGAATGAGGCTATTCAGCACATTTGGCATGTACTGCTTTTTGAAAATGCTATCCAATTAGTCCTAAGCCCCTATTCTTTACCAATTTGTAAAACTTTACGTTTGAAGTTAGGATTTAATCTGCTTCCACCACCCTTCCAGGCAATTCAACATAAATTATACTGACTATGTGCATCAAATAATTGCTCCTCATTTCCCCTGTGGTTTGTTTACCAATTATCATAAGTCTGTGTCAGCTGGTTATTGACCCACCTGCTGAAGTGGAATTGAGTCAGGAAATCTCTAGTATTTCCTCCTGGTTTCCACACCACAGTCAGGTTAGCTTAAATCTTCCCCAATAGCATGAGCAAATTGCCCTACAAGCAAATTGGGCTTGGCCTAAATAGCCAAGTGGTTATGACAAGGTGTTTACTAAAACCTGCTTTCACAGCCACATCTCCTTTCTCAGTGACTGTCTCCATCTCCGACTTACCCCACGTGGATTTCAACTGAAATTCCACCCCTCATGTTTCGAACCCACCCAGGATTACAGGTATCTCCGGGACATAAAACGTTTCTCGGACTGCTGTTCCCGTCACATTCTGAAATCCACACTCAGTGCCATGCGCCGCCATATGAACACACTCGACCTCTCCCTCCAGCAGCACCGCCGTACCCTTTTTCAAAGCTGCGCGTGCCCCCAGTTTCATTTTATCCTTCGGCTCATCCGACGCCTCAACAAGAAACTTTTTCTCTTTCTCTCAAGTGCTAAGGAACGCAAGCTCCAACAACTCATCGACACCAACACCCATCTAGGACCCTCCACCCCTGCCTGTCCCTCCGTCCCCACCCTTTCTTCCAATCCCAACCCCAGCCGTGTATTCACTATACCCCCTGACCTTCTCCTCTCCTATGCTGAACATTCAGTGCTCAGCAAAGGACTTAGTTTCATACCCTTACACCCTCACCTCAATGAATTTCGGGCTCGGCATGATGCTGAACTCTTCTTCCGCCGTCTTCGTCTCCGGGCTGACTTCTTTGGGCAGGTGTCCACTCCCAGTTCAATGGATCCTTTTACCCATCTCCAATATTCTCCCTCCACCTGGACCCCTCCCTCTGGATTCTTACCTTCTCTTGATCTTTTCATTGAGAACTGTCGGTGCGACATTAGTCGTCTCAATTTCTCTGCTCCTCTCACCCATTCTAACCTGTCTCTCTCTGAACTTACTGCTCCATTCTCTCAGGTCCAACCCTGACATTGTCATCAAACCCGCTGACAAGGGTGGTGCTGTTGTTGTCTGGCGCACTGACCTCAACTCGCAGACACTTCCTCGTACCTCTCCCTGGACCATGACCCCACCACTGAACATCAAGCCATTGTTTCCTGGACTGTCACTGACCTCATCTCTTCTGGGGATCTTCCTCCCACAGCTTCCAACCTGATAGTTGCCCAACCTCGGACGGCCCACTTCTATCTCCTACCCAAAATCCACAAACAGAACTGCCCCGGTAGACCGATCATCTCAGTTTGCTCCTGCCCCCAGAACTCATTTCTCATTATCTTGACTCCCTTCTCTCTCCCCTTATCCAGTCCCTTCCCACCTACATCCGTGATTCCTCTGACACCTTACGTCACATCAATAATTTCCAGTTGCCTGGCCCCAACCGCTTCCTCTTCACCATGGACGTCCAATCCCTCTACACCTCCATCCCCCACCAGGATGGTCTGAGAGCCCTTAGCTTCTTCCTCGAACAAAGGCCCGAACAATCCCCATCCACCACTACTCCCCTCCGTCTGGCTGAACTTGTTCTCACGCTGAACAATTTCTCCTTCAACTCCTCTCACTTCCTCCAAATAAAAGGTGTGGCTATGGGTACCCGCATGGGCCCCAGCTATGCCTGTCTCTTTATGGGGTATGTGGAACATTCCTTGTTCCAGTCCTACTCCGGCCCCCTTCCACAACTCTTTCTCCGGTACATCGATGATTACTTCGGTGCCGCTTCACGCTCTCATCAGGTCTTGGAAAAATTTATTAATTTTGCTTCCAATCTCCACCCCTCCATCATTTTCATGTGGTCCATCTCTGACACTTCCCTTCCCTTCTTTGACCTCTCTGTCTCAATCTCTGGTGATAGACTGTCCACCAATATCCATTAAAAACCCACCGACTCCCACAGCTACCTCGACTACAGCTCCTCACACCCCGCTTCCTGTAAGGACTCCATCCCATTCTCTCAGTTCCTTCGCCTCCGTTGCATCTGTTCCGATGATGCTACCTTCAAAAACAGTTCCTCTGACATGTCCTCCTTCTTCCTTAACCGAGGTTTTCCACCCACGGTCGTTGACAGGGCCCTCAACCGTGTCCGGCCCATCTCCCGCACATCCGCCCTCATGCCTTCTCCTCCCTCCCAGAAACATGATAGGGTCCCCCTTGTCCTCACTTATCACCCCACCAGCCTCCGCATTCAAAGGATCATCCTCCGCCATTTCCGCCAACTCCAGCATGATGCCACCACCAAACGCATCTTCCCTTCACCCCCCCTATCGGCATTCCATAGGGATCGCTCCCTCCGGGACACCCTGGTCCACTCCTCCATCACCCCCTACTCCTCAACCCCCTCCTATGGCACCACCCCATGCCCACGCAAAAGATACAATACCTGCCCCTTCACTTCCTCTCTCCTCACCGTCCAAGAGCCCAAACACTCCTTTCAAGTGAAGCAGCATTTCACTTGCATTTCCCCCAACTTAGTCTACTGCATTCGTTGCTCCCAATGTGGTCTCCTCTACATTGGAGAGACCAAACGCAAACTGGGCGACCGCTTTGCGGAACACCTGCGGTCTGTCCACAAGAATGACCCAAACCTCCCTGTCGCTTGCCATTTTAACACTCCACCCTGCTGTCTTGCCCACATGTCTGTCCTTGGTTTGCTGCATTGTTCCAGTGAAGCCCAACGCAAACTGGAGGAACAACACCTCATCTTCCAACTAGGCACTTTACAGCCATCCGGACTGAATATTGAATTCAACAACTTTAGGTCGTGAGCTCCCTCCCCCATCCCCACCCCCTTTCTGTTTCCCCCTTCCTTTTCTTCTTTTTCCAATAAAATATAGATTTTCCTTTTCCCACCTATTTCCATTATAAAAAGAGAAAAAGAAGAAAAAAAGGAAAAAAATATATATTTATTTATTTGTTTGGGTTTTTTTTGGTTTTTTTTACATCTTTTATGCTCTCCCCACCCCCACTAGAGCTATACCTTGAGTGCCCTACCATCCATTCTTAATTAGCACATTCGTTTAGATAATATCACCAACTTTAACTTTAACATATATGTGTTCTATTGTACTATTGTCGTTGACATCTTTTGATGATCTGCTTCTATCACTGCTTGTTTGTCCCTACAACCACACACCCCCCCCTCCACCTCTCTCTCTCTCTCCGCCCCCAACACACACACCTTAAACCAGCTTATATTTCAACTCTTTCTTGGACTCGAACTCAAGTTCTGTCGAAGGGTCATGAGGACTCGAAACGTCAACTCTTTCCTTCTCCGCCGATGCTGCCAGACCTGCTGAGTTTTTCCAGGTAATTCTGTTTTTGTTTTTGAAGTGGTTATGGTACTGGGTTTTTGTTTTTGAAGTGGTTATGGTACTGGGTTTGTAACCCCAAGATCAAGAGTTCAAATCTCACAATGGCAAACTATGAAACAATGAATGTGTTTGAGTGAGTTAAAATCTTACTTTAAACACTGTCTAGTTGTTTGCATGCAATAAAATGCATCAAGAGTTCAAATCTCACAATGGCAAACTATGAAACAATGTAACTTCATCTGTATAAACAGATGGAAACGTGTTTGTACTCAAAAGAGTTACAAGCAAATTGGTCCCAGCTCTGCTTAGGTGCAATCCGGCTGGCCTATACAGGTCCTATCACTTCACGAATTGACCCCTATGTCCCAGGAATCTAAAGCCCTCCCTCTTGTACCATCTCTGTGGCCATGCATTTATCTGCTCAACCCTCCTATTTTGTTAGGAATGCATATTTTCAAGAACTATATGTGTTCTAAGACATTGGAAGGACATTGGAAAATCAGGACACTTTCTTAGGATCTGACCTGGAGTTTTTTTTTTTAAAAGGGCTATAAGTTCACCTGGGATTGTGAGCAACCTACCTTTTCCAAGAAATCACATGACTCAGCTTATTGCCCAGCAACGCACTTGAGGAAAGATGAGAGCAATTTGCTTATTTGAACGTTAATTTTAATTACTGGAGAAAAAAAAACTACTGTTTTTATAAAAGGCAGAGGCCCTAGATTTCCTGGAAATCACTTGACTAAAATGTGTTTTACGTTTTGAACTTTCTTATGGACTTGGATGTTGAGGAATAGGCTGAGAAGGAAGGCTGTCCTAACTCGCTGTCTCCCTGCCTTGCCTTAAATTCCATGTTATCTACCTCCAGCCAGAGAATCCCCATCTCAGTTTAACTAGTCTGTATTTGGAAAACTGAAAAGCTGAGCCGAGAGAGAGATCCCAAGCTTTTATCAGGCTCTATTCTCCTCCATACTGAAGCTCCTTTGGAAAGAACATCCAGACAACTAACATGACCAGCGATCAGTCTCCACACATAGGAACACTGGAATGACAGTGTCAAAACCCTTCGAACTTTATCCTTTTCCATAACGTTTTCTGATTGGTCAATCTCTGCAGAGACCCTATTTATCTTGTCCTTTGTTTGTGTGCTTGTTGGGATGTAAAAGGGGTAAATAGTTACACTTCTGGATTACAAATTATATGTGAAACAGATTTTACAACTTGTTTTAAAAAAGAAGTTTCGCTACATAATAAATTAATCATTCTGAGTTTATTGAAAGAAGCCTAGCTAAAATCTCTTTTGCCCTGGTTCTGACAATAGCGAAAGTAAACCTTTGGCCATTTTGGTAAGTGAATTAAACATTTACACTTATGCTGCAACCTGTAGAGTAGTGGGGCTAGAGAAACTGCGCACTCCTCTCGTCTGGCCACAACATATATTGTGAGCTCTTGTGGGATTTTTAAATGTGGGCAACAGGTGGTGATTGGTCATGGATTAATAATAATTGGCCAGATACCAGGGCAGAATTTTCTGGAGGCTGGGGTGGGGGGCATGCAGAGCAGGAGCAGGACCCAATCTCCACTCACGATCGGGTCTGCACTGCCATTTTACGTGGGTGAGCTAATTAAGGCCTGCCCAACGTGCTTCACGAACCTGAGCACAGCAGAAGCAAACGGATGGCTGTGGGCACACTCAGCCCACTGGGTCCAGCAGCCTGTATAAAGGAAGGCCTGGCAGCCTTGGAAAGGGTGCTGGCAATGGCTTGGGGAAGGGCTCTACAGAGGGGCAATGGATGTTGTGCAAATCCAGAGGGTAGGCCATCAGGGCAGGCCAGGCTTGAGGGTAGGGCGGGGCGCCAGTGTGCCCCTAATTTTTCTGATGACTGCCATGCTCGGGGACGTGGCAGTACGACGGGAGCTGCTGGTTCCCCAGGATGGGAGGAGAAGGGCCCCCCCCCCCCATCCCCACATGATGAAACGTGCCTGGGAGGAGGTGGTGGAGGTGATGTGCACCTGGATCCAGTGTCACAAGCGCTTCAACGACTTGTTGCGCTCTGGAAGGGTGAGGACAATGTTGGCATTGATCACTCAGCCCAGCAGGTCGGCTTTCCCCCTGCTGCCGCCACCCCCCTGCCAACCAAGTCTGAGTGTCGTGACTGCACTGAATTATTGATGACATGTGTGCTTTGCTGGGTGGGCCAGCACATATTGCCCATGCTGAGGTCAGCCTGAGAGGGTGGTGAAGAGATGGGTTCTGTGCCCACAGCATGTGGTACACTGAGACCCACATGACTGTTCTGGGGTAACCCGGAGGAGCTGCACCTAGGCGCAGTGCTGGATCTCCAGGACATGTCAAAGTCAGCGTGATGACATGCTGGGCGGGGAGCTTCAAGGTGGCGTTGGCACCGATCCATCTGCTGCCCGCTATGCTCCACATGCTTGCGCCTCCTTGCTATGGTAGGTTAGACCGTGCGGTGCCTAATGTGATGTAGGCAGCATGTGACCAAGGAGGTGGTGGGGAACAGGCCTAGCATCTTTGAGTGAGTGTTCAGCAGCAGCGGTGTGAGGAGGCTCTGGAGCCCTGCAATGTCCCACTCTGGTTGGGGTGGGCCATGCGAGAAGAGAGTTCATGTACAATTTGCACTAATCAATGCTCTTCTCTCATTTTCAGGAGAATGCTCATAATGCAGCAGAGCATGTGAGGACTGGTGGGGGCCAGGCGCAGTTAGCCATTCTCAGCTGATTTGAGTAGGAGGCTCTGGATCTGGAGAGGCGCCACGCGCCCAGGTCCACTGGTATGTGTGAGGCTGGGGTGCCACGGCCAGGTACGTATGCCCAACAGTGAGGTCAGCATTGTTCTCCCAACAGTCATAGCAGTGCTGGATGTTAATTGATTTAATTTTGCAACATGGCTTGACCATTGCTTATGGAAGGATGAGCACATAATGATCTGGGGGGCAGGGATGCACATTGACATTGTCTCCACGTGAACTGATCCAATGTCCTTGTTCTTCCTTTCAGTATCAGCGGAGCAGGGCTGTAGGAGGAGCAGCAGAGGCCCCCTCTCACAGCTGAGGGCCCTGAAGTCTCACCAACACAGATACTAGCACCTTGATGGGAGTTAGAACATCAGCTAGTGTCCCAGGGCACAGCGGTGAGGGCACTTCAGTCACTGGAGCAGCTGGCAGAGACAGCGAGTGTCCATGGTGCCAGCAGTCAGAGGCTTGCAGGGGACCAGGCACATGCTCAGTCAGTGCCTGATGATGTGCCTCTGGAGTCATCCGCAATGCAGCAAATGCAGGGAATGGGGCTGGGTGTGCGGGAGTGTCTGGGGGAGATACATGAGGTTATGCTTGGCTTGGTCTCCAGGGTGTGGGCATCTATGCAGATGATCGCTGAAGCAATGAGCCACATGTCGGAGCACCATCCTTCCTCCATGGAGAGAGTGATTCTCGTGGAGAGGCTCCTCCAGGAGACCCATCAGGGCTTCCTGAGGATGCGCCTGGACCAGCAAGCTCTCACATCAGCATTGACCTCAGCTGGTCATTGCCAATGTGGAGATGATATGGGCACCAAGTTTCCCAACTCTGTACTCATCCATCCACAGTGAGCAGAGAGGCCCAAAGCGACCTCACATTGGCGCAGCAGCTGCCTGTCATCTCTGCGAGCTCCTCTCAAGGCGCTCTGGATGAGGGCGGCAGCTCCTCTGCCCCTCTCCCATTGAACACTGCATCCAGTGAGGCTGTGACGACTGGGGAGATGCCAGCTGTAGAACCGGCAGCTCCGTCCCAGGCGGGGCCAGCATAGGCTCCACAAGCCAGAGGATGACCACCAAGGTCATTAAGGGCAACAGGACAACAGAGTCAGCAACCTGTCTCAGATGCCACTCCCAGCGATGGGGCAGCACCAAGACGTAGCACCCGGAAACGTAAACATAGAGCATCTTAGGCACACTACAGGTTTTTCACTGGTACTTTTGTGTTGGCCTGAGATGAGGTCTTTATAATTTGCTTTGAATTGAAATACCCTTGTCATTTTGTTTCATTAAGTTTCTTAGCCTGTGATATTAAATTCAGACATGTGACCATGGCTGAGCGTGCCTCTTTTCTTCTGCATGTGTATGGTTTCCAGAAATGTTAGGACTGCTTTGTGGGACATTCGGCTTCATTAACCAGGCCCTTAGTTACTGTTCCTAACCTGGAACATTTGGCATTTAGGTATCAAGTATGGAGCCTACAGCCTTGACCTGGAGGTCCATCTGTGGTGTGCTAGCTGAAGGTTCATTGGATTAAAGCCTCCCGGGTGTCACTGCCTCCTTGCAGTATGCCTGGGTCAGCGTCTACCCCCTCATCATTTCCCTGTGCGTGCTGATCCTCAGACTCACTGCTGGACTCTGTGTGCAGTTGCAGCCACTGCGTTGATGTCTTCATCGTCCACTTTCCAGAGCAAGATTGTGCAGAGCGCAGCATGCTACCACTATCACTGACACACAATCTGGGGGGTACTGGAGTGCGTCCCCCAAATGGACCAGGCACCGGAAGCACATCTTGAGAAGACCGATGGCTCTCTCCACCACAGCCCTTGTGGAGGCATGGCTCCTATTGTAGCGCTGCTCAGCTTCTGTTCTTAGATGGCAGAGAGGCATCATGAACCACCTCCTGAGGGGATAGCCCTTGTCACCCAGCAGCCACCCATCCAGCCAGGCTGAAGCACTGAAGAACCCCAGCACCTGGGAGTGTCTGAGGATGTAGGTGTTGTGGGAGCTGCCTGGGTACCTTGCACAGACTTGCAGAATCTGCATCCTGGGTACCTTGTACAGACTTGCAGAATCTGCACATGTGTGTAGATGTGCACACACTGCACGTTCATGGAGTGGAAGCCCTTCCTGTTGACAAAGCCACCGGGCTCACCTGTTGGCACCTTGATAGACACATGTGTGCAGTCTATAGCACCCTGGATGTGGGGGAACCCAGCAATCAATGTGAAGCCTCTGGGTTGCTCAGCCTGGCTTGCCTGGTCCCAAAGGAAATGGATGAAGGTCAATGTACTCCTGAACAGAGCGTCTGTAACCTACTTGACACAAGTGTGGAAAGCTGACTGGGAGACACCGCAAAGGAGCAGAGGCATAGAAGTTGAGGGCAGCTGTGACCTTTAGAGTCACTGGCATGGGGTGTCCACCCACACAGTTAGCGGAGGTCTTAGGGCCAATCATCTGACAGGTATAGTTGACTGTCTCCCTTGACAGTCGGAGCCTCCTTCGGTACTGCACCTCAGACATATTGAGGTAGCTGCTTCGCCGCCTGTATACCCTGGCAGCAGGATAGTGGCATCTTCTGCAGTCGCTTCCGCCTAGGTCTACCTCTTGGCCCTGCGCTCCTTGTGCTTGCGTCTGTCCTCCCAAAGGTGGCTCCCCAGGAAGCTGAATGTGCACTCCTGGCCTCCTCCCCCTTCTAGCCCTCCCTTCCTCCTCAGAGGAGGTGCCTCCAGTGGAGAGTTCAGCTCCCATTCCCAGGCTATGGGAAGGATTCCAGAAACCTGCAGGCCCAAATAAGATTCCTCACTGCAGAGTGCTGACCTGAAGGCTAAGAGTCCAGACAAAGCAGCTGGTATGCGTTTTGAAGTATTGCAGATCACACAGGCAAGTATCAGTAACTTTGAAAAATCAATACTTAAGAGAGCACATTCGTGACCCCAGTGAGCCCTCTTATCCCGCCCGTGGATGAGGTTTATACAAATGTGTCCTACCTGCCTGCCCGTTACGCCCGTGTGCCGACCCAAAGATTGCACGGGCGCTGAAAAATCGGCATTGATTAGTGAGTCAAGGGTTTTAACTATCCCGTTAATTAATCACAGGTGTGCAGCGGATATCATCACGCGCTTGCCCAATGAACTATCACGATGACGCAGGATGATATTGGGACGCTCACCTGACATCACCGCGCATCATTTTATGCGTGGACATGCAGGGGCCACACCTGCACACCATTGGGAAAATTCTGCCTCAGGTTTCTTAAGCGTTAATGAACCAAAATGGCTTTGTAAGTCACTAAGACTTTTCTAAAGTTGGAATATTTAACTCTGGCTGACGTACAAAAGTAACCAAGGGTAAGCTAATGGAATTAGCAGATAGATTGAAGTTAGAAGTAATCATAGGGGCAAGGAAGCAGACGTAATTGAGGTAATAGCATAGCATTTGAATTTGGAAGGGATACAAGAGAGACCGTGATCCCCAGGGGGCGAGTCAATTGTGTTAGCTAAGATTCAGTTGCAAAAAAAACTTGAACCAGAGATAAAAGACAGAGAAAGAGAAATGAAAAAAATTGAATTGGAAAGAGAAAGCGGAATGAAAAGGCTTGAACTTGACCTCCAGAGAGAGACGTTAGCAAGGGGGGATAGAGAGCAGGAACAAGCTAGGGAATGCCAGCTTGAGAGGCTGGAATTTTAAAAAGAGGCACCAGGTGTTGCGGAAAGTTTTGCTGATGGAAAAACCACCCCAGCCTAGAGCCCAGTGGGAAGATGTTTAAATTTGTTCAAGCCCTTCCCAAGTTTGAGGAAAGGGATGTTGAGGCCTTTTTAATTTCGTTTGAGAGAGCAGCTAAGCAAATGAAGTAGCAAAAGAAAATGAACAGTGATCTTGCAAAGTAGGTTTATAGACAGAGCTCATGGGTTTCTATGGATTATGATACAATGAAAAAGGATTTTCTTATTGTGTATGAGTTGGTCCCTGAGGCGTACAGGCAGAAATTTCGAAACATAAGGAAACAGCCTGGGCAGACCTATACTGAATTTGAGAGGGTAAAGCAAAGTAATTTTGACTGTTGGATAAGGGCATTATCAGTAGAGACCACATATAAGGTTCTTAAAGAATAATTCTCCTGGAAGAATTTTAAAATTCACTTCCTCCAGTAGTTATAACTGATGTCAAAGACCAAAAGGTTGCACCAGTTAGGCAGGCAGTGGAGATGGCTGACAATTATGAGTTGGTCCATAAATACAAACCCTTTGTCCATCACCCCCACAAACCCGAGAAGGACAGAAAGTGGGAAGGTGAAAGGAAGGCAAGTAACCAGGGAAGAGAAGGGACAGCTGGGAATGCCCCGGGAACTCTCCTCAGACCAGAAAGGAAGATGCTGGGGGTGGAAGTGTTATTCAAAGTCCTAAATGTTTCCAGTGTACAAGGTGGGACATCTTCGTGCAGACTGCTGGAAGTTGTGTGCGAAATCCATGGGAGTTACTGGGGTACGTAAGTGCAATTCAGAAAAAGGACCCCTGACCAAAATACAATAGATCAAGTTGTACCGTTAACTACAGCTGGGAGTCCGAGTGTGGACACTGCTGTGAGTTCAGGGGCGATGAATAAGATACATGAGAGTTATAAGAATTTCTGTCGAGAGGAAAAGCAACCCTCATCCCTCAAATGAGACAGTTAAACCCATAAATATATCAATATATAGATACAGGGGCCACTCAAACACTTTTGCTGGGCAAAGGCATAACTTTTGCACCAGAGAGTGCATTAAAAGCCAAAGTTTGAATAAATGGTATTGGCAGGGACTTTCTTTTATTTGTTACCCGCAATTCATCGAATGAATCTATTGGTTTTGGTGCCTTTGTGTTAATTTATGGACATGAGATAAGAGGTCCTCTGAGATTAATCAAGGAAAGGTTTTCACGACAGAAATGATGGGCAGGGTTTTTAGGTCGTCAGGCAGGCGTGGTTGGCAGGCCCGGGAGCAACCGGGAAACGCTCCACTGCCCGCGATCGGCCCCCGACCACGATTTCACATTGGTTGGCCAATTAATGGCCAACCAGTGTGAAACACACACTGAAAGGCTCAGAGCTGCCGGGGTCGGGGCGGGAGGTGGGCAAACGCTGAAGTCTCCGCAGGCGTGGGTGAGGTTTCCTCAAAAATGCAGAGGTCGCCTGGCCCATTCACCTGTCTACCAACCATAACGTTGGACGGGCAGCGAAAAATCTCTCTTAATTAATAAATTAATGGCCTAATTGGCTTCTTAATTGTCAGCGGGCGCACTGCCAACTTTCGCACATGTGCACGCCAACTGAAATATCACGCAAGTGTGCGATGACGTCAGGACACTTGCTCAACGTCACCGTGCACAACTTTACACCCAATCGGGTCAGGCACGCACCCTCCTGCAGGACGTAAAAGTCTGCCTTATGTTCCCGTCTTCCAGGATGGCTTGCAGGAGCCTGCAAAGTGGCTCAAGAACAACTTACAGTTTCACAAACAATGATAAAGGAATGGGCAGATAAGCGAGCTGCAATCTGAAAATTACAACTAGAGGATGAAGTGTTAGTTTTATTACCATTACAGGGGGAACCTCACAGCACGGTTCAGTGGCCCATACAAGGAAATTAAGATGGTTGGTTAAGTAAATTATTTGATTGACACCCAGATCCTAGGAAAAAGAATCGGCTATGTCATATGTACCAATATGTTAAAACAATACCATCGTAGGAATTAGGATAAGAAGGAGCAGGCATATCAGATTGTAAGGACAGTGGAGGACGAAAGAGACAGTGAGAATGAGGCAGAAGGAGACTTAGGGTAGAATCATCCCAGATTTGCACCGTGTGGTAACGGACCGGAAAAAGGAAGTTTTACCCGCTAACTGCAATGGCGGCTTTTCACGCCGTATCATCCCAATCCCGTCATTAATCATGAATTCCTGGGAAACATATTGTTTTGCTGGTGGGTAGCCTCCGATTCACTCGCCACACCGTCACCTCACTGTTTCCTCACTCTGAGCGCCAGATTTAAAGCGCAGCCACACAGACAGCTCTCAGTGTTTCCAGCCCAGGACTGCTGCACAGAAGACATGGCCCCGAAAGGCAAGAAGACTGCAGCCCCCCGATTCAGTAATGCATCGCCGGAGTGCCTTCTGGACACTGCCGGAGCCTGCTGTGATGTCCTCTACCCCCAAATCTGGCCACAGGAGGCCCATCAACATCACCACTCTGGCTTGGGAGGTGGTGGTCAGTGCCCAGAACAGGTTCACCATTCAATGCAGAAAGAGGATGAATGATCTCATCTGTGCTGCCAGGGCAAGTCAGCCATCTCATCATTCTCTCACACTCACAAGCCCATCATACATTCGCTGGCATCTCACTCACTGCCAGCTCAAGGGACATCACCACTCATTCTCTCACACACACCCTCACATCTCCATTTGGCCTCACCTCCTATGGGGACTGCGTCCTCAGCCCTCATCCTCTCAAGGCCACTTGCACAGGTCAACATGTGTCCCTTGACATACCCTGGGATACCCTCTTCAACTGCAAGGCCCTAGCCCTGCAGCCTCTTCCCTTGGCTGAGGCCATATATCCCCCTTACCCAAGCAAGCCATAGCCTTGTAGCCATTGAAAAGCCTCATGGCTGGTCTCGAAAGTAGAGACCTGGCTATGAGCCCCTGCTAAAAGTGATGTGGTACTGCCTGTGAAGCCTGGCGCTGAGTGGTGCTTGAAGAAAGGTAGGCAAACAAGCCTCAAAATCCCTGGTGATGTTCAGCTCATCAAGTGCACGTCACTTATGTTCAGTTGTGAAACACGTTGGCGTGATGCCTGGATGATCCAGTGTATGGGGTGATTCCAGCGAGCAAGGCTTATAATGATATGCAGATGTATTAAAATGAATTTCCTGACTTGCGGCGGTGGAAACACAGCCTGCCATTGACGGGCACAGTGGACGAGTGCAACCTGATTTCAGGACATCGGGAAACAGATTTTTGGCCTTCTCTCCGTATTGTCAACTCACGCCCGCCATGATGCCTGATGCCAAAGGGCACGGAAAATTCCACCCTTAGTTCACAAATTGAATCTCCTTTTTTTCCTTCATGGAATGATGGCACTACTGGCTAGGCCAGCATTTATTGCTCACCCCTAGTTGCCCTTGAGAAGGTGGTGATGAGCTGCTTTCTTGAACTGTTGCAGTCCATGTGCTGTAGGTACACCCACTGTGCTGTTAGTGAGGGAGTTCCAGGATTTTGACCCAGTGACAGTGAAGGAATGGCGATATATTTCCAATTCAGGATGGTGAGTGACTTGGAAGGGAACTTCCAGGTAGTGGTGTTCCCACAGGGAGAATTTCTGTTTGGCGTGCGGAGGTGGGTCCCGCTCACCGACGCGTAAAATGACGCGCGATGACTTCGGGCGTGCATCCCAACGTCACCATGCGTCATTCTGATCTTCTGTTCGGCGGGTGCACAACTGAGTCAGCTGCATGCCCACCGAAACTGCCAAAGGCCTTTTAAGGCCATTATTAAACTAATTAAAGATATTGACAGGCCTGTCAGTCAATGAGGGGTCATGTGTAAATGATTTTTTACCTTCTTTATTTAAAATTCTCATTACAAAATTAATCTCCCTGAGGCAGTTCCGTGCCCGACTCTCCCTCCTCCACCCACCCACACAGGGAGCGCTGAGCACTAATGGGCGTGCGTCACGCTGGGTGGGCCTTAATTGGCCCGCCCATGTAAAATGGCAGCGCGCAGCCAATTGCGGGTGCTGATCGGCTCCGCGCCTACTGGCGCCCACTCCGACTGGCCCACCGATGGGGAGAAAATTCTCCCTCATGTGTCCAAGGGGATTTTATAAGTTCTTGCAATGCATATTATAGACTGTGTGCTACTGTGCGTCGGTGGTCTAGGGAGTGAATGTTTGTGGACGGGGTGCCAATAAAGTGGGCTGCTTTGTCCTGGATGGCGTCAAGCTTCTTGAGTGTTTTTGGAAATGCACTCATCCAGGCAAGAGGAGTGTATTCCATCAAACTCCAGACTTGTGCCTTGTAGATGATGGACAGGTTTTGGGTAATCAGGAGGTGAGTTACTTGTCATAGGACTCCTAGTCTCTGGCCTGCTCTTGCAGCCACAGTATTTATATGGCTAGTCCAATTCAGTTTCTGATCAATCGTAACCCTAGGATGTTGATGGTGGGGGATTCAGTGATGGTACTATCATTGAATGTCAAGGGGTGATGGTCAGATTCTCTCTTGTTGGAGGTGATCATTGCCTGGCACTTGTATGGCACAAATGTTACTTGCCACTTCTCAGCCTAAGCCTGGATATTGTCCAGGTCTTGCTGCATTTGGGCATGGACTGCTTCAGTATCTGAGGAGTTGCGAATGGTGCTTAACACTACAATCGTCAACGAACATCCCCATTTCTAACCTTATGATAGAAGGAAGGTTATTGATGAAGCAGCTGAAGCTGGTTGGGCCTGGGACACTACCCTGAGGAATTCCTGCAGTGTTGTCCTGGGACTGACATGATTGGTATCCAACACCCACAACCATCTTCCTTTGTGCTTGGAATGACTCCAACCAGTGGAGTGTTTTCCCCCTGATTCCTAGTGACTCCAGTTTTGCTAGGACTCCCTGATGCCACACTGAGTCAAGTGCTACCATGATGTCAAGGGCGGTCACTTTCACCTCACCTCTGAATTCAGATAGTTTGTCCATTTTTGAACCAAAGCCATAATGAAGTCAGGAGCTGAGTGACCCTGGCAGAACCCAAACTGAGCACCAGTGAGCAGGTTACTACCCGGTTAGTTAACACCGAAATATTAGGACAGTTAGACAGCATATTCTCATACTTAGAGGTAGGACAACAAAAAGATCTAGTGAGGTTAGTTACAGAATTTAAAGGAATCTGATAGGATAAACCAGGGTGTACAATTTTGGCCATGCTTAATGTGGATGTAGGGGAATCTTCTCCTATAAAACAATATCTTTGTTCTTTAAGATAAAAGCAAAATAATGCAGATGCTGAAAATCTGAACAAAAACAGAAAATGCTGGAAAAATTCAGCAGGTCTGGCAGCATCTATGGAGAGAGAAACAGGGTTAACGTTTTGAGCCCATATGACCCTTCTTCAGAGCTCTGTTTTATGTTTTTATCTGTTTTTGTTCCTTATTCCTTAAGTTTGGAGAATCAGTCTCAGGTGAAAGCAGAAATTCAATATATGTTTGAAAATCACCTAACTGAACCTAGTCAAACCAATTGGAGTTAGGGCCTAAATCTGATGGGTCAACCAGAGTGTGCATAGACTATAGAAAGGCTAATGCATTAACTAAAACAGATTCTTACCCAATCCCTCATTTAAAAGATTGTATTGACTGGGTTGGCAGTGCCACATTCCTTAGTAAGATAGTTTTAGTGAAAGAAAACTGGCAAGTACCTTTAACATCACAAGCTAAGGAGATGTCGGCCAAATGGGCTATACCAATGCCATTCGGGCTAAAAAATGCTCCAGCCACTTTCCAAAGATTAATGAATCAAATTGTAACCAATGTTCCTAACTGTGTGGTTTATTTGGATGATGTATTGATTTACATCATTGGAAAGATCATTTAAAACAATTGGAAGCCCTATTTAAATACCTGCAGTCAGTAGGTCTAGTAATAAACCTTGCCAAGAGTGAGCTCGCAAAGGAGTGAGTAACTTACCTTGGGCATATGGTAGGGCAAGGACAAGTGTGGCCAAGAACAGCAAAAGTACAGGATTTGGTGGAATTCCAAGCCTCTAAAACCAAATGGGAAATCATGAGATTTTTGGGGATGTGCAGCTTTTATTGTAAGTTTGTGCCAAACTTCAGCACAATAGCAGCTCTACTAACAGATTTATTGCAAAAGAAGGCAAAGGTAGCATGGCCAAGAGAGTGCCAGACAGATTTTGAGAAGCTGAAGGTAATCCTGATGAATGAAGCGATGTTGGCCGCCCCAACTTCACAAAACCCTTCAATG
The DNA here is from genome assembly GCF_017639515.1 of Carcharodon carcharias. Lineage (NCBI taxonomy): Eukaryota > Metazoa > Chordata > Chondrichthyes > Lamniformes > Lamnidae > Carcharodon > Carcharodon carcharias. The sequence continues at coordinate 121,755,497 of NC_054475.1, forward strand.
TGGCAATCGATGTTAGTGACTTGCAGATGGGTGCACCTTATTGCAAGAAGATGTGTCAGGCATAGAGAAGCCAGTGGGGTACTTTTCTAAAAAAAATTAAATTGGCATCAGAAGAGACACTCTACAGAAAAAAAGGAAATTCTGGGGCAAAATTTTTACCTTGGCGGGAGGGCGTGTGCCTGACCCGCTCGAGCGTAAAATGATGCGAGTTGACGTTGAGCGAGCGTCCCGACATCAACGCGCAGTTGCGCGATATTTCAGTTGGCGGGTGCATGTGGGAATCGGCAGTACCTGCTGACAATTAAAAAGCTTTTTAAGGCCATTAAAGTCTTAATTAACTTACATTTTTTGCTGCCTGTCCATTCGTCTATGGGCGGCGTGAGGTTTCCAAATGCAAATAAATATAAAATAAAAATTTTAAAATTTAATTAATAACGTCCCTGCTCATGTGACAGAGTTTGACATGTTTTATAAGATTTTGTGAACCTTTATTTATTTTCCTGAAAACTCTTCATCTCCCTGAGGTAGCTGTGTGCCTCAGGGAGATTTGCAAGAGCGCACTTGCACACATGCGTGAGGTTTGTGCTCATACATCATCCACAAACCCCCCCCCCAACCAACACCCCCGCACACACACACCCCCCCCCCCCACCACACCCCCGCCCCCGCCCCCGCCTGCATAGGCAGTGCTGAGCACAGCCGCTCCCTTCATCGGGCCACCAGCATGAAATCGCGGTCCAGCCCCGATTGCGGGCGGCGGTTGGCTTCCCAACTGCCCCTGTCCACCCCTGCTGAGCCCACCCGACAAGGGCTGAATTCTGCCCCTAGAATTGTTACTGGCTCTTAAACATTTTGAGATATATGTCCATCATAGGTATCAAGTAACGTTAATGTATACTGACCATAATCCCTTGTCCTTTGTGGGAAAGCCTAAGATGCAGAATGCCAGATTGTTCCGATGGAACTTGCTAATGCAGCATTATAACTTAAAGATTGTTCTTATTGCTAGGAAGGATAAAATAATTGTTAATGCATGATCAAGAATGTAATTTTGTTAGAATTATCTGGAAATCAAGAAAATTAGAGAAAGCTGTGTAAGGAGTGATTGAGAACGAGTGAGTGGATGTTTGATTTTTTTTCATATATTGTATATCTTTTCCTACAGACTTTGCAATGAAATACATTTGGAAATGGATTTTTATTTCTTAAGGGTGGAAGCATGTTAACAATCCATATTGTCAAGAGCTTTTTGTGTTTTTAAAAATTGGAAGGACTTTGGAAAATCAGAATCTGACCTGGAGTTTTTTTAAAAGGGTTATAAGTTCACCTGAGCTGTGAGCAACTTGCCTTTTCCAAGAAATCACATGCCTTCAGCTTACTGTCCAGCAAAGCACTTGAGGAGATGAGAGTTATTTGCTTATTTGAACTTTAATTACTTTAAACGCTGGAGAAAAAAAACTTTTTTTAAAGGCAGAGGCCCTGGATTTTCTGGGAATCACCAGACTGAAATGAATTCTATGCTTTGAACTCGTTTTCTTGACTCAGTTTTTGGGGAATAAGCTGAGAAGGAAGGCTGTGCTAACTCACTCTCTCCCTGCCTTGCCTGAAATTCCATGTGTGGTTATCAACCTCCAGCCAGAGAATCCTCATTTCGTTATAACACGTCTGGATTTGGAAACCTGTAAAGCTGAGATGAGGGAGAGATCCCAATGATTGACCTGGCTCCTTTGAAAAGAAAATCCAGACAACTGTGACCCAGCAATCAGTCTCCAGTAGGAACATTAGATGGACAATGTCAAAACCCTTCAAACTTTGTCCTTTTCCATAAAATTTTCCAATTGACGAACATCTGCAGAGACTCCTTTTGTTTTGTCCTATGTTTTGAGTGTAGGTGTGTGTGCGTGTGTGTGTATATGGGCTGCATCTTCCAGTCGGGAGGGAGGGGCCCGCTCGCCGATGCCTAAAATGACCCAGGGTGACATCAGGCGTGCGTCCCAGCGTCACCCCACGTCATTTAGATTTTCAGTTCAGTCGGCGCGCAGCTGACTTGGCTGCGCACCTGCTGAACTGTCAATGGCCAGTTAAGGCCTTTAAAAAAGTAATTACGGCAATTAATGGACCTGCCCATCCTACCTTAGGGTTGGCGGGTTTGCGGACAGCCCAGTGGCCTTCAGGATAAAGACGCAGAAAATTTGAATTTATTTTAAAGTGCTAGCCAGGACCAGCAGCTAGGGCACCAAAGCATACACAAACAGTCATGGCCTTACATGAAAGCTATAAAATTGTACAAAGGGCTCAGCTATAGATTTGCAGTTAGGAAATGGGAGACACATGGGCGGGGACACGGGATGACTCGATCGTGAAATGGGGAAGGCCATTTCGAAACTGATAGCCATCTTCAAAAAAGACAATGCCCAGTCTCTGCACTGCAATTACTGTACAAGAACACAATTATCAGCCCACCAGGGGGGTCATTGTGCTATGGCATTTGTCTAATTAATACCATTAAGTTGTAACTGATAGTAAAAGATATATAAACTGTGCTCATTTGAACCTCGGTGGAGAAGCACCTGGATTGCCCAGCGTTTGCTCCCCGCATGCGCAATAAAGGAACTGCTTGAATATTGCATCTGGACTCTGAGTGTTGAAATTTTGTACCAGAGTATTCCTCGAACGTTTCAAGGACAAATATGAAACCTCATCCAGGGGCGGGATGAGATTTCATCAGGGATTTAAAATGTTATAAAATGTTGAAATAAAAGAAATTGACATATCCCAGCTCATTGTCACATGAGGGTACGTCAGGAATTTTTTTTGTATCCTTCCAAAAATTGTTACAACTTTCACGGATCTCCCTGAGGCGGAACCCCCTGGCCCGCACAGAGAACGCACAGCGCTTCCGAGCAGATGTCACGCTGAGTGGGCCTTAATTGGCCCACCCACGTAAAATGGCAGCGCGGCCCCGACTGGGGGTGCCGATTGGGAACGTGCCCGCCCGCGCCCGCTCCCGCACACCTTCCCCCCCCAATGGGGGAAAATGTTCCCCGATGTGTGTGTTGGGATTTACAAGGGGTAGATAGTTACATCTCAGGATTACAAAGTGTATGTTAACCAGATCTGCAACTCGTTTTAAAAAATAAGTTTCAGTACATAATAAATCAATCATTCTGAGTTTGTTGAAAGAAGCCTGGTTAAAGTCTCTTTTATTCTGGATCTGACACACATTTTGATGTGTGAATTAAACATTCACACTTATGATGTGACCTGTGGAATAGTGGGGCTAGAGAAACTGTGCACTCCTCCAATTTCTGCACTTACTTGCATTTGATACCACGAGTAATTCAAGCTTACTAATGTTGCGGCCCTGTTTGCTAATTTTCTACCTAGCTCTCTAAATTCTGACTGCATCCCTCTTTCTACCTATGTTGTTGATACCAATGTGGACCATGACCACTAACTGCTCATCCTCCCCACTCACGGTGCTCTGTTGTCATTCAGTGACATTCTTGCCCCGGCACCAGGGATGTAACATACCATCCTAGATTCATGTCTGTGGTTGCAGAAATGTCTGTCCTCCCCTAACAATTGAATTCCCTATAAGTATTGCTTTTCCAGTCTTCTTCATATCATCCTGTACAGCTGAGCCGGCCATGGTACTATGGACTTGGCTCTGGCTGTACTCCTCAGTTGAATTTTCTTCATTATTCAGAACTGAATACTAGTTGAAGAGTGAGATGCACTCAGTGGGCTCGTGTATTACCTGCTTATTTTTCCTGACCCATTCGCTCTCTCCCTGCACACTCTTAAGTTGTAGGGTCACCATACCTATAAATGCACTGTCCACGAAGCTCTCAGCTTCATGAATGCACTGCAGTGATGACAGTTCCTACTCAAGCTCAGAAACCTTGGGCAGAATTTTGCCCATGATGGGCGGGCGGGCCCGACCGACTTGGCGGCGGGCGGGCAGCCAATTGCTGCTGCCAAAACAGGCCCCGCCGCCATTTTAAGTGGGTGGGCCGCCCGACGGGAAGCGCTATGCGCTTCCTGTGCGGGGCCTGGGTGGGTGGGTGGGGGAGGGATTCCCCAACTGCCAGAGTGTGCTCTTTCGCGCATGCCCACGAAAAAACTCACTTCTCCCTGAGGTGCCTCAGGGAGATCGCTGAAAGGCAGTGAAACTTTAAAAATAGAAAATTTTAAAAATCATTAACATTTCCCCCTCATGTGAAAACATCACACGAGATGGGACGTTAATGAAATACACAAAAATTTTATTACAATTTCATAATTCCGATATCAAACCTCATCCCGCCACTGGATGAGGTTTGTAAAAGAATCACTTACCCGCCTGCCGTTGGGCCCATGCGCTGAGCCGAAGTTCGCACGGGCCCCTCAAAATCTTCATTGATTGAAGAGTTAATGGCCTTAACGAGGTCTTTAATTAATGGCGGGCACGCATCCTGCTGCTGTGCACGTCCACCGACCGAAACATCACGATGCCGTGCGCTGACATCAGCATGCTCGCGCGACATCATTGTGTGACATTTTAAGCGCTGGTGTGTGGACTCGGCCACCCGCACGCCAGCCAGAAGATTCAGCCCCTGGAGTTCAAGCTTCTGCATCTGACAACACTTCCTGCACATCTGGTTTACCAGGACACAGGAAATATCCTGATGTTCCCATTCGGAACAGCATGTGCATTCTAGGGGCTGAGGCTGTCCTGCCATTCTTCCATCTATTAAATAATAAAACTTACTACTTAAAAAATAAAGAATTACCAGATACTCACTTCTCTGCTTCTTTTGTCACTTAAAAATAGGGAGGTTGACTGAAATTATTTGCTTAATTAATGTTATATTTTTAAAAAACAGATGTTGAATTTCCCAACTCCCTCAATTAACGTTGAACTTTGGGAAAAAGCAAACAATGCTACAATTCTCACCAGTTCAATTAACTCATGGCCATCCTGTAATGTCATAGTTGGTTTCTTTTTTTTCTTTCTCGTGAACCAAGGGGCAGCACAGCCCTCCCTGTCTGCTTCATATCAATCCTGACTTGCTTCACCCTCCTCCTAGTTTGCTTTGTATTGACCCTGACCTGCTTCACACTCCTCCCTGTCTACTTCATATTGATCCTGACCTGTTTCACACTCCTTCCAGTCTGCTTCACATGGACTGCAGCAGTTCAAGAAGGCAGCTCATCACCACCTTTTCAAAGGCAACTAGGGATGGGCAATAAATGCTGGCCCAGCCAGCGAAGCCCACCTCCCAAGAATGAATTAAAAAAAGTATAGAGCCTGTCCTGCTTCACACTCTTTCCGGTCTACTTCACATTGATGCTGACCTGCTTCATACTCCTCCCGATCTGTTTCATAGTGATCATGACTTTCTACACAGGCCTCCCAGTCTGCTTCACTGAGACCCAAGCTTCAAAGGCGAAAAGACAGACTCAATGCCTCAACTTGCTCTAACATCATTGTTGCCATGCATCATGGTATGAACATCTTCAGCTGCTCCATCGGTAAACTTCCCTCCACCATAATGACAAAAGTGGGATGTTCACTGATGACTTCACATTGTTCAGTACCATTCGCAATTCCTCAGATACTGAGGCAGTCTGTCTCCATACACAGCAAGACCTGGATGACATTCAGTCTTGGGTTGTTAAGTGGCAAGTAACATGCACTCCACACAAATTCCAGGTAATAATCATCTCTAACAAGAGAGAATCTAATCATCTACTCCTGACATTCAATGGCAATGCCATTGCTGAATCCCCCACTACCAATATCCTGGGAGTTACCATTGACCAGAAACTAAACTGGACCAACCATATAAATACTGTGTCTACAAGAGGAAGTGAGAGACTGGGAATTCTGATACAAGTAACTCATATCCTGACTCCTCATGGCCTATCCACCAACTACAAAGCACAAGTCAGGAGTATGATGAAATACTGTCCACTTGCCTGGATGAGAGCAACTCCATCAACACTCAAGATGCTCGACAACATGTAGAACAAAACAGCCTGCTTCACCGGTGCTCCGTCCACCAACCTGAACATTCACTCCCTTCACCACTGATGCAGAGTAGTGGCAGTGTGTATCATCTACAATATGCACTCACTCCACCAGTGACACAGAATGGCAGCAGTTTGTATCGTATGCAAGTTCCCTTCCACCCACGCATCATCCTGACTTGAACTGTATCACCATTCCTTCACTGTTGCTGGATCAAAACCTTGGAATTCCTTTCCTATCAGCATTGTGTGTATACTTATACCAGCTGGACTGCAGTGGTTCAAGACTCACCACCACCTTCTCAATGATAATTAGGGAGGGCAACAAATGATAGCCTTGCCATTGATTCCCACATACCATGAAAGAGCGAAAAAATGGTGAGGTATAAGCAGTGCCTCACCAGATTGGTGTCATAGTTTGGGTCCAGTTGGGCTGATGGAGAGCATTGTTTCATTGAACCCAGGGCACCTAAATGTTTGACAAGTTTTGAGAGACTTAACATCGGGGTGACCACTAATGGTACAGGGGCAAAGAATACCCTAAAGAAAAATGCATTCCAAGACCTTAACTGTACCTTAAATCCAACAATTTACCAAATTTCTCATGTAGGTTAGTTACTATAATCAGACATATGTAGCAACACGCTCAAGGCCTCCCAGTCTTAATAGTGGAACTAAACAACATTGTTTAAAAAAAAACAAAACAAAATTTGTTTTGGAACTATTACTAACAAAATAAAATGGTTTAAAATAATTACTTTACTAAAAACAAATCTTTAAATGTCTGAAGATTCCACAGATGAAAGCATCCTTTCACAAGTAATATGCAATGGTCTATGCTGATATAGGGCGCACTTTGCAGAGAGTGCAAGTGACAAACTGGGTTCCATGAAAACACAGCTGCTTGACGATGCAAACTTTGCTAGAATGCTTTGCATTTTCGGAGAAGTAGACTGCTGTTCTGTGAAGCCCATTTCATTTTATTCAAGGGGTGAGTTTATCACATGTCACAATTATAAACTGCTCGGAAATAAGCATCTCAGGCTGCTGTGTGCTGCCGTGTTGTGAAGAAACCATTCTTGTAACGATTACTTGTGCTATGCTTTCTTTGTTAATAATTGATCTGCGGGTTCATAATAAATATTTTTAAAAATGTCTCCCTGTCCCGTCATTGGCCTCTCTCATTCTTCCTACGCTTGAATTTTTTCTGTCACCACGTCAGCCTTTCTGTTTATCTTCCACTCTTGTTCCCTATCTATATACATGACCATTACATTTTCTCAGCATGATAGCTACTCTTCTGACTTCAGCTCTTTTCACTATTCCTCTCCCACTTGTTCTGTAACTTTCTGCTTCATGATTCCTCTTTTGTCTGCTGTTTGGTCCTTGTATGGTCCTGACGCTTCATTGCTGATGGGCTAAATTAATCTGTTCATGAAGATAACCAATCTATGATTGTTCAGAGGCGGGTACAGAGATTATGTGAGGAATTGTTGGAATGCATTAGACCATAAGACGTAGGAGCAGAAGTAGGCCGTTCAACCCATTGAGTCTGCACTGCCATTCTGTGAGCTCATGGCTGATCTGATAATTATTCAGGAGTGGAAGGGGAGCAATTTGGGGGAATCCAGCCCAGATGGCAGTTAAATGAGCTCGGGTGGATCTTGTGTTTGGCAAGTAGGAAACAGCTGGCAGGGAGTTGGGTGGGGGCACAAGGTTGGGGTGGGGTTTGGGGGGGTGGTGCAGCAGGAGGGAAGTCCATGCAGTACTGACTGAAAATTTCAGTCTATATTTCAAAAAATACAAACTGTTAGTGAGATGAGTTAGATCTTATTTCAAAGATAGTCTGCATAATCCATTTCCTAAACAATTGTTGGGTTACTGCTGATTTTTCTAAGCTTAAAGAGTATTGTACCAAATCCCTTCAGTCTCACATTCACTGTATTTTCCTTCATGTTACCTGTGTTTTCCATCACTTCTTACTGCCTCCCTGTTAGCCTGGCCCCGCACTCTTTCTTTCTTTCAATCAGTTGCCTCCAGGTGACCGCATCACGTTTTCAGGACTCTGTGCAACTAATTTAAATTGAGAGAACTAGAAAGCTGTAGGGCTGAGAGCTAATTTTTCAGTTTAGAATTTTTATCTCCTTCCGTGCAACCCCCTCACTCCCTCACGCCATGCAGGGCCTTTGCCACTGATCACTGGCTGGGTTTTACTATCTTTGTGACAATAGGTTCTCTTTCCTCTTGAACCTGTGATGTGCAAAACTCTGCTTTTCTTCTTAGTTGCTAAACAGTGTGAAGCGGGGCCATCATCAATTCTGGGAGACTCACTATTAATCTGGGAGAATTGGTAACCGTCCCCATGCACGACCAATGGCTGGCTTCTGCAGGCCCTGCCCTCTGACCTGTGAACTTCTGTAGGGTCAGTGGAGGAGTTCCACATGCACAATCCTGGTGTAATTCTTTGCTCATTGTGCCCCCATGGATTTTACCGTCCAAGACTCTTAATTATCTGAATGGAAATAGATTCCCTTTATAACTGTGCCCAGTTCAATAATGTGTGTGGAGGACAAGAGGGGCCCCAACACATACCTTTGGGACATACCATTAATCGTATCAAAGGATCTTTAAATTATTTCATTGATCTGCAAAGCTCAAGCTCAAGGCTCATTCTATTTCACCATATAACAATTACCTGTTTGGAAAGGAAAAATTTAGCAAGTTGTAAGAAATCTGGTCACATATTTATATCAAGATGGGCTTGTGCATTTTTCCTTCTGAAATAAAAGCAACTTATATGTACAAAATAATTAGTTGCCAATCATAGATGATTTTTTTGTATCTGCATTGTTTTAAACTAACTTCAGCACAATATGGATAAATAGACTTATCTATTTATACTCCCTACAGCTCCTTTTTCTTCCCCTTTTCTTTTATCACAGTTGTTTAGTCCTGGTGCAAACTCGTGGTGGAGGGAGAACTGTAGACAGTTTAACTTTACTTTGCAATGCTACAGAATTCCCAATGTCACATGAGACACCATTAAGAACAGTGAGACAGATAGAAACCGGCTGCCACTTGTCTCTGGCCCATGACACCCTGACCAGCTCAGCTGTTAAAATGAGCTAGTACCCAAGAGGCAGGCAGGTTGATAGCTTTTTAAATTTGAGCCTTGGGTCTCATGGATTAGACTTCACTGCTGGTTATCATGACAATGCTCTGGTTTACACTGGTATCTGTAGCTGCACCATTTAAAATCGTTCTGCATGCCCTGGGATTAATTTAAGATTTTCCAATTTACATACATATCAAACATCAGCAGCATTAAATCTAAGTTTGGGAAAACAGCGAACAATTTCTTGGAGTAGAGTATATTGGAAAATTTTGCCTTACCAATCTGTTTTTTGTTTATTCTGAGGAGATTTATTTATGAACAAAAATGTAAAAGGTGCTTTCCAATGGTGCACTTTAACTCAAAAGTTTTATATTTAAAACTTGTTCCTTAATATACAAAATCTAAAATGCATGTGTGGCTAATGAGTGCATTAAAATCATTTAAGTAGTTGTCTTTTGTTAGTTCTATTTCATTTTTGCATGCAAATTATTCCTTTAGTTGGAAGAGTGGGATGGCAGTCTAGTCCCTAGTTATCTCCATGGTCACCATCAATGGTGCTCTTTCATCAAGAGGCCCACTTGAGCAGTGCCGGGTGAAAAAAGACAGGCTTGTTTTCCTTTCCTCTTCAGAAAGGCCCCAGCTAAAGCTGCCAGCTGAGCCTTGGCAGTGGAAATGTTAAGTGTGAACGGGATTCAAATTCAAATAGAGCATAACACAAGGATTTTTCAATCTTCTATTTCTGGTACTCCATTGTGTTAATCAAGCTTTATAAAGTTCTCAGCTTTTCAGAATTCCAGGTTGCCCACCAGAAGACAGGGGAGGAACTTTGAAGCATCCTGGATTACCCTAGCAACAGCATTATTTCAGTACAAAGGTAGCGCTGGACGCATGCACTCACTTTTATTTATCCAGTCACCATTAAGTTTGAAAAATGAGATTCTAAAGTTAGAAAACTTTGGTCGTTCTACCTTAAGTGCTTCCAAAATATCTTTCACAAAATAAAGCTGTTTCTGTTAATGAATAGGAAGTTTTGATTTGTTATCCTGACAATAGGCATTGAACAAGCAGCATTTACTAGTTCATTAAAACAGCAGGATTTTAGGCTTAAATAAAGCCTGCAGCTATCCTTCCCTTATTCCCCTCTTCCCTATTATGCCATTCATCTGTAATTAAAACAATATCATCAAATCCAATGGTTCAACTGAACACAAATCACATATGAGAAATTATCAGAGTAGGAACCCAAAATTAGTGTAGGTTTTTGTCTAAAACAAATGGTCAATTAGCAAATAATTTGTAAACCAATTTTCAGCCATAACATAGCAAGAATCGCAGAGAAAAACAAAATGTTTTGGAAAAGAAATCACAGACTACTCAGTTGTCACTGGCATGAATAAGCTGCTATGGCACAGCAGATGGTGAATGCTGAGCTGCTCAAATCCCAGAGGGAAACTTGAAACAGCTGCCGCAACTATTTGCGATTTGTAATTTATTTTGAGATGCGTGCCTTGAATTCAGATGTAATGAGCCAACCAAGTCTTAGAGATTCTTTTACAAAACTAAATTAAACATTTATTAATAGAAGACAAAGGTTTTTAAGCACATACATAGGCCTACAAATTACTACTAGAATAACTCTTAAGTCTCCTAATTAATCTAGCTCCCAGTTATACCTCCATTAAGGCAACAGTAAAATGAGATAGATTTCAACAGACCCAGGCAAAACACACAGTACCCTCGACAGGGATAGTCACAATGAGTTTTCTTAGTTTCGATCCCTGTAGACAGCAGCTTGATGCATAGAAGCTGGGGGCTTTTCACACTTGTTAGATCTTAGAATGCCTTCTCCTTACACTTAACCTCATGCCCTTTATGCAGGTTTCTCCCTTTTTAATATCAATTCCATTGTCCCAATATGAGTTTTCAACTTTACTTTTTCCATAATATAAATCTTTCATAGCATTCATATTATTAGTAATCTCTGGTAAAAATTAATACATTGCTTAGCCCCTTATAGCTAGGTGTAACACTTTACTATCTCTTTGAAATTCACAACGCTGGTTTATCTAAAAATGCAAATGTTTTTCACACTTCACATTCTAAAATTTCAACCGTATTTACATATTTAGCATCTTTAGATAACTCAAAAGCTCCAGACGAGCTGTCTGCAATTCAATTAAAACCCTCTCACACACATTCACACAAACTAATCCAAACCCCACTATTAACCTATCTTTACAATAAATCACAATGATATCATGAAAATTATTATATTTACATGACAAAACAATCAATCACATTTGGCCTCAGTGTGATACAAGGCTGACATTTGCTTTGGTGATTTTCGTGGAAGTGTCATGTCAAGCTGATCTTAATTTGACAAAACCTAAACTCATTTAGATTAGATTGCAATGAAAAAAAATGTTAGGACATCAACTGGAGTCTATGTAATCCTGTCCTTCCCCAAATCGCACGTTTACCCATTTTCCGGGAAAAAATTGGTTAACAGAGGAACGTAAAGAACAGAAATAGGTCATTCAGCCTCCCCAGCCAATTCTGCCACTCAGCTAAATCACGGATGATCTGTACTCAAACTGTTAATCAGCCTGCGCATCCTCCGATTACTGCCCACTATTCTCAAAGGGAGAATGTGAAGTCAAGAAAAGCAACACAAATGATTTTAATAATGTGAGAATTTCATGATCATTAAAGTTTTAATTAATTCCAGCCAGTATAGCAGCTTATTATGATGCTTCACAAGCCAAATAAAAACAACATAGTACTGACAATGGATACATTGATAGGATTCAGCTTAGTGTCACCACTACAAGGTTAAGCATTTGCCAGATCTAATGAAAATGAGTCTTGTTTTAATTTCCATGTGTTTGTGTAGACCCAATTCTAAAATGCAAACAGGTTCTTGAATACGCTATGCAAATAGTCAAAATACTTTGAGAAAGAGTGGGTGTGAAAGAGTGACTTCTTTTGATCATTCCTACATCTGAGGATCCTCAGGGCACTTCTGCATTCTGCACCCCACACAGCAGGACTTGCTGAAGAACTGTCTGCAACTAAAACGCACAGGAACCCAGCTAAAGTGAAAATAGGAGATTGAAAGATATACGCCTGGCATCTGTACTCAGTGGTACTGAAAACCTGCTGCTTTGTGTAATGTTTTAATAATAATCCTTTAATAAGCTAAGGAAATATTTGCCATCAGTGTGAGCCGTGGTTCAGTGGTTGCACTCTTGCCTCTGAGCCAGAAGGTCAAGAGTTGAAGCCCTACTAGAGACTTAAGCGCACAATCTAGGCTGACACTCCAGTGCAGTACTGAGGGAGTGTTGCACTGTTGGAGGTGTCATCTCTCAAAGGAGTTGCTCAACTGAGGTACTATTTGCCCCTTCACATGGATGTTAAAGATCTATAGCACTCTCCAAAGAAACAATAGTTATCCCTGAACCAACCTAACCCAAAAAAAAATGATTATTACCAGAGTCCTGTTTATGGGATCTTGCTGTCCGCAAATAGGCACCTGCATTTCCCTACATTGCAACAGTGACTACACGTTAAGAATACTTCAGTGGCTGTAAACACTTTGGGACATCATGGGGTTGTGAAAGGTGCTAAATAAATCTAAGTTATTTCTTTTGACTGGATGAGAACTTATGGACAAACAACGTATTGATATTTTTCTCTCTGACTTGCTGGAATATCAGCCCATCAAACAGATGATAAAGTCAATGTTTTTGCATCATTAGTATTACACTGTCTGTCCAACACATATCTTTTTTCTTAAATAAAGGACAACATTAACCATTACTGCTTCAGTTTCTAATGTTCTGTATCAAAATAAATATCTTTGTAGGTTTAAAAGATTTTGCAGTGGTCAGGTCAATGGTGAATAGCACAACTGTCTCCTGCTGCAAAAATAAGTTTTACATTTCACCATCCAACTCAAATGTTTCTACAGAACAGTCATCATCACAGCAAGTGCCATTATAATATTTTATGAGGCAAAGTACAGTTTTAGGTACGGTTGCATAGTGGTACTACTAATTCGGATTAATTATCCAGAAATTGGGAGTTTAAATCCCAACACGGCCTTTTAAGATTTGATATCAGTGTTAAATAAAAAGCTTGCATCAGTTAAAGTGACCATGAAGCTTTCAGATTATTGCAAAAACCCAATTGGTTCACTGATGCCCTCAGGGAGGAAAACCAGCCAATCTTACCTGGCCTGACCTACATGTGGTTTTGCAACAACGTGGTAGACTCATGTTCTCTGGTGTGGCCTAACAAATTGCATCAAACAGCTTCAATCAGCTCCACCATCACCTTTGCAAGATAATTAGGAATGATCAACAAATGCCAGTTTTACGAGTGACAACCAAGCCTAAGATTTTTTTTTGAATCCTTGTCTACAATGCAGTTTAACCGCAAAAAACACAGCCACCATTAATTTTAACCCAGCAGGATTGACAAGGTGTCATTAGTGATTGTACAATCTAATAATGCCAGCTTGGCAAAGTGATGTTGATCAATAAAGTATGAATATATAAGTATTATTTTATTCTTAATTCACTTATTGGTTGGTTTGTATCTAGCTAAATAATGATTTCAAGACCATTCACCACACTCCAAAGTGATCAAAACAGAAGACAGCCATTTCACGTTGAGTTGGCTTTCAATCTGATCTGGAAGCAGAGATTTGCAAAGACCTCACAATTTTCAAACGCTCTTCACCAAACAACAATTAAATTCTGACTGTTCTTTCTTCCTTGCCAAACTTAGAACCTGAAGAGCATAAAACAACTTAGCGGCAGAATAATACACTGTGCATTGTGCAGTGCAGCCGCTGTCATTAAACAGGGCATCGTTTGATTTCCTAAAAGCAATGCCACGGCTGATGCATGCACAAAAAACTGGGGTTAAAATATCTCAAGGTGCACGCCAGTATGGCAAGTGTGGCTGTTGGAACTTCTGGTTGCCAGTCTGTCCTACTGCTGGTCCTGAGGACAGGGCTGATTTTGAAAAATGGTGGGCATCTTCACTGATTTCAGCACCCTTTGAGAATGTGAGCTGGGGTGATGATGGAGCCAGGAAAATTAGAGCAACGGCTTGTCTGTTCATTCAGGAGACAGACAATTGTGCCTGACCAAGGCCAATATTATTTTAATGCAACACCTAACTCTCCTGCTGTTGGAATCAAACAACTACTTCATCATAGGTAAAAGCAAAATACTGTGAATGCTGGAAATCTGAAACAAAAACAGAAAATGCTGGAAAAACTCTGCGGGTCTGACAGCATCTGTGGAGAGAGAAACAGAGTTAATGTTTCAAGTTCGTATGACCTTTTTTCAGAGTCTTCAGCCCTTACCATTACCATTAACACTCCCTTTGTCCTTTTGTTCATGACATCTCTGTCAATCTCTCCTTAGCCCCCACCTATCACTGGCCTTCTATCCGACTTCACCTGCTCCAGCCCCCTTAAGCAGTATAAATTTCATCACGTTCCTATTTCTCTTTAGTTCTGAAGAAGGGTCATACGGACTCGAAATGTTAATTACCTCATCATCTTTGGCGAGCACAGTTGGCTGCAATTTTCCCCATATTTACTGCAGCAACTACATTTCAGAAGTACTTCATTAGCTGTTAATCTCTTTTGAAGACTTCTGAAGGTATGAAAAGTGCTCTATAAATCCAAGTTTCTTTTTCAATTCATTCATTAGATTATGGTTGGGTAAGAGCATTGTCGGATATTTTTGTGTACTCCCACATCATATGGTTGACCTTTTCATTGGCTGCTGAAAGATGGAACTTCTTGTGGGGGAGATTATCCTACCCCTCATATATCTGTCAATGACACCAGGATGGAAAGGGAAGGATGTAAGAACCAGCCTCTCTAGCCCCTACCTGTGCTCATTGGATTTCTTGGATACAGGGCAGAGAATAGAACAGAGTTTGGATGGACCAGACTCCTGACCCAGATCCTATTGGCCTAGAATAAAAATTGCACAGGATCTAAATTGAGTGATCCTCTCTGCCAGATTACCACACACCAGGTGCAGTTGAAAATTTTACCCCAATATTTGTAGAGTGGTCTGAGCCCCTGAAATTTTTGTTACTCATGATAAAGTGGTTTGGTTCTTACCTTAGATAATAACTGACTTTGACACTGCTAGAATGTTAACTGTAATGGTTGTTTCAATCACGATCCTCAAAATTCTCACCTACCGATGTAAGTTTGCTTTGTCCAGGATGTGCAAGCAACTGCTTGAAACAAAGTATTGAAAAGGCCGCCCTGACATCTCTCAAGTCTGGTTTGACTAACAACCTTGTCCTTAGGGACAATGTTGGCTGGGGATAAATATAGAGTTTACTTTAGTTCATATGGTTCAACTGTTTATCCCCATGAGATGAGACCCCAAGGAATCTGTGCATGGCATATAATCTCATTTGCAGAATTATGATTTAAAAACTTTAAGAATCTCAATGTAAGCTATAACTCAGATAAGAGCAGTACCTGTGAAAATCAAATGATATTTTTTGATCCCAACAGATTATTTAATACTGTTTCTGTATAAGTTAACTTGTACAATAAATTTAATTTAGTAGTTTAGTCTGACTACTTGGTCTTTCAGCATTGTGTGTTCCCACTAAATTGGAGAAATCAAGAGATGCATATCCGAATGGCATATTGCATCTCACTATCCCAAATATTTTACACAAGTTCTGGCTTATAGGAAATGTGGGCTTTTTCCATGGAAGCAGACATATTTCACAGGTCACAAAGACAGAATATTGGGAGGTAGCCTGAACAGCAGTATTGACAAGACCTTAGGCAGCTTAAACTCTTTGGCTGAAGCTTGAATAATGTCTGATAAAAACAGTGCACTGTTGAAATGCTGAGCACTGAGATTTATGGTTCTTAGCTCAGGACCAGAAAAAGCAAAGAATGCAATCATCACTTTTTGATGTTTACGATCACGTGAGGAGGGGTTAAATAACTCCGCTATTCTCTCACTCTAGATTTTACTGTAACAGGGTTTTGTGTGAATTTAGAGGGGGTGTGCTTTGCCAATTCTGTAGGAGTCCCACAGTTTACACTTTCAGACTGCAAAGAATTAGTCAGACAGGTTTTCTTAGGTTAAACAAAGAACAAGATAAGTTTATTGAAACGATTTCCTGAACTAAAACAAAACTAGGTAAATCGCAACCAACATTCATCACACACATTCATCTGGGCACACACACACACACACACACACACACACATACTGCATTGTCTTTTGTTCTGTCTCTCCTGCTTGGTAAGCAATCCTTAAAAGTACCTTGATGGCTGTATATTCCAGAGAAATTCTATTAGTTCATGTTTGCTGCAGTTTTTCTTTCAGAACAGGTAATTGCATTTTGATGTCTTAGCTTAGAAACAATTGAAGCACCTCAGGGTGGTGTGAAGCCAGCAGGGGGATTGGATATTTCTCGCTCCCCTGGGGTTTAGCGTCTGTCCTTTTCATCCCAGTTGGTGAAATGCGAGATTGTGTGGGTTGCTAGACTGGACAGTTTTCCAATGTCTGTAGAGAGTGTCCCAGTACTTTTTTTCAAGAATCCAGCCAGAAAAAGAAAAATTAGAAATTGCACCTTTAGAAAGCACATCCTTGTAACAATTTTGTCCAATGTACTAGGACACAAGGCATGACTTGTAACCCAAAACAAGATGGATGAGTTAAGGATTTATCAGGACATGGAAGAGAAGCAATATTTTCTTCAATACAGATAGCTACTTGCATTTATATTGCCTCTTTAACATAGTAAAAAGTTCCAAGGCCCTTCAGAGGAGCATTATCATACAAAATTTGACACTAAGCCACATAAGGGGATATTAAGACAGGCAATCCAAAGGCTTTGGTTAAAGAAATAAGTTTTAAGGAGAGGAACATGGAGAGGTTTAGGGAGAGAAATCCAGGAGTGAAACTTGTTTGTGTCATAGTTGGATATGGCACCATGTGAAGTATCTTATTCTAATCAGACAGTTGGAAGAGGATCTATGAACATATCCCTTACAAAAGCTCCTGCAGAAACGGCAGTATTGACATGGATTACACTACAAAAGGAATGTGCTCGCTCACAACAAAATAAAGCTTCAAACTAAAAGCAAAATATTGCGGATGCTGGAAATCTAAAACAAAAACAAAATAACCTGGAAAAACTCAACAGGTCTGACACCATCTGCGGAGAGGAATACAGTTAACATTTCAAGTTCGAATGACTCTTCATCAGAACTAAGGGAAAATAGAAAAGAGGTGAAATATAAGCTGGTTTAAGGGAGGTGGGAAAGGTAGAGTTGGATAGAGGGCCAGTGATAGGCCAAAATATGTCATAGACAAAAGGACAAAGAGGTGTTGACGGTGGTGATATTAGCTAAGAAGTGTACTAATGGGGACATTAAGGGTGGAAAGCAGGATGAGCAAGGGACAGATAGCCCTAGTGGGGGTGGGGTTGGGGGGAATTGAAATATGCTAAAAGGTAGAGATAAAACAATGGATGGAAATACATTTAAAAATAATGGAAATAGGTGGGAAAAGAAAAATATATATAAATTATTGGAAAAGGGGGGATCGGAAAGGGGTGGGGAAGGAGGAGGGAGTTCATGATCTAAAGTTATTGAACTCAATATTCAGTCCAGAAGGCTGTAAAGTACCTAGTCGGAAGATGAGGTGCTTTTCCTCCAGCTTGCGTTGAGCTTCACTGGAACATTGCGGCAGGCCAAGGATGGACATGTAGGCATGAGAGCAGGGTGGTGTGTTGAAATGGCAAGTGACGGGGAGGTCTGGGTCATGCTTGCAGACAGACCGAAGATGTTCCGCAAAGCGGTCACCCAGTCTGCGTTTGGTCTTTCCAATGTAGAGGAAACCGCATTAGAAGCAGCGAATGTAATAGACTAAATTGAGGGAAGTGCAAGTGAAATGCTGCTTCACTTGAAAGGAGTATTTGGGCCCTTGGATGGGGGAAGTGAGGAGAGGGTTGAGGTGCATGGGGTGATGGAGGAGTGGACCAGGGTGTCCCAGATGGAACGATCCCTGCGGAATGCCACCAGGGGTGGTGAAGGGAAGAATTATTTGGTGGTGGCATCATGCTGGAGTTGGTGGCAATGGTGGAGGATGATCCTTTGAATGCGGAGGCTGGTGGGGTGATAAGTGAGGACAAGGGGGACCCTATCAATTTTCTGGGTGGGAGGGGAATGTGTGAGGGCGGATGCGCAGGAGATGGACTAGACACGGTTAAGGGCCCTGTCAACCACCATGGGTGGAAAACCTCGTTTAAGGAAGAAGGAAGACATGTCAGAGGAACTGTTTTTGAAAGTGGCATCGTCAGAACAGATGCAACGGAGGCGAAGGAACTGGGAGAATGGGGTGGAGTCCTTACAGGAAGCGGGGTTTGAGGAGCTGTAGTCAAGGTAGCTGTGGTTGTGTCCAAGCCTTGACAGTTCATTACTGGGTCAGTTTGTCCGCTATATGATCACATTCTTTTTCTGTTAACTTTATTTTCGGGAGCACAATAATTTCTTGAAAAAGTGTCTTACTTTTGTGAAGTAATGAATGTTCTCCACAAAGTGAACCACTCTCTGTACTATTTCTTAACAGTGCACTCAAAATGGCCTAATAAATTAAGGAAAAATGTACTGTACCTATCCTTTAGTATGTAATGTCAATAAGACAGCAAATTGACCCAATGAACTGAAACACCATGGGGAGAATTTTCCCCCTGTCGGGGGCGTTGTGCGGGGATGGGTGGAGGCGGGCACGAACCCGATTGGCGCCCCCGATCGGGTCCGCGCGGCCATTTTATGTGGGCAGACCAATTAAGGCCCGCCCAGTGCGCCCCGTGCCCAGAAGCGCTGAGCACTCCCTCTGCGGGCGAGGGGAGGGATTCCCTGAGTAGGGGCCTGCGCTGTATGTGAAAGAGCGCAGAAATCTCCCTGTGGCACAGAGCTGCCTCAGGGGGATTAGCTTAAGCTTTAAAAAGTTGAATAAAGAAATGAAAAAAAATTAAGGCATGTACCCTCATGTGACAGTGTGACATGAGCTGGGACATATCAATGAATTTAAAAAATTCTTTTTATTCAATTTATAAACACTTCATGAAACCTCATCCCGCCCGTGGATGAGATTCCATGAAAAATGCAAAGGCCGCCTGGGCTCTTTGCCTGCCTACCAAACTTAAGGTTGGACGGGCAGCTCAGTTTATTGGTTTAATTAGTTTTTAAATGGCCTTATTAGGCCTTTGACAGCTCGGCGGGCACGCAGCTGACTTGGCTGCACGCCCACCGAACTGAAAATCTAAATGACGCACGCTGACATTGGGACGCAGGCCCGACATCGCCCTGCATCATTTTACGCCTCGGTGAGTGGGCCCCGCCCCAGCTCGCTGAGCCAAAAATTCTGGCCAATGTCTTTACATTTCCCTCGCGGATCACTAAATAACATTCACTTCTTGACCTATGGCACTGATGCTAGCTGTGCTGCCCAACCTCTGCCCTGCCTGAAACTAGCTATACCAATATAAACCGAGAAGCATACATGACACTGAGTCCGATGTTGCAGAGTTCTAATCCCGTGTCCAGAGCTCTGGTTCTGAAATCTGCGTTCACAATTTCTCTCAATTCTACTCATGCAGCATTGGATAAGCAGTGTAGTAAATCAGAGACCGTGGAGAGATTTAGAGAGATAGTGATGGTGAGTTAGAGCTGGGTGTCATCTGCGAGCATGTAGAACCTGACTTGTTTTTGAACAATGTCACCAAGGTAGCATGCAGATGGGAAATAGAAGGAGCCCACGGATAGACCCTACAAAGGAGGAGAAGGTACCAGAAGAGTAGATGGAGAGACCAAGTTATGATTTGGTGATAAGGGCCACACCATTGTCATGGTGGCTTTATGGGACAAGCAGTGGAAGATCTAGGCAGGTGGGGAGGCTTCATTTCAGAGGAAGGTGTCGTCACCTCTCAGCCAGAATTCTATCAAGGCCATGGTGTTTCTGCAGTCATCACAATAATCTCATGATGCCAAGGGCCTTGTTGACAAGTGAACAGGCATTCTGGAAGGAAATCCGGAGAGGAGGCAGTGAGAGTTGATTCGCTGGCAGAGTCCATGGGGTCAGCATTAGGAGGGACTAGTTGGCCAAGAAAGAGGTAGCAAAAATTAGCCACCAGCAAGCACGCTGGTCATAAGAAGGTAGCAATGAGTGCCTTGATGGGCCTTTTGGAGGTTGTTGAGAGAGGCACAAGGGAAGCTGTAGGCTAAGAGGCAATCAAGCTTAACCTGGTGGCAGGAGAATAAGAATGTCAAGGAATACTGAAGGGTTGGAGTAGGAATTTGGGAAGGCAGCGAACTTGATGGGGAAGAAATGAAGGAAAGCCAGAAAGATGGACCTAGGAGAGGTAACGAGAAAAGGAGAAAAAGGGCTTGAGAAATGGGAAATTGGAATGATGGTTTAGGTCTAAGGTGGCAGCCAAAATTCTCATTCAAATGAACAAGTGAACAATTGAGAGACAAAGCTGAGGGAGTTGATGTATGAAAGAAACACTGAAGTAAAAATAAGGGGGAGATGAAACAGATCTTTACCCAAACATGTGATAAGAATTTATTTGCTTGAACTGATCAAGAATATTTTTGTGGAAGGAATAAAATGGAGGTTTAAGTGGAAGAGCTACTTGGTATTAGTAGGGTAAACAGCTGGATGAAATGAGATTCAGAAGCAATAAATCAAACAATAAATACAGTGTTTTCCAACTGCACATTAAGTTGATGCAGCAGGCATTTTGGCTGCCTTCCAGTGTGTTTGAGAGTTTACATCATCAGCAGCAAACCCACATTATTAACCATAAGTCAGAAGCACAAGATTTAATTTCATGAGAATGTGCTCTGCTCTTCTAAAAGCTACTCAGTAACAGCACTATGTGAATCTTGAAAGACTGTCTACCTCAATGGATCTATTTAAAAACAAAATCCACAGCTCCAAATGTGAATTTATGATGGAGTCTGGGCATCAACAAAGGGAAAAAAACTTGAATGAAAACGAATGAGTAAGGACCTATGGAAACACGGGGAAGCTTTGTTCATAAGAAGTGCTATTTTTCTAAGAGTTGGTTAATTTGGTTGTTTGACTTCACTACTGGGTACACCCACAATTACCACCTCCTTGATAAGAGTTACTATTCTTTTTAATATGAAAATAGCAGAATAGGAAGCCATTTCGAAAGCTAGAGGGGGGTGGGGGAGAGAAAATCAATAATCACTTGAGTATGTATGACACCAAATGAACTATCAATAGAGAGAGCGACAGGAAATGGAGGGGTGGGAAAGGTCAGGAAGCAAGGTCAGTAATGGAATGGAGATGTCAGAGGAAGATAGAGACTTCAGTTATATTTTCCCTGATTGCTTTATTAAGAGTAGTAGCTTACAGTAGAAGACACATATTTCACCAATAGGCAAGCATTTCATTAAAGAAGAATAGTACTCTGGAGGAATGAGAGAGATCTTTTTATTCTGAAATATTCCTCTAGAATTGGGGGGGCACAAAGGTGAATAAGACATTGCAAGGGACGTTGAGGATATAGTAAGCAGAACAAAACAGGGTATTTTAAACCAGCCTAGAATAATGGTAAAATTAAATTTAGAATTCTGAAAGTAAAGGCAGTGTTTTATACAATAAACAAGACAGTGATATCCCAGACCGGGTGCCTGATCTATGCCATATTAATTCATTTCAACTGGAGCAATGCTAGCAGAGCTACGACTGTGTTCAGTGCTCCTGTTCCAGTGAAGGGAAAACCTCCATGGGAACGGATGAAAGCTACTGATTTATGGGTGTTAGTGAGGGCAGCAATGAACTGGGCTGTGATGCCCATGTGACATGTGAAGAATAGTCACTGGTTTAATGTTTTGAAAATAACCTTTAGCTGTGTAACATACCTCAGCAGCAGTCAGTGCATTCAGGAGAAAGAGAAAGAGGAAGAGGAGATGGGGGCAGTCAGTACCTTCAAGAGGGAGGGGAAGAGAGCACAAGAGCTTAAGAAATAGGAGCAGAAGTAGACAAAATGTATCATCGAGTCTGCTCCACCTTTCCATAAGATCATGACTGGACTTTAACATCAATTATACTTTCTCGCCCAATCCTCAAATCCCTTGATTCACTTAGTACTCCAAAGAATTTTCATCTCAATCTTGAATATATCAATGACTGACATCCTTAGCCTCTGGGGTAGAGATTTCCAAAAATCCACTGCCCTCTGAGTGAAGAAATTTCTCCTCATCTCAATCCTAAATAGCCGGCCACTTAGCCTGAGACTATATTGCTAAATTGTAGACTCTCCAATCAGGGAAACAGCCTAGGACAGCATCTTCCTAGTCAAGCCCTCGAAAAGTATATGTCAATGAGATTATAGGTGGATGCTTGTGGAGGTGACGGGGATCTTGGCGGCCAGGAGAACCAAGGGGACCTCCATGTAATTTATTTTAAAGAGGGTCTGCTACCTCTTGTGCCACTCAGGCACTTGACAGGCCAGCAGTATGCCTTCCCCTGGGATCATGGACCCTGGGAGCAGAAGTCCTGCCTGCTGAGAGCTGCTGGCCAGTCAGAGTCTGGCAGCACTTCTGTACTCAGCAGCAACATCAAGGAGGCAGTGGCTGTTGCTGGTATTACACTCGCCCAGGGGCACAGATTGAGGAAGGACCCAGGCACAGGTAAGTGATGGGTGGTGGGGGGTGGGGGGTGTGCGAAAGGGGCTCATGAGGGGTTGGGGGTGAGGAGGTTCATCTGCAAGGACAGAGTCATGGCTTTCACCCACTTCCCTCAGGGTGACCAACTCTTAAGAAATAAAATAAGGGATACTTTGACCCATGAGACCAGGCTGGGGCAGGAGTGCTGGTGCTGGTGCTGGTTACTGTGAAGGGGGGACCATGAGAGTGAGGTTGGTAAGCATGAGAGTAGGGTGGGGGGATGTGAGGAGGGTTTGTCTTGAGACCATGATAACAGGGAGATTTGAAATTAACTAAAACTTACAACTTATTTTGTTCAGTCACAACATTATCACTCTCTACTGGCCAACTCACTCATTTGCATCCCACTCGAATCACTCAAACTCACCCTGGAGACTCCCAGGAACAATCTCCCACAGGCTGTTCTAGAAATAAGGGACAAAAGGTCCCTTACATGGGGCAAAATAAGTGACAATCCCTTAAAATAATGGACAGTTATTCTCCCCGCTTTCCCTATATCGGGACCCTCGATCAAACATTGAGTGCCTTTGAACAAGAGACCCTGCCCCCACCACCACTGCACCCTCTCCCCACCAAACACCACCCCCCCCCAACCCCACCCAACCCCAGGAGTCTGCAAACAAACATGTTAGGGTTTCCTTGTCGTGCTCCCCACTTGGCGAGCTCCCCTCCCACCATAGTGTTTTCACAACTAATAATATCCATCAATTGGATTACAAGGCCCCAATCCTACCCATTCAAATTGTACACTGCAGTGCCCCTTTGAAACTTTCCTATTTAAAGGACCAGAGTTGTCTTGGCCGTTGCTCTTTGTACAAATTGGAATTGCATGTTCACCTCTAACAGTTACACCTTTCCATAAATGAAGAAAGGGACCTAGAAATTCAGCAGCACAGCTCCATGGAAGTCAGGCCCTCAGCCCAATATGTGGGATGCCTCTGGCTTCAACATTAAGGAACTTCTTGGGAGGGTGTTGGTTACAGAATGGTGTCTCTTAAAGAAATCTTCACAGTCTTCAGTAGTAGTCTTCTTTAGTAACACACGGAACTATTTATTCATGTACAGTAAAGGGTGCAGACTTGGAGCTATCTCCATGCTTAAGTCTTTATGTGTCTCTGCCCAACACCACACTGACCCCTGGGTCTGGGTCATGTGCCTTCTTCCATCACTGTGTGGGCAGTACTGTACTCGGTCCCACATTAACCCAATATGTGCCAGACACTTATACTACACTTCCTCCAAGTCTTTTTATCCAATGTATATGAAGTTACAGAAGTTTATTTCATGTCTTATATTGTTTTCAGTCCCATACATTTACCTTATTGTTATTATATTATTACTATTACTACATTATCACTAACTATTTTACAACATTATCACTGCCCTATCTCCCCCCTTCAAGTCCTCGAATTTAAAGGTTCAGGTAATCTGGAGGCCATATAACTCTTACAGATTTCGTTTGCAGTTCTGTCAGAAGAGTGGTAGGCTGTGTTGTTGCTGGTTCTTCCTGTTGATCTGGAGGTTGGGCTGGCATCTGAGTATGTTTTATTCTTTTCTTCCATTTCTTTGTGCTGAACCACACTTGGCCAATTCTGCTGTTGCATTGATCGGTGGTTGTAGCTACTCTAACTTGTTTCTTGGGGGGGGTGGATGAACATTGTGTTCATCTTCTTGGCACTTATTTCTCCTCTTCTTTTGTCACGTGGGCTGTCTAAATGAATATGGACATTCACGTTTCAACAATAGAAACTTCATTCGCACCTGTTTCACAATTTTAGCCAAATTATTGATTACTTTCTTCTTTTCCAGTTGTTTTCTGAGCTTACAAGCCTTTTCATTCAGCTTAGCAACTATTCTGATAAGTTGAGTTATCTTTTTCTCAGAGTTATTTGAGGAGATCTTATACAAGTTTGACAACTTCACCTGGGCATTCAGTTCTGTTGGGAATGTTTCTTGCCTGGTCACTGCTGTTTACAGCAGTTCATTCAGTTCATTCATTAGATCCTCAATGTGTTTTTTAGAATTCACCTTCTCTGCTCTCAAAGTTTGGATTTGCCCTTCCTTACTACACATCTCATCCATTATATTGTTCAGGTTGGATCAGAGTTCTACAATCTCATCAGTTTTGGTCATTAATTTTGTATTCAAGCAACTGTTCTGTGTCTTCAGCAATTCCTTTTCCTGTTCCAGGCATTTCTTCAATGTTTACTAGAGATATCTGATGAATGAAATTCATCAGGTTTTAGCTGAAGGTCTCCCTTTGTTGAATTTGTTGCACATGTTCATCATTTAAGCATTTCAAGTCCTCTTTCAAGTGTTGTACATCCTGTGAGCAACACTCCAATGTTCTCATCGGTTCCCATTTTTCCTTAACAAACTCATCACTCATATGTGAAAGTTTAGTATATGCTGAACTCACTCACTCTGTTCAATCTTGGCGTAATTCTCTTCCATACATGAAGCAATCAGTATTTCCTTGACAGAGTATAATTCCCCGGTGCTTTCCTTCAAGCTCAAATTCTGTAACTGAACTTCTGCCAATTGTTTTTGAGACACCTCACGTTCTTTCATGAGAACTTCTACCTTTGCTTGCCATTCTATGTTCTTTATTTTCATGCCTTCGTATATCTCTTTGGAAATGCAGCATTTCGCCAAGGTTCCTTCCAAATGTGCAACTGGTTTCTTCAGTGCTGCAGTCTCAGCTCCCTCCCAGAATATTGAACATTCCCAAGTCTTCTCTGAAAATTGGTTCATCAGTTCTTGCAGAGTGACATTAAATTCATTTTGTTTCTCTTTGTGATGTTCCAGAGTAACAAACTCTGACCTGAGGGATCCTTATAGACTGTGAAGGTCTTTAAACAGGTTTTCCTTTTTGTTGTAAAGATCATTGATTTTGCCTTGAGCTTTCTTGTAAATTACCAGAGCCTTATTGAGTTTGTTCTGCTGTTCTGCCATTCTATGGCTCAAGGTAGTCTTTATTCCATCTTGTTGCTGAAGGGTTGTGGACTGTTTTTGAATTTGATCCTATAGGACTATTAGCTGGTCTTTCAAGTGTTTATTTTCTTGTTCTACTCTTGTCTTCTGGCTATGCATGTCAGTGTTTTGCTTTATCACTACTGATAGTTCCAAAGCAGCTTTTTCTAAAGTAGCATTCAAAGTCTTTTTTAACTCTTCATTTTTTTCCAGGGGCATGTATTAGTTCTTCAAAGAGTCTTTAAGGCCAAAACTTCTTTGAATATCTTTTCTGCCTGCTGTTGTGCCTGGCTGTACAGCTGGCTAAATTTTCCCAACTCCCGCTAGACTTGCCAACCATGGACTTGAGGGTCGTTATTTCTTCCAGGTACCTCTGTGACCTGTCCGAAATTTGCTTCTTCAGATCTCAAACAGTTTGGTTTATTGAAGACTTCAGTTTAACATACCATTTTCAAAGGTATTTACTCAACTTGAATCTTGTGCTTCAAATCTTCCAGTTCAGCTTTGTTACAGATGTTTTCTAATTTAGCTTCTGCTTTTCCTTCCTCTGCCTGCCACAAGGCTGTATTCTTGTCATTCCCTATCAGCTGCTGATACAGTTCTGGAAATAAGTCGGGGTCTTTAAAAGGGTATTCCTTTGGGACTTTTGGAAAGTTGCCTGCCTCTCTGGTGCCCTTGTGGGGTTTGTTTGGGTATTGTCTTTCACCCTTTCATTGCTTTGCTGGGGGTTTTCTATTCCTCTTTTTAAGCTCTGCCCTCTCCTCAGCTTGACGGTTAAAATACTTGTCAAAGACTGTTATTTGTTCCTCAAGGCTGGTTGCGGATTCATCAATGCCTTGCATTTGGATAATGTGATTTGCAAGATCACTAAACGAATATAAAAAGGCAGTAATCTGGACTCCCTCTGATTTTTTACTGAGACCTGATATATTCTAGAATTGTGAAAAATCACTTCCATATTTCCTGTTGGATTTGGCCCTTGGGTCAGTCCAAATTGAGTTGGGAGTATTGAATTGTGATCCATGTTAAAAAAATTTAAATTGCATGTGTAGCTTTAAAATCTTATATACTTTCAAGATGCAGATGCTGTTGACCCCGAGACAAAGGGAATTCCTGAACCTCCCAGTTTTCACAGGCTTCACAAAAGAATCTTAATAATGGCTGCCTGGATCAGCTGGGTGCCGACTTCTTTAGTTCCGTCTTTTGCTTGCCATTTTCTCAGTTGGAGAGTCGAGACGTTCCCAAGAGCTGTAAATAATTAATTCTTCTTTCTTATCTTATGAATTTGGGGCTCGCACTGGGAAATTGAGTTTTAATGACAGGCTTTCCTTCAATGACCTCTGACACTGAATTAGGGAAAGGGCTCTCAGGACTAGCTACAGCCTAGAATTTTAAAACAAAAAATAAAAAATAAAAAATACCTGGAAAAACTCAGCAGGTCTGGCAGGATGGGCGGAGAAGAGTACAGTTGACATTTCGAGTCCTCATGACCCTTCAACAGAACTAAGTAAAAATAGGAGAGGGGTGAAATATAAGCTGCTTTAAGGTGGGGGGGGGAGGTGAAGGTGGGGGGGGGGGTGGGGGGGGGGGTGTGGTGGGTGGTTGTTGGGACAAGCAAGCAGTGATAGGAGGAGATAACCAAAAGATGTCACAGACAAAAGAACAAAGAAGTGTTGAAGGTGGTGATATTATCTAAAAGAATGTGCTAATTAAGAGGACAAGCAAGGTACAGATAGCTCTAGTGGGGGTGGGGTGATATAAGACTAAAAGGGCATAAAAGGTATAGATTTAAAAATAATGGAAATAGGTGGAAAAAAAATATATAAATTATTGGAAAAAACAAAAAGGAGGGGGAAGAAACAGAAAGGTGGTGGGGATGGAGGAAGGAGTTCAAGATCTAAAATTGTTGAACTCAATATTCAGTCCGGAAGGCTGTAAAGTGCCTAGTCGGAAAATGAGATGCCGTTGCTCCAGTTTGCATTGAGCTTCACTGGAACAATGCAACAAGCCAAGGACAGACATGTGGGCAAGAGAGTAGGGTGGAGTGTTAAAATGGCAAGCGACAGGGAGGTCTGGGTGATGCTTATGGACAGGCCAAAGGTGTTCTGCAAAGCAGTCGCCCAGTCTGCATTTGGTCTCTCCAATATAGAGGAAACCCCATTGGGAGCAATGAATGCAGTAGACTAAGTTGAAGGAAGTGCAAGTGAAATGCTGCTTCACTTGAAAGGAGTGTTTGGGCCCTTGGACGGTGAGGAGAGAGGAATTGAAGGGGCAGGTGTTGCATATCTTGCGTTCGCATGGGATGGTGCCGTAGGAGGGGGTTGAAGAGTAGGGGGTGATGGAGGAGTGGACCAGGGTGTCATGGAGGGAATGATCCCTATGGAATGCTGCCGGGGGGGAGAAGGGAAGATGTGTTTGGTGGTGGCATCATGCTGGAGTTGGCGGAAATGGCGGAGGAAGATCCTTTGAATGTGGAGGCTGGTGGGGTGATAAGTGAGGACAAGGGGGACTCTATCATGTTTCTGGGAGGGAGGAGAAGGTGTGAGGCTGGATGCACGGGAGATGGGCTGGACACGGTTGAGGGCCTTGTCAACTAACGTGGGTGGAAAACCTCAGTTAAGGAAGAAGGCGGACATGTCAGAGGAACTGTTTTTGAAGGTAGCATCATCAGAACAGATGCGACGGAGGCAAAGGAACTGAGAGAATAGGATGGAGTCCTTACAGGAAGTGGGCTGTGAGGAGCTGTAGTCAAGGTAGCTGTGGGAGTTGATAGGCTTGTAATGGAAATTGGTGGACACTCTATCACCAGAAATTGAGACAGAGAGGTCAAGGAAGGGAAGGGAAGTGTCAGAGATGGACCATGTGAAAACGATGGAGGGGTGGAGATTGGAAGCAAAATTAATAAATTTTTCCAGGTCCTGACGAGAACATGAAGCAGCACAGAACTAATCATCGATGTACCGGAGGGAGAGTTGTGGGAGGGGGCCGGAGTAGGACTGGAACAAGGTATGTTCCACATACCCCATAAAGAGACAGGTGTAGCTGGGGGTACTCTCCTCTGTCTGGCTGAACTTGTTCTCACACCGAACAATTTCTCCTTTAACTCCTCTCACTTCCTCCAAATAACAGGTGTGGCTATGGGTACCGGCAATGAGTTTGAGGGTTTTTGATCCCCAGCTGCCACCATGTTGGGAGGGTTGCTCGTCCTGCTTTCTACCCTTAATTTCACCATTAGCACATTACATAACTAACATCACCACCATCAATATCCCTTTGTTCTTTTGTCTATGACATCTTTGGCAATCTCTTCTTTGCCTCCACCTATCACTGGCCCTCTATCCAGCTCTACCTGTCTCACCCCCCTCAACCAGCTTATATTTCATCTCATTTCTATTTTTCCTTAGTTCTGATGAAGAGTTATACAGACTCAAAATGTTAAATGTATTCCTGTCCGCAGATGCTGTCAGACCTGCTGAGTTTTTCCAGCTACTTTTGTTTTTGGTTCAGATTTACAGCATCCGCAGTATTTTGCTTTTATATTATGTTGGGATGGTGCAGTTTACAGAATGATATCTCTTCAAGAAGTCTTCATAGTCTTCAGTACATTAACTGAAAGTCTTTATTAACAAGTAGAACTATTTACACATGTACAGTAAAGGGTACAGACTAGAAGCTATTGCCATATTTAGATAGTTCTGTGTCTCTGCTCAACACCACAATGACCCCTGGGTCTGGGTCATGTATCTTCTTACATCACTGTGTGGGTGGTACTGTACTCAGTCCCACATTAACCCTATATGTGCCAGACCCTTATACTACATAACTCACTTCCAAAAGTGAGATAAGAACATGTCCTAATTTTCAGGCAATGACCTTCATACTAAATTGTTTGGTGTGATGTTGTGATCAACACAATGGATTTGACTGGAATTAACATTTAGCATTACAGAGTCTCAGCATCACAGAATCATAGAATTGTTACAGTATAGAAAGAGGCCATTTGGTCCATCATGTCTTCACCGGCTCTTTGAGCATTTTAACTTAGTGCCAATCTCCTGCCTTTTCCTGTAACCCTGCATATTGTTTTTATTTAAATAATCATCCAATGCCCTGCCTCAATTGAACCTGCCTCCATCACACTTCCAGGCGGTACATTCCAAACCCTAACTACTTGCTGTGTGAAAAAGTTTTTCTCACCTCGCATTTGCTTCTTTTTCAAAACACTTTAAAACTGTGCCCTCTGGTTCTCGATCCATTTATGAGTGGGAACAGTTCCTCCCTATCTACTCTGTCCAGAACCCTCATGGTTTTGAAAACTTCTATCAAGTCTCCTTTTTGCCTTCTCCTCTCCAAGGAAAACAGTCCCAACTTCTCCAATCTTTCGTCATAACTGAAGTGTCTTATCCCTGGAACCATTCTCGTAAACCTCTTCTGCACTCTTTCCAATGCGTTCACATCCTTCCTATAGTGTGACGCCCAGAATTGTACACAATACTCCAGCTGAGGTTTAACCAGTATGTTATATAAGCTCACCATAAACTCCTTGCTTTTGTACTCTATGCCCCTATTAATGAAGCCTAGGATATTGTATGCTTTAGAAATGGCTCTCTCTACCTCTCCAGCCACCTTTAAAGACTTATATACATATACATCCAGGTCTCTATGCTCCTGCACACCCTTTAGAATAGTATCTTTTATTTTATACTGTCTCTCCATGTCCTCTGTACCAAAGTGCGACACCTCACACTTCGCCGTACTGCACTTCATCTGCTACCTATCTGCCCACTCCACCAATGTGTTAACGTCCTTTTGAAGTTCTGCACTGTCCTCCTTATAGTTTACAATGGTCATAAGTTTTGTGTTGTCTGCAAACTTTGAAATTGTCCCCTGCACACCAAGATCTAGATCGTTGATATTTATCAGGAAAAGCAAGGGTCCCAATACCGACCCCGGGGAACTCCACTACAAACCTTCTTCCAACCCAAAAAATACCCATTAACCATTACTCTTTGTTTCCTATCCCTCAGCCAATTTTGTATCCATGTTGCTACTGTCCCTTTTATTCCATGACTTATAACTTTCCTCACAAGTCTGTTGCGTAACACTGTATCGAACGCGTTTCAGAAGTCCGTAATCACCACATCAACAGCTTTGCCCACATCAACCATTTCTGTTACCTCTTCAAAAACTTCCAGCAAGTTAGTTAGACATGATTTTCCTTTAACAAATCCGTGCTGACTCTTCTGAATCAATCCACATTTTCCATGTGACTATTAATTCTATCCCGAATAATTGTTTCTAAAAGTTTCCCCACCACCAAAGTTAAACTGACTGGTCTGTAATTGCATGGCAGATCTTTACAACCATTTTTGAACAAGGGTGTAATGTTTGCTATTCTCCAGTCCTCCGGCACCTCCCCCAAATCCAGGGAACATTAAAAGGTTATTGCCAGTGCCTCTGCAATTTCCGCTTTCACTTCCTTCAATATTCTTGGATGCATCTCATTCGATCCAAGTGCTTTATAAGTACCGACAGCTTATCCAAAACCTCCTCCTTATCAATTTTAAAGCCTTCAAGTGACTGAGTTTCCTCCTCTGTCACCATGGCTTGGGCCGCATCTGCCTCATAGGTAAAGACAGGTGCAAAGTATTCATTTAATACCTCAGCCATGCCCCTTGCCTCTATGTGTTAATCCCCTTTTTGGTCCCTAATGGGCTTTACTCCTACTTTTACCACCCTTTTACTATTGATGTGCTTATAAAATACTTTGGAGTCACTGATAGCTGTGGGGCACTGGTAATTTGAATGGCGACAGACATTATGTGGTATGGAAAAGCAGACTGAGAGATAGGTGAAGTATGGAAGGAAACAGCAAATGTTTAAATATTGTCCAAAGTCAGATGGACTTAGTCGTACCAAGCAGAAAATGACTGCTCTTAGCGCTGGTGTAGGGGGTGGTGGTGTGTATGTCAGCTTCACCTCTGACTTCTGAACGGTCCGAATTGCTCCCACTCCCTGGGTTCCAGACCTAGGACAAGGTGCAGCAGACAACTGGTTTCGGTGCAAGAAATAAAAAAAAACTGGGTTTATTGAAGTCACAAATGAACTTATAACATTAGGATTACACTGAGATTATACAGACCTACAAAGTACACTTAGTTAAGAATGGGGAACACATAACGAGGGAAAATCACACAACTAATCCCCTTACCCTTGTCCCACCCCCAAAACCTAACTAAATTGAACTAGGAGAGGTCAGGAATCATGGTCACCAGTGAGGGTTCCTTGACAGTTCGAAATCCAGCCAGGTAAGCCGGTTGCAGTTTTGGGGTACGCTCTTTGTGTCCTCTGGGGCCTGCCATCCCCATGTTGTCCTGGTCTGTGGAATCTGCGAAGGTTCTTCAGTTGGGTAGAGGGTGTAGTTGTGGGCAGTCGATCTTCATGGAGGGCTGCGGTTGCTGCCTTGTTGTCTTCGGTTGAGCCTGCCAGCCCGTGCCTCTCTCCATGATGTTGCCTGCGGGCCTGCAAACCTCCAGATCTCCTCCCTCTGTTTGGCTCAGCTACCTCTCCCTGCTTGAACTCTGCTTCAACCGCTCCAAAACTGCTCACCCTTGCTTCAACTTTGCTTCAACTGGTCCAAAACTGCCATCCCTCCCTTCATAACTGGTGGCCCAGTTATACTGTTTTTCAAATTTCTTATCTCAATCCAAATCAAGGTCAGTTCTTTGTTTGATTTTGGTGGACTTCCTCAGGTGATTGTTGTCTTGTTGTTTTTAATGGGCTCACATGATGTTTATCATTGTCTTCCTGTCCTTGTAACTAGTCTTGAACTGAAAGCCATTGTATATGTGGAGTATTGATAGGTTTGTACAAGTCCATTGATTGCTGCCTTCCTGCCTTAGTGGTTAGTAGCGATTGTTTATGCAAGATTTTTATGGGTTTTAGTTTTGTGTAAGATGAAGTTTTTCTCTGGGTTGATTGTTTTAAAGGGAAGAATGCGTATTCTGTCTCCTCTCATTGTCTGGTTTCAGGCAAACAATCCACACTGCACTCAACAAGCCCGGGCATGTCCAGTGTCAGGCCTTCATGGGCCTAGCCTCCTGTCTGCAGGGTTCTACGCTAAAGTCAGCAGTTGGGTCCTCTGCCATAAAAGTCCAAAAGTCATATCCTTGTTGATGATATGAAAAATGTAGGAATTTTGAGAACCCCTCACTGGTAAAGACCACGTGGTGTGGGATAAGCCCCTTGTGAACACTTGCAAAGCCCCTTGAGCTGCAGCTTGTGGTTGGCTTCAGAAAGGCTAAGGTTGGAATGAAGTGAACATTTTTAACAAGTAAACAATGTCTATATTGAATAAACACAACATATTGCCTTTGCAGACTGTCACATTATCCTTGGCTTTCTGTGTTTGCATATAGTTTGTTATAAAACATCAGACTTTTGGTCATTAGATAAACCCACTGCTGCAGTAGCCAAGATTTACTAAACTCATTCAGTTAGTTTGTATATTGCAGTGTATCTGATAAACAAAGGGTCTTTATAATGTCATGCAGGAGATCAGGAGGCTGGGACATATCAGAAATTTTATCCCTCTCATAATCTATTTTGGGTAATTAAAGAGTTGTTTGCTCATGCAATTTTGTTTTTCAGCAGAATAAAAATTCTTAAATTATTACATTTTTTCTATCCCCACATTGACACAGACCCAAAAGAATATTCATGTACAAATTCAATAGCTCACTTAAAGAGTGCACTGCTTAAATAAGGTGCTGTGGTATATGTCTGAACATGTCAAAGTGCCAGCCAAAGGTAATGTGTAACATTGCTAATTATAAGGAAAACATGTATCCAATCAATTATTGCAGGGCAAATGTAGTGTAAAAACATGCACCTCACATATGCACCCAGGGACCCCTCCAATGCTGCTGGTCACTTTAAGTCAAAGGAAATATTTGGTTCGATTTTCCTCTTCACTGCCCAAGCATAAGCTACTGGAGCAGACTGCTCAACTCTTATGGAAAAACTGCTTGATTCTCATTTCATTGAAAATGATGAAGACAAAAATTTACCCTGCTATTTCATAATGACAGGAAGGTCATGCCACAGTGTATTCTATGGGACTGTAAAGTGTAGCCCATAAGACCCTTTTAAGGCTGCAAAATTCAACCAATACTGGATGTACTGATAAGCAATGGAGATCAGGGGCTGAATTTTCTTACTCCACGAAGTTGGAAACGATGACTGGTGGAGGGTTGGGGCTGGTGCGAGGGGACCCAGAAATACCAGCACTGGTTGGTGTGGCAGTATTGTTCCCATTGCCAGTCATTTTGGGGAGATGGTTTCAGACCCCTGGAAGGCTACCATCCCCATAGAACGAGAAGGCAGTTAGGCTCATTAAGAGCCTAGTTAAAGTTATGTTTAGGAAGTTGGCTGGGATTTTCCAGTTGGCCTCCAGTTTCCCAATGTGCCAGAAATCAACTGCCTGGAGGCGGGTGCCCGGCAGCAGGCCGAGCTACTGACTCCACCCCTCTCCCTGGCAGTAGTCTAAGTAAGCCAGCCTATTCTCAATCTTGGTGTTGCATTTGACCCCGAGATGAGTTTCCGACCTCATATTCGTGCATCACTAAGACCCATCCACCTCCATTACGTGGCCTGATTTCACTCCTATCTCGGCTCATGTGCTGCTGAAACCCTCATTGATGTCTTTGTTACATCTATTGCAACACACCCCTGGCTGGTCTCCCATATTCTACTCTCTGTAAGCTTGAGGCCATTCAACACTCTGCTTCTTGTGTCTAAACTCGTACCAAATCCCTCCCACCAAGCAGATGCTGGATACCCAAGATAAAAAAACAAAAATGTTGGGAGTATTCAGCAGGTTATGGCAACATCTGTGGAGAGAGAAACAATTAACGTTTCAGATCTGTGACCTTTCATCAGAACTGAGGAAAGTTGGAAATGTAAGAGGTTTTGAGAGGGGAGGGTGAGAAGAAGAACAAAAGGAAAGATCTTTAATAGGGTGGAGATT
Organism: Carcharodon carcharias; assembly: GCF_017639515.1. NCBI lineage: Eukaryota > Metazoa > Chordata > Chondrichthyes > Lamniformes > Lamnidae > Carcharodon > Carcharodon carcharias. The sequence goes on from NC_054475.1 coordinate 121,790,408, forward strand.
AAATGATAAAAGGTTTCATGGTGCAAAAGCCTAAGCAAGTGGTAATAGGACAAATATAGAAGAAAAACATGTGTCCAACTGAGATTTGACTGGCTGGATAGCAGCTTTCTGAATGCAAAGCAAAGGAATAAAGAAAGAAATGAGATAAAACCCCCTAGCAAAATAAAAGATATTAAACAAAATGGAGGCAAAGGTCATAACCGAAAATTCATGAATTTTAAGCAATTGTTGGATTGTTGAATTGAAGTGTTGAATTCAGAAGGTGCTGAATCCAAATCTGAGGTTCTGTTCCTTGAATTTGTGTTGAGTTACATTGGAACATTGCAGGCCAGGAGCAGAAAGATCCAAGGGGGAGCGAGGTGGAGAATTGAATTGACAGGCGACAGGGAGCTCAGTCATGCTTGTGAACTGAAGGGAGGTGTTTCACAAAGCGGTTACCCAGTGTGTGTTTAGTCTCCCCAATGTAGTCAAGACCACACCGTGAGCAGCAAGTACAGTATACAAAATTGAAAGAAGTGTTGTATGTTGTATGTTCATTTGGTCTCACAAAGAGGTTCTGAGTCTTGTATGATTGAATATTAAGTGTTTATTGATAAGTATGTACATATATGCAGGGTATAGCCCAAGCTATGAGCTAACTCCATGCTTGCTTCTACACAGATCTCTGTCCACTCCACAACTGACCCAGTCTCAGGTCATGTGTCTCTTTACATCACACTGTGCATGGTACTCTTTCCCAGTCCTGCATTAACTTTTGCTATTCCCGATACTCATATACTACAAGAAGTACATGGTGTTTCATCTGGAAGGAGCATTTGGGGCCTTGAATGTTAAGAAGGGAGGAGGTAAAATGGCTGGTGTTGCATCTCCGTGCTTGCATGGAAAGGTGCCATAGGAAAGGGAGAGATTGTTGGGGGTGTCTAAGGAGTGGACCAGGGTATCATGGAGGGAACGGTTCCTTCGGAATTTTGAGAAGAGAGAGTATGCAGGTCTGCAACCATACACAGCAAATTATGTAGGTCAATGGGGATATACTCACAGCAGCCATGATATGTTCATGCTGCTGTGGTCCACTGTGCCATCTACATCTGAGCCACCATGACAAACCAGGGGTTGACTACTGGGCTAATCCTTGACATGGCTCATGATCCCAGTGCACATTTCATATACACAAGGGCAGCTTGCATATAATGAAAAGCATTCTGCCACACCAAGGGTACTAGAGTAGATCATTGGCATTCTGAAATAATGCTTCTGTTGCCTGGGTCACTCTGGTGGAGCCCAGAGGTACTCAGCACATTTGGTATCAAGTCTGCTGCATCCTGTACATTATGAGGACACAGCTCTCGCCCCCAATGATATTGTAACCAGCTGAGAAGGAGAAAGAGTAAGTGTTAAGGCAAGGGACATGTTTGCTTCCTGGCCTGGCTGTCCATGAACAGCTCATCCAACAGCTTATTGCCAGTAAATGCAACCCCAATCCCCCATTCACCAGCAGTCTCTCACTTTGCTTTCTTTCTGTTACTGACTAACGCACAATGCAAAAATTAAAACCAGGGCGAAACAAACATTTCAAAACAGACTTATAAATCAACCCATGCCGCGTTACATTAAAAAAGTTGCATTTCCTAGTGCCTGTCTTCCTTGTATCTTTGCCTGTCCCAGTGTTTCAATTCAGTGTTACCCCAGTAGCTGCAGCATGGCTCCATCAACTCTGGCCCCGGTAGGCCTGGCTTCAGACTGCACCACCACAGGATTGGCAGCAGCAGTCTGAGCTAGCTGGCTGACAGGGAATGGTGAGAGCACTGGTAAAGTGGTAAAGCGGGGAGGATGAATGCTGTCATTCACGCTGTCAGGAACTCACCAAGGCTCCTTAGACAGCACCTTCCAAAACCAGGACCACTACCATCTAGAAGGACAAGGGCAGCAGATGTATGGGAACACCAGCACCTGGAAGTTCCCCTCCAAGCCACTCACCATCCTGACTTGAAAATATATCGCCGTTCTTTCACTGTCACTGGGTCAAAATCCTGGAACTCCCTTCCTAACAGCACTATGGGTGTACCTATACCACAGGACTGCAGTGGTTCAAGAAGGCAGCTCACCACAACCTTCTCAAGGGCAACTAGGGATGGGCAATACATGCTGGCCTAACCAGCGAAGCCAACATCCCATGAATGGATTTCTTAAAAATTCTGAGAGAGGACAGTTCCCCACAGAGCCACTGCTGCCAACCACTGGGCCCTGCCTTTACAGCATAGACATGGTGGTCAACTTGTGGACACAACCATGATGTGTTATCTTTTCCACTGCCCTGGCTTGAAGGCCTCTTATGTCCTGTGTCTCACCGCATGCAGATCCTACCTCTAAGCAATCTTCTAAATGACACCCAGTGTCAGAATCTGAACTGGTAGCTCTGAAAGTGAAATCAAGTGATTGTGTTTATTCTTCATTGCTGTTTTCTTGCTCTCCCACCACTGCCTGGCCAGGTGGCAATTCTTGCAGGGGAAAGGAGAGAGACACAGGGCATGGTTGTGGCGAGGGGAGGAGGGGAATGTAAGAGATGCATGCTTACATCATCTGCAGCTTGTAAATCAGAAGAAATTGCGGAATGAATGGGAAGTGGGATGAGAGATGGAGGATAAGGTATGAGCATACCGTCATCTTTGATGGTTTCAGCCCTGTTGCTGATCACAGCCTCAGTCATGACTACTCCAAGATGGCCAGCACTGTATCCTCCTTGGAGAGTTCGGACATGCAGCTGCACCTGTTTGTCACCTATTAGGTCATCCTCCCTTCAGTTTTGAGTCAGCCTGCATGACAAAAGGGAGGTAAGTGTTAGTGAGTGTCGCACAATCTGGTTGCATGATGTGCCTATCATGGTGCTGTGTAGAAAATGTGTGATGTGGGTGTGAGACTTGAAGCAGTATTAACTTTGTGACAGTGAGGTGAAACATATGAATGTGAAGAATGAGCAGTAATTGATAGAGATTGTTGGTAGGTGAGTGATGGTGCATTGAGCAGCGTATGGTGCAGTTGCTGGGTTATAGCATTTGGTTCTACTTCCATCACAAAGTTTGTCTGGAGTGTCTCCTGGCCCTCTATGGATAAAGGACTTCTCTTTCCACCTCCTCTATCAAGACAGCTTCAGAGAACTTTGGAGCATGCTCTCTCCCCCGTTGCGCAATAATTCAGTGATCTTTCTGCTCAGACTCTCTTTTACAAACAGTTCCAACACCTGCTCCAGTCAGAATTAATCTCTCCTTTAAGGCTAGCTTTTTGGTAATGCAAGCTAGGTTTCAGTAGTGCTAACCTTGCACCAAGTCGCCTGCTGAGATGCACAGCCACTCAGCAACATGTTCAGCACTGAGCTGCACTGAGCTGCATGCGGTCATCATCCAAATCAGCAGGCAGCACAAAGTTGGCATGTTGCCTGCATCAAAAGGACAATGGGGTGTGTGTGTTCACTGTACATTGCAATCTCCCTGCCTGTTTTCAGGGTTATTGAAGTTTTCCCTCACGGCTTCTGCAAAGCTAATCGGTACATGCCAAATGATCACTTTTGTTACATTATATACTTTCCTTTAAAAAGTCTGACATGGAAATTGTGTTAGGTAGTGGGATAAATGCCTTGATGCCATGCTCTCAGCAGGGAATTATATTTGTTCACAATATTGGTTAGAGAATTGAGGCTACAATGATGTAACTCCATTTCGGCTTTCCCTTCTTTCCAATGCTGCTTTCCCACTGGGACTGTAGGATTACAGAATTTACTCAAGTATGTGGTGTCTGAAGTATGATTGGCATTGTGTAAGGTTTTTAGCTATGTCCTAATAATTCTCCTGTGGTGTTGTACATGTTAAATCAGAAAAAAGCAGTTTGATAATATTAGTTGTAAGATGTCATTGAATGCACAACGTGTTATCATGAGTATTGGTTTAGGGTGACTGAATAAGTCAAATTTTGTTTCTTTATCAGATAATAATTTAAGCTTTTTATTGATGTCTGGAGATTGAATTCCACCTGAGTGCTCTTTTCTCTTAACAGTAAATTACAGGCCTTGATTATTCTCACATTCAAAGGGAGTTACGTGGTTTTTAATTTAAATAATATCTTTGCACATATGCATAATTTTAACCCTTAATAAGATGGCATACACGATGAAGTATGTGAGTGATTATACCTGAAATAAAAGTGGGAACTTTCATCATATGTGGCTTCCTTCAGGCTCAGGGCCTGAATTGTCCAATTAGGAGCCAGCCATTGTGAAATGCGCCCAGACATTGCTTCAGCACTGCCAGCTGGGATGGGAGCGTGGTGGGCTGGGTGCAATGGTGGCCCAGAGTGGACATTTAAAATAGCACAGGCAGCTCCCTGAAAGCTGCCAGGAGTTGAGCGCAAGATCGCAAGCTTGGCAGGAGTGATGGCCTCAGCACCCACTGAGCATGCCAGCTGGGAGGGCAGTGCCAATGGGCACTCTGCCTCCTGGTTCTCTGGTGAGTGCCTGCATACTCTAGTGGAGGCAGTGAGTGCCTGACTTGGCACATTCATGCTGCGGGATGGCTAGAAAGGCCACCCAACCAGACAAAGAAGGCCTGGACGGAGGTGGCTGCCCAGCTAAGCGGGCATGATGCCGTGTGCTGCACATGGACCAAGTGCCAGAAACAGTTCAATGATCTTCTGCACTCCGCAAGGATGGGTCCCAACTTGGCATGAAGGGTGGCCGTTCATTGTGCACTCAGAGTGTGAGATGAAGGGTGTCAAATAGCATATATCCCTGTGCATGCCAAGGCTGGGAGATGTGCCTGCTTGCCTTGTGTGCAGAGAAGGGTGAGGTGTGCCAACCTGACAGATGCCTCAAGCTGGCTCTCCTGGGTGTGGAGGGGGTTGTGATGGTGTGGCAGGTGGAGGGTGCACTAATGAATGCACTTTTGCCAAATACAGGAGAAGAGAAACCATAATGTGCTGGAGTGCACACAAATGAGTGGTGGGGCCCCCGACAGACTGATACTTTCCAAGTTCGCGATGGATGCACTGGACTTGGAATGCGAGTGTGGAACAAGGTCCATAGGTCACAGAAAGCAAGGGCCTCGGATGAAGTTAAGAGTCCAGTGGACAGGTGAGAAACTGGGAAATGTAGGATCGTGGCATCTCCAATGAGAAGTTCAAATCAACAGTCCACATTGCTCAAGCAATCACAGTGCCTCAGTGAGGCAGATGCCCATTCTGACTAACAACTGTAGTTCATGCACAGTCACTTTGTTATAATGTAATCAACTGACATATTCTGTCCCTCCCTCAGAGGTGCCATCCTCATGATGCCCAAGAGACCCTGAGGACCCTCCCTTGACACCCGAGGAGGAGAGGCGGACAGATGCACCCGCGCCACATTATCTCTCCGAACCAAGCACCCGTGCAGATATAGGCACGTCGGTGGCCAATAGCATGTTGGATCAGATGGTAGTGCACAGTGCTGAGGGCACATCACACTCACTTGAGGAGCTGGTGGAGGTAGTGAGTGCCAAGGGCACTGGCAGTGGAGGACTGCTGGATACCAAGACCATGCTGAGTCAGAGGAGATTATGAGCCTCTGCAGTCAACCATCAGGCAGCAGACACTAGATGTCCAGCTGGATGCACGGGACGATTTGGTGGAGATCCTGAGGGTCTGCGTGCCATGGTCTCTGCTATGGAGGAGTCCATGCGGAGCATGAGCACTGCGTTAACCCAGATCTCCGAGCGCACAGCCTCCTCCATTGAGAGAGTGGCGATTGTCATGGAGAGACAGCTCCAGGAACAGAATCAGGGGTTTCTGGGGCTGCGCCCAGACCTGTAAGCCTAAACACTGGCAGTGGCCTCAGCAGGTCACTGCCAGACTGAGAGATGGATGAGGAACCTAGTCCTTCTGCTAGCCATCAACGGTCAGCAGGGAGGTTCAAACCGACTTCACGTGAGCAGATGATCTGCATGTTGCATCTGTGGGCTCCTCTCAGGATGGTCCAGACAAAAGCAGCAGTTCCTCTGCTCCTCTGCCAATGCCCTGGGCATCTGATGAGGCCGTGATGACTGAGGAGTGCCTAGCCATGGCGCTAGACGCTCCCTCTCAAACGGTGCCCACATAGGCCCTGCCGGCCAGCAGATGCCCACCAATGTCATCAGGGCTGACAGGACATCACAGTCAGCAGGCTGCCTCTAATGCTGCTGTCAGCGAGGGGGTGTGGTGAGCACCAAGACATAGCACTTGCAAATGAGCCACCTTTTCAGGGGATAGACTTTGTCACCCAGGAGTCAACCATTCAACCGAGCTGGAGCAATGAAGAGCCTTGGTACCTGGGAGTGCCGCAGGATGTATGCATCATGGGAGCTACCCGGGTACATGGTGCAGACCTGCAAAATCTGTGCCTTTTGGTTGCAAACAATCTGGGCATTGATGGAGAGGGAGCCCTTCCTGTTGCCAAAGCAACCAACTCACTCGCTGGCCCCCTTATGGCCACTTGAGTACAGTCTATGGCACCCTGGATGTGAAGGAACCCAGCAAGTGCAGCAAAGCCTCTGGTTCATTCAGCTTGCTGGCATTTGTCAGTCTAGAAATGAATGAAGTTCATTATTCGTCAGAACAGTGTATCAGTGGCCAGCCTGAGACAGCTGTAGGCAGCAGATTGGGAGATACCACATAGATCCCCCACTGACCCTTGGAAGGAACCGAAGGCAAAAGAGTTCCGAGTCACTGTCAACTTAAGAGCCACTGGCATTCAATGGCCACCAACACAATTTGAGGCGATCTCAGGACCAATCATATGCAAATGGAAGTTACGATCTCCCTAGAGATTTCCCTTCGGCACTGGACCTCCGACATATTCAGGTAGCTGGAGTGCTGACTGTAGGCACTGGCTGCAGGATAATAGCATCTACTGCGGAGCCTTCCTCCTTGCACTTCCGGCTGGCTCTGCACCCATGTGGCTGCGCCTCTCTTTCCACAGATCACCCTCTGGCATGCTGCTTGTGGACACCAGCCCTCCTCTCCCTTCCAGCTCTCTCCTCCTCAGAGGAGGAGGTCCCTCCAGTGGAGTAGACAATCCCCATTTTCTGGAATACAGATGGCACAGGATACTGCCCTGAAGGGTGCTCTCGGCAGGAAGCCTCCGAGAAAGCTTGTAAGCCAAAGAGTCCTCCAGAAAACACAGAAAATGCAAATAACTGTCGGAAAAGCACCAACTCTCACCAAAAATCCTACCTACTCACAGAGCCATGGCTCTTTTATCCCACCCTGGATTGAGTTTCACTTAAAAATGGGATGGCTGCCTGGTGGTGTGGCTCGTGCGCCAACCGCAAAATCGCATAGGCCACATAAAATTTCAATCAATTGCCTTTTTAATGGGCTTAATTGCCCACTTAATTGGCAGCGGGCATGCATCAGAATTCCACACGTGCCTGCTGACTGTAATATGGCACGATGGTGTGATGATGCTGGGACGCGGGCCCAATGTTTTCTCACCCCATTTCACACGAGGTCGGGTCGGCTGCACATCTGATCCCGAAATGTAAAATTCTGGCCCGGGCGGTGGCAGAAGCCTGTATTTGTCCAGGAGGCTGGGCTGGCTCCAATGCCTCTCCACCCACCCTCTGCACATTCCCCACTCGGCGCCATCCGTCAGCTCACTCCTCACTGTGCAGGCACCCCATAGCCGGGTCCCACATGAATTCTGCAGTTCTGGAGGGGGACATGGTCATGGAGTTTAGCAGTACTGAGTGGTTGGGCAAGTTCATAAAGTACAAGAGTGCTGAGGGGTGGAGGAAGCTAGGAATGGAGTTTAGCAGTACTGAGGAAGCACAGGCAATGGATCGTAGATCTCAGGGGACACGGTTGTGGTATTTAGCAATGCTCAGTGTGTCATGAACATGAGGTTTAGCAATACTGAGAGGCATCTGAGCATTGGGAGCGCTGGGAATGGCTCTGGGGTTTGGCACGCCTGGGCAGGGGCTCCTCAATTTTCACAGCAGAGAGGTAGAAAGTGCTGGGCAGTATCGGGGGAGGTTTCCTGTGCTTTGGTGACTCTACAGAGGGCCTGGGTGTAGCAGACCTGGGAATGGAATGTGGTATTTGACTTACTGGTGGATTCCTGTGATCGTTCATCAGTGAAAGCGGGAAGGACAAGGGTCTGACAGCACTATAGCAGTGAAGGGTCCTGGATTTGTGCATCTGATAACTTTCTGCAAGTCATGAACACCTTTTGATTGAATGCTGGAAAACAACAACACAACTAGCAACATGTATTTATACAGGGCCTTAACATAGATAACCAAGCTTCCTTACATGGATCATTGGAGAAGGCAACAGCACCAACACCATACATTGAACATTTAATCCTAATAAATCCTGCTCTCCCCTGGTGTCTCATATTCTGGCCTCCCAACTTTCCAACAAACATTTTACAAATGATGAGCTGGGTAATGCCAGAATTAAAATTGGGAGATACCATAGAAATCTAGAATTATTTTCCTGGTCTATAATTTGACTAAATTGTTTACATATGAGCAAACTCTTCCAATGCTGAGGCTCAGAGGAGAGCTCAAGCTTCATACAGAGGGAGGATAAGATTGTCTCTATTATACCAGGGGACCAAAGCCTTAAGTTTGCCACCAAGTCTCTGTGGAGGATATAAAGACACCAAAAGGCTGAGAGACAAACAAAACTGAGAAAGGAAGATGGATATAGGCAGAAAGAGAGATAATACAGATTAAATTAATGGACTCTGGACCACTTCCCACTCATGTGGCGGTACTTAGTGGAGATGAGAGGGATCGCTGCATCACCTCTTTTCGAGAAGGCCTGCCAACCGACCACCACCAGGCCTTCCCCAGGATTGAGGACCCCAGGGATGCAAGTCCCACTGCTGAGAGATGCTGGCTAATTAGAGACCAGAAGCCCTATTGAACAGCAGCGCCACTGGGGAGGAGGTGACTGCTATCGGTATGGCACCCACCTGAGGCCTAGGGTTTCCGAGGGACAGGTGAGTGATGTCGGGAGGGAGTCACAGGGCGGGAGGGTTTTGGGGAGTTGGTACTAAGGCCAGGGAAGAGGTGGCTATCAGTGCCCCCCACCACTCCCTTCCTGATGCTGGGTACCTCAATCAAGCACCAAGAGCCTTTGAACGAGTATCCCCCTCTGGAAGCCCACAAGCAAACATACCAGGGTTTTCCTATCATGCTCCCTGCATTATGAAACCCTCCCCCACCCCCCACCCCCACCTGCCCACTGCTGGGTTAATACCAGCATTGACAAGATGAGGCCCTTAACTGGGCATTAATTTTCCTAAGGGCCTCAATTGGCTGTGGAGCACGAAGGCCGCCCTCGGGCCTACCCACCATGGACTTAATCGGGTGGAGGCAAGAAGGAGGAAGGAAGGAGGTGGGAAGGAGGCGGGGTCCCCATCCAGCGCCTACTGCCCGGCTCCTGTCACCAAACTCACCACAGGGAGGGCATTAAATTCCATCCGTGATACCAGTGAAATAGAACTTTATTCCATGATGCTGAAGGATTAATCTGTTTTGGCTTTTTGATTATTCTAATTATCTTCTTAATCAAATTAATCTTTAAAATGCCTGCTCCCTGTCTGACCCTTTGCAACATTTAGGAATGTTGAGGACATTTTCTGTTAATTATTGGTAAGAGAGCAAAAGGAGAAAGAAAGGCCCACAGGAGATAATAGGAGGTTTAGAAATGCTGAGACAAAGAAGGAGGCATACAGAAAGAGGGAGAGAGAAAAAGTAATAATTGACAGAAATAAATGTGGAGTCTGTGCTGGCGCCTCAACCTTGTACAATTTATATCAATGACTTAGATGACAGGAGTGAAGACATGGCAGCTAAATTTGCAGATGACACAAAGATAGGTAAGAAAGTAGGTTATGAAGAGGACATACAGCGGTTGCAGACGTATATAGATAGGTCGAATAAGTGGGCAAAAATCTGGCAGTTGGATACAATATGGGAAAATGTGAAGTTGTTCACTTTAGCAGGAAGAATAAAAAAGCAGAGTATTACTTAAGCGGAGAACAGCTGCAGATTTCTGAGGTGCAGAGGGATCTAGGTGTTCTAGTGCATGAGTCACAAAAAGCTAGTATGTAGGTAAAGCAAGTAATTAAGAAGGTTAATGGAATGCTATCCTTTGTTATGAGGGGAATTGAACATAAAATTAAGGATGTTACGCTTCAATTATACATGATATTGGTGAGACCACATCTCGAATACTGTGTGCAATTTTGATCTCCTTATTTAAGGAAAGCTGTAAATGCATTGGAGGCAGTTCAGACAAGGTTTATTGGATTAATACCTAGAATGAGTGGGTTGTTCTGTGAGGATTGGTTGGACAGACTGGGCTTGTTTCCACTAGAATTTAGAAGATTGGGGGGTGATTTGATTGAAGTATACAAGATCCTGAACTGTCTTGCCAAGGTGGATGTGGAAAGGATGTTTGTTCTTGTGGGTAAGTCCAGAACTAGGGGGCAGCATTTTAAAATTAGGAGTCACCCTTTTAGGACAGAGATGAGGAGAATTTTTTTCTCTCAGATAGTTGTGCGACTTTGAAAGCTCTCTGCCTCATAAGGCGATGGAGTCAGGGTCATTTGAGTATTTTTAAGGCAGAGATAAATAGTTTCTTGTTAGGTAAGGGAATCAAAGGTTATCAGGAGTAAGATGGGAATATGAAATTTGAAACACAAAAAGACCAGCCATGATCTTATTGAATGGCAGAGAAGACTTGAGAGGCCAAATGGCCTACTTCTTCTCCTATTTCGTATGTTCGTATGTATGAGTCACTGGAAGTGAGAGTCATGCAGAGAGAGGGAAAAAGGTGAAGGTAGAAAACCAAGGAGACAAAGGGAGAGGGAAAGGAATTAGAGTGGAAAACAGGCACAGAGACTGTTATAACAAAAAAGGGTCAAATTTACTTTATATTTTGGCATGGAAAGTTAACTGCTGAAAATAAATAAACTGAGCAAATATGTTTATAATGTGGTTTCAATAGAGAGAAAGCTAAATACATTATTTAATTCAAATATTTACTCAAATGTGTGCACACATGAAACACGTCAGAGCAAGATTTCCTTTACTACTTTGTACTGAAATCAAGAATTCATTTTCAACTTCTCCATAAACAGTGAACAGAAAAAATCTCCCAGATTCTACTACTTTTTAATTCCATTCCACAGTTTTGTGTGGAGTGACTGTTGTAAATGTGGATATACATCATTAAGGTGTCCAATCTTCACATATCAGACAAGATCTTCATCTCCTGAATTCATGTGTACTGCTGTTCAGCAGGTTATCACTGTACAGATGAAAATTGATTCCATTACTTTGCTTGGAAAGGACATAGGGCAAATGGTTTGTGGTTACTGTGTCTGCTTTTCCATCCTTTTAAAGTAAGAGCACCACATTAACCTATTTCTAATCTACTGATACCTCCCCAGTGTGCATTAACTTTCTCATAATTGCAGTCTGTGCCTCACAAATCTTCTGCCTCGTCTCTCTCAACAGTCTAAGATAAATGCTATTTGACCTTGGAGAAATATTAATTTTACATCTATCTAGCCCATCTAAATTGTCATTTTGTGCACATTCATTATCCTTGAGATATTTTGTTGCTTATGTCTTCTCTTATGAATGTTCAAAGGAAATATTCATTCAAAATATTGACTATTTTGTTCTCATCTTCAGCTTTTTGGCTCGGAGTTTTTATGGAGTTACATGTGCATCTGTTGGTCAAATACAAGATTGATGGTCCCTGATATTGCTTTATAATAGAGAGGGAGTAAAAAGATCAAATTTTGCAATAGAATTTAACATATATTCAGTACATCTCTAGTTCCCTTTGCTGGGTGTAGTTAGATGGGCAGTAAGTGATTTATTTTATTTTATTTTGGCACAAATGTTTATTGCAAGGTATTAGAACAAACTGGATTTATCAAATAAAATATTGAAAATATTCCTGCTCTCAATAAAAAGGTAGAGTCGGCTTTCCCCCCTTCCCACATTGACGGTGTACAGATTTTTGCTGTTTCCAAATGCAGATGAGTCCAAGTATTTACGTTCCTTGTTGCTGCTTGGCAAGAAACAATATATACCCAGTGTAAGTTGACCCTCATTTTTTGGAAGGTTTTTTAAAACTTCAAATGTCGGCTTGTTTGCACGATCTATGGTAACTTGATTTTCGGAGATACTTGGGTGTACCCATACATTGAGTGCACAAAGTTAGCGCACTTACAGCTAGCAATTGGGAAGGCAAGTGGCATGTTGGTTTTTATTGCAAGGGGATTGAAAAAGAGGAATAAGGAAGCCTTGCTACAATTGTATATGGCTTTGGTGAGACCACACCTGAAGTACTGTGTGGTTTGGTTTTCATCCTCATATCTTTTTTTTAATTCATTCATGGAATGTAGGCCCCGCTGGCTGGGTCAACATTTATTGCCCATCCCTGGTTGCCCTTGAGAAGGTGATGGTGAGCTTTCTTCTTGAACTCTGCAGTCCATGTGGTATACATATGCCCACAGCGCTGTTAGGAAAGGAGTTCCAGGATTTTGACCCAGTGAGAGTGATGGAACAGCGATATATTTCCAAGTCAGGATGGTGAGTGACTTGGAGGGGAACTTCCAGATGGCAGTGTTCCCATCTATCTGCTGCTCTTGTACCCCTAGATGGTACTGGTTGTGGGTTTGGAAGGTGCTGTCAAAGCAGCCTTGGTGAATTCCTGCAGTGCATCTAGTAGATGGTACACACTGCCGCCACTGTGTGTCGGTGGTGAAGGGAGTGAATGTTTGTGGATGTGGTAACAATCAAGTGGGCTGCTTTGTCCTGGACATTGTCAAGCTTCTTGAGTGTTGTGGGAGCTGCACTCATCTAGGCAAATGGGGAGTATTCCATCACACTCCTGACTTGTACTTTGTAGACAGGCTTTGGTAGAGTCAGGAGGTGAGTTACTTTTAGCATAATTCCTAGTCTCTGGCCTGCTCTTGTAGCCACAGTTTTTTTTATGGTTAGTCCAGTTCAGTTTCTTGTCAATGGTAACCCCCAGGATGTTGATATTGGGGGATTCAGTGATGGTAATGCCATTGAACATCAAGGGGCGATGGTTCGATAGTTGGATTCTCTCTTGTTGGAGATAGTCATTGCCTGACACTTGTGTGGCACAAATATTACTCACCACTTGTCAACCCAAGCCTGGGTATTGTCCAGGTCTTGCTGCATTTGGACAGGAACTGCTTCAGTATCTGAGGAATCATGAATGGTGCTGGACATTGTACAATCATCAGCAAACATCCCTAATTCTGACCTTATGGTGGAAGGAAGGTCATTGATGAAGCAGCTGAAGATGGTTGGGCCTAGGACACTACCCTGAGGAACTCCTGCTGTAATCTCCAGTAGCTGAGATGACTGACCTCCAACACCCACAACCATCATTCTTTGTGCTAGGTATGACTCCAACCAGCAGGGAGTTTTCCCCCTGATACCCATTGACTCTGGTTTTGCTAGGGCTCTTTGATGCCACATTCTGTCAAATGTTGCCTTGATGTCAAGGGCAGTCACTCGCACCTCACCTCGGGAGTTCAGCTATTTTGTCCATGTTTGAACCGAAGCTGTAATGAGGTCAGGAGCTGAGTGACCCTGGCAGATCCCAAACTGGGCATAAGTGAGCAGGTTATTGCTAAGCAAGTACTGTTTGATAGCACTATTGATGACCCCTTCCATTACTTTACTGATGATCGAGAGCAGACTGATGGGGCGTCCTACTTTTTGTGTACAGGACATACCTGGGCAATTTTCCACATAACTGGGTAAATGCCAATGTTGTAGCTGTAATGAAACAGCTTGGCTAGGGCTGCGGCAAGTTCTGGAGCAGAGGTCTTCAGTACTATTGCCAGGATGTTGTCAGGGCCCATAACTTTTGCAGTATCCAGTGCCTTCAGCTGTTTCTTGATATCACGTGAAGTGAATCGAATTGGCTGAAAACTGGCATCTGTGATGCTGGGGACCTCCGGGGGAGGCCGAGATGGATCAGCCACTAGGCAATTCTGGCTGAAGATTGTAGCAAACGCTTCAGCCTTATCTCTTGCACTGATGTGCTGGCCTCCTCCATCATTGAGGTTGGGGGTATTATGGAGCCTCCTCCCCCAGTGAGTTGTTTAATTGTCTACCACCATTCACGACTGGATATGGCAGGACTGCATAGCTTAGATATGATCCGTTGGTTTTGGATTGCCTAGCTCTGTCTATCACTTGCTGCTTATACTGTTTGGCATGCAAGTAGTCCTGTGTTATAACTTCACCAGGTTGACAGCTCATTTTTAGGTGTACCTGGTGCTGCTCCTGGTATGCCCTCCTGTGCTCTTCATGATCCCTGGCTTGATGGAAATGGTAGAGTCGGGGATATGCCAGGCCATGAGGTTACAGATTGTGTTCAAGTACAATTCTGCTGCTGCTGATGGCCAACAGTGCCTCATGGCTGCCCAGTCTTGAGTTGCCAGATCTGTTCGAAATTTATCCCATTTAGCACGGTGATAGTGCCGCACAGCATGATGGAGGGTATCCGCAATGTGAAGGCGAGATTTTGTCTCCGCAATGACTGTGCGGTGGTCACTCCTGCCGTTACTGTCATGGACTGATGCATCTTCAGCAGGCAGGTTGGTGAGGATGAGGTCAAGTATGTTTTTCCCTAACCCAATGCCACAGACCCAGTCTAGCAGCTATGTCATTTAGGACTCAGCCAGCTCGGTCAGTAGTGTTGCTACCGAACCACTCTTGGTGATGGACATTGAAGATCCCCCTTCCAAAGTACTGATTCATGAGCTGAGGGAGGGCGGTAAGGGATAATGAGCAGGAGGTTTCCTTGCCCATGTTTGACCTGATGCCGTGAGACTTCATAGGGTCCAGAGTCAATGCTGAAGACTCCCAGGGCAACACCTCCCAACTGTATACCACTGTGCCGGCTCCTCTGCTAGGCCTCTCCTGGGGCAGGATATACCCAGGGATGGTGATGGTGGTATGCCTGGAACATTGCTTGTAAGGTATTATTCTGTGAGGATGACTATCTCAGGCTGTTGTTTGACTAGTCTGTGAGACAGCTGTCCCAATTTTGGCACTAGTCCATAGATGTTAATAAGGAGGTCTCTGCATGGTTGACAGGACTGAGATCACCATTGTTGTTTCTGATGCGTAGGTCAGTGCCAGGTGGTCCATCTGGTTTCATTCCTTTTTTGTGACTTTGTAGCAGTTTGTTACAACTGAGTGGCTTGCCAGGGCATTTCATTCACGTGTAGGGCAGATCAGGTAAGGGCAGCAGATTTCCTTCCTTAAAGGACATTCATGAACCAATGGTCACCATTAAACCTTTAATTCCAGATTTTTATTGGATTTAAATTCCACCCCACCATCTGCCATGGTGGGATTCAAACCTGGATCCATAAAGCTTTACCCTGGGTTCCTGAATTACTAGTCCAGCAACAATACCACAACGCCATCACCTCCCCACCCCCTCACCATCTAAGGAAGGATGTATGTGCCTTGGAGGCAGTAAAGCAAAGGTTCATTAGATTGGTCTGAGGGGTGAAATGGTTGTCCTATGATGATTGGCTGAGTAAATTGGGTCTATATTCTCTGGAGCTTAGCAGAATATGAGGTGATCTCATTGATTCATACAAGATCTGAAGGGGTTTGAAAGGATTGACAATGATAGATTGTTTCCCCTGGCTGGTGAATCTAGAACACAGAAACAACCTCAGGATAGGAGTTGTTCATTTAAGACTGAGGTAAGGAGAAAGTTCTGCACTCAGAGAGTGTGAATGTTTGAAATTGTCTACTCCAGGGTGTTGTGGATGCTTTATTGTTTGGTAAATTCAAGGCTGAGATAGACAGACTTATAACGTCTCAGTGAATCAAAGGATATGGGGAGCAGGTGGGACGGTGGAGTTCAGGCAGGTCAACCATGATTGTATTGATTGGCAGAGCAGACTAGTCCTGCTCATACTTTTTTATGTTCTTATGCTCAAGGCCATTTGCACCTTTTATGGTTTTCACCTTTTCGCTGACTAGCTCTTGATCTTTCAACCTCATTTTTTTTAACTGTTACACTGTAGGGACAGACTTGCCATGTGGAGAATTTCCTTGGTGTCCCTGTGAATGGTCCTGTAACAGTTCATTTACCCACTAACATTTTCATAAGAACCCTGAAGAACTCCACACCCTTTTTTGGAGGGTCGGTCCAAACTTGTTCAGTTGCTATGTTCTTTTTGCTTCGCTCCTCTAATCATTCTTGCAACAGTTACCATTTCTTATTTTCCTATTTCTAATCTTTCTCGCATTCATGTAAACACATTTTATAAATTTGTCTCCCAAGTGTTTGCTTATGCTTGATCTGTGGCTCATTTGAGCATCTCTGAATCAATACCCTCATATTAACTAGCTTCTAGTGTATGTCTCATCTGATACTCTGTTTCCTCTTTGCCCAGCCCCCTCCTGTCGATTTCAAATGACTTTCCATTGCTGTTTCAGTTTTTCTCACAAGGCTCTTTGTCCCCACTTGGTTTAATTGTAGCTCTTCCTCCTGTATTATTCCTTGTTATTCTCAGAGGGTTCCCAGTTGTTTATGAAGGGAGCATTGTTGTTTTCACCACATTCTGTTTATCCATTCGCTTTTTTGGTCAATTGCCTTTCTTTCCACAAAAACTGGGGATATACCGGAGAACCGGTAACTACTGACCGTTCAGCTCCTCAAGCCTACCCCAACATCCAGTTACCTCATGGCAGATCTGTGCT
Organism: Carcharodon carcharias; assembly: GCF_017639515.1. Taxonomy (NCBI): domain Eukaryota; kingdom Metazoa; phylum Chordata; class Chondrichthyes; order Lamniformes; family Lamnidae; genus Carcharodon; species Carcharodon carcharias. The sequence continues at coordinate 121,807,216 of NC_054475.1, forward strand.
TCAACACAATCTAACCACCTTTACTGTCTTAGAAAAAATTTTAAGCTCGGTGGGCAGGCATGTGCCCAACCCACTCCAGCGTGAAATGACACACGTTGACGTCGACTGAGCGTGCCAATGCCAATTCACACAGTCGCGGGATAGTTCAGTCAGTGGGCGCCACCGGAGTCGGCAACACACCCGCCAACAATTAAAAGGCCTCTTAAGGCCATTAAAGAATCAATTAACGCTCCCTCTCTGAGGCAGCTCTATGCCTCAGAGAGATTATAAAGCGCGCACTCGCGCGCACGCACTAAGTTTGTGCTCGTCCCACTCGCCCTCCTCTCCCCCCCACATACAGGCAGTGCTGAGCACTGCCACTCACTTTCACGTTAGGCAGACCTTAATTGGCACACCAGTGTGAAATCGGGGTCCAGCCCTGATTGGCTTCCCAACCATCCCCACCCACCCCCTGGTGAGCCCGCCTGACATGGACTAAATTTTGCCCCTTGATACTGATACCCAACCCTCAAAAAGTCTTGAAAGTTCAAATTGTCTCCCCTCATTCCTTTTGGGCATCATATATCAGCATCTCTTTAAAAAGAGTTTGAAATGCCCACCACGGGACTTGTATTGCTCATGGTTGATGAGTTGGAGCCAAACATTTAGGACAGAAATTATAAACATGTTATTGTGCAATGACAGCACTGTTTGGGTTCAAGCTCCACTTCAGATACTTGAACACAGAATTCATGCTGGCACTCCAATGATGTACCAAGGAAGTGTTGCAAATTGGCTGCTGCATTACCACATTAGCTACGCTTCAAAAAAAGTACTTCATTGGCTGTAAAGTGTTTTGGGACATCTTGTGGGCATGCTGGGTACTATTTAAAGGGAAGATTTTTATATCCTTCTCTGTGGCCTTCATAAAGATAACAGCAGTTAATAATATTTCGACCCTGGTGCCATTTTATGTCCTCGCTGCCTGAAACAATGCAACACTCCCTCAGTACTGCACTGGAATGGCAGCCTAAATTCTGGCCCAGATTTTCGCTATGACAGGGAGGCTCTCCATTGTAGTGAAAATCCCGGAAATGGCTGAAAATTCTAAGTCTGGTGCCCGAACCAGGCATTGCTCACCTTTGCGGGGACGGGACTGGAGTCGGGCCAGGTTCATGGAGGGAAGTGGCCATTTAAATCACCAGCTGCCTCCACTGAAGTGGCATTTTGGAAGAATAGGAGTGTAGAGTCCAGATTATACAGAATGGAAGAGCTAAGAAGAGATCTGAAATTGGTGCGTGTGTTTAGATAACCTTTTGGAAAGGTAGGATACCCCTTTGGATGGGTTTCTGGGGCACCTTTGAGAAAGGTAAGTCAGCCTTTGAGATTGTAAAAAGTGAACATGATTATGCATTTTTTACACACAAAGTCATTGGAACTGTCAAAGAGCTGTCCACCTGTCAACGAACTGTCCAGCTGTCAAAGAACTGTTAAAGAGCTGTCCAGCTGTCAAGGAGCTGTCCAGCTGTCAAAGAACTATCCAGCTATAAGGAACTGTTAAAAAGCTGCCAGCTTTCAAACGTGCCAAAGCTTTTCAGGAAGTGTCAAAGCTGTCAAAGCTATCTGGGAAGTGTCAAAGCTGTCAAGGAACTGTCCAAGGATACCAGGTGAGTTGACACGGAAAGGGTGAGGGAAAAGGTGGGTGGGGGCATGGGTTGGCATGATTTGATGAGTGGGGCAACATTGATTGTCATAGGAGGTATGGGAGCCATGGGATTGGGTGGGAGCATGGATTGGAATGAATATGGCATAGCGTGTGTGCAGGGGTGAGAGGTGAGGACTGGAGGAATTTTTTTTGTTTTATTATTTTTTATTTATTTAAACACAGTTCTGGGGCTCGAGGGCACGCCTTGTGCCCAACTTGCCTCCGCGCCTAGAAGCCTGTGCACTTGTTCTGGGGTTGCCTGCCTCAATGCATTCTTCAGCTGCCCTCCCCCCACCACTGAAAATTTGACCTGCGGGCAGACAGTATTAAAAGTCAATTTCACCAAATCAGGAAATCTTCTGACTCTGTAAACCCAACTCAGGAACTAAAATCTGGGCATCTGTGTTCAAGTCTGAAGCGGAGCTTGAACCCCTACTTTCTAACTTAGAGGCTCTAGTGCTATCACTGAGCCATGGCTGACACCAATTACTCATGGGGCCTCTAGTTGCCAGGATTAATGTCCTCAGAGTAAATGAGGAGCTGTAAAAACAATGTAAACTGGCAACCAAGAGTTGAAAATTGCCCCCAACTATCATTGCACACAGGTTGGCTTGAATGTGCAATGTGCAATTCTCCACCAAAAACCATTGTTGAAGTTGTGTCCATAGATTATTTTTAAAGTGAACTGGATAGTTGCTTGAAGAAAAGAATATTAGAGCCAGGAATAATGATCAGCAAGCAGAAGGCTTGGATTAGGATGGATTAGGAAGAAACCTCCACAGGTTTCATGGGCTGAATGGCTTGTTTCTGTGCTGTAATTCATTGTGCAGGGGTGAATCAACTCAACAATGCTTAAGTTCTGTTAAGAACAAGTATAATTAAATGATTTTCTTGATAATAAATCTGATCTGATCAAAATATAAAATGGTGCTGTTACGACTGGATGAGGAGGAGTGAGCTGGCTCCCCCACGGTTGGTTACAACAAAGGATTTTTTAGAATTTATTTTCCCCATAAATACCTTTTCCAATCCCAAATGTATTTACTTTTTAATAAGGAGTCAATCAAACCATGTTTTCTTGAGTCAAAGAGTGAGTTTATTAATTACTAAGCCCAAGGAAAAGTAATGCAAGATGCAATGACACACACACACACACAGATATCAGAAATAAGAAAGTTAGAGACCAAATAAAAGTTAAAAGAATATGCAATTAAGTTCTTTGCTTGTCCTTGAGGCAAAGATTGTTGAACGTTGCAGCCATTTGAAGTTAGCTGGTTTCCTTTAAAATCCTGTAGTTGAATTGAAGTTCAGTTAGCTGCACTTTGCTGGAGACAATCTTAGCTTCAGAGAGAGAAAGAGAGAGAGAGAGAGAGAGAGATTCCTTACTACTCTCTTTAGCAGATGACTTTGATGACTTTTGCCTCTCTCTCTGGCTTAGCAAAATCAGTTCTTAAACGTCCTGTCTGTATATTCCAAGGAAGGAATTCAATTAACATGTCTTGCAATTATTTTTGTAGAACAAGGCATCATATTTTTAATATTTCGCTTCACAAACTTTTGACACATTTCAAGATAGTAGAAACCAGCAGGAGATGGGGTTATTTCACCCTCCACGGGGGGTTTTTGAGTGTGCGCTGAGTGTATCTGGCTGGTTAGCAGTTCCTATTGTCTTGACAGAATTACCACTGATTAAAGTCCATCACTTTGCATTTTTAATGCCCTTATTTCAAGGATTCCTTTTTTAAGTGGACCCTGACACCACCCCCTCCCCCCACCAGATGCAAAATCCCATACAACATGTCATGGCAGGTCTCTAGTGCATTTCATATAGGAGCTTTCCAGAAAAGTGGTCAACTTACAATACCAGATATCAGGTGACTGGTGGTGGCCATCTTTGGTCAGTGTCTTTTCTTGTATTTTTTAAAAAAACAGCTCCTCTTTAAACCATTCAATATGTTTTTGCTTAACTGATGAATTCATAGGTGGATCTCACTAAGTCACAATTTCCTCATATTGCAAGAAGGTACCATTTTAAATGTGAGAAGATTAAAAACTTCCTTAAATATTACGCTGCATTACCTTCTGCCATCAAACCTTCTCTATGGCACCTACCACCACAATTACAATAGGAATAATAAATAAGAGTGGATTTTCCTATCTTTACTAACATTAGCAAAAATATAATCACATTTTGTTTTTTAAGAAAATACTTTTATTTAAAAAAGCAGGTCAAATTTAAATGAAAATATTTTACTAATCAGCTCATCTAAGCTGACTATCTTCCTTATTGTGAAGACATTGTAGGGTAAAAATTATTGTTGGTGTTATAAGTGTTAACATGTTCAAATAACATGCCTTAGTCTACTATTTAGTAAAAGCATAAGACAATTTATAAATGCTGAAACAGAAATATTGTGTAAAAAAAAATGCTTGTGGTGTAACCATGCCTGCAATGAGCAGAGGGGGGTAGATTGTGGAATATTGAGATTGGAGAGGACTTTGAACCAAAGAACTTAAGAGAGCCATAAGTGCGGTAATAAGTTGGAACTTACAATGAACTGGGCTGATCTAATCAGTTTTGAGACAAATGAAGGTGCAGTCAGTAGAGTTTGGCCAACAAAATTATTGAAAGCCAATCAGGTGAGCTGAAATTTGCTTCTGGCCAAATAAGGTTGGAGACATGCTGACACCGTGGTAATTGGGGTGGAGCCAAGGGGAGGCAGTGGCATAGTGGTATTGTCACTGGACTAATATTCCAGAGACTCAGGGTAATGCTCTGGAGACCTGGGCTTGAATCCCACAATGGCAGATGGTGAAATTTGAATTTAATAAAAATCTGGAATTAAAAGTCTATTGATAACCGTGAAACCATTGCTAATTATCGTAAAAACCCATCTGATTCGCTAATGTCCTTTAGAGAAGGAATTCTGCTGTTCTTACCGGATCTGGCCTACATGTGACTCAAGACCCACAACAATGTGGCTGACTCTTAAATACCTCTGAACAAGGGCAATTGGAGATGGGCAATAAATGCTGGCCTAACCAGTGACACTCACATCCCATCAATGAATAAAAAAATTTAAGATCACGGTGGAGGAAATTCTATACTGCAGTTGTGAAGGAGTGACCTGCTCAGACACTGGAAGATGTGCAAGGCAAAGCCATCAGGGAATCAACTACCCAGGGTGAGCTCCAACATGCATATACTAAGCAACTGGTAATTATTATTTTCTGTGACTTGAAAATAAAACTTAGTAAAGGCACCACCACGTGTAAGTGGAAGCAATATTTCCATGTCTGTCATTATTCCAAGAGTAGGGGTACAACCCAAAGTAATTGTCTTACAATAGTCATATATGGTCAATAAGTTCACGCCAGTATAAAAATGACAAAGGAATGCCACGTCACTCACAATTCATTCAGAGCCATTATTAGGGGAAGGGGAAGAGAAGAAGCGGGAAAATCATGATCACCCTGAGGTAGCATTGACTCCAAGAGGGCGAACCTGGGGATAGGTTGGAATCAAAGCAACTCTTTATGATAGATTCAGTAGTTAGGTGTTTTGAACTAAGCAGATCTGCAGTAGTTATGCATGTTTAAGACCTGACCAACCACTTTGGCTCATCAGTAGTGTAATATAAAAGGTTAACAGTTGGAATATGCTAATGTATGATGTAGATGATGATGTACCACTGACATCAGTCAGTCATGTGTTAGGCTCTCTCTCTATTTCTCTAGAGAGAGAGGTTAGAACCCATGCCTAGGAGCAACATGCCTACTCTGTAACCTGTTTAGAAGCAATATTAATAAACAAGTCTTATACAGATATCAGAGTATGGCTACAGTCTGTCTACTAAACAAGTCCCATACCTAGGCCAGGATTTTATGCCCTCTCCCACCCGGCGGGACATTACAGTCCCACCGAACTGAATGGGGATTTAAATGGATCACTGCATCCGCCGGGGGCAGACACACATGGAGGGGTTGTAAAATCCTAGCCCTAGAGTCCAAGATAGAAAGACCATTACACATCAAGCAGAACCAAGATGAATAAACCTCCTATAAGTGGGGAGGAGGGTGCTGGAAAATTATTTCTACTTACCTCTAGGTGACAAGCTAGTGCTCTACTGTATGTAAAAGGAGGCTTTTTATGGCAAGGAGTTAGAAGTTTACCAGTTCTCTATGCTGGTAAATTGTGTAAAATTTTAGCCACATCGCCACACCTCAGGTCCATAAGTCTTGTTTATTTGCCAACTTGTGCCTCACCTGTCTAGGCTGAGATTAAGTGGCATGTAGCTGTACAAGAGAATTGTGTACTTTCATGTCAAATGAAAGAAAATTCCACTTGTCTGGTTCCTCATTGGTTTTGGCCAGCTTAAGTATTGGCTCCAATATTTCCTACATTAGAATACTGATTACACATCAAATGTATTTTATTGACTAATATGCTTTGGGATATTCTGAAGCTGTGAAATCATTGTTTCCTTTCTCTTCATTAGAACTGGTGAGTGCAGTTTAAAAAGAAAATAAATGTCCAGAAATTACTATTAGCAAGAATAACAAATGAACACCAACACATTCCTCTTTCTGCTAAATTAGTGGAGGTTTTTCTTTACGTCATCATCAAAGATTCATTCCCACAAGAGGGAAAGATAGGGCAAACAAAACCAAAGCTCCCTAAATTATGAAAAAGATAAAAAGAAAGATGAAACAGAAAAATGTTGCACATAACAAATGTTAGGTTTATAAAACCAGTGAGAACCAGACTGACTATAGAAAGATCAGAGGGACAGTGAAAAAGGAAACGACAGGCAAAGAAAGAGTTTATGGGAATAAATTGGCAGCTAACATAAGGCGGAATCCAAAAGTCTTCGATTGGCATAATAAAAGTAAATAGTAAAAGGATGGTATGAGGATGGGGATGATTAAGAATCCAAAAGGAGGTCCATGGAATGAGGTAAAGGGCATGGCTGAAGTACGAAATAAGTGCTTAGCTTAGCATCTGAATTTATGAAAGAAGAAGATGGTGCCAAGACATGGTGAAGGAGGAGGTAACTGAGACACTGGATGAATTGGCAATTAATAAAGAGCTTTATAGAAAGGTTAGCTGAACTTAAAGTTGGTAAGTCACCAGGAGTAGATCAAATACGTCCAAGGATATGGCGGGAAGCAAGGGCAGAAATTGTAGAGGTAGAGGCCATAATTTTTCAATCCTCTTTGGTTACAGGGGTGGTCACAGAGGACTGGAGAATTATAAGTGTTATTATAAATGTTATACCTTTGGCCAAAAAAGAGTGTAAGGATAAATCCAGAAAGTACAGGCCAGTCAGTTTAACCAAGGTAGTGGGAAAGCTTTTAAAATGATAATCCAGGATAAAATTAACAGTCGCTTGGTCAAGGATACATTAATATGAAGAAAAACCAGTATGGATTTATTAAAGACAGCTCAGGTGGATTTTTGATCCAGAGGTGGGCACCACCTTGGGAGAAAATGCCCTGTCAGACCCGATTTTCGATCTTGTGGGATTGGGGGGGCAGGGGTGGGGAGTGGTGGCGGGAGTGGGATGGAGCTTTGACCCGGACAGAGATTAGAAGCAGTCACTATGACTGCTGTGTGCCACGGTGGGCTGTTTAATAGGACCACCTAAGCTCTCTGGAACTTTGTCCCAGCTTTTTTATTAACTCTTAGGCTCTCTAGCTCTGATCCTTCACACTCTACCATCTCTCCACCCACTCCCCATGCCAACTCATGTTAACCCATTCTCCCTACTCATCCCCATGGCTTCTTATAGCCCCCTTGCCAACTTATGCCATCCATGGCAGATATCAGGAGCTATTTCGAAATGAAATAAAATAGAGGCCTGCACATCTATTACAACATTCACGATACTTTTTAAAAATGCCCATTCATAAGAGTCCACTCAAAACCTTTAAATGTCCTCAAGTACTTCATTTGTTATAAACTCAAACAGACTTGTATCCAAAACCCCACATCAAAGACATGTAATCCTTCAATAACCTCTTTGAGCTGACAATCAAACTGTGAAATTGGTAATGCTTGCTGAGATAATTGTAAGTTGTGGAAAGCAGAGAAGCATTAATAATGACATAAGGGTAACCCTTGGGGAAAATGTCAACAAACAGCTATTGAACAGCTAGGACAGGTTTTTTTTTAACTCTCACTGACACAGGCAGTGATTTTTTTTTAATCTGTAAAGGGCTGGGCATTTAATTAACTTCACAGCTTGATAGTCCTACAGACTTGATCTGCCCTTCACAAGCACTTATATCTACTCTAACAATTTGTTACTCCCAAACTGTGGGTTAAGGCAGTTTGTAGAGTAAAAAAATAAGGTCTGTTTGAACTCATCACTGAGTGTTGCCTCCTTATCCCTACCGGTAAAAATAGTTTCTGTCAGTAATGGGGATGGGGCTTCTGAATCTGACCCAGCTCACCATATTTAAAGGTCATCTGGCCCATTGTGTTTAACTAACTTGAGTTTTTTGATGAGGTAATAGAGAGGTTTGATGAGGTAATCTGGTTGATATGGTGTGTATGGACTTGCAAAAGGCATTTGATAGAGTACCAAATAACAGGCTTGCCAGCAAGGTTGAAAGCTGTGGAATAAAAGGGATAGTGTTAATGTGGATGTGAAGTTGGCCGAGTGACAGGAAACAGAGAGTAGTGGTGAACCATTGCTTTTCAGTCTGGAGGAAGACATACTGTGGGTTCCTCAGGGGTCAACATTAGGACCACTGTTTCTCTTGACATTTATTAATGACTTTGATTTGTTGGGTGTAAGGGCACATATTCAAAATTTGCAGATGATATAAAACCTGGAATTACAGTGAACTGGGAGGAGGATAGAGATAGGCTTCAAGAGGACATAGACAGGCTGGCAGAATGGGTCAACACCTGATAGATGAAATTTAATGCAGAGAAGTGTTAAGTGATTGGTTGGAAATGGATGAACAAGGAGAGGCAATATAAACTAAAAGGCGCAATTCTCATTGGGGTTCAGGAACAGAGGGTGAGTGCATAAATCATTGAAGGTGGCAGGGTGAGGACGGTAGAAAAAATGTTTAAAAAGGCATGGGGAATCCTGGGCTTTATAAATCGAAGAACAGGGTACAAAAAGCTTTGGAGTTATGATAAAACTTTACAAAACACAGGGTTCAGCCTCAACTGGAGTATTGCGTCCAAATCTAGGTACCACGTTTCAGGAAGGATGTGAAGGCTTTAGAGAGGGTGTAGAAAAGATTTACAAGAATGGTTCCACAGATGAGAGGTTTCAGTTACATGAATAGATGGGAGAAGTTGGGGTTGTTCTTCTTCAGAAGAGAATGTTGAGAGGAGATTTGATAGAGGTGTTTAAAACCATGAGGGTTCTGGGCAGAGTGAATAGGGAGAAACAATTCATTTGGTGGGAGGGTGCAGAAGAGGAGGACACTGATTTAAGGTGATGGCAGAAGAACAAACAGTGACATGAGGATACTATTTTTATGCAGCCAAGTGCTTAGGATTTGGAATGCACTGCATGACAGACTGGTGAAGGTAGATTCAATTGTGGCTTTCAAAGGAGAATTGCAGAAAAGCACCCAAAGATTAAAAAAATGGCAGCTTTACAGGAGAACTGGTAGGGAATGGGATAGCTGAATTGCTCTTGCAGAGAGCCAGCATGAACTTAATGGGCCAAGTGGCCTCCTTCTGTGGTATTACCATTCTATGATTCATAACCTGGACAGCTTTATTATAGGCATAAATCATGCAGCTCCAATACAAACTATATGTTTAATATCTAGAACAATGGACTTCATTTATCTATTTTGTCAGACTTCAAAGTGGTGGTGAACTGCCATCTGCACAACTGACTAGGTCAATCTGTTTCTGATCCTGTGAAAATGGATTAAAATATTTACCTGCCAAATCACTATTATGGTAATTTGGAAGAAATGCAGAGGTAGGTAAGAAGCTGATAGCACAACCAAGTACTGTAAAGAAAAAAATCATCTTTTCCGATTGCAAATATTAATTTAACCTCTCTAATGTTGTGTCATTTTACATCACACTCGATCACCTGCATTTATCTAGTGAGAGTATTTTTAAAATGGAAAATACATAAAGGATTTGAGGACTGCTCAACAGTTATTTCGGGGAAAGGATTAAACTCAGTTAAAAGAGCTTATTAGAAATCTCATTCTGCTGGCATCCTCTTTTTTTAATCTTGGCTTTACATTATAGAACAAGATTGATCTGGACTGTAGAATTCTCCACTCTTGCCCATAAAAACATGCATGTGTCTATCATATGACAGGAGGCTTGCAGGGGCTGCAAATGTTTCCCCACTGAGTTGAGATATTTTATCCATAGAAGAGTGTATCTTTGGAACAGGAGCTGGTCCATAGTTTTGATTGGAATTCAAATGCAATGTATCTGCAATGCAACATCGTAACCAAGACTGGGAGCTCAGTATTTAGTGAATAATATGGCTACGACTTTTCATTCCATCATTTTATAGACTATCATGTCACAGTATGATGCTACCTACAGATTTGTCACTGGAGAAATAATTCTCACAGGACTTGTTACAGTGAGCAAACAAATCAAACCAATTTCAGGCAGGATACATCCAACTTGTTTGGGTCACTCTTTCCTCTCTCCCAACTCTTTTGTTATGAAGTACTAGCTGTTCTCCTGACAACTATCTTTAATAAAACAGAAAATACTCAGAAGATCAAGCAGCATCTGCGGAGAGACAAACAGAATTAACATTCCAGGTTGATGACCTTTCATTAGAACATTAACCTGAAAAGTTAACCCTTTCTCTCTCCACAGATGCTCCAAGACCATGAGTATTTCCACCAGATTGTGTTTTTAATTCAGATTTCCAGCATCAACAGCATTTTGCTTAAGTTTCTGTAATGGTGAGTTCCTGGCTCATCCCTGTATGACATATTTCAGAAGTATCCATATCCATTGGAATTTCCCCGTGTTATACTCCCCAGTCATAACACTGTGGAAACTATTCATTCTCTTAAAGTGAACCCCCCCACTGTCACTCATAAAATAGTTATTGATGAGGTGGCAAAGTGAATATGAGATGATTGTTCACAGTTTGTGCTTCATTGCAGACTTTAATCTCCTTTCACAACTCCTGCTCCTTTCAGTTGCCAGAAAGGAAGAAAGAAAGAAAGAAGTTGGAAATATGTAGTGAATTTCATAGCCTCAGGATGCCTCAAAGTGCTTCACAAATTTTGAGAAGTGTAGGGTGGAATTTCCCCAGCCCTGGGATGACAGGCTTGGACGCAGAGGTGCCGTGGGTGGGAAAAGAGAGGAGCCACATTGGGATGGCTCCCAGACACATTCCTGCTGATTGGCTGGGAAGAAGAATTAAGATGATTATGGCCTCAATTAGAATTGATTTTGCGACCCCCCCCTTGCCACCACCACCCCTGCGCCAAATGCAGACACTGCCAGCTGAATGCAGGTGACCTCCCTGTGACATGTGGGGAAACCATTGGATCTGGATGAGTTTTCCCTCCACGCTGAGTTGCCTAATGGCTTTGGCCCTCATAATTATTCATTTGATTTCATGCCTCCATGCCCTCGTGGTCCCCAATCTGCCTCAGCACCGCCCACCTCTCCCAGTGGAGCTGCCGGGTCTCCAGAGCTGTCGGCCCTCTGATTGGGCCAGCAGCATTGGGAGCTCACTCACTGCCCTTATTAAGAGACCACCTCCCGGAAGATTACACCACCGTTCTCACAGCTGGCAAGTGCGGACTCAGGACCCCCATTTGGTCCCAGTGTCAGGGCCCCAAAGCCCATGGGAAAAATCAAGCCCATAGTAACTGTTGTAATGAAGGCACAAACTTGGACATAGCAAGCTCCCACAAATAGCACTGAAATAAATTACAAGCTATTCAGATATTTACTGATGTGGTTTGCTATATAAAAAAATGGCCAGGACACCAGGAGAACTCACCTGCTTTTCAAATAGGCCATGGGATCCTTTACATCCACCTGAGAAGGGGGGGATGGGGCCTCATTTAACATCTCAACTGAATGACATTGGAACATTGCCTCAGGGCTGACTGGGGGTTTCAGCCTCGATTATTCTCTCAAATCTCTGAAGAGAGCCATGGATCCTCAACTTTCTGGCTTCGGGGTGAGTGTGTTACCAAATGAGCCACAAATGACATTAACAGGCACTAATAATGGATTTTCGATGAAATAAGTTTTCCACATGCCAAATTAAATATGTAACGGGTTTACATTTTCAATTGCCGTCTTTGTAAGGGCTGTATTAGCTGTTGTATTGGTTGTTGGGCCCCTCATTCTAGGTTAGTGTGAATGCACCAAAACAAACTTGAGGCCTTCACAGAAAGCTGAACTTGTAAAAGTTTCATTTGCTTTCAGAGGGGGATGGAACCTATAATCAAGTCCTTGAGCAGCCCTGCGACCTCAAGGAGATGATGAATACAGTTTGCTCTTACACCAGTTAGTGGAACCCATGGAGCTGTGTGTGCTGGTGGTGTCTGTGTAGGAGGATGCTTCTAGCAATGAACACAGCTCTCATCTGGGGCCTGTGAAGGACATACATGTTAGTATGATTTAAAACAAGAAGCTACTTCAACAACTGTCATATGTAATATATTTATAAGAAATTCCTGTGACTCAAACAGAGGAAGGAGTGTATGGCAGGAACTTGTAAACCTGTTTTGTGTGTGATCTCCCCCTATTGGCAAAGGAGGAAAGAGCAAAGGAAAGCAGCCTTAGAGACATTATTTAGCATAGAAGTAAAAATTATAAATGGTTACTCCCAGTTGCCACATTATTTTTAATGGCGCCTGTTCTTTCCAATGATGGATGACTGATTCTGCCTTTTGCAAGTTTGTGCCATTAATTGCATAGGTTCATTCGATATGAGTCAGTAATTCAACGGATTGGAGGAGTTTGTTAAAATTCGCAGCCAATGGTACCAGGCTTGAAAGCCATTGGGAGTGTGACAATTATTGTTTAAAGGGCAAGGCAACCATGATTTTACTTTTCCACTCGTGATATTGTTATTAGTTCATTAGATATCATCAGTAGTCTCCTAGTTAGGACATGTGACCCAGAGAGTGATGGTAGCTGTGACTTCAACATATGGAGCAATTGGAGCCTGGTCAGGGTGTAGGATGGATGATTTATGAGAGACCGAATGATATTCCTTATTCAAATTTACCATTTGATCATATAAAATCAGATTCCTTTTCTTATCTTCCATCCTCCACACTGGGCTTCTGGAAATCAGAAATGTTCCAACCATACCAGATGTCCCCCGATTTAAATCTCACTGGGAACCACTGCTTACTTTAATGTTAAAAAATGCCAGGATGTCTGGCACTTGCATTAGTAAAGATTTTTTAAACTCGCATTTATATAGTGCCTTTCACTACCACAGGATGTTGCAAAACAATGAAGTACAATTGAGGTGTAGCTACTATTGTAATGTAGAAAACATGGCAGCCAATTTGCGCACAGCAAGCTCCCACAAACAGTAACACTATAACAATCAGATAACCTGCTTGTGTGTTGCTGATTGTGGGAGAAATATTGATAGGAACAACTCCCATGCTTTTCTTAAAAATAATGCCATGGGATCTTTTAGATCCACCTGAGAGGGCAGATAGGGCCTCAGTTTAATATCTCACCCAAGAGACAACACCTCCAACCGTTCAGCACTCTCTCAGTACTGTACTGGAATGTCAGGCCTAATTTTGTGCTCATCTCTTGGAGTGAGACTTAAAAGCTTCTGACTCAGAAATAAGAATGCTGCCACTTATGCCACAACAGCAAGCTCACGGTGAAGGATTTCAGTTCCTCGACATATACCAAGGTGCCAATTAAAAAAAAGGAAGCACCTTCTGAATTGAAATCATTCAAACTAGGTCAATTCTCAATTTATCCCTGGTTCAGTTTGGGTCAGAAATCAGTTAAGCTGTTAAGGAAGATAACATAATTGAGAGTATCCTTATTAAATAGATTGCCCAAGAAGTTTGAGTGAAAAATGAACACAGTCTATAATAAACAGTACAGAACAATTCAAAGTGTTTGTAATAATTAAGTTTTAATGCATTCACAAGATGAATACTTTTATTCCCTATCCTCTGAATGTCATTCTTATATGTTTACGGATCAGTGTTCTGTTGTGTGCTAGACATCAATCATTGACAGAAGGTAAATGTAGGCAAAATTCTGGCAGCTTTCCTTGTGTTGAATCAGAAATTAAGTTTGGATTTATTCTAAAAAATAATCTTAGCCTTCAATCTTTTTTGCCTTTGGCATTACTTTCATATTTCCTGAATTTTTTTTTAAACAGTGTAACTAGTTTTGGATGCAAATTTGCAGAACATTTGTTCTAATTCTTGCAAGCTTTCCTTCAAAAGATTCTTACAGATCACAAAAGCCATTTGGCCCATCTTAAACTATCCACACACAAAAACTATAGTGTAGTACTGCTGCATCTAATTGCTTCTTAAATGGCCCAGGGTCTTTTGCCTCCATTACTCTATGTGGGAGTCCATTCCAAATGTTAGTCACTTTTTAATGTGGTGATCAACTTCTTGATGCTAATCCTAAATTTGCCATTGATTAATTTGAACTTGTGTCCTCTTGTCCTATTTTTACAATCTAATTTAAAACTGTTATCTCGATTAATCTGAATCATACCATTTACCATCTTGTATATTTCTACAAGATCAACTGTCAGAGATCTCCTATCCAGGGTGAAAAGTCCGAGTTTAATTTCCCACACTCTTAACGCCAGAGGTCAACCTCCTGGCTCTTCTCTGACTTCTTTCAATACTTTTAACATCCTCCGTTTTTTCTGTAGAGATTTAGCACTGCTTTCCAACTCATCCTACTGCACTGGTTATGTATATTCTTTGGGTTTTGTTAAGTGCTGCTCTGCATTGATTAGGCACATTGAGTGCCAAATTTACCAAAGCTCCTTGACTTCTTTCAACTTCATCTTTCACCTTTTTAGCATTGTGGATACATCTGCCATCCATTCTCCTTCATTTACACTTGTCTTTTTGGATGGGATATGACACCGAGGCCCGGTCTACCTGTTAAATTGGCATAGGAAATCCCATGGAATTATTTGAAGAAAAGTAGGGAAGTTCTCCCCAGTGTCTTGGCCAATATTTATGCCAGAATCAGTATCACTAAAGCAGATTGTAGGGTCATTATCACATTGCTGTTAATGGGACTTTACTGTGCAACAATTGGCTGCTGTGTTTCCTACATTACAACAGTGACTATACTTAAAAAATACATTTCATTGGCTGTAAAGCACTTTGGGATGTCTTACGGCCATGAAAGTCACTATATAAATGCAAATCTTTCCTTCTCTAAATTTATTTAATCGCCTCTTATTCTGAACACTCATATTTCTTTGTCTATCTCATCTTGTAATTTCTTGGCCTTTAAACTCACCAGTCCAGTAGTATCTACAAATTTGATCAATTTTCATCAAACTTCTCCAAGGGCAGAATTAAGGCCCACCCAGCGAGAGGTCCACAAGGAAGCGCTATGTGCTCCCTGTGTGGGCAGGGGGATTTCCCTCAGCTGAGAGTGCATTCTTTCACACATGAGCACAAAAGAACGCACTCATCTCCCTGAGGGAGATAGGCTCCACATTAAAAAATGATAAAAACAGAAAAAAAAATTTCCTTGACATGTCCCCTCATGTGACACTGTCACATGAGTTGGGACATGTCCATCACTTTTGGTCACACTTATATTAAATTTTTACAAACCTACATGAAACCTCATCTCGCCCATGGATGAGGTTTCATGCTTTTCCTGAAGCCTGCCAGGGCTGCCGGCCTGCCCGCCACCCTTAAGGTTGGACAGGCAGGACCACTAATTATGTTAATTACTTGTTAAATGGCCTCAATAGGCCATTGACAGTCAGCAGTGCTAATTCAGCTGAGCCCCCGCCGACCTGAAAATTGAAATGAGGTGGGGTGACGTTGGGAGTTCCGCCTGACATCATCCCATGTCATTTTATGTGTCGGTGAGCAGGCCCCACCTCCTGCTCGCCAACTGGGAAATCCTGGCCCAAGTTGTTTATGGAAGTTAGAAAATGCCCCTAATACTGGGAGATCCTATTCAGTCCTTCGCCCCACCCTGACATAATTCCTCAAACAAATACCATTGTTTTCTAACCTTCAGCTAATTTTATACTTGTAACCTTGAGCTTTGAGAATAACCAGTAGCCTTTCATGTGAGATTTTATGAAATACCTTTTATAAGTTTAGCCCATTTCTTTACCTTCAGTTGGTTTGAGATATTCCTTACCTGGTGGTAGCAGTAGGCAGGTTGAAAATCAATAACCTCTCCACCCAGACAATTTCCATTGGTGTTCCAAGAGGCCATGTTATCTATTCACAGCAATGAACCATTCATTTTTAAAATTTGTTCATGTAATGTAATCATTGTTGACATGGTCAGCATTTGTTGATCAACCCTTATTGCCCTTGGTGAGCTGCTTTCTTGAACCGCCGAAGTCCATGTGGTGTAAAGTTCACCCACCATGCTGGCAGTTCCAGGTTTTTTTGACCCAGCAACAGTAGAGGAGAGGTAATATATTCCCAAGTCAGGTTGATGTAATCAAGTTACCACAATCACATGGAAAACTGAATGGAATTGTTGAATTCCAAGAACACTGATTAAAATCTTGGAACCCCATGTAATAAGAATGGAATTCAACCTATTGTGTCACTGTGAATCACTTAACCACATTTCAGGGAGGGGTGAAAGGAGCGACTTTACTGTTTGTGGAAACAGTAATCAAGGCAGAAATATCAGACCATAAAAGAAGGTTAAACCCAATCTCAGAAACAGATATAGAAGTTAGGGTTGTCCACTCATTCACTTTAGTGGAGGGATGGTGGGTGAGGGGAATGGGTAGGAATTCTGGGCCAATGGATACAGGAATGGAAAGCCTCAGCCAGAGCACCTAACTGGTGCACTCAAATAAAAGAAGAACCTTTTCACCCACGAAATAACCCCAAGCCTAACTCAACCGAAGGAGAATATTTCCTATCGGACAATGTTAATGCCCGATGCCCAATGTAAGATGTCTGGGGATAAAACCCCTGAATGACACTTATTCACCTATGCACTCTCCTCTGACTCATATTACATCTCAATCCATTCTCACTATATAAAAAAACCGTCTCCTTCATCTTGCATCCAAAACAGCCTCCCCTGGTAATCCTAGAAAATGAAAACATGCACAGGGCTAATAAGTCTCCTCGCTCTTGTATGCTAATGCTACCATAAATCATTGCCTCACACTGCAGCCAATTTTTCCACAATATCTTACCTGTACATTATCCTCATCAAATCAGACTGGTTCCCACCAGTGAAGGTGTCTAGAATGAGGAGGCACAGAGATAAAATTAAACCCACAAAATTTAGAACAGAGACAGGAGAAAGAGGATTATGAATGCACGACCAAATTTAGCGATTGAAAAAGATAGCATTTCAACATTTAAGAATAATAGTTGAAGGTAAATAGAAAGGGATATGGGAACAGCGTAAACAGTTGGGACTAGGCACGAGTTCACATGGAGGACAAGCATCAGTAGAGACTGGCTGGGCTGAATGGCCAGTTTCTGTGCTGTAAATTCTATGTAACAGGGAGGTCTCATCTCTCTGACTCACACTGGGCCCTGCAGCTGCTGCAGTGGCTGTCGACCGCATCATCTCCAGCAGGTGGCAATGGTGGGGGAGAGCACCAGGGAAGGGAACTTGGCGATGCCTGTAGGTTTCTTCATGAGAGAGGGTGGTGTCTTTGGTGGGCTCATGTGGGCAGAGCCAGAGGCCATGAGGAACGAAGTGCAGCGTGGGCAGAAGAAGCAGAGGCCAGAGAGAATGGTTAGCTCAGTTAGCTGGACAGCTGGTTTGTATTGCAGAGTGATGACTATATCAATTAGGTCTCAGCTGGAGCTTTGAGTCCAACCCTGAGCACAATACTTTATTAAGGAAGGCGAAGACTTGGAGAGGGAGAAGAGAAAAGATTTACTAGAATGGGAAGAGGCATGGGGAATTCACTTATGTGAAGAGACCGGAGAAGCTGGGTTTGCTCTCCTTAGAGGTGAGAAGGGTAAGGGGAGGTTTAATGGAGGTGTTCAAAATTGTGAAGGGTGTTGGTAGGGTAAAGGAGGAGAAACTGTTTCCATTGGCAGGGTGGTCAACAACCAGAATACAGACCTTAGATAATTGGAAAAAGAGCCAGGGAGATAATTTTTTTAAAAAACAAGTTGCTATGAATGTAATGCACAGACCAATAGAGAGATGGAGCCAAATTCAATACTAATTTTTAAAAGGGAATTAGAAATATACATGAAAAGGGAAACATTTGCAGGGTTATGGGGAAATAATACCCAGCCAGTTACATCCCACCAGACGCTCAGAATCCCCTGTGGAGGATGAAATAAACATAGGTCCTGTTGGTTTATATTTCAAAATGACTCAAAAGTTTCTGAGATGAAAGAAAAAGAACTGGGATGCAAGACATGCTAATTGGATTCCCTTCCAGGGATATACAGAAATTAGCTTCCAAACTGGCTCTGCCAAAAACAGAGAGAGGGACAAGCTGGAAGAAACATGACAATCATCTAAGACAAAAACAAAAATACCTGGAAAAACTCAGCAGGTCTGACAGCATCTGCAGAGAGGAACACAGTTAACGTTTCGAGTCCGTATGACTCTTCAACAGAGCTAAGGAAAAATAGAAAAGAGGTGAAATATAAGCTGGTTTAAGGGGGCGTGGGACAAGTAGAGCTGGATAGAGGACCAGTGATAGATGGAGATAACCAAAATATGTCATAGACAAAAGGACAATGAGGTGTTGAAGGTGATGATATTATCTAAGGAATGTGATAATATCTAAGAACTCTGCTGAAAAAGAGTGGGAAAGCTCTCTCTCTCTCTCTATCTGGAAGCAAAAAGTGTGTCTTCAACAGAGTGCAGACCTGAACAAAGTTGACTCCAGAATTCTACCAGAAATCGCCTTACTTCAACGGCCACAACATTCCACAATCTACATCTCATGGACAAGCAAAGGACTTACTCATATATTCTTTTAACATTATTTAGACTCTAAATTTCTTACTTTTGATATCTGCCTTTGTGTGGCATCATGTCTTTTATTATTTGTTTGGGTTTTAGTAACTAATGAAGCCACTCTTTTCTACAAGAAAACCTGGTTTGATTGGTCATGTGTTAAAAAGTAAATACATTTGGACTGGAAGAGCTATCTACAGGGAAAAGAATTTTTAAAACCTTTGTTGCTACCAACCAAGGGACCAGAGTAAAAGGGGAGCCAGCTCACTCCTCGTCACTTGGTCTTAACAGCCCACAGGGAATATGCATTGTAAAGTATTCAGAGTAGGCTGCTCCTGGCCTCTCCACTCTGTTCTTTTACACTGCTCTGCTTTGCTTGTGACCTCTCTTTTATGTTGCTCCACTCTGCTCCCAGCTTTGTCTTTTGTATAGCTGATAGAGACTGTTGATTGAAGGGGATGTGGTGGTGAATTGAGCACTGTATGAGGTTGTTGGTGCAGTTGGTGGGTTATGACATTTGAAGATGCATTCACTGACCTAGACCACTCGTGTGAGGTCATTAATGTTTTATGGTAGTGCACCTAGGTCCTTGGGGCTTCACTGCTGGTATTGACTGCTATAGCTACCTCTCCTGTTGCCTCCACAGTCTGTTTAAAAGGCCTCTTGGGTCCCTTTGAATAGCGACTTCCCTCCTCCAATTCACCTCCAGCACCAGGGCCTCCAGTGCTGCATCTGAGAACCTTCAAGCATGCTCTCTGCACTGCTGTCCCACTAGTCAGTTTTCTTCCTGCTTAGAATATCTTTCCCAGCCACTACCAACAACAGCTGGAGCCAGAATGCACCTCCCCTTTAAGAAGTGCATATTGCCTCTAAGTAATGCAGGCTAGCTTAAAGTGGTGCTAGTCTCACGCAAACTTGGACCCCCTGCTCAACAGTGCTTTTAACACTGGGCTGTACATGATTATTATTTAAATTGGAAGCAGCATAACCTATGCTGCACCATGGTTTCCATACCTGCTTTTGGATCTTATCCAGACTTTTCCCTTGTATTATTATAGAAGACAAGCATCTAGTACTGTATAGACCACATCATGGGGAAGCTTGTCACAACAGCTAAATCAGAAATTACCTATATACACTTTTATCATTCCACACAGTGCAAGGAGACACTGGATCCTTACAGCAACATCAAACAGCATCAGAATTGGGCTGCTCCATTCATTCGATTCAAAGTCAAAATAATATGTAAAATTGCCTTCTGAATATCTGGATATCCTTGAAAGCAACTATTCACATTCCAACAGCATTTTAACATAGTAGTGCAACCAGTGACGCAGCTGCAAAGATTTCTCTTTCCTATCCAAAAGAAAGTGCAGCAGGACAGGAGATTACTTGTAGGTTGATGGACCACTTCCTTTTATCAATAATTGAAGCAATCCTTAAACTAAATATATAATATGAAAAATATGCATTTTTCAACCAGTCTGCCGGGTCAGCACCCCATCAACCAACTTAAACATTGGCCAGAATTCTCACGTCGGCGGGCAGGGGCGGGGTCCGGCACGCCAACGCATAAAACGATGCATGGTGAGATCGGGCGTGTGTCCCGACGTCACTGCCTGTCATTCAGATCTTTCGTTCGGCGGGTGTGCACCGGAGGTGGCTGCATGCCCTCCGACCTGTCAAAAGCCTGTAAAGGCCATTGAAAAACCATTTAAAGTAATTATCAACACTGCCCATCCAACTTTAAGGTTGGCGGCTGGGCAAAAAGCCCAAGAGGCCTTCGCGTTTTTCAGGAAACCTCATCCACAGGCAGGATGAGGTTTCCTGAAGGCTTTATTAAATGAATAAATATATTTGTTGCAATTCATAAATATGTGGCAGCTCATGTGACACTGTCACATGAGGGGACATGTCTAAATAATTTTTATCTTTCTTTGTTAAAATATTTCAACATGAACTTAATCTCTCTGAGGTAGCTCCGTGCCTGAAGGAGATTTCTGCACTCTTTCCCGCGTATGTGCAAAAGACCGTAGGCCCCGACTCTCCCTCCTCCCCCTGCCCACACAGGTAGTGCAGTGCCACAGGCCGTGCGTCATGGCCTGTCCAGGTAAAATGGCGAAACGCAGCCGATCACGGGTGGCGATCGGCTCCACCCCCGCCTGCTCCCAACCGGCCTGTCCAACAGGCAGAAAATTCTGCCCATTTATTGCTTCCACCACCGACGCACAGTGGCAGCAGTGTGTACCATATGGAAGATGCACTGCAGCAATTCACCAAACCTTCTTTGGCTGCACCTTCCAAATCTGCGACCTTTACCACCTGACAGAACAAATGCAGCAGATGCATGAGAACATCACCAGCTGCAAGTTCTCCTCCAAGCCACATACCATCCTGACTTATATAAATAACTTCACTCACTGGGCCAAAAATCCTGGAACTCCTTTAACAGCAGTGTAGGTGTACCTGCACCAATTAGAGTACAAAGGTTCAAGAAGGCAGCTCACCATCTCTTTCTCAAGGACAACTAGAGAAGGGAAACAAATGTTGGCCTAGCCAGTAATGCCAACATCCCATGAAAGAATAAAAAAAACTCAGCAGAGAGGGTGACATAAATTGCTCCGTAGATTTCCTAATCATGATTTAAATGGAGCTAATCTGAAACCAGACATGAATTCCACGCATGCCAACCATCTGAATATTATGTGAAAACTTGGGGCGGAATTTTCCATGCCTACTGGTGTCGGGTGTCATGGTGGGCATGAGCAAACAATAATGACAGGAAGGCCAAAAATCGGTTTCATGACATTGTGAAACCAATTTGCAATCTTCAGCCCTGCCCGCCAATGGCACACAGCATTTCCAAGGGCTGCAATTCGGGAACTTCATTGTAATAAATCTGCATATCGTTCTAAGCCCAGCTGGCCAGAATCATCACCCCACACTAGATCATCTGAGCCACATAATGATGTGTTTCACAAATGTACATAAGCGACATGCACCTGGCGAGCTGCACTTCACTTGGGACTTTGAGGCTTATTTGCCTACCTTGCTTCAGGCAGCATTCGCAGTCATCAACATCAGGCATAGCACCACAACACTTTTGGGGGGCGCTCATGGGCAGGTTTCTATTTACAAGACCAGCTGTAAGGCAGAGGTGGCTTTTTAATAGCTGCAGGGCTATGACTTGCTTGGGTAAGAGGGAGAAGTGGCCTCAGGCAAGCTGGAGGGCTAGGGCATTACTAGGGAAGAAGGGTATCCCAGGGTGTGAGGGGCACATGTTGATCTGTGCAAGTGGCCTTGAGAGGGTGAGGGTTGAGGAGGAAGTCTCCAGAGGACATGAGGCCAGATGGAGATGTGACAGTGTGCGTGAGAGAGTGAGTGGTGATGTCCTTGAGCTGTCAGTGAGTGAGATGCCAGTGAATGTGTGATGGGCTTGTGAGTATGGGTTTAGAGTGATGAGATGGTTCTCTTATCCTGGCAACACGGATGAGATCATTCATCCTCTTTCTGCGCTGGATGGCCAACCTCTTCTGTGCAGCATTGGCACTGACCACTACTGCCACCGCCTCCCAAGCCAGAGTGGTGAGACCAATGCTACCAGAGCGGGGGTAGAGGACATTGCGGTGGGCTCCAACAGTGTAGGAATGCAGGGGGGTTGCAGCCTTCATGCCTTTCGGGGCCATGTCTCTGTGTATCGGCTAGATACGTTCAGAGGTGTGCGTGCAGCTGTACTTTAAATATGGCGCCTGGTGTGACGAACAGGCAAGCTGACAATGTGGCGGGTGAATTGGAAGCTGCCCTCCAGTGAAATGGCATGTTTCCCAGGAATGCATGATTAATGAGGTGGGATTGGGATGATATGGTGTGAAAACTCGCCAATGTGGCCAGCGGGTAAAACATCCCTATCCCCGCCCGCTACTGCACTTACAGTAAATCTGGGATTATTCCACTCTGTGTTTGGAACGATTTTCTGCTTTTAATTAGAACTGATGTCTTATTCTGGAAGCCAATGAGACAGCAGCTCTACGTTCCACATGGTTCAGTAAACAATGTATGCGTTCAATTTGGAGCAGGATGGGGCAGAGTATTTAATTTGCCTCTAAAAGGTCAGGTACACTTCCATCTAAAAGGGCTGTCATCTAAGAGCACTGTCACCCTTTCTCGATAAAATCTATCACACTTTTTCCTAAAAAGAAGCTGTTAGGCTCACTCTTAACCAGTGGGACAGTTCCCTATGGTCAGGAGATGACAGTAGTGTCTATCTGAGGTTAAAAAGGACAGGAATGGACCAAAGTGGAGTAAAAGATTGGTGCAATTCAACTCAATGTACCTCAATACTGTCAGACTCGAGTTGTACTAATTGTTTGGCTAAACAAGAAGCTTTTGGATTTTGGATTTCATGATAACTGGTACTTTTGTTCTGCACCCACGTACCTGTGGTTTTCGGCCATCAAGAGGACACATGATATTTTCCAAGTTGGGACTTTCCACTATTTTCCTATGGCAGGGACTGCAGCTAATGTGTAAACAATTTAAAATATATAAAATGTGTGTAGTTGCTTTGGAAATAATGTAGGTAATTTTCTCTATAACTGCATGGACAATAATTGGTGGCGCGGTGTGGATCTCCCACACAATCGGCAGGATTTTCCGTGCCTGGCGCCGCCGCCAGGATCTTCCGGTCCCACCGCCTATGACGGGGCCGGAAAATCCCGGCCAATATCACGTTGGTGTAAACCAACGCAATGGAAATTGGTGGGTTCAGTAAAGGGCAGATTGGATCAGCCAGTCATTGAAGGTGAAAGATACACCAATCTAAATGAAATGAATTTGCATATAAATGTGAGAAACAACTTAGAGCAAATAGAAAGGAATAACAAAGGGGGAGAGTCAAAAATAATAATAAACTCTCTTTATTAATTCTTAAAATTGCATGTCATTCCAAATTATATCTAGCTTGTGATCACAGTTAATTTTTCTTTTAGGGTATATGTTACATGAGATAATCTGTCAGCTTCAATATCACCAGACTTCCTCGTAAGTGGATCACATGCCACTTACAATCAGATGTTTATTTTTCAGGCCCAACATAAGCATGACTGAGGATCATAGCAATGAACTGAATGTTGCACATGTTCGAAGTGCTGCATTTCTCCATTCTTCCACAAGGTAGACGGATGAACACTTGAGTGGATTTTCCGATCCGGCCCGCCGCGGGACTGGAGATTCCTGTCTGAAGTCAACGGGTCTTTAGTTGGTCCGTCCCGTCAAATTTCCCATCCCGCCCACATCGAGAATCATCGTGGGCAGGACCAGAAAATCCCAGCCTGTGATCAAATGTAAATCAACAAATTGGCTTATCCATGCATTATTTCTTGCAATTTACTTCAATAAACTTCCTTGTAAAATAGAAAATGAAACATGCCATACTGTTCCAATTAAAGTGTAAAATATACTGTAACCTTCCTAACCCCTCTGACACTTGTCATATAGGAAGGATCTGTTCACACAATATCTCTTCCTTCCTAGATCTTACATGACTGAACTAGACCATGGGCAGAATTTTGAGTTCGGCAGGTAGGCGTGATCGGCTGACTGGGGAGTGGCCGGAAAATGTGTTGTTGCCCGCTATCTGCCCCTGACCGTGATTTCATTCTGGCGGGCCAATTAAGGCCCACCAAGCATGAACAGCAGCTCCCCAAAGGTGGGGGAGGGGTCCTGTTGGCAGCCCGCACAGACAGGCCCTGGAAGGCTACCAGCGACAAAGACATCTCAGTGTTGTCAACAGGAGATCAGGAGATTATAAATTACGGATTTAAATAAAGCTGCAAAGTCCAGGTGGGAGGACACCCCCCCCTCCCCCCACCGGTTTTCTGATGAGCGGAGGTTTTCACCTGGAGGGGGTGGCCGACACCCTTGTCCCCAGGGTGTCAAAAAGAGCTTGGGAGGAGGTGGCAGTGCTGGTCAGCAGCCATGATGTTGCGCTGTATCCGGTGCCACAAGAGGTTTAATGATCTGCTGTGCTCAGGAAGGGTGAGTACCCTGTTGGTTGGATGAATGTGGTGAAGTGTTAAGGTCTGGCCATACCCTCATGGAGCTCAGGGGTGTTAGAGTCTGAGTGCCAACTGTCAATGATGCCAGAGCTGGCCAAGGGGGTGAGCCCTGGCTGCTTGGAATGAGTGCCTTCTGGCTCGGGGGCCACAACTCGGATGAGCCTTGCAAGGTGCTCCTCAGGTGCGGTTGTCCAGGCTGCAATGGTGCTGCAGGTACAGAGTGGACTAATCCATCGCCCTCTGTCCTTTCAGGAGCACACTGCCCATAACAACATTGAAAGGTCGCAGACTGGCAGAGCCTCCTAATCCTAATCAGATATGAGCAGGACACCTTGGAGCCGGAAAGACACCACACAACTTGGCCAACTAGCTGAAGAGAGGCTGGGGTGTCAGACGAAGATAAGAGTGCAGTGCACAGAGGTGAGAGTTTCAGATGGTGCAAATGTTCTTGTGTAGTCTCATCATTAATGGGAGCCTCAAACCTGGATTCCCCATTGATCATTGAAAGACGATGACATCATGATTCAGATTTCCATGGTCTCGCCAGGGTGCCTGGCATGCACAGTGACAGTGTGATGACTTAGACCAGTGACAAGTCATTGTTCTCCCTTAGGTTTACCGCCATGTATCCAATCACAGGACCCTGAAGTCCCACCCCTGACGCCTGAGGACCACCAGGCTCCAGATGTACCTGCATCACACCCGCTCTCTGAACCAGGCGCCAGTGCAGCTCAGTGGCAATAGATCTTCAGCTAGAATGTCAGAGCACAACAATGAGGGCTCTTCACACTCGCTTGGGGTGCAAGTGGAGGCGGAGAGTGCCCAGGGTGCTGGCAGTCGGAAGACTGCTGGGGACCAGGACGATGCTGAGTCAAAGGCAGATCATGAGCCTCTGGAGTCATCCATTAGATGGCAGATGCTGGATGTCTAGGGAGATACATGGGAGGATCTGACAGAGATCCATGAGGGTATGCTTGCCATGGTCTCCATTGTGGAGGAGTCCATGCAGAGCATCAGCACTGCATTGACCCTCATGGCTGAGCGCGCTGCCTTCTCCATTGAGAGAGTGGCGACTCTTGTGGAGAGGCAAGTCCAGGAGAAGAATCAGGGGTTCCTGGGGTTGTGCTTGGACCTGCAAACAGGCACTGACTTCAGGTGGTCATTATCCGTGTGGGAGATGGATGAGGCACCTAGTGTCCCAGCTAGGTGCTCGTCCATCAATGGTAAGCAGGGAGGTCCAGAACAACTTCACATTGGTGCACGAGCTGCCTGTCATCTCTGTGGGCTCCTCTCAGGGCACTCTGGTTGATGGCAGCAGCTCCTCCACCCCTCTGCCAGTGACCATGGAATCTGATGAGGTTGAGGTGACTGGGGAGATGCCAGCCATGGCACTGGCCGCTCCCTCTCAGGCGGGGCCAGCACAGGCTCAGCTGGCCAGAGGACAACCGCTAAAATCATCAAGACCGACAGCACAGCTGAGTGAACAGGCCTTCTCTAATGCCAATGCCAGCAAGGGGGGAGCACCAAGATATAGCACTTGCAAACATAAGTTTAAGGCACCATGAGCACAAGACGGACTGGTCACAGGTGATCTTCTGTTGTACAATGTTTTGTTTATGTTTACTGGTCTGGGACTGAAAACCAGAGAAGGTTCTGTTAATTTGTTTTGACTGTCAATATGAGATAAATTTTCTTTTGTCGTAATGGCCTGAGTATGCTTCACCGTTTTTATTTAATGTGGTCCATGGTATGCCAGTATGTAAGGCTGGACATGGGTGGCTCGAAACTTTATTGCACAGGCACTGAGTGGACTTTGCGGTCAATGGAAAGGAACATTGCAGACGTCTGGGATGGGGGGGCAGCAGCCCTGGCATGAGGTGGTAGTTCTTATTTGGCAGCCTAGCTAAAGGAGCATTGGATCAAGGCAGCCCTGGTGTCCCTGCCTCCCTGAAGGTTACAGAGATCTGCCTCCACACCCTCAGTGTTCTCCTCACCATGCTCCTCTTCTGACTCACTACTGGATTCATCATCTGTGGCCTGTGGAGCTGCTTCAAGATCCTCTTCCTCCAGTGGATCCCCCCTTGCCAGTGCCAGATGGTGGAGAGCGCAGCATGCAACCACTATCAGTGACATCCACTTTGGGGGTATTGTAGTGCACCCTTTGAATGATCCAGGCATTGGGAATGAATCTTCAGAAGATCTATGGTCCTCTCTAACACAACCCTTGTGGAAGCATGACTCCTATTATGCCGCTGCTCTGCCTCTGTTCTTGGGTAGAGGAGAGGTATCATAAGCCACCTATTCAATGGATAGCCCTTGTCACCCAGCAGCCATCCATCCAGTTGGGCTGGAGCACTGATGAGCGTCGGCACCTAGGAGTGTCTCAGGATGTATGCGTCATGGGAGCTACCAGGGTACCTTGCAGAATCTGCGTCCTATGGTCACTATCTGCACGTTCATGGTTTGGAATCCCTTCCTGTTGATGAAGGCACTGGGCTCACCTGCTGGCACCTTGATGGCCACATGTGTGCAGTTGATTGCACCCTGGATGCAGGGAAACTCAGCAATCGCTGCAAAGCCTCTGGCTCAATCAGTCTGGCTGGCATCGTCTGTACGGAAATTAATGAAAGTCAATGCACGCCTGAACAGAGCTTCTGTCACCAGCTTGACAAAACTGCAGACAGCTGATTAGGACACTCCACACAGATCCCCCACTGACCCCTGGAAAGAGCCAGAGGCATAGAGGTGCCATCAGCGGAGAGCACAATCCCCATTTCCAGGGTAAGGGAAGGCTGTCTGATACCTGGAAGGGTCCACATGTTCTGAACCCTCCGGCAGCCTGGCAGATGGCAATGAGTCCTGAAATGAAGACTGGAACTGCTAACAATGAAGTCCTGAACAGAGATGAAGCTGCTATATGCCAATAAGTCAACAGCAGCAAGTTGAAACAGTGTACAAGAATTGCCATGACTTTAATAGCCTTGGGATCTGATAAGGGAAGGTAATTGTTTCAAATCCCAGTTAGCAGATTAAAGATTCAAAATAAATTTATCGTAGCAGGCATCACAGACATTCGCTCATGTCGGGACAAGAAACCATTAACCACAGACAAATCCCTTCCAGTAGAAACCTCTGATACCACAAACTGGCTCATCTTGTTCTCATACGCAACCCCCAGCATGATGATTTGTAAATTTAACCAATTGTGAGCTAAATTCAACTTAATGGTAGCATTTTTATATCAATTATACCAAGCCCCTGTACTGGCAAAATAGGACTCTTGAAACATGACAGTGACCACTCCATTGTAAAGATCATGCAAGACTTGAGAGGAATCAGATATTCTAATAAATAAAGCAAACTGAATTAAATCCATAATCACGAATATCCATTGAGCAAAGTGACATGATGTTGTTATATTGAACAATGAGTTAGATAATTCCGCGAGGCACAAGTCTTCTATTACCCTTTTCACTGTGGGATCATACCTAACGTTAATGTATAAAAGACATCAGCTTGTGATTAAGAAGTTACTCTGTGAAAAAGTATAGTTTCCATCTAAGACAAATGTGTGAAAGACCTAATCACCATTAGTGTTCCACCCCAATGCACACCATAATACAGTGGAACTTAATTCCTGCGGACCTTGAAATGTCTGACAAAATCTTGCTATGTGGAGTCTTTTTCCATCTGGTGATTACATTCTTATTTTACTGATGAATGCTCCACATACCCAATGATAAGCATTGTGAAATTCACAGAAAACTCTTGTTTACTCGGTTAGATAGAATATTTCCTGTTTTGCAACAGTTAAAGTTAGTAATGTTTCATCACCGTTCAATAGCAACGGCTTTAAGGTTTGATAAAGGAAGATCATAGCTTATTGGTCCAAATTCCATTCAGAGGACTCATGTTTTGTACTTCAAAGGAAAGTTATGGTGTCAGGAATAGCAGACATTTTACGCAACTACAAAACAATTAAATCAAAGATAAATCCCTTGCAGTAGAAAACTTTGAATCCACCAATTTTCCCAGACTTTACTCTTCGTCAAATAATGGCAACACTGATAATGAAGAGACACTGATCAATGTTCCCAAGTTATATCACCTCAGATTGACAAAGATTTTGCAGTGTTGTTGCATTAATGGTAAGATAGACTTTCACCACCATCTACTATAAACCATACATCATGATCAATATTCTAGGTTCCATTGAACACGGATTGTCTGCACAACTGTGATTGCATTTCAGAAGTAATCCATTGGCTAGCAAGATGTTTGGGATGTCTGAAGAACATGATAAGAGACTATATCAATGCAAGTTTGTTTTTGCTGATGACAGGTACACATGGTCACGAGAAATTTGTCACACTTTCAAATCTTCATAAGTCGGGCTATTTCCCGATCCACGTCCTGATTACCAGAACACCAGCTCCGATCCCAAATCAGGCCCTGATGGCTGACCCTGGACCTAGGCTTCTGACCCCACATTGCTTCAATCTATGGAGACCCCCAAACCTATGTTGCCTTGACTGCCATCCTAGACCCAGATCTACTTACCAGAGGATCACAGCAATGCTAACAGTGACTCAATGCTTTTCCAGTCTTTGCCAGTGGGGTATTGCACCATTTTAATGAAAACCAAGGCCCTACGTCCAAGGAACCTTGAATCTTACCATTCTGGAGCAGGGTGCATAACATGTGTGACCTCCCCCCCTCAAATACCATCCCCGCCCAAACGGCTAGCCCACAACATCCTGTACCTGAAAATGGGTGGCTGCGAATTTCTGGATCATGACGTCCAAAGTGTTCACCAAAATCATTGCTGCACTGCATGTGATATAAGGAGGGATGTGAGGCTATCACATGGAAACGATCCTTCTCTAAGATATTCTACTTGTGCAAGTCTGCTTTTTAATAGTAATCAGCTATTCTTACATTCTACTTAAGGAAGAAAAACATATTGTTCTCACAGTAAATAAAAAACTTGAATTTATGTAGCAACTTTCACATCCTCAGCATGTCCAATGTACTATACAGCCAATTAATTACTTTTGAAATGCAGTGACTGTTGTAGGTAAATATGACAGCCAATTTGGACACAGCAAGATTCCAGGTGATTTAATCTGTTTTGGTGCTGTTGGCTGTAATGCAGGGCTGCTTTCTTTTCTAAATTATTTCATTACTTTCAACACAGGATGACATGGGCATCAGTTGTAACAAAGCAGGATCCATTCTTCTTTGAGACATCATAATTCACAATTCCAGTATGAATAAGTGGGTCTTTAATTGAGCTCATAATTCAATATGAGTACTCAGGCACATCACACAGCCAGAATGTATACACCATTTAGTGGTTTACTCACAATTCTTATACTCACTACACCTTTGATCTCTACTTTCCATGAATATGACCACTAAATCATAGTACATCATAGGCACATAAAAATGACAGGACTCTAGACCATATCTGTTCTATTACATGCACTTCTGCTCTCATCCCTTCCCCTCCCTCCCAGAACCGTGACAGCATTCCCTTTGTCTTGACCTTCCACCCCACCAGCTTCATATTCAACAGTTCATTCTCTGCCATTTCCCCCACCTTCAGCATGATACCACTACCAAATACATCTTCCCCTCCCCTCCCCTTTCAGCATTCTGAAGGGACCCTTTCTTCCAAGATAATCTAGTCAACTCCTCATTCACCCCCAACACCCCCTCCCTCTCCTACATGCAAGCACAGGAGATGTAATCTCTACCTGTTTATTTCTTGCCTTCTCACCACTCAAATCCCCAAACACTCCATCCAGGTGAAACAAAAATTACTGTGTACTTAGTTCAATTTAGTATTCTGTATTCGCTACTCACAATATGGTCTCCCTTAAATTGGAATGACCAAATGCAGGCTGGGCGATCACCTTGTGGAACACCTCTGTTCAGTGCACAAGCATGACCCAAGCTTCCAGTTGCCTGTAATTTTAATTCTCCACCGTGCTCCCAACCTGACATCTCTGTCTTCAGCTTCATGTAGCATTCTAAAGAAGCTCAAGGAACAGTAAAACTTGACATTTTACAGCCTTTTGAACTCAATCCTGAGTTCAACAATTTTAGATCACAACCTCTCCCCATATTGTTATGTCTTTATTTCTTGTTTCTCTCTTGTTTACTTTGCTTTGATATAGCAACTACTCAGGGTCCTACCCTTCACACTTCCTCTTGTCACACCTTTTGATTCTCTTCTTGTTCCATTATCACTCCCTTTGACCTTTTGTCATTTAATCTCTCCTACCCTCCACCCTATCACAGACCTTCTCTTTTGTTCTTCTTCCCACCTTCCCCCCTTTCATTTGCTCAGAACCTATTACATTTCTAACTATTGCCAGCTCTGGTGAAAAGTTATTGACCTGAAACATTAACTCTGTTCCTCTCTCCACAGATGATGTCAGACTTACTGAGAATTTCTTGTATTTCCTGTTTATTTCAGATTTCCAGCATCTGCAGTATTTTCTTTTTACCCATAGAAGTGACATCAGCTTTACAGTATGGAGACAGCAAGATACATATAGCTCATCTTAATTTATTCTAATTAATCTGTTACCATGGCTAAAGTGCCCAATTCACTGTATTATTATAAACACAGGTACGGACCACCATGCCCTAGACCATGAAAAACATGCATGTGTGTATTTCACCCATTCCATTTTTGTTTCAGACCATCTAAGGCCCATACTCGGCTGTGCTGATCCCAGAACATTGATGTATGCAGGTAGTGCAAACCCTCATTCCTACACAGACCAAATAATTTGTGCATAGCAAGGTCCCACAAAAATAAATGACCAGTTAATCTGTTTTTGGTGGTGCTGGTTTGAGAAACACTCTGCTTACTCTAAACAGCGACATGGGATCTTTTAATTTCACCTAGACAGTCAAGCAGAGCCCAGTTTGAAAGTTCTCCAGCAGTGCACTTAGGCCTTGCCTAGATTGTGAAATGAAAACATTGTCGCAGCTTTTGCGCCCATAACTTTCTGAATGAGAGGTGTTGCAGAACCCAAATAACATTTTGGAATTTTGTTTACACCTCCAGTCATGAGTGGTTTTGCTCTAGAAACTGACTGATAAGAGAGGCAACTTCTGCAGTGCTGCACCAAATGGATCCCCAATTCCCCTTTCCAAGAGAATGAGGATGAAGTCATCGAACTCAGGGAGAGAGACGGCGAGGTTCTTAAGCAAATTTATATAGGGAGTGACAAGGTATTGGAAGGCTTAAACGTTGACAAATCTCCAGGTCCAGATGATTTGTGTACCAGACTGCTGAGGGAGGCAATGGAGGAGATTGCAGGGACTCAGACCCAAATGTTTAATTCCTCAATAGCCTCAAGGGACGTGCCAGAGGACTGGAGAACAGCTAATGTGGTTCTGCTAGTTAAGAAGGGTTGTAGAGATAAGCCAGGGAACTATAGGCCAGTGAATCTCACGTCAGTGGTAGGGAAACAATTGGAGAAAATTCTAAAGGAGAGAATCTATCTCCACTTGGAGCGGCAAAGTTTGATTAATGATAGCATGGCTTTGTCAGAGGGATGTCGTGCCTAACAAACTTGATTGAATTTTTGGAGGAGTTGACCCGGTGTGTAGATGAGGGTAGTGCAGTTGATGTAGTTTATATGGATTTCAGCAAAGCCTTTGACAAGGTCCCACATGGGAGACTTATAAAGAAGGCAAATGCACATGGGATACAGGGTAATTTGGTAAGGTGGATTCAAAATTGATTAGTTGTATGAGACAGAGGATGATGACAAAAGGATGCTTTAGTGACTGGAAGACAGTGTCCAGTGGTGTTCCACAGGGATCTGTGCTGGACCCCCTATTATTTGTCATTTATATAAACGACATAGATAACTATGTGGGGGGTAGGATTAGTAAGTTTATGGATGACCCAAAGATTGGCCGGGCAGTTAAAGTGAGGTTGAATGTCTTGGGCCACAGGTAGATATAGACGGGATGGCCAAAAAGGCAGATAAGTGGCAGATGGAATTTAACCCTGAAAAGTGTGAGGTGATACACTTTGGAAGGAGTAATTTGACAAGGAAGTATTCAATGAATGGCATGACACTAGGAACTTCTGAGGAACAAAGGGACCTTGGCATGTGTGTCCATAGATCTCTGAAGGTGGAGGAGCATATTAGTGGGGTGGTGAAAAAGGCATATGGGAAACTTGCTTTTATCAATCGGGCCATAGATTACAAAAGTAGGAAGGTCATGTTGGAGTTGTATAGAACCTTGGTGAGGCCACAGCTGGAGCACTGTGTGCAGTTCTGGTCTCCACATTATAGGAAGGATGTGATTGCACTGGAGGGGGTGCAGAGGAGATTCACCAGGATGTTGCCTGGGATAAAACATTTAAATTATGAAGAGAGGTTGGATAGACTTGTGTTGTTTTCGTTGGAGCAGAGAAGACTGAGCGGTGACCTGATCGAGGTGTCCAAGATTATGAGGGTCATGGACAAGGTGGATAGGGAGCAGCTGATCCCCTTAGTTGAAGGGTCAGTCACAAGGGGGCCCAGGTTCAAAGTGAGGGGCAGGAGGTTTAGGGGGAATGTGAAGAAAAACATTTTTACCCAGAGGGTGGTGACAGTCTGGAATCCACTGCCTGGGAGGGTGGAGGAGGCGGGTTGCCTTGCATCCTTTAAAAAGTACCTGGATGAGCACTTGGCACATCATAACATTCAAGACTATGGGCCAAGTGCTAGTAAATGGGATTAGGAAGGTAGGTCAGGTGTTTCTCACATGTTGGAAGACTTGATGGGCCGAATGGCCTCTTCTGCGCTGTGCGATTCTGTGGTTTTGTGAACTGACATTGTTCATCCTGGATTGAGTTTGAGTTTTCTGTAAAGTAGATGCCCCATGTATGGGTAGTCAATGGCCAACTCCGATACTAATTTGTGGAAGCTTTCCAATATGCTTCTCCATACAATAATCACTATAAATGGCCAGAAACCTTTTTAACCACAAGCATTGCAATACAACATGCGACAAAATTAACATTTCATTCATACTTCATTTAAAAAACATATTTGTTTTGCAACTTAAAATTGTGTTTTGTCTAGTTGAAGCAAAACATTTCAGGGAGATGCAGTGCGGTAAGGCAACTGATCATAAAAAGCGTGGTGAAAAGATTTAGGCACTGTCCCTTCAGCTCTAGGAAGCCAGGTTTAACTACAGGACGGTTCAAAGCGTTTTCTCACCAGCAGCTGCAAATGTCATAAACACACGTAAGTGCAGCAAGTTCCCATAAACAGCAATGAGATCATGACAAGGTAATCTAATTAGTGGTGTTGGTTGAGGGATAAATGTTGGTCAGAACACTGCAAAGAACTGATTTGCTCTTCTTTGAATGGTGCATTGGGATCTTTTACAATCACCTGAGAGGGCATATGAGACCTTGGTTACATGAGGGTTAGTGTTAGGGTAATACTTTATCTGTTAGATAGCACCTACAACAATGCATCACTTCCTTAGTATTGTACTAGAGCATGGACAAAAATAGAAGCATAAAATGTTTAGAATTATTTGTACCATAACTAAAATCGAAGGACACACATGTTGGTGTCCTCTAGATGTCAAGTTTGCCACTGGAGTCCGTGTACCATTTGTGCAGCGCAATACGTTGGAATGCAATATGTTGCCTCAGCTTTAGCAACTGAAGGGCTGATTTTTAACCAGGAGTCACCTGTTTCTTGCCTGTGGATGGTCAACAGTTGAGAATTGAGGAGAGGGGAGTGGGGCAATGCACTATTTGGACACTAAAGCTTGAGCTGGATGAAGAACCTGGCCACATGTGGAAGGCTGCACGTGTAGGCAATTTGATGCCCTAAGCTGGCTCTGTTTGCATTTCAGGCACGAATGACCATGCACCGTCCACGTTCTGCCCATTTTCATGGAGAGCGACATAAACAGCAATCCTTCTTGGCACTCCACCTGAGGTGCAGAAATCTTTTAGGGAGAATTCTTGTGGGAACAAGGGCAGCAGGAGTGCTCACCCAAACATCAAAAAAAAATTAGCCACCTATTGCTGGCCTACCTTTTTTGTCAGTGTAGGATTGGCTCCCCCACCTTCCAGGATAAACCTGCTAGCCGGCTGGCATAGGAACCAGACCGTTTCTTGTCCCCCAGAACAGGTGAGCTGCAGTGGAGGTCCCTGAGGCAGCTGAAGCTCACTGGGTTACATTCAAATATAATCCAAAAATGGGCACAAGCCTCAGTTGAGTAACGCCATTGCTGGTGCTCCTGTCACATTGTGCT
Organism: Carcharodon carcharias; assembly: GCF_017639515.1. NCBI lineage: Eukaryota > Metazoa > Chordata > Chondrichthyes > Lamniformes > Lamnidae > Carcharodon > Carcharodon carcharias. The sequence goes on from NC_054475.1 coordinate 121,842,377, forward strand.
CATTCAGGGCAGAAGTCGGAAACTCCTACCTCCCACCATATCTTGTCATTCCACATCTAGCTGTGTTTAAATTTGTTAGTTTAGGATACAGTAGTTAAGTGATTATGTTACTAGACTAGTAATCCAGAATTATTTTTCCTTCCATTTTATTTTTAACCCAAATTCAAACTTTTAAACTTCCCGATAGGAAGTTAAAATAATCATTAGCTGTCATGAAGCCCTGGCTATTTTGTCAATATCATTTGGGGAAGGAAACCAGCCATCATTACTTGACCTGGGATTAATTCCAGTCCCATATCAACATAGCTGGATCTTAACTGCCCTCTGCAGTGTCCTGACAAGCCCCTCAAGACAACCAGAAATGGGCTATATATACCACTCTTGCCAGCAACACCCAGATCCTGAGAATGGATAATAAAAAGAAGTTATTAAATTCTTAATACGCCCCAGTAAAGAATTTTAAAATAGATTCCGCAAAGGAGGGAGGTTTCAGAGGTAGTTAGTTTGAAAATACAGCAAAAAGCCTTTTTTTAAATCTTAGCTGGAGTTAAGCAGAATCTGTGGTGAAGCAGACATGTGTGATGGATTTTGTACTGTTATTACTTGATCCTTTATACATCAAGACTCAAAGGTCAGAGTGTTTTATGATCATTCTTATCATTTTCACCCTCTCTTCAACATCTGCTTCTGTTTTATATTTTAGTCAGCCCTCCATGATAATACTGGCTGTGGAATACTTGGCTGCATTGTTTCAAATTGAGGTGAAATGGTGTGGGAGGGCTCAGGTTGCTGTCAATCAATTTTTGGAGGAATTCTTTATTACAGAGGGCTGTAGAGGCTGGGTTGTTAAGTATATTCAAGGCTGAGATAGACAGATTTTTAATCAGTAAGGGAATCAAGGATTATGGGGAAAAGACAGGAAGGTGAGGATTATCAGATCAGCCATGATCTCATGAATGACTGAGCAGACTCGATGGGCCAAATGCCTACTTCTGCTCAAACGTCTTATGGTCTAATGCTGGACAAGTCAGGTCCCAGACTGAAACCTGGCTTGATGGATCTTAACTTTTATTTTTCTTTAAGAAACCATGGAGAGCAATTACTGAACACATTCACAGGAGTCTGCTAGTGTACTTTTGACACAAAGAATAAAGTATTTATTAAACAAAAAAAAATTAACTAAATTATACTAAGCAAAAAGGTCGTAAAGGTTTCAATACAAACATCAGAAAATGATTGAAATCACAGTACTCCTTCATCCCAACTATACCTTTGTAGATAGATACATATTCATAAAGATAACACAATTTACAAAATCTATTTTATACTCTAATATTCAAGTTAAATATTAACCACAGGCAAACCATGGCTGGACACACCACTTCCCAAAACAAGTGACAGATGCAATCAAAGCAGATTCCATGGATTTCTCAGTAACCCCCCAGACTCTTGTCAAACCATGAGCCAACCAGTCTTACTGAAACCATATCTTTCTCATGAAGGCTTCCAATCTCCACTCTCAAAGAACTCACCTTAGAATTCTCTCCCAAACAACGTTTCCACTCGGATGTCTCCAACAGGGTTTGAATCTTACCTTCTGATGTTCCTTTCCCCTGGATCTCCGTGTACATTCAAGTTTCACCTTCCATGTACACTCTCAGATATTCGGCCATGGACAGGACACCACTGCTCCAAAGGGTGTTTTTGCCCTCACGGCCCAGAGCACAGGGTCACTTTGGCTGCCTCCTCAGATCTTCAGGCTTCTCTCAAGCCCACTTTGCTCCAAGACTGCTCCCTGCAGCTCTGTCTCTTTAATTCGGAGCCTTTTCTTCTGCCCCTTACTCAACAGGACCTGTTTCAGATTCTAGTCCTTGTCCTTTAACCAGACTTCTTTTGGGACCCCTTTTTGCCCCGATTCCTGGTTTGGGACCTTCTTCATGATTTGGAACCTTCTCCATGTCCACGTCCCGTGTCCTACTCCTTGGGGCACCTTCCTCTGAATAGCGCTCCTCTTCCAGGTCACCTGACCTCCTTTTCATGCTGTTTCACTTTTGTTCTTCTTTTCCTGCTACGCAGGTGCGCAGAGTCCGAACCTGATCTGAAGGAATAAAAAGAAGTTAATTGTGCATATGGACAGGGCTGGTTCTCGGCCTAAAGACGAGAAAATCCACTAACTGTGCATGTGCAACCATTCTCCAGCCTGCGCATGCACAGAAACCCCAAGGCCCACTGGGAAGTGGAGTTTCCAACCTCCAACTACTGATCCAAGTTATGTTTTTTTTTCTTTTGCTTGGTGATTCACCAAGCAGCAACTTTGACAGTGCACTATGTACTCAGCCATTTGCCTTAATTTTTGTTTGACATTGCAACAGTTGTTGGTCTAACTTGATGTCAGTCTTGAAGAAACCTGACATGTCCAACAGAGGTAAAATGGAGGTGTTAAATGTTACTTTTCCCTGCAAAATAGCTACCATATTAAGCATTATTCCTTTGAAAGCATCAGCAGTAATTCAGTACCCACAAAGTGTTAAATAAAACAGGAAAGAGTCTAACAGTCAACTGACTTAAGTTGCATCTGCACCTGCTACCAGTTGTGTGAAAATTACCCCTTTCCTCTATCACTCCTAAGCCTGTCTGTGGCAAAGTGAATTAATGCTGCATTCTAAAGGGTTTGCATATCAGCCTTATCAGATTGTGGTCCAACGTTTTTGCAGATTTTTGCTAAGACTGTGTCCAATTCTTCTTGTGTCAGTAGAGCTAAATTTGGGAACAATGCCAGTTCTCAGCAAGGTTCAAGTTCTAATGTAAATTAATCCTTTGTTTATTAGCCAATCACCATTGGGAAATAGCTGGCACGTTGGATAGGAAATCACTGTGAGGAGTTCAGAAAAAACTTACTAATGTTACACTGGTGGTAGGAGGGATCTCCCTATCACCCCAAGGTTCTGCCACCTGTAATATCTATGCTTATCAGTGATTAAAAAGGCTATGCTGTATCAAAGCACTGCCACATGCCTTTTGTTGCCATAATGCTAGCTTTATCAATGCTAGTGGGAATGGTCCCACAAGCCAAGCAATGCGTGTGCTAGTGCCACATTAGGAGGGTAATGGAACTTGAAAGTGCAACTTACAATATATCAACTATTATAAATATTTACAAATTCAGTCTCTCAGGAGTCTTTTTCAAATGTTTCAACCGTCGTAGTTTTACAACTTCGGATGGTTTATCTGAGACCTCCCTCTCAGGAGTTATCTGTCCCCTAGACTCCCAGTGGGAACCTGTAAGATTGGCTAATTGTGGTAAATGGATGCTTTTATATGTATATATATATATATGCTTTTATATATATGTAAACAGTACAAATAGTGAGGATGATGCCAATAAGGTGCAACAGGATATAGAGAAGCTAGCAGTATGGCAGACAAGTGGCAGATAGAATTTAATACAGAGAAGTGTGAGATGATGCATTTTAGCAGAAGGGGTGGGGAGAGAAAATGTAGATTTAATAGGACAATTCTAAAATATGTAGCAGGACAGAGGGACCCTGGGGTCCAGGTGCAGGGATCCTTCATGGTGGAAGGACATAACGAGAGAGTGGTAAGCAAAGGATATGGGATCTGATAACGTTTAAAAAGATATTTGAATTGCCAGGGGCCAATTTAAATGAATTATATAACAAGATTTAAAGTTTTAAGTCTTCTACTGCAACAAACTAAAAGCAATACTGACTAAACATTACCTAGTAGGCAACTAGTATTCTAAAGTAATAACTCTTATTAATGTTTTAATGCAACCAATAACCTACACTGCATACCTATACTTTACAACAGGCTCTCCACAGGATTACAGTCTTTATAGGAAACAGTCCACAGTCACTCCCAGCTTCCAATGGATTCATGCCTCCCCATTTTGCGGCGTTGTAACATTGGTGACTGTCGAAAGATGCTTCCTTCAATTTTCAAATGGCAGAGGGCAATCTCCTCTGTGGGATCCACAAGTTAGAATGGAGGTAGTTGTTTAAGTTGTTGCAACAGAAGGACCCTCTCTGAATTTGCAAGTAACATCACTGCAGGAATACCAAGCCGACAAGGACTACAGAGATCTCTGTTCCCAGAGATGACCTACCACCTTCTGAGGGCATGTAGGGATGGACACGAAATGAAGTCTGTTTGATTCACACCCTGAAAACAAATAAAAAGATAGAATCTATCAGCAGCTGGAATATTAATTTACCTAAAATAATCCCATGTAGGATGTCACTGAAATAACTAGTGGGTTATGTTTTTGAACATCCCAAATACTGATAAATGCACTCTTAGGGTGGTCATCCAGTGTGAATATAATAATGAATTTTATTAACATTGCAGTCAGCTATATTGTTTGACCTATCATGGACTAACTTTGCAACAGAACAAACATCACTAAACACAATCATATAGCATTAGCAGCTGGCTGGTGCCACTTTAATATCTGATTCTTCAACAGCAGTTCCCAAGCCTGCAACCTCTACCAACTAGAAAAACAAGGACAGCAGGCGCATGGAAACACCACCACCTGCAAGTTTTCCTCCAAGCCATCCTGATTTGGAACTATATTGCCGTTCCTTCATTGTCACTGGGTCAAAATCCTAGAACTCCCTTCCTAACAGCACTATGTGTGTACCTACACCAGATAGACTGCAACAGCTCAATAAGATGGATCACCACCACCTTCTCAAGAGCAATTAGGAATGGGCTGTAAATGTTGGCCTTACCAGTGATGCCCACATCCATTAAATGAATGATTAAAATACGTATTTACCAGGGCTATTTTGAAGCTTATTAAATGAAAGGCAAAATAAATTGATTTTTCTCACACCAACATTATTAAAGAACTTCACCATGAAGTCATCACTGTTGAGATTAATCCTACCCACCCAACATCCACAATTCCAGCAGGGTTACTGGTTAGCAAAGAGGAATGAGATCTGTTTTTACTTTTTCAAACCAAGAGGTGATAAGATCATTTTAATATCTGCCTGCAATCTCAGCACAGATATTTCTGGTTTATGTGGTAGCTGCACTTTTTTAATTGCAATTATGGAGGAGTTAATGTCGGAAAATAATGGTGTTTCCTACTTTAGTTCATCTCCTAGCCGACTGAACTTCTTCTGGCAGCCATATTAAGGCATTATCTTCTGCCTTGCTGCTTAGATGTAATTTCCAGTCGAAGATGTCATTTTTGGAGCTTAGAGGAAGTTTGCAGAAATAATGAAAAAAATACATGGCCAGTTGCCCATGTTGATCAGCTAAAGAACTGCACAAGTTTCTATCCCTATTCAAGGTTCCATGTTTGATTTGTTAAAGTTAGCAATAACTGAGCAAAGCTATTATTAATAGTCAAAGAAATACTCAGAGTCCTACAGCTCGCCCTTAAATGCAACTGACTCCACAGGAAGTTTTCTGATGCAGAAACACTTGTGAAGGTAAATGAAACCACTAAGAGGATAGATACTGCAGTATAGATTTACAAGGAGAATAGGCAATCTCATCAAGTGCCAAAGAGAGAGTCACCAAATCAGGGACACGTGCACAATTTCATTCCAACTTTTGGTTTCCCAAAAGCATTATTACATCTCTTTTACTACACAGTGAATCAAGAACTAAAGGGGTGAATTTCCATATATGTTCTTTGTTATCTGTTGTAATTTTGGTACAAAGCTGTAAAACCCAGGAATTCATGCCAGCAGTCCTAAAATAACCCATCACATACACCTTTAATTCAGTGTGCTCACCTATCTTATGTACTGTTTCCTGTGGGTCACAATTCCTTCTCCATTTTCCTGTAGTTTTTCCTGTGCATTTTGTTACAATCCCCCTCGAGACCAATTACTTTTAAAAAGATAATTGCATTTCCAGTAACTGACTGGAAGTATCACGCAACAAGACTTCATGCCTTAAGATTTTTATTGCATCATACTTAAAACAACGTTGAGTAAGCAATATGGGCGGAATTTTCCATGCCTGCCAGCGTCGGGCATGTTTGGTGCCATGAGTGGACAATATGGTGTGATTGGTTTCATGATGGCGTAAAACCAGTTTGCGATCATCCGCTCAGCCCGCTGATGGTGGGCCGCATTTCCTGACATTGTAATACATCAGCATATCATTGTTAGGCCAGCATGCTGGAACTGACAACCCCTCACCCAACCCTGCCACTCCCCACCCACCCCGCTGGATCATCTGTCCACATTGGCAGGAAAGCACGCCGACGTATTTCACAACAGCACATAAGAGGCTTGCTCTTGGTGGGCTGCACTTTGAAGAGAACTCAGAGGTGAGTACAGAGTAACAATATGTAGTGCTCGCCAGGGTCGCCTGTTGGAATTGAAGCTTGAGACGCGTGGGAGTGGGGGGGTGGGGGGTGGGTTGGGGGCGGGGGGGGGGGGGGGGGGGGGGGGTTGGGGTGGGGGGTGTTGGGGGCGGGGGGGGGTGGGGGTGCGGGGTGGGCGGTGTCGGGGTTAAGGGCAGCCCAGTTGTTGAATATAGCAGAATAGTGTTCGGGGTGGTGAGGGAAGAGGCCAAGCGTTCAGGAAACCTGTATAAAGTGACCACTCCTCTGTAGCTTAGACAGTTCAGGCGCAGCCACATTGATATGATTGCAGTCGGGCTTCAAGTTTATCTGCCCACTCAAGCAAAGCAGAGAGATCAAAGTGCTGCCAAGTGCTCCAAAGCTTTACATCTGCACCCACCCCACAGCACAGACTGCAAAGTTATGAGCATTTTAGTAGATTGCAGAACAGTTGGATGACAGGGCACATTGTACAATCTCCTCACTAAAGTTGGCCATGGAGCAGTCACTGCTGGGAGCACTCACAGCCACTTGCGATATCATCATCCCGGTTTGGACCAGTCTCCTCCATGGTTCAAGCTAACAGTGCAACCTTCCAATGCAGGTTAGGAGAATGTCTGTGCCTGAGCTGAGAGCACAGCATGTAGTGCCCTGGGGAAAGCTGCTGCCAATCAGTTGGGTGGAGTGGGGCGGAGGTGGTGAGGTTTTGGGCTGCCATGCAGCGCATTCATCTCTGGACATCTAAGTGGTGGCCAGCACTCTCTGGGAAGTGTTAAGGAGCCTTCACACTTAACCAGGACAGGTCCTTAGTATACCAATGCTAACCCTCGCGTCTCTGTCTTTCATCCTGCAGGAGGAGTACATCAGGATCATGGAGCTTGGTGAACCAGCTGTGTGCCTGATGGCCCACAGAGAGCGAAGATGATGGAGGAGAGAGCAACCGAGGCTCCTGGCTGCACAGAGGCGGGAGCAGCAACCTCAGAAAGAAGAAGCGGCTGGGACTCCCGCACATGCTGCTGGAGTGCCACAGTGAACAGTTGCTGGTCGGCACCTAACTAGACCCAGGGTCTATAGACGCCGCCTGTCATTCCTGCAGATGACCAACAACCAGTGTTGCTGAAGACTGTGCATGTCTGGGGAACTGGTCACTCACATCTGCCACCAGCTGCAGGATTTGGCGCCACAGAGACATGAAGGGCATCCACTGCCAGTAGCTGTGAAAGTGACTGTGGCGCTCAATTTCTATGCCAGTGGTTCCTTTCACATCTCCACAGGTGACCTCTGTGGGGTCTCAAAAGCCTCCACCCACAAATGCCTCCATGAGGTCATGGATGCCATCTTTGCGAGGGCGCACACCTTTGTGCATTTTGCCCGGGACCAGGACAGTCAGGATGCAAAAGCGATTGGATTCACCCGGATCTCGGGTTTCCCACAGGTTCAGGGTGCGATTGACTGCACTCACATGGTGCTCAGATTTCCATCACAACACATGGTGATCTACAAATAAACGCAATGGGTTCCATTCGTTTAATGTGCAGCTGATGTGCGACCACCAGGAATGCATCCTGCAGGTATGCGCACAGTTTTCAGGGAGTACGCACAATGCCTACATCCTCAGTCAGTCACAGATTCCTGAAGTCTTCCAGGATCCACAGAAGCTGCAGGGATGGCTCCTCGGGGACAAGGGCTACCCGCAGTGATGACACCCATGCAGCAACCTCAGACTGCAGCAGAGTGACGCTATAATGAAGTTCATGCTGCAGCTCACAACTTGGTGGAGCAGACCATTGGGATGAAGATGAAGTTCTGGTGCCTGGACCAGTATGGTGGAGCCCTGCAATGCAGTCCACAGAGGGTGTCATGCATCATCATCGCCTGCTGTGCCCTGCAACGGGGAGATGAGCTGGCTGAGGAGGAGATGGAGGAGCTGGAGGTCTTCTCCGATGAGGAGGCTGCTGATGGGGATGAGGGTGAGGAGATCCTTGGAGGCATCAATGACGGGGATGAGTCCCTTGCACTAGACAGATGAGGTAGACATGCTCAGGAAGCCCTCATAGCTGCTAGATTTATGGAGGATGATGACAGCAAGCAGTGAGCTGACCCCATAGATCCTCACATTGCATCTATGAATGTTTGACTCCAGTCTGGCTTATGACAGCGCAAATGCCCTCTGTGAGAATGCTCCTGTCATGGACACACAGTGGAGGCCCTAATAGTCACTCGATTGCAGGAGGATGATGATGACATGCAGTGAGGGCTCTCCATAGATCTCCAGATAGCCTCTGAGAATGTCTGACTCCTGTCTGGCCGAGGGCAGCTCACTTGCGCTCCATGATCAGGGTCATATCATAGAGACGCAGCCACAAAACCTTAGAAGCATCTGATCCTTTGTCCACCTTCAGCACCTGTGCCCTTCAGGAGCGCAGTGTCCCTGGTCACAGATGCTGAAGAGATGGGGGCCAGCTCCATCTCAAAGGTGCTGAAAGGACACAGAGAGAATGAGAGAAATCTGTGGCGCCTGCCCACCACATTCTGGCAGCAATGACCAGCCCCACTGAGCTGCAGGCATCAGTAATGTTTCCAGGGAGTGTGCGGTCATACCATCACTTTGGTCGGAAGGTCTGAAGGCTGCACAGAGCACAGGGAAGAGGCCTTGGACTGAGACACCTGCCTTTATCTTGTGCAGAAAGGTTTCACTTCTGAGTGACAAGAACACTGCTCATCAGAACAAGCAGAAATTCTTGGGAGCTTATTGACAATAGTGAACATTATGTACATGTGATTAACACCAATGCCCAGGCTGTGCAACTAATTCTCCTTAACCTTCCTAACCCTACCACTATATCTTGGTGCTCCCTGGACATCCACAGTGGAGGTGGAGGCAGTCTGCTGACTGGTATGCCCTGTCTGTGATTACCTTGGCGGGCATCCCCTGGAAGGCTGAGACTTGGAGGGCCCTGGCCTACTTTTGGGGTCCTGCTGTGTGGCAGTGGCACTCTCCTCAGCCTGTGAAGTTGGATCTGCTGAGGTCACAGGAAGAGGGGATTTGGATGGGCCGGACACTCTCGGAGTCATCTGGATGGATGGGCCTGGAGTGTGCACCTGCTGATCCTCCTCCCTATGGGTACCTGAGGGCCCCAGTCTGACTCATTGAGGAGAAGGGGTAGCTGGCGTGAGATTGAGCTACCCAGCCCCCCTCTCACATATACAATGTTAGAGGCCAACTATGACACCAGTGATGGAGTTGAGCCTGCGTAGCAGTGCAGCAATGATGTCCTGGACCAAGCATCAACGACCTCACTGTCGGTGCAGGACCGATCCAGATCATCTCCAGCCAACTGGATGGCTCTGTTTTCAAAGTCTATGAGGACATTGATTTTAGGCATTCCTCCACCCTGTCTGCAACCTCTCCCTGTTGTTGTGTGCCAGCTTGACCTGCATGAATAGAGATGGGGAAAATGTAACAGGATGCCTGCCAGGCCAGGTGATAAGTATGCCTGGCCCGTGTGGGTAGTGAGTGGTCCCATGGATGGGATGAGGACAATGACGGTAAGTGAGAGAATGAATGGTGATGTCTCTTAAATTGGCAGTGAGTGAGGGCCCTGTAAATTTTTGATGGGTTTGTGAGCGTGAGTTGAGAGCGATGAGAAGAGTAACTTACCCTGGTGGAATGGGGAAGATCATTCATTCTCTTCCGGCACTGGGTGGCTGTCCTCTTTTGAAGGGTGTTTCTGCTGATCACCACTGCCACCGCCTCTCAAGCTGGATTAATGAGATTACTGCCCATCCTACGGCCAGAGCGGGGGTAGAGGACATCTCAGCAGGACTCCAAGGCATCTAAAAGGCATTCCAGTGATACATTGCTGAACCTGGGGGCTGCAGTCTTTTTGCCTTTCAGGGCTAGGTCTTCCCTGCAGCTGTCATGGTCTGGAAACACTGAGATATGTGTATGCAGCTAGACGTTAAATATGGCGCTTGGCATGATGAAGCAACGAGGTGATGGTGGGCGGACAAATGAGAGCCTGCCCACCATGGAAACGGCATGTTTCCCAGGACTGCATAATTAACATGGCAGATTTGGGATGAAATGGTGTGAAAAACCAACATCGCAGCCGGCAGGTAATACATTGTCTTCCCCATTGTTACTAGGCAACTTAAACCCTAAATGACAGAAAAATTTACCCCATTTAACTTTTAACATGACTGAAATTCCCACGCCAGGGTTACTCTGTGGACCCTTCATTCTCCAGGAACCTGTATAAAACTATTCTCAGCTCCTGATGGCAGGCTTCCTTTTCCTTTTCCAGCCGGATAACTTCTAATCCATGAACCAACATTCACAGTGAGGGTTGCCCTGGGGATTAATCCCTCTCATCAAAGCTAGGTGAATCTTCCAGACTCATTTAAACCCTCCAAAAATGGGACTCTTCAATCCAAGCGCAAGCTCCCACCCACATTCTGAGAGGGGAACAATAGAAACTGGCTGTCACTCTCACTCTCACACTCCCGCTCTCTCACTCGGTCTCACTCTCTCACCCTCTCAAATTCTTGCAGACTGACTTATCTGTCAGGTTCAGGAAAATCTTATGAAAAACCCTATAAGCTGATACTACATTGGTTTCCTATGGATTTCAACCTTCCCAAAGCCATCTCCATGGCAACATGAATCCACATGGTCCTTTAATCCAGGTAGAAATGCTAATTAGCAATCCTTTAGACACCAACTCCATTTTAGATTGAAATCTAATAGATAGTTTAAAGCTTAGCCATTTATAAAACCTGATATTCCTAACATCTCCCTATGAGACGTGGAGACAACCAGTCTACCCAAAGTCAGGACACATGCTCTTCCCATTATCTATAGGTATGAACATCTTGCACCTTCTTCCCTGTAAAACAACCTGGGCCTCACTGTCCCCATAGTGACCAAGCCTCCCAGACTTGTTGACAAGCAGGATTTGGAACAGGTCACATGATTCCATGCACTTCTCCAGTTTAGCTTATATTTTGTGACTGCCTGTTTAATTTAACAAAATTATAAACTTCATATTTGTAACAATTTTCTGATTTCTTTTTCTGTATATGGTTGTATAAACATTCCAAGAAAAGGCTATGTGGAAATAAATGAACTGCTAACATGTTTTTCTGTGTTTTCATTTGCGCAAAGAAAATCTGTGGTTGTATTACTAGAAAATCTGAAGAAATTAAGTGAGTCACTTGAGAAATTTAACAATACTAAAAATGTAATGGGGAGATCAATGTGATGAGTTAATGTTGTCCACAATGGAACATAAAAGAGAAGTGGAAAAGAAAAGAAATGCTGGGCATTCAATGAAAACTCCAGTCAATGGGAATTATATAAACAAAGTTATTCATATTTCCAGGTCCATCTTGAGGATGAGTAATTATACATTGCAAGCAAATTATTGCAACCTCACATAAATCATTGATCAGGCCACATTTGGAACATTTTATGCAGTTTGTGCATCTTACATCCAAAAGGACATCACCGCATTGTAAGGAAGAAAAACAAGAATGATTATTGCATTTGGAAGTCTGATTTCTAAGAATAATTCCAAGAAGTAAATTTATTTTCATTGAAGAAAATTGAGATGGGTCAGCATTCTAAGATTTCAAAATTCTGAGATGCAGATATAAGTTATTCAGCTCACAGAGTTACATAGAATCAGAGAACTGAAAATTGTAATGAATAAGCACCAGAAGCTGAGATGTCACAACTTCCAATTAACTGAAGTCACTGTTACCAATTTTTGATCTTGATGTCAATACTTCCTTGGCTTCAGTGGCATCAGTTTCTGCTGCAAGCGGGTGCCATAGCATTTAAGTACAGGAGTTGACCCACACAACTAAGTACAGCCTCCCGCTGCTTATACCAGATGCTTTGGCATTAATGCAGATTGCCACTATAAGGTGTGGATATTAAAGCTGCATCTGTTTATTACAACAACAGCATGCTGGTAACTGGGGGGAGACATGACTGCAGTGTGAGTTTTGGGAAGCAGGGAAGCTACAAAACTGTGTCAGTGCTGTTGTAAGCAATGGGGACTGTACTGAGCAACCTAAGGAAGAGAGTAGTAAAAACTGGGTTCTCTAGAGACTGAGACAGGAGAAGTTATAATTGGGAATGAGAAAATGGCAAAGACATTAAAAAAGTATTTTGTGTCCTGTCTCCACATTAGAAAATGTCAATATCATACCGAAAATAATGGGAAGTGCCTAAGTGAATGAGGAACTTAAATGTATTTCATATTAGCAACAAGAAATTAATGGGACTAAAAGTTAATAAATTCCATGAACCTGATAGCCTGCATCACCGGATTCCAGAAGATGGTGGATGCTTTGGTCTTGACCTTCCAAAACCCCCATAGATCCAGTGAACTGCAAGGTAACAAATGTAGCCCAGGTGTTGAAGAAAGGAGGGAGGGATAATATAGGGAACTGCAGGCCGGTTAACCTGTCATCATTATTAATGAAATGGTAGCAAGGCACTTGGAAAATCATATACCATTACGCAGAGTCAACATGTTTTTATGAAATTATTTTTGACAAATCTATTAAGAGGTTTTAAGGAATTGGATGCCATGAACCAATGTTTGTGGTATATTTGGATTTTCAAAAAAAAAATGGTTAATGTGTCACATGAAAAGTTGTTACACAAGATGAGGTCTCATGGCAAAAACAGAATTACCTGGAAAAACTCAGCAGGTCTGGCAGCATCGGCGGAGAAGAAAAGAGTTGACGTTTCGAGTCCTCATGACCCTTCGTGAGGACTCCATGAGGACTCGAAACGTCAACTCTTTTCTTCTCCGCCGATGCTGCCAGACCTGCTGAGTTTTTCCAGGTAATTCTGTTTTTGTTTTGGATTTCCAGCATCCGCAGTTTTTTTGTTTTTATTTATGAGGTCTCATGGGTTTGGCGGTAATACATTAGCATAGCTAGAAAATGAATTTAAGAACAGAAAACGGAGATTAGGAATAAATAGGTTATTTTTAGGTTGGCAAGCTATAACCAGTGGGGTGCCGCAAGGATCAATGCTGAGGCCTCAGCAATTTATAACCTGTGTTAATGACATAGCTGAAGGGACCAAGTGTGAATCTAAGTGTGTTGTTTATACAAAGGGTGGAATTTTCCACTCCCTGATGCATTGGGCATCATGGTGGGCAGGAGTAGAAAATATCATGGGATCAGTTTCCCGTCAACATAAAAACAGGCTGCGATTGTCCTCTTCAGACCTGAACATGATGCACATTTCCTGCCACACCATGTCGGAATTTAAATACATTTTAATGTCACAAATGCTCATTATAAACGATGCTCACTGGAATCACCCCACTCCACCCCCATTCTGGATCAATTGGCCACACCAGCGTCCAATTAGACCGGGGTGTTTCACAACCACACATAAGCAACGTGCGCCTGGCGACCTGCACTTTGTTCATGGCTTCGAGGTTTGTTTGCCTACCTTGCATCGTGCAGGCTTGCAGCACCTCGGACTCTGCACCAGGCTTTGCAGGCAGCACCATGTTGCTTTCAGGGGTCCTTCAGAAGCAATGCTGTATATAACTACCTAGCTGTAAGTTGGGGTGGGTTTTAATGTGCCACAGGGCGAGGTCTCGACTGGTGTGGGATGGGGAAACAAGACAGAAACAAGAGAAGGGGCTGCTCGGTGGGGGGAGAGAGGAGACTAGAGAAGGTTGCACTCAGACACATGGCAGGGATGTGTGTTGTGGGGGGAAGCATCCTCTGGGCCACAATGAGGAGAGAGTCTCTCACAGAAGGAGATAAGCAAGTTGGGGTCAGAATGGGAGGATCACTGAGTGAAAAAGCACTTCAGTTTACATTGCTGAGCTTGCAGAGATTGTCCTAGTCCAGGGATGGGGAGGGCATGTCAGTCCAGTCGTGCCCAACATGTTGTGCGCAGGGCATGCTCGTAACATCAAATGCATCAGCCCAGGGTTCCTTGGTGTAATACTGGGTCACAGATGGCACACTCACAGTCAGAGGAGGCAGCGGCAGCTTTTGGATGGGGATAAGCTAGTGTGGGGACACTTGAAGGTCTCATGGGGGATTGGGGGTCTCTATAAGTCACTGCGCAATAACCTTCAAGACGGGAAGGGTAAGGTCCACATGGAGCACAGGCACATCCATCTCAAATGATTATGAGGGTCATACAGGGATATCCACCAATGTCACAATGGGGTTAAGGATTACAAGGGGTGAGGGGGTGGGAACTGAGAGTTATTGGTGGGAGGGAAACCTGCACTTTATGCTCCTCCATGACAATGGGGGAGTTTTCCACAGTCACATAGGGAAGGTTCAAGTTGGCCTGGTAGTGAAACCTCAGCACCACTATCTTGAAACCTTAAGTGACGGCACAGTAGAAAATAAAACTGAGAAATAACTCTGGTGGGGAGGGCTCTGAGGGCCTTGAGGAGGAGTGCTGCACTGCACTGGGGGCCTATTGAAGGAACACGCATGTGAACTTTATATAACCAAGTGGCGAGAGATGCACAGCTGAGAAATGTTAGGAGCTTTTTCAATGACAATGTTGGGAATCAGGAGAGCTAAGCGATAAAGCTCATTCATGCGAGACCATTCCCAAATCCTACAACTTATTGATTTCCTTGTAATAAGGCCTTCTTCTTAGCATGAAATTCCCCAGAGCGACAACGAAGTCAAGAGCAAGTGGGCGAGTGGAAATCCTCAGCCCACCCAAAATAATCTCATTCTTTCACTGAACATTTTCCCTCATCTGTATTCCAAAGAGTGTAGCGTTATAAACAGCAAATCTAAGAGCAAAACTAATCTCATTACTGTCAGTCATGTGAATGGGTGGGTTGGAAGGGTGGAGGAGAAGCACAGTGTGGTCCTTGAAATGGACATTGTGCTGGCCAGGATTTCAGTGGTGAATAGGTGCCTGCACTGGTACAAAGCCCTTGAACCCACAGTCACTCACTAGTGATCGACAGAAATAGGATCTTTGGAGGCTGATGCTCAGTCATGTCTTCTTCTCATTTATCCTGCAGAGAGGCGACTTTCAGGAAGATGGAGGCTGCATTTGTTGCTGTCTGCATAATCACTTACAGGCAGGAGAGAAGGCAGAGAAGATTGCGACAGTGATGCCAGGCTCACCAAAGGGAGGAGCTTCATCCTGACGAGCAAGAGGCAGCAGAGCCTCTTCTGGATGCAGAAGATGAGTCTCACAGAAGCGTAGGCGGCTTCCAAGACCGAGGGTCTACAAAGAATGCATGTCTTTTCTGCATGCAATTGAGAGACAATGTCACTGACACCTCCAAGTGTCCAGGGATCTGGTGGCTCACATCTGCCACATTCGCCATGAGTTGATGCCATGGGAACTGGGAAGACATCCGTTGCCAGTGGCTGTGAAAGTCACTGTTGCTCTTAACTTCTACGTGAGTGGCTCTTTCCAGGGCTCCACTGGCGATCTTTACAGCATTTCTCAATCTTCCATGCACACGTGCACACAGTAAGTCACAACTGCCTTTTTTGCCAAGGCCCACAATTACATGAACTTTGCTAGAGATCAAGCTAGCCAGGGCATCAGATATGCCAGAGCGCTGGGCTTTGCTGCTATTTCCGGATTCCCACAGGTGCAGGGTGCCATCGACTGGACCCATGTGGCTATAAAAGCTCCCTGGCAACAGACACTCCAACATATCAACAGAAAAGGCTGCCACTCAGTTAATGTGCAGCTGATCTATGACCATAAGAAATAAATCACGCAGATTGGCGCAAGATAGCCAGGAAGCTGTCATGACTCCTACATCTGGAGTAGATCCCAAATCCCGGACATCTTTAAGGGACCATACAGGATCCAGGGCTGGATCATCAGTGACAAAGGACACCCATATGGTGGCCACTAAATCCAGCTGAGAGAAGATACAATGATGCTCATGTCGCTATCCAAACATTGTTAGAGCAGACCATAGGCATCTTGAAGATGCGACTCCAATGCCTGGACAGATCTAGTGGAGCACTCCAGTACACTCCTCAGAGGGTCTCATGGATCTTTGTGGCTTGCTATGCACTGCACAACCTAGCACTGCAAAGAAGGGAGGTCTTGCCAGTTGCCAACATGGAAGAGATGCACATCTCCTCCGATGAGGAGGACATCAAAAGGGATGTCAAGGAAAATGAGGCTGCAGGGGAAGAGGCCATAGCATGGGCCAGACGAGGAAGGTGTGCACGTGAGGGCCTTTAGCCACCAGATTTCACAAGGAGGATGATGAGAGGTATTGAATTTCCTCTTGCATAAGTGCCCTCCATCATGGGCCAACATGAACAACAGTGTTGCTGTCCCTCTCATTTCAACCATCCACATAAATCTGAGAGTGAATAGTTACACCATTGTCACCATTGTCCTGATCTTTTGAAGGATGATGGAGCCTCAGGAGCATGTGTCCTTGCTGAGATGAGGTGCTAACTGAAGGAGGGCCTCCCAGCACCAGACGTCATATTTTGCCACCTCTTCAAACATCTCTCCAGCATCCCAATCACGATGGTAGCCTTCAAGAGGCTGGAGCTGTTATGCAATACTCAGTGGGCTCGTAGCAGTATGCCTTCAGTCTGACAAAACTCATCAAGAAGCCAAAAGAACAATGCATTCTGTGTTACCTTGATGGTAATTCTGATAGGTGACACTTGTGCCAAGGCAGCCGAGGATGTTCCGCAGGTGTTACTCCATTTTGAGATTGCTCAGTCCCCTGTGTCGCCTTTTTCTCCAGCACATTAAAATCCGGCACTCTCAGTAAGGGATGCAGGCCTGCATTTATCTGGACCTTTCAATGGAGGGGAGCAGCTCAGAATGACCATGTTCACACACTTGCCTGCCAGACATCAAAATGTTTACTCTTGAACACAAATAGTCTCCCCTTATGGCCATCCATGGCCCGATCCTCTCTGGCCAGCTCAATAGCTCAGTCCCCTAATGAAGGCCACCCACGACCATGCCATCACCGGTCTGGGACCTCTCCCTCCTATTGTGGCCAAGCTTGCCCTGCATAAAGACAGTGTGAGAGAGTGTGAGCAGGCATATGCCAAGGCAAGGGATAAGGATGGCAGCCTTGTGTGGGTGGACCTGTTCACAAGATGAAGACGTAAGCTACACAGGATATGAGCCCAGATGGAGATTTGAATATGTGCGTGAGAGAATGAGTCGTGATGTCCCTTGAGCTAGTGGTGTGCGAGATCCCTGTAGAGTGTCACCCTGCAAATGTCTGTTAGACTTGTGAGTGTGAGTTGAGAGTGAGGTGCTGGTGGCTTACCCTGGCAGGATGGATAAGATTATTCATGTTCTTTCTGCAGTGGATGGCTGATCTCTTCAGTGCAACATTTGTGCTCTCCGCCATGGCCATTGCCTCCCAAGCCACAGTTGAGAGGTTTGTGGACCTCCTCCGGCCATCAAGGGGGTAGAGCACCTCCTGGTGGGTCTTCACAGCGACCAGAAATGGCCCAGCGAAGCAACTTTTAACTTGGGGGCAATGTGTTTCTTCCCTTTGGGGACCACCTCAATTCTGGAGCAGTCCTGGGATACAAACATCGAGAAAGCTGTGTCTGGGTGTGGTTTAAATATGGCGCTCAGAACGATGATCTGCTGAGGTCAAGGTGGGGTGGGTGGATCAGAGGCTGCCCTCCCACAATACAATGTGTTTCCTGCTGGCACATATTTAATGAGGCAGGAAGCAGACAATATAGCCCAAAAATATGCCATTGCGGCCAGCAGGAAATACAGCGCTTTTCCCGACCACCACTGCATTTAGTGCACGGTGAGGAAAATCCTGCCAACAGCTACTTGGGAGAGTAAGATGTGAAGAGGATACAAGTAGTCTGCAGAGGGCTAAAGGCAAGTTAAGTGACTGGGAGAGGAGATGGCAAAAGTGGTATAATGTGAAATGTGAGGTTTTTCACTTCAGTGGGAAAAATAAAAAATGAATATTTTTTTTTAAATAATGTAAAACTATTAAATGTTGGTAAAAGCAAAATACTGTGGAAGCGGGAAACCTGAAACAAGAACAAAAATTTCTGGAAAAACTCAGCAGGTCTGACAGCATCACTCTGCAGATGCTGTCAGACCTGCTGAGTTTTTCTAGCAATTTTTGTTTTTGTTGTATTAAATGTTGGTGCCTATAATGATTTTGGTGTCCTTTACAGAGAACACAGAAAATTACAATGCAGGTACAATAAGCATCTAGGAAGGCAAATGGTACATGGGTCTTTATTGCAATGGAGTTGGAATACAACTCTTGCTGTAATTGTACAGGGCTTCGGTGAAACAACACCTGGAGTGCTGTGTAAAATGTTGTTCTCTGTACCTAAGGAAGGATATACTTGCCTTAGGCAAGGCTGTCCTATGAATAGAGATTAGGTAGAATTGGGCCCATTCTCCTTGGGGTTTAAAAAAATTAGAGGCAATTTCATTGTGTTATGATCTTGGTGAACACCAGTAACTTTATTTTTAGAAATAAGGAATCCGAAATTCCAGCTAGTTACTGAAAGAATGAAGTCACACGATTTCACAGATTAAAACATAAGAATTTTTACTAAACAAGAGTCAAAGAAAACACTAAACACTAGGTAATCAGCTATACTCTAAAACCCAAAATCAACATAAGTTAAATATGAAATAATAGGCAAATTGGAGTCAGTTATAAACCATAAGTTACACCTTAAAAGGCACATACAACCATTACAGATCTTACAGATTGGCTCAGCAGTCCACTCAACATATACCTTTTCAATCACAGTTACAAAGTCCAGTAAAACTCTATCTTCCTCACACAGAATTTCAGCTTCTTTTCTTCTAGGATTTAGCCTGAACCCCAGCTGACAGCAGCATGCAACCAAGCCAAGTTCCACAGGCACAGTCTTCACCAAAGATGGCACATGTTTGCAGAACATCTTCAACTCTACTTATGGTGCTCTGGATGGTGTAGATCCAGTAACATTATCTGCAAGTAACAGAAACAGCTGCAGCAACTGTATACTTGGCACGTTCTCAGCTTCTGGATCTAGCCTCTGCCTTCTTTAGCCTGCCTGTACTACACCACTGGGATCATCATCTGAGCTCTGATGGCTCTGTGTCCTTTTATATGTTTCTAACAGTTTCAGCCTCCCCAGAAGTTTTCGTTTCCAATTTCAGTCTCAGCCTCAGTTTCCTTAGAAACTGGGAGGGTCAGTTTCCTTCATTTCCCTTATCAATTCGGTTCTGTCTCAAAAAATACAAGCTTTGAAACTACAGATTCTATCACAAATGAAACAGAAGGTTCTGTTCTGAAAGGGTAGAAGCTGAGAGTCTGTTTGCCCTAGTTAGAAAGTTTAGAATGAAGTTTCAGCCATTTATGACTGAGATGAGGAGAAATTACTTCACCTAGATGGTTGTGAATTTTTGGAATTCTCTGGATGTTCATGTCATTGAATGTATTCAAGGCTGAGATCAATAGATTTTTTGATCCTAAGGGAATAAAAGATTATGGAGATTGGGCAGGAAAGTGGAATTGAGATCAAAGATCAGCCATGATCTTAATGAATGACTGAGCAAGTTTGAGAGACTGCACGTCTGTCCCCTGCTCTTACTTCTTAAATTCTTACATTCTCAAAAGAAAATTGGTGACTACAAGTGGGTTAACCAGCACATGCTTTAGCAATTGGGCTCAGTGCAGTCACACTGAGTTAAAGGCGTAGGTCTACAATTGGAGCTGGCAGGGGGAGTGGGGGGTATTGAAGGCTTTCTTGAGGGACCTGTGGAGGGGGAGGAGGACTCCTTCTCCTCCAGGCCCATAAAGAACGCACAATGAGACACTTACCTTTGGAAGCTGACAGCCTCTACCTTATTATTACCAGTGAGCTACCTGATCATTGGCAGTGGTAAATTTCAAATTGGGCCTCAAATGCACTCTGAGAGCCTGGATTAATTATGTGAATTAAATACTCCTCCACAGTGGGACACCCAATTCCCCTATATCCACTGCCATGAAGGTTTGCCAGGCATGTATGCACAGCAAGTTGGCTTAGCATTCCAAATATTGCATTTTACATCACCCCCGAACACCAACATTCTCCCACCTATGCTAATGATGGTGGGGGGGTTTAATATCGAGGACAAAATTTCTGGGTACTGCAAAACTTTAATCCACCAAAGCACTCAAGTGGTGACATAAGCAATAGATGATGTCTAAAGCCTATTTTGGGGATGACTGTCTTTGAGATTCCTGGTCCAAGCCATTTATTAGGTGTGCCATGTACCATGATAAGTACCTTTGCCTGAAATAATGTGTTATATGCAGCTCTTCTGTAATTAGAAATTGTGAAAAGTCAGTGGCATTTGCCTAACTGGATAGTTGCCTGCAGTAAGCATGGCCAGTACAAATGGCGGATAATACATCTACTTATACAGTAGTTGTAGCATTGCTTTTGAATGAACTGTAAAGCAATAGAAAAGGAAACCAATAGAACAACAACTTTAACATAATAAAACATCCCAAAGTGATTAACAGAAGCATTATTGAACAAAATATAACACAGAATGACATAAGACAATAATTATTTGGGCCCTGAATTCACACAGCAAACTTATAGCACTTGTGGCAGGAGCAAAATGTCCACACCAAACAAAGGAGGTTTCTTTGTTATATTAAAATAAAAATAAAATACTGCAGATGCTGGAAATCTGAAATAAAAACAGGAACTGCTGGAATAACTCAGCAGGTCTGGCATCATCTATGCAGAGAGAAACAGAGTTAACATTTTGAGTCATATGTCTCTTCTTAAGAGCCATTTATATAGTGTTTCATGATCTTAGGACATCCTAAAGCAATAAATCAATGTCCTAATCCAATTAGGTACTTTGTTTTGAAGTGTTGTTGCTGTTGTAAACTAGGAAATGTGGCAGCAATTTGCACACAGCCAGATCCCATAAACTGCAGTATGATAATGGCAATTAAGTGTTCCCTGGTGCATTCTCCATGGCCATTTGCCAACAAACCAGCACCCTCTTCTCATGCAGTATAAATTGTTGTTGCTTTTGACATTTGGTACTCTTACTTCAACAGCATGTCTCTTTTTCAGCAAGTCTCATGTATGATAGTGAGCAGATAATCCATTTTTGAGATGTGGGTTGAGGGATGTATGTTGGCTAGGATACTAGGGAGAAATCAACACGCTCTTCATCAAAATAGTGCAACTGGATGTTCATGTTCATCTGAGGAGGCAGACGGTTTTCAAGTCCCATCCAAATGACAGAACCTCCCTCAGTACTGAATGAGAGTGTCAGCTGAGATAATATCCTCAAGCCACTGGAGTGGAATTTGAACCATAATCTTCTGACTCAGAGGTGAATGCTGCAAACTGAACAGTGGTTAGCAATGTAACATTTACTGGATGGTGGCAGACATCTCACGTGATTTCTGGTGCATGATAACATTAGCCCTGTGGTACACTGTCCCACTTATAACATGCATAAGGAGGGTGCAGTTTCAATTAATAGGAAACTTTCTACTCATTTGGTAGCTGTTAGATGTGAGCAGGTGTTGAGTATGCTGGGAGAAGGGTTGAACTGCAACAAAAAAGCAGTTAGTTGATTGTTCATTTTTGCAGAAGTTGTTTGACCAAAAGGTACAAGGGAGTGACTACACTTGGTAACATTTTCAATTGCTAATGTTTACCAGAGCACTGTTCAAAATAAGATCAGTCCTCTGATCTGGTTTTTAAAAAATTGCTTTTGCCTCTTGCAACTCTTTCAAAGTAATAGAAAAGGAGGTTTACTACATTTTGTTTACTACACATACTACGTTAAGAATAAGGAAGAATAAAAGCAAAATATGGTAGATGCTGGAAATCTGAAATAAAAACAAAAATGCTGGAAAAATTCAGCAGGTCTGGCAGCATCTGTGAAGTGAGAAATAGAGTTAATGTTTCGAGTCTGCATGACTTCTCCAGAGTTAAAGAGAAGTAGAAATGTCATGTGATGAATTTTATACTGTTTAAGAGGGGGTGGAGCAAAATAGAAGGCCAGGGATAGGTGGGAGCTGAAGAAAAATTGACAAAGGTGTCATGGGCACAATTCAAAGGGAGTGTTCATGGTAGTAGTGAAGATTAGAGAAGGTGCTGATAGTGGTATAAAGGTAAGATAGCAGAATGTGTTAATAGCAGAACAAGGTCAGCACTCTGTGAAAGCAATATATAGAAAGAAGTGGCAGTTGGGCCTGTGGGTTGGTGGGGTTGGTGGAGGGGGGGAGGGGTGCAGCTGAGTTAGGGAAAAAGAGATAGAAAAAATAAATTAAAATTAGAAAAATAAAAAGAAAACAATTGAATTAAAAGAGGGGTAAAGGTGGAGAGTCCATGGTCTGAAGTTGTTGAACTTAATGTTAAATCTGGAAGGCTGTAAGGTGCCTAAACTTCTTTAAATTTTTATTTGTATTTATTTATTTTTATTTATTTATTCATTTTTTTATCCTTTTTCCCCAACCAACCTCACCACATCCCCTCCCCCCACAACAGGGCCATCTGTCACTTGTTTCTCTGTTGGGCTTTCACAGAGTGCTGATGCTTGTTCTGCTGTTAACACATTCTGCTATCTTACCGTTATGCCACTGTCAGCACCTTTTTTAGTCTTTACTACTACCATTAACACTTTCTTTGTCTTGTGTCCATGACATTTTTGCCAATCTCTCCTTAGCTCCCACCTATTGCTGACCTATCTTGCTTCACCTGCTCCATCCCCCTTAAACAGTATAAATTCCATGAAATTTCTACTTCTCTTTAGCTCTGAAGAAGAGTTATACAGTCTCAAATTGCTAACTCTGTTTCTCTCTCTACAGAAGCTGCCAGGCCTGCTGAGTTTTTCCAGCATTTTTTGCTTTTAGTTAAGAATAAGGAATATGTTGTGATTTACTTGGGCTGGTACATCATGCATGATCAGTTGTTGAGCGGGGGCGTTGTGCAGGGGCTGATGGCATGACCATTTGTAACAGTGCATGTTGAAAGTACCTCTTCGAATCACGAGCACATCCGTGGAAGTCCCCAGTTAGCCACACGGAGCACTGAACTGAATAGCCAATCAGGGTACTGAAAGAGCAGTGAAAAGCTGTCATATTGACGAGGTATTTGGAAAAAAAATTTGCCTCCTAACCAGTCTCCGCCCAACAATAGCCATTGTTGAAATAAAAACAGGATGTGTTGGAAAAACTCAGCAGGTCTGACAGCATCTGCGGAGCGAGAAACAGAATTAACGTTTCGAGTCCGTATGACTCTTCAGATTTCCAGATTTCACCATCCGCAGTATTTTGCTTTTTCTTAGTATCCATTGCTGCCTGGGAGCTCACAGCCCCAAAAGATCATTCAGTGGCAGTTTGGGAACCCCTGCCCTACACCGATGACCCACCTGGTCTCTCAGAGGAGGTGGTGGCGTAGTGGTGCTGTCAGTGGATTGGTATTCCAGAGACCCAGGGTAATGCTCTGGGGACCCTGGTTTGAATTGCACCAGGGTAGATGGTGAAATTTGAATTCAATGAAAAGTCTGGAATTAAAAGTCTACTGATGAATGTGAAACCGTTGTCATCTCACTTACCCATCTGGTTCACTAATGCCCTCCCTTTAGGGAAGGAAATCTGCTGTCCTTACCTTGTCTGACCTATATGTGACTCCAGATCCTCAGCAATGTGGTTGATTCTTAAATGCTCTCTGAACAAGAGCAATTACAGATGGACAATAAGTGCTGGCCTAGCGAGCAATGCCCACATCCCAGGAACGAATAAAAAAATGGATGAAGAATAGCAGGGCTGTGTCTGGGCCCTTATATATCACTGAAACAGACTATCTGCTTGACTGGGAGCTTCGTATATGTTAACAGTGACCACACTTCAAAGGAACTTTGTCCGTATAATACTTTAACATGTCTTGAGGCCGCGAGAGGTGCTATATAAATGTAGATCTTCATTTTTCTTACATATCTGCCTCTTCCTTTTTTAACCCTAACTAGATTAGATGTGATTTGTGTTGTTCTAAGATAGTTTGGCATCATTTAAAAGAAAATCCAAATAAAAGTCTTTTGTCAATCGTTTTCACCAAGTGGGAAATCCTTATTTATGAAATAAAAAAATGGACGGAACTCGGTATGCTTTGGTTTTTGAAATTCATTTCTGCCATGCCTGAAACTTCCTCATTTTCGATCAGAAGTTTTTTTTTAGATACATTTTGCTGAACGATAAGTGTCGAAACAAAGCTACCGTTCCAAGCAAAGGAAACATAGGTTCCTTTCCAATAACAGTTCTGCAGTTCTGTGAGAGATTTAACAGATGCACATCTCTAGTTGCGGTTGAGCCCTGCGCCTTGTGCGAATTCACAAGAATACAAAACAGGTACAGTGAAAAATAAGGTGCGGGAGGCGTCTAAAGCGCGTCATGTCAGCTTGTAAACGGTGGACCAGTTAGACTGACAGCTCTAGTGGTTTAGCTTCTCATTTGAATTGTGAATCGTGTAACTGGGAACTGACTGTGTTCAGTGGTGTATCCGGACAACGTGTTGCCTCGCAGGTAAGAATGCAGCACTGCCCAATTTTACTCATTTGTACCCGAGGCACCCTTTCTGTCTGTGTGTGTATATGTATATGTGTGTGCTTGGCAGGGCTGAGGAAAGAACAACCTGCAGAATTTGCAACTGTAAAACGATCCACTGTCAGCATTCTGTTCCTGAGTTTGTTGGCGCGTGCGCGCGCGCGCAAAAGCGATGAAGGTCATTTAGTTGAAAACCTGCTTAAAAGTGGACCGGGTCTAGTGTTAAAAGGGGAATGGTACAGTTTTGAATTGAATATTTTAACACCGGACCAGAAATAGCTTCGAAACGTCAGTTTGTTGAAGGTTACATGTGAATTTGGAGCCAGGGCGTGTACACACATTGAGGAGACCGGAATAAACATCGGAGGGGATGAAATTCGTATTGCAGGGAAATTGTATGCATTTTACAGCTGTGAAACGTAATTATGCGTATAAAAAGCAAATCTGAAGGCTGGAGAGAATATTTTCTGAAATGAATATGATCTAAGATGGGATGGGTCAGCTGCTGCAACAATTCCCCGTGCTCCCATTGGATAGCAGGAACTGAGCTACCTGCAATATCCCCATTAGGAGCTAATGATATAATACCGACCTCTAAAATTGTATTTTGCTTCTAGGCTCTATGAGCCGTTTCACGGCCATTGTTGAAGCTGAATTTATTTTTCACATTCTATGTGTTGGTACATTAATTGTTCAATTCAAGTTTGCTTCATGGTACCCGGAGCAGTGCTAACCTAGCTTGCAGAAGGGATTGATGTCATTTGAGAGTGGCCGCTGTAACTTTTAAACGCCAAAATACACGCCCGCAAAATATGTGTTTTCTATTGCTGGCTAAGCTTCAGTGGCTTCGAGTCTCCTCTCTGATGCCCCATGTGAGACAGAAAATGCTGGGAATACATCATGGTTCAATCTGAAAGACAGAAACAAAAATGTAATGTTTCCTGAATTCTTCAGCAGAATTGAGTAATTTGAAACAAGCACCCATTCACATGTTGGTCTGCCCTTAAGAGATGCTGACTGATCTATGGTGCATTGCCAGCATTTTCTGTTTTTTAATTGATCTCTTCAGTGTTTGTTGTTGTTCTATCTCAATATAAATGACCAGGGCCTAGAAGCTGAGATGGCTAGTGTGTGGTTCAGAAAAACGGCAACAGCGCAGCTTTGATTCCTGTTCTTGCTGAGGTAGACTTGGGACCTGACTCCTTGCCCTGCCCCTGCGAGTGGAAAGCAATGTTTAAACCACCACTGACAAAAACTGCCGAGAAAACGGCTCTGGATGAAGCATCAGCAGACACTGAGCCATGGGTCTGCCTTCAAGCACAGCGCACAAACCATACCATATAACTGACCAACTTAACTGTATATCTCATACAGGGAGGACATTTACAGAGTCAAACATGATCAGCTGTCACCCACTGTCTGTTATGTATTTACCAATTTATTTATGGACCTCTCCCACCTTCCTATTCTCATTAACTGGCCCTTGTTTACAGGATACAACGTAAAGCACTCACTTTTTCAGCCCAGATCCGTATTTCATCCAGTAGATTTTTGGAGATAACTGGAATAAAAATGTATTTTCTTTGATTTACATTTGAGTTGATTATTTCCTATAGAAACATTCAGCCCCTTTGTCTAATATGTACTTTGTACAGGAAATATGCACCGTTTGGAGATCCAAATCTTCTTAGTGCTTCCTTTAGCTTACACGCACCTGTCCGGTGAAATAGAACACTGTCTGGAAAATAGAATCTAAATTAACAGGTATTTAAAAAGGTGCAGAGTATTCTTGTCGTTGTGCTCAGAAAACCTGACCTTCACTCTCAGACTCATCTAAACTTCACTACTTACTTCCAGTATGGAGAGCACATTTGCATATTTGCGGTGTGGGAATGAGAGGGGCAATATTTTGTTGCTGACTGATGTTGTCATGGAAGGTATGAGGAGGTATAACAAGCTATGGACCTGAAATTTTGCCTTGGTTTATGTCTGCCTGAAATTCCTCTCCTTGCTATTTTAACATTCAGCAACCATTTTATTTTAAATAGATTAGTGTCTCTGCTCAGGGAGTGGGGAGAGGGATTTCAGACAAACACAAGGTTCATCGCTGGGGCTGAGATTCCATCATTATCAAAAGTAAGTGGACTAACACATTAACAAGTGCATGGTCCATATGTCCTCCGGGCATGGTTTTGATCTTGTGAGGGAGCTGGAGAGAATTCTCCAGAGTTTTAGGTTTCCCCTTATTGGGCTTGGAATCTTCCCTTTTTTGCCTCTACCATGAGATTACATTGTTGTGGTGGTGGGAAGTCTCCAGCCGTCATGAATGAGGGGTAGTTGTGATGGACCAGCTCATCTCTTGTCTCATGTTATTTTCATATGCCCATTGAATGAATTGAAAGGTAATCAAGTTGCAGTTTTAATGAAGCGATCACGTCCAGCCAGCCAACAGAAAACAGTAGGGGCCATATTAAACACATAACCAGACAATTACATCAAATTGAAAGCACTGACTTTAGATTTATTTTATTCCAACATTTTTACGGTCAGTTTTTCTCACCTTGTTACCATTTTGTCTTGCTACGTTCGCTGGCAACTGGCAAGGTGAGCAAATGAATCAGTGCCTGCTTTAGTTGCAGATACCAGTGTTGTTGCATTCATTGCACAGCCGAGGAGATCACTGAGAATAGACAAACCAAATAGCTAAATTCAAACCACAGAGCACCATTGACCATTAGGATCCATGGCAGGTAAATGGAGGTACAGGTTAATGATGATTTAACAGAATGGTGAAACAGCCTCAAGCAGCTGGATTGCTTGCTCCTCTTCCTGTGTTCCTGACTCTGATTGTACAGTGAAATTGTGAGGAAGATTTGCCAACATAACCACATGTTTACTTGTATAAATGATTATATGTGTTTACAAAAGCTACAGGGAATAAGTAAAATTGCAAAGACAATATGATTACACGTGAGTAAATCCTGGAACTCGCTTCCTAACAGCACTGTGGGTGTACCTACACCACATGGTATGCAGCGATTCAAGAAGGCAGCTCACCACCACTTTCTCAAGGGCAATTTGGAATGGCAATAAAGCTGTCCTAGCCAGCAATGCCCGCACCCAGTGAAAGAATAAACAAAAAGAAAAAAAGGTTGGAGTTTGAACAGAATTGTATAGAAAGCTTCACCTTTCTCGTCAGTAAGGAATTAATGCACAGTATTTGGATAGCATGCCGATTACATTCAAGAATAGATACTAAAAGTTAATGATCATGGGCTCACAGAATGACACAGTATAACTTTACCCATTGTGCCTTTGTTGGTTCTTTGAAACACTGAATAATAATGCTATTTTTAGATATGAAACAGAGTAATAAACATGTGTTGGACTTACCCGTGGATTGAAATAAAAACTTTCACAACTGTTTTAAGCTGGAGGGTTTCATACTGGTTGTCAGCCCCCAGAGAGTGGAAGCAGCAGTTCTACAAGGCCAGCAGACTATTATCCATCAGTTTCTAGAAGTTTATATAAAAGCAAAAAACTGCGGATGCTTGAAATCCAAAACAAAAACACAAATACCTGGAAAAACTCAGCAGGCCTGACAGCATCTGCGGAGAGGAATACAGTTAACGTTTTGAGTCCGAATAACCCTTCAACAGAACTAAGTAAAAATAGAAGAGAGGTGAAATATAAGCTGGTTTAAGGGGGGGTGGGACAAGTAGAGCTGGATAGAGGGCCAGTGATAGGGGGAGATAACCAAAAGATGTCACAGACAAAAGGATAAAGAGGCATTGAAGGTGGTGATATTATCTAAGGTATGTGCTAATTAAGGATAGAAAGCAGGACAAGCAAGGTACAGATAGCCCTAGTCGGGGTGGGGTGGGATGAAGGAATCGAAAAAGGCTAAAAGGTAGAGATAAAACAATGGATGGAAATACATTTAAAAATAATGGAAATAGGTGGGAAAAGAAAA
This sequence comes from Carcharodon carcharias, assembly GCF_017639515.1. Classification (NCBI taxonomy): domain Eukaryota; kingdom Metazoa; phylum Chordata; class Chondrichthyes; order Lamniformes; family Lamnidae; genus Carcharodon; species Carcharodon carcharias. The sequence continues at coordinate 121,871,271 of NC_054475.1, forward strand.
ATTTATATAAATTATTGGGAAAAAAGGGGGGATCGGAAAGGGGGTGGGGATGGAGGAGAGAGTTCATGATCTAAAATTGTTGAACTCAATATTCAGTCCAGAAGGCTGTAAAGTGCCTAGTCGGAAGATGAGGTGCTGTTCCTCCAGTTTGCGTTGAGCTTCACTGGAACAATGCAGCAAGCCAAAGACAGACATGTGGGCATGAGAGCAGGGTGGAGTGTTGAAATGGCAAGCGAGAGGGAGGTCTGGGTAATGCTTGCAGACAGACCGAAGGTGTTCTGCAAAACGGTCACCCAGTCTGCGTTTGGTCTCTCCAATGTAGAGGAAACCACATTGAGAGCAATGAATGCAGTAAACAAAATTGAGGCAAGTGCAAGTGAAATGCTGCTTCACTTGAAAGGAGTGTTTGGGCCCTTGGACAGTGAGGAGACGGGAAGTAAAGGGGCAGGCATTGCACCTTCTGCGGTTGCATGGGAAGGTGCCGTGGGAGGGGGTTGAGGTGTAGGGGGTGATGGAGGAGTGGACCAGGGTGTCCCAGAGGGAACAATCCCTGCGGAAATCTGCTGGGGGGGTGAAGGGAAGATGTGTTTGGTGGTGACATCATGCTGGAGTTGGTGGAAATGGCGGAGGATGATCCTTTGAATGCGGAGGCTGGTGGGGTGATAAGTGAGGACAAGGGGGACCCTATCATGTTTCTGGGAGGGAGGAGAAGGCGTGAGGGCGGATGCGCAGGAGATGGGCTGGACACGGTTGAGGGCCCTGTCAACCACTGTAGAAAACCTTGGTTAAGGAAGAACGAAGACATGTCAGAGGAACTATTTTTGAAAGTGGTATCATCAGGACAGATGCGACGGAAGAGAAGGAACTGAGAGAATGGGATGGAGTCCTTACAGGAAGCGAATGTGAATGAAGTTATCCACTTTGGTAGAAAAAACAGAATGGCAGAGTGCTATTTAAACAGTGATAGATTGGGAAATGTTGATGTACAAAGGGACCTTGGTGTCCTTGTACACCAGTCACTGAAAGCAAGCATACAGGTGCAACAAACAGTTAAGAAGGAAAATGGTATGTTGGCCTTCATTGCGAGAGGACTTGAGAACAGCAAGGATGTCTTACTGCAGCTGTACAGCGCCTTGGTGAGACCACACCTGGAGTATTGTGTGCAGTTTTGGTCTCCCTACCTAAGAAAGGATATACTTGCCATAGAGGGAGTGCAGCGAAGGTTCACCAGACTCATTCCTGGAATGGCTGGATAGTCATATGAGGAGAGATTGGGCTGACTAGACCTGTATTCACTGGAGTTTAGAAGAATGAGAGGGCATCTCATTGAAACAGATAAAATTCTGACAGGGCTGGACAGACTGGATGCAGGGATGACATTTTCTCTGGCTGGGGGCTATCTAGAACAGGAGGGCCACAGTCTCAGGATACAGGGTAGACCATTTAGGACTGAGATGAGGAGAAACTTCTTCACTCAGAGGGCGGTGAACCTGTGGAATTCTCCACCAGAGAAGGCTGTGGAGACCAAGTCACTGAATACATTTAAGAAGGAATAGATAGATTTCTGGACTCTAAAGATGTAAAGGGCTATGGGGAGAGAGTGGGAGTATGGCATTGAGATAGAGGATCAGCCATGACCATATTGAATGGCAGAGCAGGCTCGAAGGGCCAAATGCCCTACTCTTGTTTCTATTTTCTATGTTTCTAATAAGCACAATAAGAACTCAGTTTTCCTTTGAGTTTTTCCTTTTGGAAATTAGGCCAAGGGATCCTTGAGGTGCATCAGTATTAAGAGATGATCCTTGTGATGTGTGTCAGTATTTGCCATGGAATCACCAGATAGGAAATTTTGAAAGCCACAGCTTTAGTATGATAAGTTGATATTGTTCTTGGCTTGTCTTTAACAAAGTGACTAACAGACAAACTGTGAGAGTACAAAGAGTGAGGTTTGAAATGTGGCACATCTACTTTGTATACTTTCGATACTTCATGTCTCAACATTTAACTGATGCACAAGTCAGGAAGAACTTCCATTGATATATACTTCATATCCATATTGTGTCCTTAAGTGCTTTACAGCCAATTAACTACTTTATATGTGTAATCATCATTGTTCTGTAGGCATGTGCAGCAGCCACTTATTGCATAGTGAGGGCTGCATCCAACAAATGAGATAAACATAAAATAAAAACAGAATTTTCTGAATATGGTCAGCAGATCCACGAGCATCTGTGGACAGAGAAACTGAGTTAATGGCTGAAATTTTACAGGTACCTTGGGAGCAGTCTGGGAGGTAGGCAGGCTGACAAAATGGCATGGGAAGTCATCGAGTGGCATACCTGTTATCTTTCCACTGCTACACCATATTGCCAGAGGTGGGGAAGGTGGCAGACGGCTCACCCACCAGGAGCTCAGTTGAGCCACTAAAGTTGCCAATTACGGGCCTTCTCCTGTCTCCGCTGGCATTTTGTCAGTGGCAGGTGCCACATGGAGAAACTGTTAGGTAGACCCTTGTGACCTCCCTATGGATTCCAGGTGGGGCGGGCTTTCTTTTCTGGGCACTCTTTGGCCCAAAGAGGAGCCCTTTCGGCAATGGCTATCCTTACAGTGCTGGTACTGCCTTCCCTCAGCGATCTGACCCGCCGTAGCCTGGCTGACAGGTTCTGGTGCTCCAAGGCTCCAAGTAGCCACTACTGGTGGTGGTGCTGGTGAGGTGGTTGAGCTGCTAGCCTTCTTATCTGGTTAATAGCTCTTGTGGTTGGGAAGCTATGTTTAATAGGACAGCCACTCCAGCAGCAGCCATTTGGTTGGTCCTCTCCCACGTCTTCTCGGCCCAGTAGTGGGACCCTTGTCACCTCGCAAAAATTCTAGCTGGTGTTTCAGGCCTGTGGCCTTTCATAAAATTTCTGACAAAGGGTGACAGATCTGAACCGTGAATACTGTTTCTCTTTCCACAGTTACTGCCAGACCTGCTGAATAATTAACAGCATTTTATTTCAAATTTCCAGCAGCTGCCATATTGTGCTTCTGTAAATGAGATAAACAACCAGTTTATCTACCTCTAAACTTGTTGCTTTAGAGATAAATGCTGGCCAGGCTACTGGGAGAACTGACCAGCTCATTTTTGAATTGTTCTAGGCAATCTTTCACATTCATACTTTAGTTTAACATCTCAACTGAAAGGTGACACCTCCATCAACACAACACCGCCTTCAGTGCTGAACTGTGTGGCAGCCTTGATTGTGAGATCTGACCTACAACATTCTGAACCACAGACAAAGCAAGCTGTCATGTACAGTAGCATGTGTATAGTGCTGCACCTCGTCAAAGCCGTTGCAACAAGCTATTTTCAGAGTGTAGCGACTGTTAAGTCAGCAAATGCAGCAGCCACTCTGAAGCAGTACCACCCCACAAATAACTATGAGTGAAACTTCCAGTTAGTCAGTAGCTCCTGGTGAGTTTGCCCTTCTGGTTTCAACAATCACAGTTAAACCAAAGTTTTTCCCCTTGGGGGATTGACAAGCGACACATCACAAGAGTTGTACTTCCCTTCAAAAATCCCATTTTTGACCCTTGCTTTGTGCTGTCTTATCTAAATGTAGTGTCTCAATGAATAGCCTGAGTACTCCTGAACTCCACCTCCTGATTGCTACTTAATTACTCCTGATGTATATAGTACATTTTCATTCATGTGTTCAGGATGAATAGCAAGTTAGTATTCACTGGCAAGGCTGTTTGGTGATATTTGATCAGAGATATTGGACAACTGTCTTTGGAATTAGTCTCTGGCATAAGTTAGCTAGAGAATGGGGGTGAAAGTTGAAGAAAAACCATGTTGTCTTATATCAACTTGTTGGAAGTTGGTGTATTGACTATATTACATGTGTATGAAGTGTTCCTCAAAAATGAAACTTATTCCTTGCGGTTTATATCGACCTTCCACATTTAGGGTTAAATCCAGAATATGATGAAAATGAGTAGGTTTGTTAACTGTTTTTTTGGTTAATCATAAGCATTGTTTGTTCTTTCAGCACTGTGAGATCCCTCACCACACACATTCCTGCTACAAAATCCTTTCCTTCAGTTACAACCAAGGTACAGGTTTCCTTGTGGTCAGTCATTGCTTCTGTGGCTGGCAAGTGCCTAAGCATTCTTGCAGGTAAGACAAGTTTTTCTATTATTTGCCTTTCCCATCAGGATTTGTGCTTGGATTGTATCAATCATTGGATTAATCCCAATCCTAAAAAATAAACTCTGGAGAAGCTGCAGAATGACACCGGGCTGAAAGGATGAAACTATGAGGACAAATTGCGCATACTCGCCTTGTATTGCCTTGAGAATGGAAGATTGAGGGGTGATCTGATTGAAGTATTTAAGGTGAATAAAGGAATTGGTAAGGCAAACTATTTGCTCTGGTGGGGAATCCAGAAAAAGGGGTGCAACCATAAAATTAGGAGTTGGGTCATACAGGGGTGATGTCAAAAAGCATATCTTCACACAAAAGATAGTGGAGATCTGGAATTCTCTCCCCCAAAAAGTTGTTGAGGTTAGCTCAGTTGAAAATTTCAAAATTGAGACTGATTGAATTTGTTAGTTATATTAAAGATATGGAACCAATGCAGGTAGATGGAATGAAAATGGAGATCATTCAAGATCTAACTGAATTGCAGAGCAGGCTCGAAGGATTAAATGTCCTACTCCTGGTCCTAAGTCACAAGTTGACAAAGACCTAGAGAAATGAGTGTCTTAAACCGGCAGTAAAGCAGAAAAGTCCCATGGGATCATGTCCATAACCAACATAGAAACAAGACAGTTCACACATTTCAGGCACATAAGAAAGCCACTTGAGTCATTCTAGCTATGCTGGCTCGTAGTCCAATTCTGTTGTTTTTATCCCATACCCTTTTACATTGGGGAAAAAAAAGATGTGCTGTAAAACAGGTTGCTAGAAGACCATTTCACACCACAGATGAAGACTGCTTTTCTCCCTTTTTCATCATCTGCCTATAAAACATAAATTAATTCAGTGTAAATGCTGAGGCTCATGCCTCAAAACTTTTCAGTCAAGCACATGTGAGCTATTTCCTAACAGTACTGTATATTGTTTGGGAGATATTGTGGCTTGCAATTAAAGCTCAGTTTCATAGTTGGGATCAAGTTTTCATTTTTTTGTTTTGTGGCCTCTTGGGATTTTAAGGCCTCCCGTATACTCAGTCTCCTGGAGTTACCCCAGTTGGACATGACAGCTTTTGTGCAGTAATTATCTAAGGGAAAAAAAATCACCCGCACATAGTTTTAAGATCTCCCTTGCATGCTTTACAAACTCTGGGGAACATGGGAAATCCCAATTCATTTCACTTGCAAGGAAGACCTCTATTAGATTGTGTAACACATCCAATAAGGTACCAAACATCAAGTGAATACACTGGAATATGGGTGTACAGGGCCTGGGGACTCAAGTGTATGGGCAGTTTTGGCAAACTGGGGCAATATAATCAATCCGCATGTTGACAACAATACATGAAACCCGAAAATTCTCACCAGGTGGTGTAACCAGGCAATGTTCTCAACTCAGCAACTCAGATGGAAAATTACAATGGAAAGTCTCTTTAATATCTCTGTTCACAGTGCAAACCCTAAGGTGCTAATGTTTGGGCAAGTACAAGGATTTATTTTGAACCATATTGCTCGTGGAAGCCACTTAATGCTCAATGGGTTCACTCCGATCTCAGGTACCCACCCATAGCTCATGAAGGTGACCACTGTCTAATTTTAAGGTATGGTTGATGCCCCAAGGCTAGCAATGACCTAAGACTTGGAATCATAGAATTATATAGCATAGAGGAGGCCATTTGACCCGTCGTGCCTGTGCCAGCTCTTTCAAATTACTCATGTTTCCCTGTTCGTTCTGCATGGCCCTGAAAATGTTCATTTTTAAACATATATCCAATTTCCTTTTGAAAGTTAGGATTGAATCTGCTCCTGCCATTATATTTCCCAGATCATAACAACTCACGGCATTCAAAGTAGTCTCCTCACCTCTGTTCCATCAATTATTGTAAATCAGTGTCCTCTTGTTACCAACCTTTCTGCTAGTGGAAACGGCTTCTCTTACACTTGCGGTAATTTTACAAAGGAAGAAGAATAAAAATGAGCAGCCTCACTGTTCTCATAGTGATTCTACAACTGTGAAATCCTGATTCTTTTCATTGGTACTTGCCCTTTTGAATGCCCGAATAACAACCTCTCCATCTCAGAGTGTAATTCATCCCAGGAAGCACTTTGACATGTGATAAGGTGCTGTGTTAATACAATGGCCATTGTATGCATTTCACTAACTCAATGGTCCCAATATTTAAAGGGAGGCTGGGAGGAAGCGGAGGCACCTGTCACCAGCCTGGAAACCTGGGAGTGTCAGGAATGCAGAGGTCCTTCGAATTTAACAGCGTGCCTTATTAGAACTCTTTTTTTTCTGTTTCCTGCCCACAACCAATCAGACTGAAGACTGGCCAAATGATGGGTGGGCAAACAGTGTGTTCCAAGGTAGTAGCTGGGGATGGTCCCTGATAATTGATAAGGTTGAGGTTTAGGGAGCAGAAAGGGGAGGGGAGCTTGGAGCATTGTGGTGTGGAGGGAGGAAGGGAAATATCACGGTGTGAGGATGGGTCGGGGGGAGTGATTGGATTGCTACAGTGAGGAGAGATTGTGCAGGCTGGGCTCCAGTTAAGGATCATGAGGGGCAGCTTTGCTTGGATACTGAATTTAGTGTATCGGGGAAGAGGGAGTCAAGTGGAGGTCACCAAGGACAGGGTCTTCAGTAAGGAGGTCCTAATGTCAGATATGGTAATGAGCAGCTGCTAAGTTGGGAGTCCTTGTCTAGTGGAGCCTGGGGGCTCTGACACTTTGGAGGTCAGCAAGGACGTGGGAGAAGCTGAGCCTATAGGTAAAAGTTTGAATAATAATAATCAGCAAATCATTGTAGTGATGAAAGCTGACAATCCTGGAAAGATAGGGTTTGAAACTAAGCTAAAGGTCCTGAGGCTGAATCCTGATGTTGTGCAACTTGAGTCTTACTAAGGAGAGAGGTGGAGTTGGTACAAGGGTAAAAGCTGACTGAGATGTCAGCTCAATCACACTTTACCAGGTACTTCACACTTCACAAGGAATATGTCAGTTGGGCAGAAGTAGTAAAATAACTGGTTCCTGTTTCTGTCTGATTCTGCAAAAAAGCAGCATAAAAAGCCATGTGTGTACAGCACTACCAGCTTTACAATGCAGCTGGCTGTGGGCTGCATCCAGTCATCATAGGAGAGCTGATCTCACACTTACCAATATTTTTTCATTATTCTGAAGTAAAGCTATCACCCCAAATATTACCACTCTCAGGAACAAAGGAAAATAACACCAAGACTGATATTCATATACTGTTGTAAAGTCAGTTCTAAAAGGCTAAAAATTGGTAAAATTTATGCCAGAAACATAAGGCGGCATTAATTCTCAGTGGCGGTGGAACTATATTTTTACATAGCGATGAAATTTAAAGGGTTCATGACACATAAAGAGAAATTGTACAATACGGAAACAAAGGACAGAATGGTCACAAATTTACACTAAGCGCGGTAATGGGTGGGGAAAAGGACATTTCACCCACTGGCCGCAATGGCAGCTTTTCGTGACATATCATCCCGTTCCCACCTCACTGCAGCCGCAGGAAACAAACTGTCTTGCTGGCGGGCGGCCTCTGATTTGCCCGCTATGCCAGTACCTTGCTGCTTCCTCATGTAGGGCACCACATTTAAACTGCAGCCGCATGTACACTTCTCAATGCTTGCAGCCCAGGAGGACACTGGTGAAAACATGGCCCCAAAAGCCAAGAATAGCGTAGCCCCCCAAATTTAGTGACGCATCCCTGGAGTGCCTTCTGGACACCATGGAGGCCCGCTGCGATGTCCTCTGCACCCACTCTAGCAACAGGAAGCCCATCAGTCTCACCACTCTGGCTTGGGAGGCGGTGGCAGTGGTGGTCAGTGCCAATGCTCACATAAGAGGTCGGCCATCCAGTGCAGAAAACAGATGAATTATTGCATCCATACTGCCATCACTCTAAACTTACGCTCTCACAAGCCCATCACACATTCACTGGCATCTCACTCCCTGTCAGCTCAAGGGACTTCACCACCCACTCTTTTACACAAATCCTCACATCTCCACCTGGCCTCATCTCCTCTGGAGATTGCCTTCTCAGCCCTCACCATCTTGAGGCCATTTTCACATGTGCCCCCCACAGCTCCTGGGATACCCCCTGCCCCCAGTACAGCCTTCGTCTTGTAGCCTCTTCCCTTGCCTGAGACCACTTCCTTCCCCAAGCAGGCCTTAGGCCTGCAGCCATTGAAAAGCCATCCACATATGGCTGATCTGGTAGTTAGAGACCTGCTTGTGAGCCCCCTTAAAAGTGATGTGGTGCTGCCTGTGACACCTGACGCTGATGACCACAAGTGTTGCCTGAAGAAAGGTAGGCATACAAACCTCGAAGTCCCAAGCGAAATACAGCTCGCCAGGCATGTTGCTTATGTACAGTTGTGAAACATGTCAGCGTGCCAGGATGATCCAGCGTGGGCAAATAATTTTGGCAAGCAGAGTTTATCATAATATGCAGATGTACTAAAATGAAGCACACCCAAAGTCTGGCAGCAGGAAGGTAGCCCGCCATTGGTGGCCAGAGTGGATGATTGCACACTGGTTTCAGGATGGCGTGAATCTGATTTTGGCTTTCCTGGCATACTGTCCGCTCATGCCCGCCATGCCCAACACCAATGGGCATGGAAAATTCTGCCCATATATTTGGACAAGCTTCCAAACGATTGAAAAGGCATTTCAACGCATTAGTGGCCTTTCCTAAGGCTGAAGGCCAGAAAAATTATGAGGTCACAGACAAGAGTGATAGAAGTGGAAAACTGATGAGCAGAGATGACTGCTGTCAAGCGACAGAGCATGCACAGGCTCCGACTCATTACTTGGCAATTGCTGAAGTGAACACAGTGCTGTATGAGTTGGTTAGAAGGAGAGAAGCACTATTTTCCACTCCGTGATGCTATTCCGTAGATCAGTACGGCATCATGTCTGGCGGGAGCCTTGAAGCCTGAATTGACTGTTGCAGTCACTCGATGTGCCAGTCCTGTGCTGCCCAGTAATCAACGTGCTCTTACATCTGTGTGCACAATTCTACATCAGCCTCTCTTGCTAATCTGGATTCTGTGAAGTCAATTCCTCTCAGTTGGGTATAGTAGCATAGTGGCTATGTTACTGGACTAGTAATTCAGCAGCCTGGGCCAATAATTTGGAGATACGAGTTCAAATGCCACCACAGCAGGTGGGGAATTCAAGTATACTTATTTTTGAATAAAAAGCCCGCATTAAAATGGTGACCATGAAACTATTATGGTCACATTTCACTAATACCTTAAGGAAGGAAATATTTCCTAACCCAGCCTGTATGTGACTTCAAATCTGCAGCAATGTGGTTCTCTCTGAACTGACCCAGCAAGCTTGCACTGTATCTCGTAATGTGGTTCATCACCACCTTCTCAAGAGCAATTGGCAATGCATAATAAATGTTGGCCTTGCCAGCAATATTCACATCCTGTGAATGAATTTTTAAAAATGTTGTTACCAGGAAAGTGTGCTAATGCTAGGAGATTTGTTTGGTGGCACCTTAGCAAACGAGGCCAGTTGGGGGATGTTGATCATCTTACCATGCCTTCTTTCATGGGGTGCTACTAAAAGCATGACATCTTTCTCAATTAGGCGGAATCAGGCAATGACCTTGTCGAAGTGGAATGATCTTAAAACAGTTAAATTTAATATTTTTACTTTGGCCCTTGCAATTCTCCCTCATGACCCTGGATTCCCATTATATATGGGCGTGATTTAAGACTGCCAACACTGATTGGACGCATTCCTAGAGATTTCATTGCATTGAGTTCATTGTCCCAGCTTCCTTTGAAAGTTGAGGCCTCTATGTGTGCTCATCCACTGTCGAAGTGCGATGTTGCACTTCTAGTGGAGGATTTTATGGCCCCACTCTGGTATATCTCTCCCTGGCGGATGCAGAGAACCGTTTAAATCTCCATTCAGTTCGGTGGGATCATAATATCCTGCTGGGCGGGAGGGGCTGTAAAATCCTGGCCCTGGTTGCAGATAAGGGCTTTGCTGCACCTATGGGTGATTACACAGAATCCTGGTACAGCTGGACCCTGCCTGATTCTAAAACAACAATATCAAAAGCCAGCTGGTCACAGTGCCATTGTCCTCTTCTGACCTTTCCTCCCGCAAAATTACTGAGATGCTGATGGCAGAAGGACGACCATTGGGAAAAAGAGGTTGTAAAGTAATTTCAACAAGGCTGATGAAACTCAATGCTGGCAGCAAGAAGAAAAATAAACCTTGTAGAAGTGGAATCCCTTAAAACAGTTAAATTTAATCTTTTTACTTTGGCCCTTGCAATTCTCCCTCATGACCCTGGATTGCCATTATATATGGGCATGATTTAAGACTGCCAACACGGATTGGACACATTCCTAGAGATTTCATTGCATAACATCCCACCTCCAATTACCTGACTTTCACATTTTGGCCTTTGGTTACCTGACAAGCCCATCCTTATGCTGTACAGCCTTCTCACACCAATTGAAAATCAAACATAATCCTTAAGAGAAAAGGGTTATCATCCAGGTTGTAGCTCTTGACCACAATGTAAACATTCCGTGCCCCTCCTTCACTCCCATGCCTGGCAGAGGAGCACCTTGGCCTTGAGGCCTGAACATCTGTTAATTGTTCCTCTTGCTACAACTGCTGTCTCGAGGAAAATATATACAATCCCACTGTGGCACTATGAAACGTTTTGCATAAGAGAGAATTCTGTGTGTTTTGCTCAAGAGGGAGGTAATGGGTCCCTGCACAATGGATCCCTGGAGAAATAAACATACTTAAAATTGGCTCACTTCTTATTCCTAAACGGGAACTGGCTGAATGCATTTATATGGTTGGCGACCTCTCCCTATGCAGAAGGCACCTGTGCTTTAACTGAAGGGTGGTCTTCAATCTGGGATAGTGCATAAACCTTTGGTGCATCTCTTAGACCATCAGCACCAGGTTCTCAGTAATAAAGGAGAGAGTACTGTCAACATGTCTTTGCTGTGCCCGTGTGATCAGTAGATTATTTTTCTGCCACAATCACAACTTTTTGTTTTGCTGTCAGCCTTGGCTGTTAACTCTGTGTCAGAAGTTTGTTGGTTTCATATCCCAATCTAAAGGCTTACAATTTAAGCAGATACTTCAGTGCAGCACTGAGGGGCTGCTGCATTATGAGGGGTTGGCTTCCTACCTACGGTTTCAAATGGATGGAAAAGACCCCTTTGCACTGGCTTTCCTCAGTTTCCTTGTCAATATTTATCCCTCAACCAACATCACTTAAAAAGGCAAGATTATCTGACCATTATAACATTGCTGTTTGGTGGATCTTTCTGTCCATAAATTGACTGCTGTGTTTCTCTACAATATAACAGTGAAAGTACGCCAAGTACTTCATTGGCTGTGAGGTGTTTTGGGACATCCTGAGGGTGTTAAAGGCACAACATAAATGTAAGTTCTTTCTTTTTGTTCTTCTTTTTCAGTGAGCTGCAGCCCTTTAAGAGCTGCTCCCTTGCTAGATTTTGCACTTTGCAGACAAGCATACTGCATATCAAACTCTATGGAAAAGCTTTTCCTGTTACGATGGCCTATTAATAATAGGCATTGTAGTTTCTATTGTGAAATGTGGGCCAGATTATTGCCAGGTTACTCCAGGTTGCCTCCCTTGTAAAGCCATGGTTTAAAAATGTAGTATTGGTGCAAAGCAGTGCACCAATTCTAATCTTGTGCAGTGTAAATCCAAGATTGATCCCCCACCTGACTTTGGACTGAGCAGAGTGAGGCTTCCTTCTCTAGGAAGTGTCATCTCGGCCTTGTTCTCATAAAAGCTTGGGCCCTATCCCTGGGTTTCTTGCACAGTAGTATCTCTGTTGTGCTATGCATTGATGGGGAGCTGTGAATGTAGGATGCAGGGATTGGAAAATTAGGAAGACAGCTTTGTAAACCTACTTCTGATTTGCTTCCACACTCGGAATAATTCTATGGAATTATTCCATAGAACAGTAAAGTCAGTGCAAAGCCAAGCTATTTTACACAGGTGTTATAATGTAAATACACCTTAAGAAAGTAAGTTTAGGAATGAATTCCTAATGGCTATCTTATCAAACATGAGATTTGGAAAATGTGCGTTTTGGCTTATTCCTTTCTGTAGCAAATATCACAAGACAAGAACTTCACAGAATCACAGAATTCATACAGCACAGAAGGGTGCCATTCAGCCCTTTATTTATGTGCCTGCCTTCCCAATAAACATGCTATTCAGCTGTCTTAGTCCATCTGTCCAGGAAAAGAAAATCTTGCAGTTGCCTCTGTTATACCATTCCACCAGCTCTTGAATTATTCTTTGGTTTCTGTCTCCACTACTTTCCCCAGATTTTCATTTGTATGGAGAAATCTTTCCTCACCTCAGGAATTATTTGCTGTCAAAATAATAGTGAGGCTACTGGCACTCGCCATTATTTATGCACAAATACTCCAGCAACCTGGACTGAGGGGTCTGGTTAAATGCTGGAATTCAAAGGTTGCTGCCTGAGATGCGCAGTTCTGCTGTTAGCTTTGTGAAAACTGTTTCTCACGTTGCTATTGAAATGTCCTGAATGGTATGATGTTGCTCAAGTTGTGTGATAGATACAAAAAAACTCTCCATAAAAAGTTGCGTCTTGTCCATTTCAGTTGAAATTCCCTTTAAATGATGCAGTAAATGTCATTGCCAAATAACTGCTTTGTCACAGAAAATTGCTGATTGCAAATATGGAGTTTCACTTCTTCAAATAGTTATTATTGCAGAAGAATTCAAAAATGGAAAATTTAAGAAATGTTGCTTTCTTCTTTTTCTTTCTTTCTCTCTGTTAACCAATCTTTCTTCTCCTCTCTTTATTTCCCTTTCTGTACCTTGATCGACGTTGAACCCACCCACTCTAATTTACACTTTCTTCTCAGTCCTTTCCCTGTTCATTTCATAACCCTTCCATCTGCTGCAGGAAGAACACAATTGCTGCCCTGTTTACTCAGTTTCCAGTTTCCCTTGCTGTGACACTTACTGATCGTACTTTCAATAGCTTTCAACACAAAATATCTTGGAATTAAATGGGCATTGCCTAATTAATGGCTATTGTCACTTGTTGCCCTGATGCAACAAATTATAGCTCATCATGCTCTATCTTTGGTTTTTACACACTGTGGTGCCTCATTCTGCTGTCATGGTTCATGTTGAAGTAATGCTTCAGTGTATTGGTTCACATCTTACACATTTCTGCACGATTCCTCCTCACTTAGTGTCTTTGAAGGTTAAAAACACAGCTTCCCTAACCTTCTCTCATAGCTCATGCTGTGTGTAAGATGGTTGTGCAGTTCCCTAAATTAAAAGCGTAGAATGCAGAAATAGTTAGAATTAGAAAAATTGGGAAAAAAATATACTCTCATTCTGGGAAAATAGTGAATAGATTCAGAAATAGCATCAGAAAGGTCATCAGTGTAAGCATCAGAAATAGTACCAGAAATATTACCAAAATAGCATAAGAATAATACCACAAATATCTTCATAAAGATGGGGTTGGACAAGGGGCCATAGCACTGAGTGAGATGGAGATCGAGCATCCTGTATGAGTCAAGGGAAAAAGGAGTCCATTAAAACTACAAGCAATATAAATTTCACAAGAATCTTGATAAAGAAAATTTGTTCCATTTTAATATGAAGGAGCTGAGCTAGTTTGTGGTAGAGATTCATTCAAATACAAATTATAATCCACTTCATGCATAGTGTAAAAATTAAGAAGAATTGTGTGGTCATTCCACGAGAAAAACTTTTAGTAACTAGGGACTGGATGCAGAAAGGCCAGTTTGCAATCTATGAGCATCCTGTGCTTATGAACAAGTCTGACCTGTGTAGGAAAATTTTGCTGAGCTTTACTCTTAGAGTTTCAAAGTAAGGTTCACTATCAGATGCCAACATTTTTATCTAATTGGAATCTGCATCAGCAGCCTTGCTTGAATGGCGCAATGACAGCTGCAGGCGCCTCATCTTGCATTGGGATCTCTGAGCGTTAGGCTATAAGTTAATAGGTGAGATTATGAGTCACATGTACATTTAGCTGAAAGTAACTGTGTTGGTGCCAAATATTAGTCGGATTTATTTGCATTTTCTCAAAGTGATGAATTACGGTATTTCCTCATGTTTGCCTAGACAATCCCTACCTTTAATTAAATTTAATAATTTAATTACGACAGAGTGTTTGGAAAGGGCTAGGAATCTAACTTCAAGCACATCAGATAAAGGGATGACAATGAGAAAGGGGACGGGAAACACAGGACTGAAGGTGTTGTATCTGAATGCACACAGTATACGAAATAAGGTAAATGAGCTTGTGGCACAGATGGAAATTGGCAGGTATGATGTGGTGGGCATTACGGAGACATGGCTGCAAGGGGATCAGGACTGGGAGCTAAATATCCAAGGATATGCATCCTATCGAAAAGATAGGCAGGTTGGCAGAGGAGGTGCGGTTGCTTTGTTAGTAAGAAATTAAATTAAATCAATAGCAAGAAATTATGTAGGGTCAGATGATGTAGAAGCTGTGTGGGTAGACTTGAAGAACTGCAAAGGTAAAAAAAACCATAATGGGAGTTATGTACAGGCCTCCGAACAGTAGTCAGGATGTGGGGTACAAGATACACCAGGAGATAGAAAAGGCATGTAAGAAAGGCAAGGTTACAGTGATCATGGGGGATTTCAAAATGCAGGTAGACTGGGAAAATCAGGTTGGTAGTGGATCCCAAGAAAAGGAATTTGTGGAATGTCTATGAGATGGCTTTTTGGAGCAGCTTGTAGTGGAGCCCACTAGGGAACAGGCAATTCTAGATTTAGTGATGTGTAATGAGGCAGATTTGATAAGGGGGCTTAAGGTGAAGGAACCCTTAGGAGGAAGTGACCATAATATGACAGAATTTACCTTGCAATTTGAGAGGAAAAAGCTGGAATCAGATGTAACGGTATTACAGTTGAATAAAAGCAACTACAGAGGCATGAGGGAGGAGCTGGCCAGAATTGACTAGGAGATGAGCCTAGCAGGAAAGACAGTGGAACAGCAATGGCAGGAGTTTCTGGGAGTAATTCGGGAGACACAGCAAAAATTCATCCCTAGGAAGAAGAAGCATACTAAAGGGAGGACGAGGCAACCATGGCTGACAAGGGAAGTCAGGGACAGCGTAAAAGCTAAAGAGAAAGCATACAATGCGGTGAAGAGCAGTGGGAAACCAGGGGATTGGGAAGCCTACAAAGACCAACAGAGGACAACTAAAAAAGAAATAAGGAGGGAGAAGATTAAATATGAGGGTAAACTAGTCAGTAATATAAAAGAAGATTGCAAGAGTTTTTTTAGATATATAAAGGGTAAGAGAGAGGCGAAAGTGGGCCTCTGGAAAATGACGCTGGAGAAGTAGTAGTGGGGAACAAAGAAATGGCGGAGGAACTGAATAGGTACTTTACGTCAGTCTTCACAGTGGAAGACACGAGTGACATCCCTAAAGTTCAAGAGAGTCGGGGGGCAGAGGTGAGTATGGTGGCCATTACCAAGGAGAAGTTGCTAAGAAAACTGAAAGGTCTGAAGGTGGATAAATCACCTGGACCAGATGGATTACACCCCAGAGTTCTGAAGGAGATAGCTGAAGAGATAGCGGAGGCGTTAGTGGTGATCTTTCAGGAATCGCTGGAGTCAGGGAGGGTCCCAGAGGATTGGAAAATTGCTAATGTAACACCCCTGTTTAAGAAGGGAGTGAGGCAAAATACAGGAAATTACAGGCCGATTAGTCTGATGTCAGTCATTGGTAAGATTTTAGAGTCCATTATTAAGGATAAGATTTCAGAATACTTGGAAATGCATGGTAAAATCGGGCAAAGTCAGCATGGTTTCATCAAGGGGAGGTCATGCCTGACAAATCTGTTAGGATTCTTTGAGGAGGTAACGAGTAGGTTAGACAAAGGAGAGCTAATGGATGTTATCTACTTGGACTTCCAGAAGGCCTTTGACAAGGTGCTGAACAGGAGGCTGCTCAGTAAGATAAGGGCCCATGGTGTTAGAGGCAAGGTATTAGCATGGATAGAAGATTGGCTGTCTGGCAGGAGGCAGAGAGTGGGGATAAGGGGGTCCTTCTCAGGATGACGGCCGGTGACTAGTGGAGTTCCACAGGGGTCAGTGTTGGGACCACAACTTTTCACTTTATACATTAATGATCTAGCTGAAGGAACTGAGGGCATCCTGGCTAAGTTTGCAGATGATACAAAGATAGGTGGAGGGACAGGGAGTATTGAGGATGGGGAGGCTGCAGAAGGATTTGGACAGGTTAGGAGAATGAGCAAAGAAGTGGCAGATGGAATACAATGTGGGGACGTGTGAGGTCATGCACTTTGGTAGGAAGAATAGGGGCATAGACTATTTTCTAAATGGGGAGAGAATTTAGAAATCTGGAGTGCAAAGGGACTTGGGAGTCCTAGTCCAGGATTCTCTTAAGGTTAACTTGCAGGTTGAGTCGGTAATTAGGAAGGCAAATGCTGTGTCGGCATTTATTTTGAGATGACTAGAATATAAAAACAGAGATGTGCTGCTGAGGCTTTATAAGGTTCTGGTCAGACCACATTTAGAATATTGTGAGCAATTTTTGGCCCCGTATCTCAGGAAGGATGTATTGGCCCTGGAAAGGGTCCAGAGGAGGTTCACGAGAATGATCCCAGGAATGAAAGGCTTAACATATGAGGAACGTTTGAGGACTCTGGGTCTATACTTGATGGAGTTTAGAAGGATGAGGGGGGATCTGATTGAAACTTACAGAATACTGAAAGGCCTGTCTAGAGTGGACATGGGGAAGATGTTTCCATAAGTAGGAGAGACTAGGACCCGAGGGCACAGCCTCAGAGTAAAGGGAAGACCTTTTAGAACAGAGATGAGGAGAAACTTCTTTAGCCAGAGAGTGATGAATCTATGGAATTCATTGCCACAGAAGGCTGTGGAGGCCAGGTCATTGAGTGTATTTAAGACAGAGATAGATATGTTCTTGATTGGTAAGGGGATCAAAGGTTACGGGGAGAAGGAGGGAGAATGGGTTGAGAAACCTACCAGCCATGATTGAATGGTGGAGCAGACTCGATGGGCCGATTGGCCTAATTTCTGCTCCTATGTCTTATGGTCTTTCAAAACAGCTTTCGTTCATGGCAACTTCTTTGCCAATTCTTCAGAATCCTTATAAGAGGAAACCACCAAAAATATAGGGCTGAATTTTACCAGCTCCTGGGAGGCAGACTGGGCGGTGGGTCAACCAATAAAATCACAGGTCGGATCAGCTTCCCAACGTGGTCCTGCCATCGGGGTATTTTATCAACGGCAGAACAGGAAGCGTACAGGCTGCCCAGCTTAAGGAGGGGGCAGTCAATTTACATATACAAAGGCCCAATAGGGCCATTTTATGTTGTTGCCAGCATTTTGCCACAAACAGGCTGATCTCCTGCCACATGGGAAGGCTGTCGGTTAAACTGAGGCGGCCTACCAGTGGCAACATGGGGGCAAGGCCTTATGGACCAAAGAAGGGGTCGCAAGCAGGGAAGGCAGCACCCGCAGCCCCAGCGGCCTCTCTGCAGGGGTTTCCCCTCCAACCCTTGGCCCTGTGAATTTTTACATTCTTTGTTCACTTAGCCTATCTGTGATCTGGAGTGACCTGCATTCCTTAGTGGCAGCCTCCACCACCCCCCTCCTCCCCCACCCCAGTAATGCTATGGCTTCACAGGTGCTGGCCCTGTAATTAGGTTGATAGCATCAGGAGCCCACATGCCGTCTCTGATAGGATGGCAAGCCCACAGTCAGCCAATTAGGTAAAATTGCCTATGGTAAAATTGCTGAGCGGGTCCTGCTGCCGGCAAGGCTGGACTTGGGACCAGCTTTTCACCCCAACATCAGGGTCCCCACTCAGCTGGTAAAATTCAACCCGTAGTTGCTTGTATGATCTGTGTTAACGTGCTTTCCAGACCCTGCATTATTGGAAGGGAAAAATCTCTGCTTCACACCAGCCTGACTTTTGCCTTGATGAAATGTACATCTAACTGGTCACATGCTGAAGCATCACATGTTTCAGTTGCTTTAAATCACCTGTTGGTTCTCAGCTATTAATTTGGTTTCAATCCTAATTCTAACTCTTGTATTTAAGAAAACCACCAAAGTTCTTGATGGTCACTCAGCCTCAAGCCACTCACCTGGATTGGCAAAAGCCAGCTGTTTGGAAGACTGGTGACATTGGGTCACCCTGCCTGCTGGCCTTAAGACAATCCAAGTCAGTTTGCTTTGCCACTGGCTGTGTGAGATACATGTGTTGGGAACTAGCCATTCTGGTACCTAACTAAAGTGTAACAACAGCCTCTGATTCTATGGTACATTACTGGAAATGTAGTTTATCTTTCCTCAGAGTTCTTATGCTGAACAAGTTTTACAGATCCATTTTAATTGTGTACATGTTAACTTTACATCCTTTAGAGAGCCCTGCACTCCACCAATTCTAGCCTCTCCACCAATTCTAGCCTCTGTTCCCCCCTCTCCCAGCCCCCCCACCATTGACAACCATGCCTGTGGCTGTCAAGGACCCAAGCTTTGGAAGATTCTCGCCAAACTGCTCTGCTATTGCACCTCTCTGTCCTCCTTCCTGACCTCCTTAAAGCCCACCTCTTTGACCAAGCTTCTGGTCTCTCCAATCCCAATGTCAACTTCTTTGACTCAGTGTCGATTTTGCATCAGATTACATGCCTGTGCAGTAGCTTTAGAAGAATTTCCTACATAAATGCAAGTTGTTGTAGTATTGATTATTCAAACTGAAAATGCTTTAAACTGTATGTTCTGATGGAAGGACCCATGGCCGGAGCACTAACCAGTTTTTTCTCTTTCAGCTACTGATATTCACTGTTTTCTGATTGTTCTCAGTTTAGCCCCCAGCTCTTGAAAGTTGTTTGCAAATAAATAGCACTGAAACAACCCCCATTTTACCTATTTGCCTCAAACATGATGCACGTAAAAGTTTATGATTCAGAATACAGCTCTTAACCACCAGCAGTGGTTAAATGTTATGCAATGTTCAAATGATGTAAGGATCACAAAGGGGTTTGCATTGTGCAAAATGCTAATTAGATAAATCTAGGCTAAAAAGGAGTGATAGTTGTAAAATGACTAAACAGGCAAACAGGTTAGTAATGTACATAGTCCATATATAGGTTAATAGGGAGTTTAAAAGATCTTTTAGCATTGGTGGATAGCAGCTAAACACTGTATGTTCTTGTTCTGACTGTGTGGGCACCTTCTTATATTTTGCATGCAAATCGTACCTACCTGCTTTGTAAAGATGCTGTTTGTGGGTGAAACTGACAACAGCACATGGGCAGGATTTTTAGTTTGGCAGATGCCCAGGATCAGCAGGCCGGGGAGCGGCCAGGGAATGGACTCCCGACCGCGATCGGCCCCGCCCACGATTTCTAGCCAGCCAGCGTGAAGTGTGTGTGCTGAAAGGCTCAGCGCTGCCTGGGTTGGGGGCAGGAGGAGGGCGAGCGCTGAAGTCAGCACGGGCGCTGGGGAGTGCGGAATGAAAGCTCCCTGAAAGGCATGGGGCTGCCTCAGGGAGCTGAAGAATTTGAATGCAATAAAAAAATAGTTTAAAATCCAGAAAGAAATGCCCATGCATCAGAATCAGTCACCTGAACATGTCTAAGGTGAAAATTCTGTCCATACATTTTTAGTTTTTTATTTAAAAACAGAAACGTCATCTCACCCTTGGCTGAAGTTTTCTGAAAAATGCAAAGACCGCCTGGCCAATATGTCTGCCTGCCAGATGTAACATTGGATAGACAACGAAAAATCTCTGTTAATTGCACTCTTAATGGGTTTAATTGCCCTCTTAATTGTCAGCGGGCGCACTTCTGAGTTTAACGTGCTCCCGCCAATGGAAATATCATGCGAGTGCGCAATGGCGTCGGGACGCTCGCCTGACTTCATCACACGCTATTTCACACTCGAGTGGGTTGGGTGCACACCCACACATCCAGAAAAGATTCTCCCCCGTGTTTTTGCATGTTCACGAGTGATTGCTGTTTTAAAACTTTTAGCTTGTGTGCTGAGAATGCTGAATGGGCATTGACTGGCACAGTGACTCTTTGTCCATTGAGTATCAACAACAAAATTAGATGATAAAGAAACACATCAGTCTGTAATTGATCATTTCTGCATCTGACAAATGCCCACAGCATTGCTCAAGTGTCAAGGCTAGCAGCTTATTTTTGCCTGGGTAAAGAGAGAGGGAGGGTGGTGATTTCTCTTCGCTGACTGTCTCCAAGTTCAGCTCCTCTGTCTCTCTCTCTCTCTCAAAGATTTGGTCACTTTTACAAATACCAGCAGTCATCTAGAATACAGCCCCAGCCGCTGTCTCTCTTTGTAAGTCTAAACAGCCTCTGCAGAGTGTGCTGAGGGAGGTTGTCAGAGCCAAGGCATACTGTTCGCTGTTCTCATTGTTCTTATCCAATATACAGGTACACATAGTCAGATGGTCACTGACAATGCTCAGCTATTTCAATCTCCCATTTCAGAAGTTACCAAAAAGTTAGCTATTGCAACTATTCAATAGCACCTTATGTGGTTAGGGTTGAACATTATTCAGAAAGCTAGCACAAAGGAAGATGGTTGTGGTTGTTGGAGGTCAGTAATCTCAGCTCCAGGTCAGCACTGCAGGAGCTCCTCAAGGTAGTGTCCTCAGCCCAACCACCTTCAGTTGCTTCATCAATGACATTTCTTCTATCATAAGATCAGAATTGCGATGTTCGCTGATGATTGCACAATGTTCAGCACCACTTGCGACTTCTCAGATACTGAAGCAGTCTATGTCCAAATGCAGCAAGAGCTGGACAACATCCAGGTTTGGGCTGACAAGTGGCAACTAATATTCGTGCCACACAAGTGTCAGGCAATGACCATCTCCAACAAGAGAGAATCTAACCATCGCCCCTTGATGGTCAATGACATCATTGAATCCCCCATTATTAACATCCTGGAGGTTACCAATGACCAGAAACTGAACTGGATTAGCCATATAAATACTATGGCTACAAGAGCAGGTCAGAGGCTAGGAATCGTGCGATGAGTAACTCACCTCCTGATTCCCCAAAGCCTGTCCACCATCTTTAAGGCACAAGTCAGAAGTATGATGGAATACTCCCGACTTGCCTGGATGAGTGCGGCTCCCACAACACTCAAGAAGTTTGAAACTGCCCAGGCCAAAGCAGCCCACCTGATTGGCACCACATCCACAAACATTCACTTCCTCCACCACTGACGCACAGTAGCAGCAGTGTGTACCACCTATAAGATGCATTGCAGGAATTCACCAAGGCTCCTTAGACAGCACCTTCCAAACCCACGACCACTACCATCTAGAAGGGCAAGGGCAGCAGGCAGATGGGAACACCACCATCTGGAATTTCCCCTCCAAGTCACTCACCATCCTGACTTGGAGATATATCGCTGATCCTTCGCTGTCGTTGAGTCAAAATCCTGGAACTCACTCCCTAACAGCACTGTGGATTTACCTACACTGCAGCAGTTCAGGAAGGCATCTCACCACCACCTTCTCGAGGGCAATTAGGGATGGGCAATAAATGTTAGCCCAGCCAGCGAAGCCCACATCCCGTGAATGAATTTAAAAAGGATTATAACAACTGTCAGTAGCCTAACACTGTCTTGCGTTCCGCAGGTGACCCTGTAAAGTGGTGTTGTGTAGAGGAAGAGCGACAGAAGAATCCATTGTGAAAGGTATATTTTAGCTCCTGCTTCTATTTCAAAAGTCACATTTTTCAATTGAGCTTGTTGATCACGGTGTATGGAACTAGCTAACTTGCCCTTGCAGAGGGCTGTCATGGGATCAATGAGCCAAATGGCCTCCTTCTGTGCTGTATTCATTCTGTTTCTATGATTCCATGATCTGTCACAGTTTAAACTGGTGTAGTTTTACCGATGCCCAGTGTGTGTATGTGTGTGCATGTGTATCTGTGTGCTTGCAACAGTTTGAACCAGGTGCAATGTTACTGACACTCATTGTGTGTGTCTGTGTGTATCTGTGTGTTTGCCACAGTTTGAACTCATTGTATGTATGTGTGTGTGTGTGTGCGTGCACGTGCGTTTGTGAAGTTTAAATTGGTGTGTTACAGACGTCCATTTTGTATGTCACAGTTTAAACCGGCACAGTGTGTCAATTTTAAAAATATATACTTATTAAGATATTTGAGGTTAACCCACAGAGAATGGCTTGTTGGAGTACGTTATAACTATCTACACCCACATGATTTGTTGATCGACAATCCCATTATCACATGCACACTTTTTTTTGCATTTGACAAAACACTCAACTTAGGTCATAATGGAGGTGGAAGTCAAGCAAAGGTTGAAGCGATATATCACTCTTCTCTCTTACCATGTGTTGGATCCTCGATCATTATTTGTAAGCAAATTCAAAAGTTCTTTCAGCTGCAGAAAAATGGATTGCATTGCAAAGACGATCTTGGAAAGGTGCATGATCTGTGCAACTTTAATTGGCAGATTCCTGGCAGATAAGGTGTGAGTTATCAGTTAAAAACAGACTTGAATTTATCTTGCATGACCTCAGTGAAATGTTTCAAAGAACTTTACGGCCAATGAAATACTTTTTGAAGTGTAGTCACTTGTTTTTTAAGAACATAGCAGTCAATTTGCACGCAGCAAGGTTCCACAAACAGAAACATTTTAATGAGCAGATAATCTTTTTTTTTACGTTAGTTGTAGGATAAATATAGGCCAGGACATTGGGTTTTACTCAGTTAAACAGCCCACCCCTCTTCATTTCCATCAGTGGACAGGAACATAAATGGTCACCAACTCACTGTCACCACTGCCACTGCTAAAAACTAAAATTAACCTTATTGAGAGTATATTTTCCTGATTTCACTGAAATTGGGGGAAAAGTGGTCATGATTATTAAGCCTGGAAATTCTAAACCATTAGCAAAGAGAGGAACATGCAACCCATGTCTACTCAAGGTTCTGAGCTAAACATTAGAAACACAGGGTCAAAATTATTGTCAGAGTTGCCACTATACAAATGTTCAACTTACATTTACAGATTTCCTCAATTATTTTAGATTGTTATCCCATTTAAAATTAATGGGTCAATATTTCCATTATAATAGCAGAAGGGTTTGAGTTGGGACACTGGGTTAGACACTGATTGCTCAATTAAAAAGCAACCTAAATTGAATTTTCTCTGTCTGCAGGTTCTATGGGTCTTTTGTGACCCAAGGTCAGGCAGTGTTAATGCGAAAGTGAGTGGGCGTAAACTGACAACACAAAACTGCTCATTTGTAAGCTGTTCAGGCCCCAAGGATGGTTGGTGTAGGGGAAAAATGCCACATTAGAGCAGTATGGAGCGGGGCCCTCACATTGCCTGGGCAGAGTAAAGGGAGATCTGCTGTGCTGTAGCTAATATTAACTGACTGACTGGAGTGAAATGGTTTCCATTTCCCAGGACTCCCATCCCTCTTGCTAAGTACGAATTGATATACGAATGAAAGGACAGCAGAGGAAATATTACAACACGGGAGAAACCCATTGTGTCTTTACCAGCTCTTTGAAAGAGCTTTCAAATTAGTCCCACTGCCCTGCTCTTTTCCCGTTGCTCTGTAATTTTTTTCACCATCAGAATTTATCCAATTCCCTGTTGGATGTTACTGTTGAATCTTGATCCACCACCATTTCAGGCAGTGTATTCCAGATTAGAATATCTTTGCATCTCGCCTCTAGTTCTTTTGCTAATTATCTTCTTAAGTCTGTGTCCTGTCATTACTGAATATCCTGCTAACGGAAACAATTTCTCTCTATCTACTCCCTTGAAACCCTTCATAATTTTGGATACCTCCATTAAATCTATCTCTACCTCCCGTTAATCTCCTCTATTCTAACATGGTCAGTAAGGGTTTAGTTTACACTATTGTGCTCGTGTGAGGACAATGGAAATATAAACAAATTCAGAATTCTTGGTAAATTGGTGCCCATTGCGTATTTGATGGTTCATGTGAAAGCTATGGGACTTTGAGGAACTTGCCTCATTCAATCTTGTCACTGACCTTTATGTCTGTTACCACATACTGCAATTAATGGTTAATCTGAAATGCAGACAAGTTTCACCCAGTCAACCATCACTTCACATGATCAATGCTCAATGGTTGCCAAAGGAAGGTAGAAATGATTTTTTTTTTGGCAACCAAGCATTTCAGCTTAACATTTGCAGCTTCATTGAACCTCCAGCAATGAATCATTTTAAAATGCTCTATGGGGGAAAACACTGGCAAAAGTTGCCATAGTTGCAAAAATCCCCTGTAAATATTTGCAAGTTCTGGAGATCCCCTGCAAATATTGATCTCTACCAGGTTCCCCCTATAAATATTGACATGCTTCAAAGACCCCATGTAAATATTGGCAACTCCCTTGGACTCCCTGCAAATATTGGCACACTCCCAGTAACTTGCTGCAAATATTACAGGTGTGAAATTCAGATCAGTAGCACCACTGGAACATCCTCCTGAGGGTCTGTATTGCACTGCCAGCCACTCCCGGCGTGGTCCGCGTACCACACTATCTTGTTTATTCATTCACGGGATGTGGGCTTCACTGGCTAGGCCAGTATTTGTTGCCCATCCCTAACTGCCCTTGAGAAGATGGTGGTGAGGTGCCTTCTTGAACCGCTGTATGTGGTGTAACTACATCCACAGTGCTGTCAGGGAGCGAGTTCCAGGATTTTGACCCACCACAGTGAAGGAACGGCAATATATTTCAAAGTCAGGATGGTGAGTGACTTGGAGGGGAACTTCCAGGTGATGGTGTTCCCATCTATCTGCTGCTCTTGTCCTTCCAGATGTTAACAACCATGGGTTTGGAAGGTGCTGTCTAAGGAGCCTTGGTGAGGTTCTGCAGTGTATCTTGTGGATGGTACCCACTGCTGCCACTGTTTGTTGGTGGTGGTGGGAGTGAAAGTTTGTGGAAGGGCTGCCAATAAAGTGGGCTGCTTTGTCTTGGATGGTGTCAAGTTTCTTGAGTGTTGTTGGAGCTGCACTCATCCAGGCAAGTGGATTGTATTCAATTGCATGCCTGACTTGTGCCTTGTAGATGGTGGACAGGCTTTGAGGAGTCAGGAGGTGAGTTACTTGTTGCAGGATTCCTAGCCTCTGACCTGTTCTTGTAGCCACAGTATTTATATGGCTAGTCCAGTTCAGTTTCTGGTCCATGGTAACCCCCAGAATGTTGATAGTGGGGGATTAAGTGATGGTAATGCCTTGTTTGTCAAGGAGCGATGGTTAGATTCTCTCTTGTTGGAGATGGTCATTGCCTGCCACTTGTGTGGCGCGAATGTTACTTGCGTCTTGTCAGCCCAAGCCTGAATATTGTCCAGGTCTAGCTGCAGTTGGATATGGACTGCTTCAGTATCTGAGGAGTCATGAACGGTGCTGAACATTGTGCAATCATCAGCGAACATCCCCACTTCTGACCTTATGATGGAAGATCATTGATGAAGCAGCTGAAGATGGTTGGGCCAAGGACACCATCCTGAGCAACTATCTCGAGAAGGGCACTCATGGAGGTGGTCATTGAATTGTGCCACATTCTGCAACTTGACCTGGAGCATCATAGCAGAGTGAGGAAGGTCCTGCCAGAGGCTGTAAAGGTCATCATTTCACCTCCAGGCAGGAGTGAGGAGCATTGGAAATATTAGCCAGTTGTACTATCCATTGCAGCATCTGGGAGGTCACAGAGGTCATCTTTCCAGATGGGGGCAGCTTATTGTCTTTCCACTGAGGAGAACCAGGCAGGATGAATGAGAATATGACTTTGCCAGGATAGTGAGATTCCCAATGGCATAGGACACCATCAACATGACCCTACAGGCCCACCATGTCAACAGGGAGAGGTTTAGGAACCGCAAGTGCCTCCATTACATAAAAATGCAGTTAGTGCAACACTGCCAAGATCATCATTTTGGTGAATACCCAGTATATCAGCAGACACAAGGAATTCACCCTGTATCAGTCAGCCCTACCCACTGTCTTCAACCCTCCTAGAGAAACTAGTAGCTGGCTGTTCAAAGACAAAGATTATCCCATCCATACGTGACTAAAGATGCCTACCCTGATACCTCCACCATCCCACCATGCAAATACAGCGACCTGACAACAAGACCCATGGAGTTACACATACCTGGTGGCTCACCACATATTGATCCCAACTGTACACTGCACAGTGTCATTATCCAAGCTTGTGGCTAAGAATGTCATACAAACATACAAATTTGGAGCAGGAGTAGGCCATTTGGCCCATTGGGCCTGCTCTGCCATGGATGATCTGATTGTAACCTCAACGCCACATTCCTGCCTACCCCCAATAACCTTTCACCCCCATGCTTATCAAGAATCTACCTAGCTCTGCCTTAAAAATATTCAAAGACTCTGCTTCCACTACTTTTTGAGGAAGGAAATTCCAAAGACTCACAACCCTCTGAGAAAAAAAATTCCCCTCATCTCTGTCTTAAATGGGCGACCCCTCATTTTTAAACTGTGACCCCTAGTTCTAGATTCTCCCACAAGAGGAAACATCCTTTCCACATACACCCTGTCAAAACCCCTCAGGATATTAATAGTTTTAATCAACTCATCTCTTACTCCAGTGGATACAAGCCTAGCCTGTCCAACCTTTCCTCGTAAGACAACTCGCCCATTCTTGCTATTAATCTAGTAAACCTTTTTTGAACTGCTTCTAACACACTTATGTCCTTCCTTAAATAAGGAGACTAATGCTGTACACAGTACTTCAGATATGGTGTCACCAGTGTCCTGTACAACTGAAGCATAACCTCCCTACTTTTATTTTCAATTACCCTCCTAATTGCTTGCTGTCAGGTAAAGTGATGGTGTTGATTCATCACTGGTGGTTTTTTTTCTCTCTCCTTGTCCAGGGTATGCTGTGGTTGGTCAGGCGGGGGTTCTTGGGTACTTGAAAACATAAAAGAAAAAGTGGAAGGCTGGGTTAAAGGAGGGGCTGGGGAGGAAAGCAGGAGGTCCAAGGTCACATCATCTGAAGCTTTCTCTTCCAGCCAGAGCTCAAGATGAGGATGGGGATAAAGTTGAGATAGTGCATATAGCAGGACCTCCATACCTGACCGTGATCCTCAATGGCCTCACTAATGCTGATTGACCATCACACAATCCTGGAAATGAAGTCTAACTTTCCCACTGAGAACACACTCCATCATGTTGTAGTAAAGCCTTAGACTAGAGGACGATATAGACGGGCTGGTCCGATGGGCAGAACAGTGGCAAATGGAATTTAATCTTGAAAAGTGTGAGATGATGCATTTTGGGAGGACAAAAAGGCAAGGGAGTACACGATGAATGGTAGGCCCCTAGGAAGTACAGAGGATCAGAGGGACCTTGGTGTGCAAGTCCATAGATCCTTGAAGGCAGCAGGGCAGGTAGATAAGGTGGTTAAGAAGGCATATGGGATGCTTGCCTTTATTAGTCGCATTGAATACAAGATCAGGAAGGTTATAATGGAGCTGTATAAAGTGTTAGTCCACATCTGGAGTACTGTGTGCAGTTCTGGTCACCACACTATAGGAAGGATGTGAATGCATTGCAGAGGGTGCAGAGGAGATTCACCAGGATGTTGCCTGGGCTGGAGTGTTTCAGCTATGAAGAGAGACTAGATAGACTGGGGTTGTTTTCTTTAGAGCTGAGAAGGCTGAGGGGAGGGGGCCTGATAGATGTATACAAAATTATGAGGGGCATAGATAGGGTAGATAGGAAGAAACTTTTCCCCTTAGTGGAGGGGTCAATAACCAGCAGGTATAGAATTAAGGTAAGGGGCAGGAGGTTTAGAGGGGATTTGAGGAAAAAAAAAGTGGGTGGGGGTGTCTGGAACTCACTGCCTGAAAGGATGGTAGAGGTGGGAACCCTCGCAACACTTAAGAAGTAGCTCGATGAACACTTGAAATGCCATAGCATACAAGGCCACAGGTTAAGTGCTGGAAAATGGGATTAGAGTAGATAGGGACTTGATGATCGGCGTGGACACAATGGGCTGAAGGGCCTCTTTCCGTGTTGTAAAACTCTATGACTCTATGCTGTGTGGCGCTACCATCATGGAAAATAGGATAGATTCAGAATAGATTTAGCAGCTCAAAACAGCATCCATGAGGCACTGTGAGCCATCAGCAGCAATAGAATTGTATTCAATCATAACCGGTAACCTCATGGTCTGACATATTCCTCACTCTACCATTATCATTAAGTCAGGAGGTCAACCCTGGTTCAACGAGAAGTGTAGGAGTCCTCTTCCAAGTCAAACATTATCCTGACTTGAAACTATATCACTCTTCGTTCCTTCACTATCGTTAGGCCAAAATCCTGGAACTACCTCCCTCTAAGTACTGTGGGTATACCTGCACCACAGTTCAAAATACTGTCGTCTCCCTCAGCTGCCTCCCTCGCTCCCTCTCCACTGCACTCACCATGCTCCTCGGATTCTCCCTGGGGTTACCAGTCACTGTGTCTAAAGGAGAAAAAGCAGAATCTCAACGATTGTGTGATACTTTGTTTGGATGATAGGTCTGCGTAGCTGAATAGCTGGAGATATGTGAAGGCATTAAAGAGGTATGTGTGAGGCTGACAGCATTGTCAGGTGTGTGAAGGTGAGGTGGAGTATGTGAATGTGAGTGCCAGCCATTGCTGCTGTAGGAGTGATGAGGATGTGGTGCCTGGAGTAGCATGTGAGGCTGGTGGCTTGATGGGTGTGTGAGGCGATGTAAAGATGCATTCACTGACCTTGAAGACATATCTGAAATTATTAAATTTCTTTCCACACTGCTGCCTGTTCCTCAGGGCCAGGCTGCAGGCATTTACCTCCATTGCATCCTGCTTCCACTTCATTCTGAGGGCTTGGCATGTATTTCCCCGCAGGAATATTGCCTCTCCCCTTGAGTGCACCTCTGCCACTAGTGTCTCCATTGCAGGACCTGAGAATCTTAAGCTCTATGCATGGCCTTTGTTCTATATTCTTTCACTAAGACTGTTTCATTTTCAGTGGTGTGCAGCCTGCAGTTTACCAGTGCAGCTTCCCTTTAAGAGGGACAGACAGCCTTTAAGAGCAGGAGGAGGCTGGCTGCAACATGTGCTAACCTTCCGTGGCATGAGTCATGCTTGGCTGCACGCCAGAATCATGTGAATGAGAAAGTAGCATGAAATTTACATGCTGCCTACCTTCACCAGGGCTGGCACGGGCACATTGCGAAATGTGGCCTGTGGTACCAAATCATTGCACAATCCAGTTTTTAGCCCTGTCATTTTCCATGGACCCCCCATACGCATATTGGCACAATCTCACAGAGCCCCTGAAAATATTTTGAGAACCCCAGGCACCCAATGCAAATATTGGCTTACTGTCAGCGATCCCCACCCTCTCCCTTGGAAATATTAGCATGTTTCCTGGGTTCCCTGAGAATAGTGACAGACTCTCCTGGGGCCATTGCTCTAATTTCTGGAAGTTACCATCAGGCATTCTGTCAGAAAACACTGGCTATTGAGGCTACAGCAGCAGAATACCACATTAGTAGTACAACAACAAGTGGCATTTATACAAAGCCTTTAATACAGCAAAATGATCCAAGGTGCTTCAAATGAGCGCTTTAAAACATAAGAGCCACATGAGATGTTAGTAGGACAGATGAAGTGGTAGGTTTTAAGGAACACCTTATAGTTGGAAGGAAAAGTAAAGAAGCAGAGAGGTTTATGGAGAGAATACTGGAGTTAAGGGCCTTTGCAGCTGAAGAAACTGCTAGTTTCCCCAGAATCTGATTTCCTTCCCTCAGTTCGCACAAGTATACTGATACAATCACACCATCATAAACGAAAGAATTATGTGCGTAGCATGCAAAGCTGTTGCTATACCAGGCACTTGCTGATTGAAGGCTAATGACGCAGAGGGGCTGGTTGATGAAACCACAGCACAGGATCTGGACTTATGTATTGAGCAGATATGAACAGGAGCTAAAGCTGCATCCTCTGCAACTTGTTGGACTAATTAAACATCAAAAGGTATACAAGCATCTTGAAACTTGCTCATTCATGCATTTTCTTTGTAGCGTGCCAGGAAGATTAAACCAGAGCTTACATCTGAGGTTTAAACAAACAGACTGTTATTGTGCGATTCAAGGCTGAAGAGCTGTTCGTTAGCCGATCTTTCTTTTCATTCATTCATTTACATGGGCAACGCTAGCAAGGCCAACATTTGTTACCCATGCCTAATTGCCCTTGAGAAGGTGCTGTTGAGCTACCTTCTTGAACTGCTGCAATCCCTGTGGTTTGGGTACACCCACAGTGCTGTTAGGGAGGGAGTTCCAGGATTTTGACCAAACGACAATGAAGGAATGAGCGGTGATATAGTTTCAAGTCAGGATGATGTTTGACTTAGAAGGGGACTCCTACACTTCTCGTTGAACCAGGGTTGATCCCCTGACTTGATGATAATGGTAGAATGAGGAAAATGTCAGACCATGAGGTTAATGGTTATGATTGAATACAATCCTGCTGCTGCTGATGTCCCACAGTGCCTCATGGATGCTGTTTTGAGCTGCTAAAGCTATTCTGAATCTATCCTATTTTGCATTGTGGTAGCGCCACACAACATGATGGAGGGCGTTCTCAGTGTGAAAATTAGACTTCATTTCCAAGATTGTGTGATGGTCACTTCTATCAATACTGATATGGACAGTTGCATCTGTGACAGGTAGATTGGTGAGGGCAAGGTCAAGTAAACTGGAGATGTGTCCTTCAGGACTCAGCCACTCAGTCAATAGTGATGCCGCTGAGTCACTCTTGGTGATGGGCATTCAAGTTTCCCACCCAAAGTACATTGTCCGCCCTTGTCACTCTCAGTGCTTTTTCCAAGTGGTGTTCAATATGGAGCAGTACTGATTCGTCAGCTGAGGAGGGAGGTAGGTGGTAATCAACCACAGATTTAATTGTCTGTGTTTGACCTGATGCCATTAGATTTCAGGGGGTCCAGAATCAATGTTGTGGATTCCTAGAGCTCCTGGACTCCTACAGCTCCCCTTCTGACTAAAGACTACTGTGCCACTACCTCTGGTGGGTCTGACCTGTCAATGGGACAGGACAAGGATGGTGATGGCGATGTCAGGGACATTATCTGTAAGATATGATTCTGTGAGTTTGGCTATGCCATGCTGTTGCTTCAGTAGTCTGTGGGACAGCTCTCTAAATTTTTGCACAAGTTCCCAGATGTTAATGAGGAGAACTGTGCTGGATCAACTGGGCAGAGTGTCCCATTGTGGTTTTTGATGCCTAGTTCAATGCCAGGTGGTCCGTCTGGTTTTATTCCTTTACAACTTTTCTGTAGTGGTTTGATACAACTGAGTGGCTTGCGAGGCCATTTCAGAGGGCAGTTAAGGGTCAACCACATTGCTGTGCACCTGGAGTCACATGCAGGCCAGACCAGTCAAGATAGCAGAATTTTTTCCCTATAGGGCATTAATGAACCAAATAGTTTTTTTATGTAAATATGGTGATCATCATTATGAGACTAAATTTTATTTCAGATTTACCTAATTGAATCTAAATTCCCCTGCTGCTGTACTCAGATTTGAGCTCAGAATATTAATCCAGGCCTCTGTAGTACTAGTTTAGTAATATTGCCACTGTACCACTATCCCATCTAGCTGATATTTTTCAGTCCAGGCAAAGTGACAGCAATGAAAGTCCTTGCAGCCTGCACAGAGCTGAGTGCACTAAGAATTGAGCAACCAATGCCTCACATCCAGTTGTGGTTTTTGAAGAAGGGTCATACGGACCCGAAATGTTAACCCTGGCCAGAGATTTTCCGTTGGCAATTTGGGGGCGGGGCCCGCTCGCCGAGGGGAAAATGACGCGGGATGACGTTGGGAGGAACCCCCGACGTCATCCCGGTCCATTTAAATGTTTAGGAAGGCGGGCGGACAGTGAAATCAGCTGTTCGCCCGCTGACCTGTCAATGGCCAATTGAGGCCATTGACAGGATCATTAAGCTCACTGAAAGACCTGCCCTTCCAACCTTAAGGCTGGTGGGCAGGCCAGGAGCCCCGGCGGGCTTCTGAAAAAAGATAAAACCTCACCCACTGGTGGGATGAGGTTTCATCTCAGTTTTTAAAGTTTATTAAAGTTTCACTCATATTTATTAACATGTCCCGTCTCGTGTGATAGTGTCACATGAGGGGGACATGTTAATAATGTTTTTCTTTCTCTATTTAAAAATTTTTTTAAACATTCAGTGCTCTCCCTGAGACAGCACTTAGTCTCAGGGAGCAGTGCGCTCTTTCGTGCGCATGCGTGAAAGAGCGCACTTTGACAGATGGGGAATCCCTCCACCCCCCCTGCACAGGAAGCGCATAGAGCTTCCTGTCGGGCAGGCCGCTGGGTGGGCCTTAATTGGCCCGCCCCCTCAAAATGGCAGCAGGCCCCGTTTCGGCAGCGGAGTTCAGCTGCCCGCCCGCTGCCAAACCGGTGGGGCCTGCCCGCCCATCAAGGTCAAAATTCTGGCTTCTGTTTCTCCCTCCACAGATGCTGCTAGACCTGCTGAGTTTTTCTAGCATTTTCTGTTTATGTATACCTCACACCCAGTCATCGTTAGACCTGTACAGACAAACACTTTCTTTGACATTTACTGTTCTCGGACAGCGCTAGTCTTTCTGGAAATGACAGCAACAAATTCAATGCAGAGTGTCTTGAGGAAAACATCGGACGGTAAGAGCGCTTCCTTCAGGATGCCATACCCCTAACGCAAATTGGTGAAATGTTTTTTTTTGCACCAATGCTCTACTCCGGTGACAGTTATTGTCAACATTGGATAAAGCCTTGGTGTGTGACACTTTCAGTCATGAATCATGCACATGAGGTTCATCTGACGCCAGAGCAACTGTGGTCAAAAAAAGTGACGAACTGTGCTCACACAACAAACCACAGCTGGTTGACAATAATTTATTCTTCACTCTCACATTGTCTCCCAATCTTTCTCTCACATCTTTCCTTTCTGCTGTCTGCTTTTCATATGTCACCACCTTGTCCACCGGGCTGTCACCCCTCCAAGATGGTCCAGGATATTCCAGGAATGAAAGATTAATCTCCAAGGTGCAGCTATGAGCAACCCAGAAGAAATATCTTGGGGGCATTGACATACATATATATGGCTTCTTATTTTCTTTGAATACATTTGATTATTATTCCTAAAATATTAGAGAAGTGGGAAATTTAACAGTTTAACCTACTGTCAAGAATCTTTTAATCCAATAGAAAAAGTCTGAATCTGAACAGATGGGTTGGGGTTGAGTCAGTGGTTAAAATTAAAATATCTGGAGCAGGGAACCAAACCTGCCTGGAACTTCTGATTTTAGTGAGATGGGATGAAGGGATGGTAACCAATTCACTTGGAGGAGGTGTGTTGGCCATTTATACATTATAATGAGGCTACATGGATTCACCTTAAAAGTCATTCTATTTTTAACTGATGCTGACTGGATTTCCCAGGCCTTGGGAAAACCCAACTGGTGAAAGGAGGTGAGAAGGTCCAGAAGGTCTCTACAGCACTGCTTGTGCCCCAGGAGGAGCAGGTGCACTTCCTCCTGCAAGCTACCCAGTAAACCCCCCCAGCTCCTATTTCAATCTGCATGCTCCCCACACTACCATTGGACCATCTTACCCCACCAAGTCCCCACACCATTTTTGGACATGCCTGATCACCATTGGACCCCCTCCCCTCTGCCAACATCTTCTCCGGACTACTGTCTGCCCAGCCCCGCAACCATAAATCCTCACAATCAGAAACCCTGCTCTCCCATGATCGTGATGGTGCAAGCCAGCAATCGGGGGCCCTGTGATTGGGACCCTCCCTCTAATTGGAACCCCACCCTCCCTGTGTTCACAACTGCCTCCCTGCAAGTGAAAGCACCCTGTGATCAGAACAGCTCCTCCGGTCATGAGGACCCTCTGCACCACTCTTATGATCGGAAATCCCCAGCGATCGGGACCCTCTCCTGCCATCGTAACCCACCGGCATGATCTCCTTTTCCCTCCCCACGACACCAGCCTGCTCCCTGCCCAGCTCGGTTGCAGACGCAGGCTAATGGCTTCCCCACCCAACAGGCTTCCCGTCTGTCAATCAGCCTGGCTGCAGGCTGAAAAGCGACCAAAAAGAACATTAAGTCAGCAAGTTAAGAACAGCAGGACATTTGGGAAACCCGTTCTTCCAAATCCAAAAAGCACCCCACTTCAGGCAATGCACTTTCAGGCCAAAGGGTCTATTCACATTCCAGTTGGTGTGGAAAGGCCATCCACAAGGATGGACATGTTAGACAATCATTGGTGGGAATGTGGAGGTAAAATGGAATATGTCCAACCCTATCTTTGTGGGATTTGTAGATACTTGGTTTTACAGCAATGAATGCAAAACTCTCCCATGAGCCTTAGCTCAAGAAGGCTGTGTTCACAACATCTGGGGCAAAATTAAAGCACAGGATATCACGTTTGAAGGGTTTCTGATCACTGACTCATCGGAAAGAGGTGCAAAGTATGCATCATGCAGTTAGCACAAGAAGAGAATGCAACTAAGTAGGTGCATCACCCTCAAATTCCTCTTTCATATCTTCCAAGAATCAGTTTCAGATAGAACGGCCACATGCAAACATAATTGAGAGGGAAACATCAATATTCACTGGGACAGGATTTCAGAATTGCAGGGAGGAGTTATGTTCGAGAATTTTGGATTTCCCTGAACATTGTGGAGCTGGCGATCATGGTGAGGGAGTCAGAGGGAGATCATAGGGGTTCGGAGATTATGAGATTTGTTGGGGGGCAATTATGAACGTGGCAGGGGATTTATCAGTCAGCTTATTGGGCCAGGCAGAAAGCACTGCTGCCTGTCCTTGGCCTCAGTAGTGGCGTAAATGCGCCTACCCAATGGATCCATCCCATCTCACCCCCTTTTACTTGCTGAAATTCCTGGGCTCCATGAATCATGGCTAACATGGGTTATTGGTAGAATCACTTAAAGTGGGGGCACGTAACCTTCTTATGGCTTAAATGACTGATCCACTTCCTGAGAGTGGATTGGGCACCTGCTTCTCATCCCGCCTCCTTTAAAATTGGAAGTGTTTGCATTCCTGTTTCAGATTTTTAACATTTTAATCTCCCACCCAATCCATATCCATCCATTTTGTGGGGAGAGTGCATGAGGGGGAGAGGGGCTGGGAGGGGGCGAGGGTGGTTTAAAATGACCACCATTGTGTCTGTTTTGAACTCCAAAATGATCTGAAAGCCAAGAGGTCCCACACACAAGTTGCTGCAACTTATCAGATCAGAATTCACAAAGTAACTCCCTAATTATGCATTTGCTATGACAAAGATTGCTCTATTCAAGTAGACTTTCAGAATTTATGTAAAACTGTCCTGAGCACTGCCACTGATTCTTTTGTTTTTTCCAATCTTTCCAATAAGTACTTTTTGTTCCAAAAAATTATATTAATAATGGGAACAAATCTGAAGAAGGGATTGGCCCAGATTAGCAGACAGCAATCCATTAAAATAAGTTGTTCAAATTCAATACATTTGCAATATTGAAAAGGAAGTAAACTAGTAGAGATCAGATTTTAATAGTTGAATAGATTCAGATTTCAATAAACTAGTAGACTTGGTCAGTAAGATAAACTGTTTTTATTTTGCACGAAGATATTTCTGAATGCCGTCTGTATCATTGTCAGCAGGTTTAACTTTGGATGAGGTGAAGGACCTGTTCTTCAGGAGAGAGAATCATTTTCCCCTGACCATCACCAACAACCATGTCTATGTACCTCCACCACATGGACTACACCTTTCAAGAAGGCAGCCTGCCATGTTCTCATGAGCAATTAGGGTTGAGGAATAAATGCTGGCCTTGCCAGCAATATTCACACCCCACGAATAAATAATGACGTCTTAATGTAAATAATACCAGTATTTGAGAGACTTCAGGTGTCACCTCTGCACATTCAATTACTTTCAGACTGTCAGCACAAGAGGATCTCAAAATTGGCTCCACCTAAAACATGTTTGAACTGAAGAGCTCACTGTTCTCAGCTAATATTTACATTGTAATTTTAGTGGACATGTTTACCATAATGCACAACATCAGGTCGCGCCAGCTGTACTATAGAGCATAATGTTAGGCTGGAAGCTCTGCATATTTACACTTTCTTGACTTTCTTAGGGGCTTTCGGTATGATTTCCTCCACTCTCTGTTCCCAGAGCCTTTTTTCTTTTCCTTGTAATTCACTGCTACACTAACCCTGAGGGAGTGTATTGCCTTTATGATCTCCTTATGTGTATAATTTTGTTTTGTCCTTTATTTTTGATCCCTCTTCTCTGACTCTCTGTATGTGTGCACCCTGACTATCACTGAGCTGCATGTCTAAGGCTGGGAATCTCCTACTCTCCCCAACGCCCCAACATCAGCAACACCACACAATGTTATTCAGAGTTAATGGCCTTGGTGTTAAGTCCCTACACCAACTCCCCAGCGCCCCCACAAATGATAAGCAGGAGAGGGTCAGGGTGGGTTAAACATTTTGAAACCTTTTTGTGACATGTGTTTGATTGTGAAAAGATGGAATGTTTCATTGACAGTTAAATCAGACTCCCACAGTGCAACTAAGAGCTGATTTAAAATTACTGGTTGCTGTGCAGGTTCCCCAGAGCTTGGGAAACTCAGCAGCAAAAGGGAGGAGAGAATTATCAGCTCTACAGGGTAAGTTCTTTTTTACAGCACCTCTAGTGGGCCAGGAAGAGCAACGTCCTTCCCACTTGGCTCTCAAGGCAGTCTTCAGCCTCCCCCCTGCCAATCACTGACCTCTCTCTTCCCCTGTCATCATCACAGATCTCCCCCCACACTGTACTGTTGTCTACTGTATGCTGAGATCACATAATTTGTTCTCTTCTGCCCAATCTGAACAACTTTTATAGTACAATTTATATCCAGATCACAACCGATCTCCCCAGCCACGTTCGGGGGAGGTGCATGGCTGGGGAGATCGGCTGTGATCTGGATATAAATTGCACTATAAAAGTTGTTCAGATTGGGCAGAAGAGAACAAATTATACTCTCACTGTCCATAGCTGTGAGGAAATGAGGGGGAAGGAGGGAAATGTAGCAAACTATTTATAACATGAGACTGCTTCCTCACATTTTGTTGGAGTTCCAGTTCCTGCTATCAGTTGCGTGCTGCTGCCCCTGTCTGTGGTAGGCTCTGAGGCAGCTCTGTTTCATCTTCAATCTTAACCACTATGGTCACAGTTTCAGAGCCTTTTCAAGTCAACAACATACTGTGTTTTGAGGTTTTCTTTACTCTGGTATTCAAGGTAACATCACAGAGCCTGATGATCGATCTACTATCAGGAGACCCTCAATGCGTGATTTGGTATAACCCAACAGCACGTATATTTGGGCTTTGGTAACTCCAGAATGTGTTCGAATTGGCTCATTTCAAATACTTCTCAGCAAATGGATTCTTCCGGGTTTCATCACAGCCCGACATAAACTCATTCTGAAAGCATAGATGCAAGGGGGTTGAGGTTCATTTTCATTATCCATTTCCCTCAGCATTCCCTCCTGCCAACCCACCCTCAGCTTTTCTTATGTGAAAGAAAGAACTTGCATTATATTGGACATCCCAAACCAGTTCGCAACCAGTAGCAGACTCTTGAAACGTAGTCACTGTTGTAATGTAGGAAACACTGTGGCTAATTTACATACAGCAAGCTCCCACTTATGTACATGCATACGAACATAGAGATTAGGAGTAGGAGTAGGCTACTTGGCCCCTTGAGCCTGCTCCGCCATTCAATAAGATCATGGCTGATCTGAACGTAACCTCAACCCCACATTCCTGTCTACTCTTGATGACCTTTCACTCCCTTGTTAATCAAGAATCTATCTCGCTCTGCCTTAAAAATATTCAAAGACTCTGCTTCCATTGCCTTTGAGGAAGGGGGTTCCAAAAACTCTCAGCCCTCTGAGAGAAAAGATTTTTCCTCATCCCTGTCTTAAATGAACAGCCCCTTAATTTTAAATAGTGACACCCTAGTTCTAGATTCTCCCACAAGAGGAAACAGCCATCCTGTCAAGACCCCTCAGGATATTAATAGTTTTAATTAAGTCACAAATGGAGTCCTGGTTTAGTGGTTTAAAAAGTTGATGAAGGTAATGCAGTAGATTTTGCATATATGGACTTTCAAAATGCACTTGATGAAGTACCACACAACAGGCTTATATAGAAAAGTGAAGTACATGGTAGTCAAGGGATGGTGGTAACTTGGTACAAAGTTGGGATAGAATTCAGAGAGTAGCAATGAACAGATACTCTGCTGGCTGGAGGGAAGTGTGTATTGAGGTCCTGCAGGAGTCAGTATAGAATCATAGGGGGTCATTTTAGCTCTTAAAAAACAGATGGATTAGGGTCAGGTGAGATACAAAAACTATTAAAACTTTGACCAGGCCCCAAGCCACCCAATTCTGGGTTTAACAGAGGTTGCACAGAGGGCACTGCGCTGGAATGTCAGCCTCAATTTAGCGCTCAAATCTCTTGAGTGGGACTGTGAACCCATGGCCCACTGACTAGGAGGCGAGTGAGCTTTTTTTCACAAGCTCGTGGGATGTGGACATCGCTGGTAAGGCCAGCATTTATTCTCCATCCCTAGTTTCCCTTGAGAAGGGACTGGCACTGAACAAAGTGAAAGTATTGGTGCTGCTTGTCTGAAGTACAAAATAGAAATGGATCAGCGACAATGGTGGGTGCAGATGAGAGACAAGTGATCCAAACAGTATTAACGACTGTCAGAGGAGGTGTAAGGGTATTCATGGAGACTTCTAATGGCTGTAGAAGAGTTTTCAATCTCAAAACTGCTGTGGAGGATGGACAATAACAAGTTGTGGTGTTTTGAATACAAGCTAAAATATTGTGCATATTGCCAAACCTCCCATTTGTTTAGGATTTGACGCAGTCTCCCACTTGTTGTCTGGGGCAGGAATTAAATCTCATGCCTTTTGAATGCCAGTGAACCTGGCTTTCATTTTTCTCTTGCTCAAAGCCTATAAGCAAAAGAAAATAATGGAGGCATATCCATCCCAGTGTTCATAGCTGGAATGGAAGTACTCTATGAAAACTTTTGACTCTTTAAGGCTTTTGCTACTGCTGGTTTTTCTGAGAGAAGCACCATGGGGTTCTTTTGTTAGACAGTCACGTGGCATATAACAAAATCACAGGGGTGAAGTAGGAAAGGAACATTAAACAGGCAAGACTGAGAAAAGTGAGAAAATACAAAGATTTTAACTCACTCAAAACCCATTAATTTGCACAGAGTTAAAATCAGGCCTGCAAGGGACAGAGAAAACACAGAAATGGAGAGAGAATTGAGAGTGATGCAGAAACAGAAAATAGGGTCAAAGAGAATACAGGGAGTAAATAGAAAGGTAATCAGACAAGACAGGTAGACACAGAGACCAACAATCAGAAGCAGGGAAAGAAATGGTAAATACACTTAGAGAAATGCATAGTACATTACTTTCAAATTCCTCTCAGCTTTGCCTTAGCAGGAACATCAACCTGTTTAAATTTAGAGCACCATGCTGCCCCAGAAATACAAGGTTTGAAGAATTTCAGGTGCTCAGATTCAGCAGTTCTATGCTCAAATCTGACAGTGCAATCTCAAAACCAAGATGCTTTCCCACTCAAACAAAAATCCCCTTTTTATATTTTTCTGTTCAATTGTCCCATGTGATGAACTACTCAGCATGTGTGGTCAGCCATTCAATTTTTATCATCTTTGTTTCACTTGAAATTCTACTTCAGATAAGGACAGCACAAATTTTGTCTTGTTTGTAATGCAACCAACTGGGAGACAAAGCAGACCAGACAGATTCTTGCGCCTTGTGCACAAATAAACCAACAACATCAAATTTAGTCCAGATTTGTTGACCAAGGTTCTTACCACATCTTCAGCTTTGGTATTCTTATGAAAAAAAAAAACAAAGGGGCTTTCCTTTAAAAAAAAAGAAATGGCAATCTATTGCTGTTTTTCAAATCTGTGAATTTATCCACAAATTCAAGGTTATGATTAACAAAACAAGATAAATGATTTCCAACTACTGCTCTGTAGAAAGTACTCAGAGGGATAGAAGTTAGTTTGGGCCCTGTTTTCAGGCCCAAACAGAGAGGCTTGACTCTGGTCTGGAATTGGGCCTCAGGCTTTATTTGAGTGAGTACCCCAGGTGACTCTACCCGTGAGAAGAATGAACTTTGGGCTGTTGGAAACAGCCCTCTGGTGAGTTCTGGGCGGGGATTCGTGTCAAAGCAATGGGAAAGGTGGGTGGCCATTGTAAGTACTGAGAAGTCAGGAAGAGTACTCTGGCTGATGAGGGCTGCTAATGAATCCAAGCAGGCCCATGCTTACCAGGAACAAATCTTATACAGGGGTCCTTCAACAAGCATTGGACCCATAAAAATAGTGCCCATGAAATTAATATAGGACTGATACCTGCAGTTTGGCCACTGGTGAACCCACTGTTAAAGTGGGTATTCTTCACTCCTATTTCATGCACAGAAAAAGGGCCCAATGCACACCAATTTCTACCCCACATTGTTTTATTGTCAGATAATGCAAGCTTACTGCTAATGACTGAAATATACAGATACAACATAAATGCCATTCATGACCTCAGGATAGGAAGGTCACTCAGTTGGATTTCATTGAATAAGGTGTTACTAATGAATAGATGGAATATTTCTCTTTGTCCTAATGTGAAATGTGGGGGATCCCAGTGAAAATGGTGCCATTATATCAGAAGATCAAACTGTAGATACATCTTCTCAGTGGAAATATTCACTTTGAAACTTGTTTTGCTGAATTGATAAGAAAAAAAGACATAATGGTGACTGCTGCTAACTGCATGTTGGAAGCATTGCACAGAGATAAGTAAGGTTAATGGGTTCATTGAGCTTTAAGACTTTCATGATTCACATGGACATCTGTGACTGCAACTGGTCAGAGTACTCAAGTGACCTGACATGAGCAGCTTAAACACCATTGATTGCTTAGCATCCTGTTTGGCTTGCTGTCACTTCATAATGACTCAACATGATTTGCTATCGCTTCCAGATCTTGTTCAGCCTCTGCATTATTTAAGTTAATGTCTTTCATTAAATATGCCAACAATTTTTTTTTCCAAGCCTTGCAGTTATCTGCATTGAACTTCTGCCACGGTTTTCACTGACTTGCCAATTCTTCAGATTCTACTGCTCCCCAGAAACATTGGGCGGAATCATCCCAGGTTTGCGGTAGCGGGCGGGCAAAACAACTTTTACCCACCAGTCGCGTTGGCAGGTTTTCACGCCGTATCATCCCAAACCCGCTACGTTACTTATGCATTCTCGGGAAACACTCTGTTTCCAGGGTGAGCAGGCTCTCATTCACCCACCACATTGTCGCCTCGCTGCTTCATCATGCCAGGCACCAAATTTAAAGTACAGCCGCACTCAGTGCTTCCAGCCCAAGACTGCAGCAAAGAAGACATGGCCCCGAAAGCAAGAAGACTGCAGCCCTTGAGCGCCTTTTGGACGCCATGGAGGCGGGTGTAATATTCTCTACCCCACTCTGGCTGCAGGAGTGGCAGCTACATTACCATTCCGGCTTGGTAGACGGTAGCTGTGGTGATCAGTGTCATTGCTGCACAGAAGAGATTGGCCATCCAGTGCAGATAGAGGATGAATGATCTCATCTGCACAGCCAGGGAATGGCAGCCATCTCATCACTCTAAACTCACTCACTCAAGCCCATCACACATTCACTGGCATCTCACTGCCAGCTCAAGGAACATCACCACCCATTCTCATACACATACCCTCACATGTCCACCTGGCCTCATCTTCTCTGGAGACTGCCTCCTCAGGAATCATCATCTTGAGACCACTTGTACAGATCAACATGTGCTCCCACACACACCCTGAGATACCCCTCTTCCCCAGTACTGCTCTCATCTTGCAGCTTCTTCCCTTGCCTGAGGCCACTACTCCCCCTTTGCCAAGCAAGACCTTACCCTGCAGCCATTGAAAAGCCACCCACATATGGCTGATCTGGTAGATAGAGACCTGCCATGAGCTCTACTAAAAGTGATGTGGTGCTGTCTGTGAAGCCTGGCTCTGATGACTGTGAGTGCTGACCAAACTAAGGTAGGTAAACAAGGAGTCCCAAGTGAAGTGCAGCTCACCAAGTGCATGCCTTATATATGCTGTTGTAAAACATGTTGGCATGTTTATCCAGCAATATAAGCGGATGATCCGGTGGTGTGAGGATGAGTCCGGTGGACAGGCCTTATAATGATATGCTGATGTATTACAATGAGGATTCCAACGTCCGATGGCAGGGAACGCGGCCTGATCACAAACTGGTTTCACGCCATCATGAAACTGATTTTTGGCCTTCTCGCCATATTGTCCGCTCACGGCAGCAAACGACCCCCGACACCGTTGTGTTTTGAAATCTAGTTAGTTTATCTAGTGGATCGAAACGTATCCTTGGGACACCTGTTCACGTCATCTTCTCAATCCAACATCATTCCTCTAATTAGAATCTGTTGATATCTTTCTTTCAGCCAATTCCCAACTAAATCAAAACATTTCCATGGACACTCAGTTGTTCTGTTCATTAAGTCAGCTGCAACTCATCACAGTATGTGTTAACTTGTGCTAACAATGTCAATTTGTCATTAACTGGGCAAGCAAATAACTAAATACTATTACTAAATCCAACAATCTGCCTTGATTTCTTAAAACTAATAATGAGTTCTAGGATGTGAACAGTGTTTTAGAATTAAACTCCAGCAGATCAATGCAGAATTTGTATAAAATCAGTGGTTAAACTAATGCAAGCTAGTCAGTGGAAGATCTCAGAATGTTTTTTCCTTTTGGGCAGAAGTGTTAGTTAGCTCCAAATGTAATATCATCTAGAGACATGGGGCAGAGGGGTGGGGGTTGTTAGGTGGGGGCGGGATAGAGAGGAAAAGGTAGATGAGTTCTAAAGAAGAGCTTAGAAACTGCAGCATTAGATCAAGTGCCCTTGATGCATGGCAGGAATACTTGTAATGTATTGTACAGCCTTTAATTAGACTGAAATGTCCATTGTGTGCAGGGTCCAAATACGAGCTCCACTCTGGTGGACTAAAGGCATCAGGCACACACTATTGGGGGTGTCTCCATTGCATTCCTGGCCCGGAGGTCAATTTATTTCAGTGCACTGATGGCCAGAATTCAACCTCATCACCTCCACTTTTTGTTCCATTATCTCCATGCTCCCCTGTTTCACCTTGAATCCTGGGCAAGCCAGAACTTTCTCCATCCGAATGCTAAAGCAACAAAGCTGAAGCCATCCAATTCAGCTTCCACCTGAAACTTCACGTCAAAGGTATCCACTCCATTACCACCTCTGGCTGCTAACTCAGCCACAGTTGAACCATCCCCATTTATAGTTTAACCCTGGGTTGGGTTTCAAATCCCACAATTGATCCATTAACCTCCATTGCCAGAACATCACATGCCTGTGACTCTTCATTAATCTCTGTGTCACAAGCACCTTCATTCGCCTCTTCACCACTTCAAGGCTTGATTGCTGTCTGTGTTCCTCACCTCAACACAAGTCCCAGCCCATCCAGAAATCCATCTTAATGTCCATCCTGACAAGGTCCCATGCAGTCATCACTAATCTCCGCGTCTCCCAGCACATCAGCTTGAAATCCCTGCTATTGTCATCACACCCCCTCCATGACTGTGTTCCACCTTCTCTCCCTCTGAAATTGTTTCTCACTCATAATCCCATCTTCTTTAGACAGGCATCTCTCCTTAAAGCTCTCGTCTTTCTGCTTCTCTCTTCCTCTAAGATGCTGCTTTGGTCACCTATCCTAAAATCTCCATCTTGGTGTCGGTTTTTGTTTGATTATGCTGCTGTGAAGTGCTTT
Organism: Carcharodon carcharias; assembly: GCF_017639515.1. NCBI lineage: Eukaryota > Metazoa > Chordata > Chondrichthyes > Lamniformes > Lamnidae > Carcharodon > Carcharodon carcharias. Next base: position 121,915,624 of record NC_054475.1, read on the forward strand.
TGGGATGTTTATTTGATTAAAGGTGCTATATAAACGTATGTTGTTCAACACTGCATGGCTTCCATCCCCGGCTGGCCTGACCCTCGAGCAGCCTTCATCCTCTGTGCTGCAGCCACCTGGACTTCTTGTCCTAAATCTCTTTGCCTTGCTGCCCTCCTCTCTTTCAGTTTCAATGTCCTACTTCTTCCTCCTGAGAAAACTTCTCTCTGACTTCCTGCTCAATAGTGTTGTTGAGTCATTATGGCACAGAAGGAGGCCATTCAGCTCACTGAGTCCATGCCAGCTCTATAGAGCAGCCAGTCCCAGTCCCCTGCTAGATCCTTATAAATTGTGTATATTTGTTTCTCCAGCCCCAGTCTTTGTCACCATTGCTGTAACTCTTTGCACTTCTCTAAAAACAAAATTGCATTAATATAGCACCTTTAACATTTTATAACGTCCCAAGCTGCTTCACAGAAGTGTTACCAGTTATATTAGCAATTATTTCTCAGCACTATAGCAACAGGATCTTCTAATTAGCTAGAACTAAAGTTCAGCAGATGCTGTAAATCAAAAAGACAAACTGAAAATGTAGGAAACATTCAGCATGTGTGGAGGGAAAAAGGTAGGGTTAATGCTTCATGTGAATTACTTTTCATCACGACCAGGGGAGATGTTAGAGATTAACTTTATTAATTAAGCCAGCTCTGGAGTGATATGCCGCAGAACGCTGAATGCAAGAAGTGTGCTCACTGCTCCTCTCACAACAGGGCCATTTTAGACAATTTGGTGTGCAAGTGGTTAGGATCTGGAATGCACTGCCTGAGATTATGGTGGAAGCAGATCTTGTTGTGGCTTTCAAGAGAGAATTGGATTTTATCTAAAGAGAAAAATTTGCAAAGCTGCAGGGAAAAGGTGAGGGAGTGGGGCTAGGTGAGTTGTTTTTGCAGAGAGGCAGCACGGAGAGAATGGGCTGAAAGGCCTCTTTCTATGCTGTAACCATTCCATGATTCCATAAAGTGGAGGTGCAATGGCTTGGGCATGTGTCAAGAATGGAAACATCTTTCATGACCTGGAAAACAGAGGGACAAGGAACAGGATGCTGAGAAAGACCAAGAAAGCCCTAGACAGACAATGTCCTGAGTGAGTTATCATGAAAGAAATTAAGGTGACTGAAGTGGCCAGGTTAGTTCAGAATCGACATCAGTGGATTGAATTGTTTAGCTACATTGCTGGTACAAAGCTGGTGGACAGGAGTTTAATAGTTGTCATGCATAAATGCTGTTTATCCAAGGAAAAAAAAAATGATGACCTTACAAACTTTCTCTTTTTTTCTCAGCAGCTCGTGCAGCTGGGTAGACCTTCCTTTCAAAGAACGGAAACCTGATACTGGGGAAAGATGTTAGTTAATGAATCCAGTCAATGCCCAGAAAAACACTGGGAGGAGGAGTTTCATATGAAACTGTACGCAGCTGTCTACGGAATAATCGTTATTCCTGGCTTTTTGGGCAACAGTGTGGCCTTGTGGGTTTTATTTGGAAACATCAAAAGAGAGAAGAAGGCAGTGATATTCATGACAAACCTAGCCATTGCTGACCTGGCACACATGTTGTCCTTGCCCCTGAGAATCTTTTACTACACATTTCATACCTGGCCATTTGGAAAATTCATGTGCTTGTTCTGCTTCTACCTAAAGTTTCTCAACATGTATGCGAGTATCTTATTTTTAGTCTGCATCAGCATCCAGCGCTGTGTATTCCTTATCTGCCCCTTCAAATACAGTAGCTGGAGACGTAGGTATGACGTAGGCCTATGTATTATTGGATGGGTGTTCGTTATCCTCATGTGCCTGCCATTCCCCATGATGCGGAACACGGACACATTCAACAGCACACTTTGTTTTGCATCTCTTCCCATGAAGCATGTCAACCTGGGATCTTCCATAGCTATGCTCATGGCAGCAGAACTCCTGGGTTTTGTGGGGCCCATCATCATCATTATTCTCTGTACCTGGAAGACTGCACAGTCATTAAAGAAGAATAGAATAGTGACCAACAACCAAGGTGGAAGAAGGGCTTTAAAGCTGGTCTTGATGTGTGCAATCGTGTTCCTAGTTTGCTTTGCTCCCTATCATATATTCTTCCTATTGAACCAGCTGACATGGTTAGAAGTCATTACCGACTGCACCATGCAGAAGAATATCCGGATCCTGCATTCAGTGACATTGTGCTTGGCTAGCATGAATGCCTGCTTGGACCCTTGCATCTACTATTTTGTCACTGCTGAGTTCAGAGAGCAGCTTTCACGGACAAGCAGCTTCCTTGTAAGGAGCCGGCACTTGAGCAGAGATAGCACCATGAGTCGATAATCTCCACAATGTTCAGATACATCAGACAAACAATTTGGGATTAGTCCTATCCACTGATCTGTCGTGCAACCATTCACCATTGGGCATTCTAGACATTATTGGATCAGAAGTCATTGTAATGGCACATCTCACAGCGAGTGATGTTTAGCGTACCATTCATTTTCCAGCAATTGTTGATCCATTTCTTCCAAGCTACCAGAAATGCTAACAGCAGAGGCTGCAGTGACCAGCATATATTCACCAGTCATGTTCGAACAATTTCTTACTTCCCTTAAATTGTGTATTTTACTTTACCTGCCAAGCAAAGAGTCAGGATGCATTTTCTACCACATTTACCCACAAGGACAAACGTTTGCATTGCAGCTTTCCTTCAAACACCTGTACAGTGATTGTACCCAATTATTCACAATAGGGATTACCGATGCTTTTCTCAACAACATATTATTGCCCACAACCCACACAAAGGTCTGTAAGCAATGATGCACTCATTCTGGTTGGAAAATGATAGAAATAACAGGTAATAGTGATCATTTCTAAAGGAAAACAAATGGGACTGGTGATATTTGTGCAGGGTATTAATGTGCAATGTGTAGGCTGCAGGTTTTCTGCTTCAGTTCATAAGAGCTCCGAACTGATTCAATGCTGGTGACACTCACAGAGGAGAAAGTCAGTTTTGCACTGTTTAAAGCAGTGTCAAGTATTTTACTCCAAAAGCAAAAAATATTGCTAATTGGAAATCCGACATCTGAAAAATTGAGGATTTAACTTGTTCGCTGGAGCTTTTTTTCATAGTCATGTGTGTTTGGGGTTAAATATGCCTCTACAGTCATAAGGAACTTCCCTCCCATTTGAGGGCATGTAGTTGTGGAAATGAAAATATTCATGTAGCAATGAAATGTTGAAGTAAACCAAAAAATGTAGCTATTTCTAGTTTGCTGAATTGTCTTGCTGTTGCCATTTTGTACCCAGCTAACGAGTGCCAGCATGTCTGATCAATGACACTAGCACAAGCTATTTCGAACCTTGTGCAGAAAGATTCCAGTTCAGCTTGATCGACGAGAAAGTCAGCACACACAATAAAGGGTCAATTCATAACTGCTCCTCCAATAGGAGTACGCCATTTAGCCACTCGAGCATGTTCTAGCATTCATTTCGATCTGTGCTTAAATTTATCAAACTTTGCTTCATGTCCCTTAATACTTCTTGCCTAATAAAAATCTGTTTATCATTGTCTGTGAAATTTTAATTTTTTTTTGAAAAATATACTTTATTCATAAAATATCTGGAAGAACATTCCAAAACATTTCAAAATCACCATCACATAAGTACAATCAGATTCAACTTTTACACATGTATCACAAGGTGCATCAATACAATCAATGAATATTACAATCATTTCAATATGGTCAATGCTGACAATCAGACAACGGGATTGGAGTTATCAACATACATCAGTTTGCACTCTGAGGTGCTTCAATACAATTGTAATACAATTAGTATTCAATGCATACATTCATTTTGAGCTGTAGAGCCTGAGGGGCTCTCAACAGTTCCCAGCCTCTCGGTGCACTGTTGCAGAAAGGTCTTAGACAGCGACCTTTCCCCATTGCGCCTTTGCAGCGGCCGCCCCAAGCTTTTGTGCGTCCCTCAGCACGTAGTCCTGGACTTTGGAATGTGCCAGTCTGCAACACTCGATCAGGGACAACTCTTTGTGCTGGAAGACCAACAAGTTTCGGGCAGACCAAAGAGCATCTTTCACCAAGTTGGTGATCCTCCAGCTGCAGGTGATGTTTGTCTCGGTATGTGTTTCCCTGGGAACAGCCCGTAGAGCACAGTGTCCTGTGTCACAGAACTGTTGGGATGAATCTCAACAGAAACTACTGCATCTCTCTCCAGACCTTCTTTGCAAAGGCACAATCCACAAGGAGGTGAACAATGGTCTCGTCCCCACCACAGCCACCTCGAGGGCAACATGCAGAGGGGGTGAGATTCCTGGCGTGTTGGAAGGATCTGACGGGGAGGGCCTGTCTCACCACCAGCCAAGCTACGTCTTGGTGCTTGTTGGGAAGTTCTGGCAATGAGGCATTCTGCCAAATGACTTTGACAGTCTGCTTGGGAAACCATCCCACAGGATCCACCCTTTCCTTTTCCCGCAGGGCCTCTAAGACGTTACGTGCCGACCACTGCCTGGTAGACTTGTGGTCACTGTCCTAGAAATTTTAATTGACGCATTATGTCATCTCAGATGCAGCATCTCCCTCACCTCCAGCCTGAATATGTGTAATACAGTTCAGTTGCACTCTGCACATTACAGTAAATTACAAAAGACTTGTGTTTGCTTAAGAACATGATCTGTAATTGACTCCACCAATAATTTCAAAAGTTCAGACCAATTACAGCTGGTAGCCTTAAAATGGACTTTAGCGGCAGAATGATACATTGCAGTTGATAGTACAATGTTCCTGCTTAATATTATTAAACAGCAAAGCCTCTGATTTGCTGTGAGCCACATCACATGATATACATTGGTGTATATTATATAGAAAAGTTTTAATTTTATATTTTGTGCATCGCACATGAAACATTTTTATTTACAAAAGGAAAGCCACTTGTTTTCTAATAATGCTAACCAAGTGAAAAACAACTTCCCTCCAATTTGACATTAGAATATAATTAATTACAGTAATGAGACCTGGTGCTTTAAAGGAAATAGTTCAGTTTACATGCACGTTACTGTTACTGTCACTGTCACTGTCTGCAGCTCAGCAGGGACAATGGGGCCCAGTGAATTCACTTCACGGTTGTCAGTTCTCATCCAGCCTGGCTGCTACAGTCATCAATATTCAATTCAGCGACTGAACATTGTCTGCCCAGTCTTCCTCTCTATACAGGACTATGAAAGGTATTCCATCTGTTTCCCTTCTTGACATTGGCCCAAACCATCACAGTCATCTTTCTTGTATCTTCTGCCATTTCTTGTCCGAGCCACGTTTTGACCATATGATTCTTCATTCCTTCAACCTGCAATCCTCCTAGTGTCCGTGACATTTCTGCTGTTGGTATCTTTGTTTGTCAATTCCTTAATGTTCCAAACTCTGATGCACATGACAGGATAAGCATTGCTTCACAAATCAAATACCTTTTCATAGCCTGATCAATCTTCCAAAACAACGGAAACAATTATTTTAATGCTTTCTTCCTAAGTCCCATTCTCTCACACTAGCCCACCGAGGTGTGATAACTTTTCCACCTTTTCCAGATGCTGAATAATATATTGTGCATAAAATGCAATGGAAGAGTCTTGAGTCTGTTAAATATAAACAACTTTAACTTCCCTGCCTTGTGACAATGAGAAACTTATACAATTTAGCTGTTAAAGTAGTCTTTTGAGTATGTGGAAATCTCTGCACCACATTTAGAACAATTTTTGGTTGCATATTTTAAATTTTAAAATGTAGCAAAGTGTCAAAAGACTGCTACCTTAGGGGGAAAAAAACTCTCCCTCGGACCAATATAATACTACCGTTATGGACTGTGAAGATGCCGAATCCAGAAACTGATCCCACCCAAACTTCCTCAACACACAGACTGTGACAGTTAAGTGCCAATAGTGATATTTCTTATTGAGATTGTGACCTTTCCAGAGCCCTAGCATGTCAGAAGGGCAGGTAGTCCTATTCTTTCACTTTGATCTCTGCAAAGAATCACACACTCTTAGTTTGGCAAAAAATATGCCTGAATAATAAATATGAGTTGCATTTTCCTTTACAATTCAGTTCACTTTTTTTTTAAAGAGTTATGTACCTTCAGAAAGTTCCTCATTTAGTCTGTATCCTCCATTGTTCAGGTATTACCTTTCAGGTGTCATACAGCCACATTTACAAATTTCAGTGGCACCTTCAAAATAAAAGAGACCACGCCTTATTTCCACCCCTCCATCATTTTCACGTGGTCCATCACTGGCACTTTCCTTTCCTTCCTTAACCTCTCAGTCTCGATTTCTGGTGATAGACTGTCCACCAATATCCATTACAAGCCTACCGACTCCCACAGCTACCTTGACTACAGCTCCTCACAACCCGCTTCCTGTAAGGGCTCCATCCCATTCTCTCAGTTCCTTCACCTCCGTCACATCTGTTCTGATGATGCCACTTTCAAAAATAGTTCCTCTGACATGTCCTCCTTCCTTAATCAAGGTTTTCCACCCATGGTGGTTGACAGGGCCCTCAACCGTGTCCGGCCCACCTACCGCGCATCAACCCTCACACCTTCCTCTCCCTCCCTGAACCATGATAGGGTCCCCCTTGTCCTCACTTATCACCCCACCAGCCTCCGCATTCAAAGGACCATCCTCCGCCATTTCCGCCAACTCCAGCATGATGCCACCACCAAACACACCTTCCCTTCACCACCCCGGCAGCATTCCGCAGGGATTGTTCCCTCCGGGACACCCTGGTCCACTCCTCCATCATGCTCTACACCTCAAACCCCTCCCACAGCATCTTCCCATGCAACCGCAGAAGGTGCAACACCTACCCCTTTACTTCCCCCCTCCTTACCGTCCAACGGCCCAAATACTCCTTTCAAGTGAAGCAGCATTTCACTTGCACTTCCCTCAATTTAGTCTACTGCATTCGCTGCTCCCAATGTGGTTTTCTACATTGGAGAGACCAAACGCAGACTGAGTGACCACTCTGCGGAACACCTTCGGTCTGTCCGCAAGCATGACCCAGACCTCCCTGTCGCTTGCCATTTCAACACACTACCCTGCTCTCATGCCCACATGTCCATCCTTGGCCTGCTGCATTGTTCCAGTGAAACTCAACGCAAACTGGCGGAAAATCACCTCATTTTCCGACTAGGTACTTTACAGCCTTCTGGACTGAATATTGAATTCAACAACTTTAGATCATGAACTCTCTCCTCCTTCCCCACCCTCTTTCCGATCCCCCTTTTTCCAATAATTTATATATATTTTTCTTTTCCCACCTATTTCCATTATTTTTAAATGTATTTCCATCCATTGTTTTATCTCTACCTTTTAGCCTATTTCAATTCCACACCCCTCCCACCCCACCCACCCCACCCCCACTAGGGCTATCTGTTCCTTGCTCGTCCTGCAATCCACTCTTAATGTCTCCATTAGCACATTTCTTAGCTAATATCACCATCGTCAACACCTCTTTGTCCTTTTGTCTGTGACATTTTTTGGCAATCTCCACCTATCTCTGGCTCTCTATCCAGCTCTGCTTGTCCCCCCCCCCACCCCCTTAAGCTTATATTTCATCTCTTTTCTATTTTTCCTTAGTTCTGATGAAGAGTCATTCGGATTCGAAACATTAACTGTATTCCTCTCTACAGATGCTGTCAGACCTGCTGAGTTTTTCCAGGTATTTTTATTTTTGCTTTTGTAACCCTTATTTCCTGCTGATTTACTCGAACCTTGAGAAGGAACTGAGGATTTGCAAACAGTTGCCAATCTACAAAGAAACCTCTTCAAGAGAAATTAACTTCTAATTGACCTCAGTATCCTTACAGGGACTAGTTAACATAACCACAGAACATCCATAGTAACGTTACATGGTAAGCTCCAGTCCTTATAAATCCTCTGTGAGCAACAACAAATATGCATTCCCATTGCACTATTAGCCCAAAAAAGAGAAAATCAATGAGCCTGATTCATGGAATTTTCAGGAGAAGCAGGTCAATCTAAAATATCCAGGGAGAGCTACAACTGCCAGTAATAAATTGGGACATACAATCATTGGAATGACACCCTCAACCAGCAATAGAAACACAGCTCAATTCAGACAGTTGTGGATGTGTGTTAGGCTAGTTGTAGCAATAACCTAGAGGCTATTTCATTACAGTTGCATTGCACTGTGATCCTAAATACAGACTTCTGTAGTATGGCTGATGAAATATCTTTTGCTTGCATGGAAGTGCATTCATCAGAGTCACCATACTATTCCAGATGTAGTAAGAAGTGACATGTCTACTGATCTATGTCAGCACTGCACCTCTGCAGCTGGTTTTGTGAATTAAATTTTCCTGCAGTGAAACTATCTGTGCAATATTGATTTCTATAATTGCATCACATAACACCTGTTCACAGCCTATCCTCTAAGCTGCCTATTTCCTGTGTCCTGCTTTCTTCACCCATCACACTTTGTTGATAAACTCTCCCAATTCTTATCAATGGTCGACCCTCTAACTCAGCATGAGTATTACAGGATATCCTGCTGGTATAACTGAAAATCACACAAAGTTATCACTTGGTGTTCTACTTGCAGAAGCTGCGAGTGAAGTGATGAGGTGAGGGGAAGAAGAAGAGTGCAAAACCGGCATTAGATTTCAGGCTCGCCCCTCTTGTCTCTCAATGGCTGGATTGCTGGTGAAGGCAGTGGTAGGAGCTGCACAAAAATAAGAAATGTTTTGATATCTATATTTACAACAGCATTGAGCTTTAACAGTGGGAATCAATATTCCAATAAGTTTCCAATAAGCAAACTTTTGTGAAGAACTGCTAGTGGGAATCAGTAACAGGAAATCAAGATAGCATTTGTTTACAGTTTGTGATTTCCCCTTTATGGATCTTTCAAAATTCTGCATAGCGCAAGTTCTATGAACACTTATTGTGAAAAGAAATGACACCTGTAGATGGCCAAGTAAGAATCAATGCAAACCAGCTGAGATACAAACACCCTCAATAACTATTTGTGTGTATTGAGGGTCAAGGAGGGGAATTATCCCCAATATCCTGGCCAATCTTTATCCCTCAAACAACATCAAGAAAGCAGATTATCTGGTCATTGTCACATTGTTGAACATGAAAACTCACTGTCTGCAAATTGGCTGCTGAAGTCAAGTGTTGCAACAGTGTTGATATTTCAAAACTAGCTTAATTGGCTGTAAAACACTGGGATGTCCTGAAGTCATGAACCATGCTATATGCATACAGGTCTTTCTTTCTTTCATAGAATCTGACAGCACAGAAAGAGGCCACTCAGTCCACTTTGTTGTCCAATTAATTCCACTCCCCCCATACCCCTACATGTTTTCCTTTTCAAGGACATATCCAAATCCCTTTTGAAAGCTACTGCTGAAATTACTTGCGCCACCCTTTCAAGCATTGCAGATCATAACAACATGTTGCACAAAAGAATTTCTTCTCATCTGCCCTCTGGTTCTTTTCTCAATGACCTTAAATCTGTACCACTGGCAACCAAACCAGCTATCAATGGAAATGTTTCTCTGGAGTGTAACTAGGGCTACTGATTTACAGTGAAGGTAAATTCCATGTGGGATTCTAAAATGTCACTGTTTTGAAGGTCACTTTGTAGTTTTGTTTACTGGCTTGGGACGTCGCAACAAGTCAAATTATGTTTTCAATGATATGGAATTCCCCAATTTTCAATGCTGTTTTGGGGATCATATTCCATGATTCAATTTATTTTCCTTTGAAAGCCACAAATCAGCAATCTTGGATATAATTTCAATTGTAAAACAAAAACTTGCATTTAGATAGTATCTTATATTGATATTATCTCATACATCCCAAAGCACTTTTCAGCCTATGAAGTTCTCTTGAAGTATACTAGGAAATGCAACAGCTAATTTCTGCACAGTAAGCTCACACAAATAGCAATATGATAACAAGCAGATGACCTGATTTAGTGGCATTGGTTGAGGAATGAATATTGGCCAAAACACCAGCCACACTCCCCTGCTCTTCTTTGATGAGATCTTTAATGGCCACCTGAGAGGACAAACAGGACTTTGGATTAACACGCCATCCAAAAGGTGGCACCTATGATGGAAATTTCAACTTAGATTTTGTCTTCTTGTCCCTGGAGTGTGGAACAAACCTACAACTGTCTAACTCAGATGCAAGACTGCTACCAACTGAGTCACAGCCGACACCAGCTGCAACTCCAGGTAGCATGATATTCTTGCTGTAGATACTCAGCTATGACATGTGTCTATAAAATACTGACTTAGAGATTCTGTTGCATAGTTCACTGAGACCATTTAAAATAAGCTAATGGTTTTAAAGCTAATTCTGTAGTTTGGTACAAAAAGTATTTGATGAGTAACTGTTCAGTGGGAAAGTCTGTCTGTATCGCTGCTTTGTAAATGCTGTCTGCTGTAATAAATGCTGATTCTTCTTGATGAGCACAAGCAACTCTTCAGTTGATTTATTTTGCCACCGTTAGGCTGCTGAAACATAGAAGCAGAAATTCATATGAGCTATATCATCATCTGAAATGTTATTGCAATCATACCAAAATTCCCCTCCACACAATTTTAACAGTAGCCTCAGCCTGTTTATTTAAATGTCACCAACAAAATAGCAGAAGCACTTGATGCAAACACGTCAACATTTATGTGATACATTACCGGGAATAATAATGTGGTTTAGATTTTGACTGTTTTACACGGTTTTACAAAATGTCTGATTTTTGCAAAAATAGTGAATATACAAACCCATTTCAATTGAAAAGGTTAACAAAAAAAAGCACAAATTCAAAAAGTGTTTTTTTTGTTTTTGTTCTTCTTTCCCCACCAATGCTGTACCTCAGTTTAATATTTGGTAATGCTGTCTTTATTCGGCTCCTTATTATGTATGGGACATTGATGTAGTGGATATCTGTATGGAAATATGCTGGACAGCATCAAACCTGAGAATGTAAAATCTTACAGCACAGAAGGAGGCCATTGAGCCCATCGTGTCTGTACCAGCTCTTTGAAAGAATTTTCCAAACATTGTAGACCCACTCCATTGCTCTTTCCCATAGCCCAGCATTTTTTTTCACTTATAAGTATTTATCCAATTTCTTTTTGAAAGTTATCATTTAATCTGCTGCTACCATCCTTTCTGACAAGCATCCACATCATAAACAAGTGATTGAGTAAAATAAATTCTCTGTATTTCTCTCCTGTCTTTTTGCCAATTAAACCTATGCTCTTTGGCACTGACTCTCCTACCAGCAGAAACAGGTTTTCCCTATTTAATCCATCAAAAACTCCTCAGAACACTAAACACTACATTAAATTTTCCCTTAAACTAGTTTGCCCTAAAGAGAGTAATCTCAGCTTCTCTCTACATAACAGAATTACATGTTTTGATTTACAATATTTAACTTATAAAATGAATTAGGGCATGTCATCTTTGAAGATCCTGCCCCCAAATTTGAACTTGATGCATTATTAAACTCTCTGTGAGACTACTCACTCATAGCCAGTGGTGGTGTAGTAATATTACTGGACCAGTAAGCCAAAAGCCCAGCCAATCTTCTGGGAGCATGGGTTCAAATCCCATCATGGCAGCTGGTGGAATTTAAATTATTAATGACTTACAAAATCTGAAACTAAGAGCTAGTCTCAGTAATGGTGATTATGAAACTATCATCAATTGCTGCAAAATTAAAACCTGAGATTTTGCCCTTTAGGGAAAGAAATTTGCCACTTTTAGCTTGTATGGCACATAATTGACTCCAGATCTACAGCAATGTGGTTGACTCTTAGCTGCCCTTGGAAGTGGCCTAGCAAGCCATTTAGTCCAAGGGCAATTAAGGATGGGCAACAAATGCTGGCCTTGGCAGCGACACCCACATTCCCATGAAAGAATTTTTAAAAATTCACTGCCAAATCTGTCTGGACCACAGTAGGCACTATCGGGCCTTGCTCTTGCTTGCTGAAACTCCTCACCATCATCCTGGAATGCAAAGATAACCCTGCAAACCATTTTCTTAAACACCTCTCCCCTGTCTCCTCAACCCTCACTCCTAACACTAACTGCGAGGAGTTCTTGACTTCTTTGTCACAAAGATTAAGACCATATGTTCAGATGCTTCAGCTGCTGGTCTCCCTTCCATTAGCCCACCAGGAGAAACTTCCTCTTAAAGTTGCCCCCTGTCCAGCCCTGAACTTGAATCTTTCTTTAATTTTTCACCCATTTCCCTCATACCTTATCTGAGCTCACCTTGTCCACAAGATCCAGTTTCTGCTCCCTAGATCCTAGCCACTAAACTGTTGATCACCCAACTTCCTTTCCTAGCTCCCATGTTAGCCAATTGTTAACAGTTCCCTTTCTCTTCAGGTGCTATCCCGCTCTTTTAAATCTGCCGTCATCATCCTCTCCTAAAAAAAAACCCCTTTATCCCATTGTCCTTTCAATCTATAACCCCATCTCCAACCCCCCTTTCCTCTTCAAAGTTCTTGAATTTGTTATCACCTCCCAAATCTATTCCCGTCTTTCCTAGAACTCAATTTTGAATATTTCCAATCAGATTTCCATCCTTGTTACAGTACTGAAAAGTAAATCAAAGACACAAAATGATATCCTATGTGACAATGACAAAGATAAGCATTCTCTCTTTATTCTTCTTGGCCTGTCTGAAGGCTTTGACATGGTTAGCCACACCATTCTGCTCCACAGCTCTCCACTGTCATCCAGTGGAATAGGTGGGACTGCTCTCACCTGGTTCTGTTCTCATCAGTTTATAAGAGTACCACTTGCAATAGCTTCTCTTCCCACTCCAATACCGTTACCTCTGGTATCCTCTAAGGATCTATCCTTGGCCCCTCCTATTTCTCATCTTCATGTTGCTGCTTGGTGACATCATCTAAAAGCACCGTGTTAGTTTTCACATGTACACTGACGACATCCAGCTCTACCTCACCACCATGTTTCTCGAATTCTCCACTGCTGCTAAATTATCATACTGTTTATCTGACATCCAATACTGGATGAGCAGAAATCTCTGCCAATTAAATATTGGGAAGTCTGAAGCTATTTTCTTCAGTCCCCGTTCTAAACTCTATTCCCTAGCTACTGACTCCATCCCTCTCCCTGGCAGCTGTCTGAGAAAACAAAGACATTTAGCAACCTTGGTGGAATATTTGACCCAAGATGAACTTCCAAACACAAATCCATGCTATCACCAAGGTTGCCTAATTCCATTTCCATAATATTCCCCTCATTCATGCTTCTGTTACCTCCAGATTTGCCTATTCCAATGGACTTCTGGCTGGCCTCCCAAATACCACTCTTCATAAACTTGAGCTCATTCAAAAGCCTGCTGCCCATGTCATAACATACACTAAGTCCTGTTCATATATTCTCCACTGTGTTCCCTGAATAACATTGGCTACCCAAGGTTGGTGATGTCCACCTATCAGTTCTTCGCTGCATGTTTGTTGATGTCCTCCATTATGGGCCTTGACCTTTCATTTATGTTGCTTAGCACTCTATCTTGTCACAAATGAAAATATACTAATTTTAGTCCCTTCCAGGTTTTTTTTTCTGGCAAGCTCACAGAAGATGGACACTGGAATCCACTTGGTCTTATTATACACAAGTGGCTGTTAAGTAATAAATGTGTTTACAAATGGGAAAAAAAAGCTTTAGTGAGTGCCAAGCCCGCTTCATAGTAATGTAAAGCATTGTAGCGCAGTGCTACGGTTGCTTGGTTAATTAGGTTGGTGAGCTGGTAGTTGGGTTCAAGCCCTTATGGTGTGTGGATGTATCAGAGTCAATTCCTGTACTGCCACATGTTTTTTTTTTCCATCTAATCTGTGGTTCTGTGCGATGGTCATTAAAAACTTCTATATTATTTGGAGTTCAGTCAACAGAGTCCAGGTGAAGCAGCATTGATTTTAAAATTCTAATCCTTGTTTTCAAATCCTTCCATGGCCTAATCTCTCCCTATCTCTTGCAGCTCCACGACCCTCTGAGATATCTATGCTCATCTATTTCTGGCCTCTTAAGCATCCTCAATTTTAATTGCTTCATCATTGGCCACGTGCCTTCAGCTGCCTAGGCCCCAAGCTCTGGAATTCCATTTCTAAACCTCTCTGCCTGTATGCCTCTCTTTCTTTCTTTGAGCTGCTTCTTGAAACCTACCTCTTCGAGCAAGCTTTTGGTCACCTGCCTTTAAGACTCCTTAACTAACTCGGTGTCAAATTTTGTGTTATAATGTGCCTGTGACACAGCTTGGCATGTTTTATGACATTAAAGGAGCTATATACATATAAGTTGCTGCTGTTAAAATTCAGCAACAGAACTGGAGAAGGCCTTGCCTTGTACAATCCCCATGACTGTTCAGTATGAATGTATATGGAAACAGCAACAACTCAATCATGTGTCTTGGTAACAAAGAAGGAATGTTGGTGACCTCACTGAAATGCCAGTGACTAAAGCTTTTGCATACCTGGGGTACAGACTGTGTTTGGGAACACTCCAGGATGCAGATCAGATTCAGATCCGCGGAGTCTTCCACTGTCTGGGGCTCAGCTGTGAACTTTAGAATGCTTCATGCCTCTCTGGTGCCTGATATTCAAAACGTGGTGAACTACTATCACCAAACAGCCTACATATAGGCCAAGGAAGACCAATGCCCACCATTAGGAATCCATACTCCTATGTCCCATGCAAGACCGCCAGTGTAGATGGCCGCAAGTCACTAAACCGCTAAACAAAAAGTTAGTAGTTTGCAGCATTCAGTCTCAGCAGCCAGACACCTATCTTGAGATACTAAAATGCTTGTTGCATCAGAAAATAGATTTACACACAGCTGAACCCACCCACCCACACTCCCACACTTTGACCTTTAAGAAAGGCCAACTGAAGTGTATCTGAATCTTGGTTACAAAGTGTACTAAACATGTTGTTTGTTGGGCAAAGACTGGGTGATAGAAGCTGTTGGGGAGAGAGCTGAAAGAGGAAACTAAAGTGAAGGCTTTGTGAAGAAATCAGGTCAAATGGAGGAGAGACAGAACTAGAAAGGGAGAGAGCTGTTTGGAGAAAAAGGGCTCTTAGTTTGCATAAACCCTAGTTTGAATTTAAGGAGCCTTCACTGAGTTAGCATGAGGTGATCTCAAGTATAACTTTGTTTTCATGTACTGCAATGTCAGCTCTCACTTCCAATGACAAGCATGTGATTGGCTTAGGAGCAAGAACGTGGCTGTGCCTGGAATTATGCTATTAGGAAAACAAATGCATACATAGCTCTACCCCAGCAGAGAATTGATGTAGACCTTCCTCGTACCATCTAGCACAATGGCAAGCAAATAGTTCACCGTCTTGTTATTTGGGAAAATGGATTCAGAGTCAGCTGCCAAAGGCTACACCTTCCTCCCAGCAGTCCATCACATGATCAAATAATGTCCAAACTAAACATCACAATGAGCACTACTTGCATAGCAAACTATCAACAGTACACTTAAATAAAACCCAATTAGCTCAGTGTAGTACTGCTGCTTGGAGAAGCAACTACAAGTTGTGTTCAACTAATCTAATATGGCTGCTTTTCTGAAATGGGGCCAAAATTATTTAATATTGCTGAAAAAAGAGACATGTCTAAGATTTTCGTCTTGCACCCATCAGGACATTCGCAAGAATACCAATATAAGGGGAAGACAACAATTTATGCTGCATGTGAAGAGAGTGCCAATTGATTGGCAAGTGGTGTTGCCATGGAAAATGCACCACTGATGGTGACTGACAGTTAACTGCCAAGCAATGTTTGAAATTTAAACTTGCCAACCAATCAGCGCTCTCTACACATGAAGTATAAATTGTTGTTGTGATCACTCAATGGAGCAGAAAGGTTTCAACAAGGAACAATTATACTTTATCACAGGGAGCTTTTCAGGTGCTACAAGCTCGATCAGGACTCTCGTCAGGAAGCTGCACCCTCCAGATTGCCCATGCTTAGGTCTCACTGGTTAGAGACTTAACAGAACATCACATGACCCCTGATAAACAGCAGGAGGGTCTATACCCTAAGTTACCACATTTCCTCCGCCTTTAGATTTTTACAATTTCTATTAATAGGGAAACATTTGAATATCCAACAACATATACATATATACAATTTCAGGTGATTAAAGATAAAGTCTCTGAGATGCTCTTCTTATATGGCCAGAGTGGCGTAGCTCTACCACTGGAGGTTCCTCAACAGAATCGACAAGATCTGGAACTGCAGCATGAGGCAGATCCTCAGAACGTGGAAGTTCAGGGTTTGGTAACTCTAGAGACATTAGGCATGTGTATTCTAGGTCAATCGGTCACCTCAGGAATTGACGGTTGGATGTTAATCACAGGTGGGATAGTTGGCTGTTAGAATGTCTCTCTGGCACAAATATGGTCTACGTGCTCACAGACTATTCTGTCTCCCACTTGTACTTAGAAAAGAAAGATAATGGACCAGTATCTGAGACAATGGTTCCAGGAACTCAACAAGGTCAACTGCTGAAATTTTGCACGAGTACTGTGTCACCTACACTGAGTGTGCAAGCTTTGCTGTGTATGTGTAGTTCAATTTTTGATTACTCTGATTACGCTCTACCTTCCCCTCTAAATTTGGAAACACCAGATGTAACCGTGTATGTAGGCAGTGTTTCTTCAGTAATGCGGATGGTGTTGAGCCTGTAGTCAAATGTTGTGTTGTATGATAACTGAAAAGAAACTGGAAAATTCAAGATGCCAGAGTGCCTTCTGATAGCTTTTTCATAGCAGACTTAAAAGTTTGTACAGCCCTCTCGGCTGGGCCATTGGAAGAGGGATGGTAGGGTGCTGGTTTAATAGTCTGATTTCATTCAGATTCATAAATTTCTGTAACTCTGTGCTGCTAAAAGCAATGCCATTATCTGAATCGACAATTTCATGTAGGCCATGTATGCTGAAACTGTGACGTAGCTTCTCGATAGTTGCGACGTTGGCGACTTGACTTCATACACATCCATCAATTTGGAATGTGCATCTACAATTAACAAGAACATGGTACCTCAGAATAGTCCTATGTGATCGATATGTAATCGAACCCAGGGTGGACCAGGCCACTCCCACAGATGCAGGGGAGCTGGAACAGGCAACTTCTGTTGCTGCTGACAGTGGAGACAGTGCTTGACCAAGTTTTCAATATCTCCATCAATGCCTGGCCATCATAAATGGCTTCGTGCAAGCATTTTCATTTTTGATACGGAGTTCTGACAAGAGCAGCTCTCTGCTTTGTGGTGGGACCATCACTCTTGACTCCCACAACAAAATCCCACCTTGGTAGCTCAGTTCCATCTGTCTGTCATGGAATAGTCTCAATTCTTCAGATGCGGGTAAGTTTGATCATTCTTTTAAGATAAAGTCTCTGACTTTCGATAATATTGGATCTCTATTTGTCCAATTTCTGATTTGCTTCGCACACACAGGCAAAGAATCTAAGTTCAATAATAGCACTAATTCCTGCGGAACAGGAGTATGCACAATACTGTCTGGCAATGGGAGATAACTGAGTATATCTGCATTTGCAATGTGTAGGCCAGGGCGGTACATAAAAGTATACTCGTATGCAGATAATCTCAGAGTTCATCATTGTATTCTTGCTGATGCTATTGGCGGAATGGCCTTGTCCTCGCTGAATAAACCCATTAATGGTTTATGGTCCAACACAATGGTGAAATGTTGTCCATGCAGGTACTAGTGGAATTTCTTCACCCCGGATACCACCAATAAACCTTCATTTTCTAGCTGGGAATAGCCCTTCTTGGCTGTGGGGATGGTTCTCAAGATATAGCCTTTCAGAGCCATTTTCCATTTTATGGAATAACACAGCTCCCACTCCATAGGGAGAGGCATCACATGTTAATATCAGTTCTTTGATGGGTTGTAGTGTGCCAATAGACATGACGAATACAACAGTTCATTTGCTTTCACAATGGCTTCTTCCTGTTGTGGCCCCCAAAGCCAACAGTGGTTCTGTTTTAGTAATGAGTGTAAAGGTGCCAACACAGTTGATAGATTTGGGAAGAAGTGGCTATAGTAATTGATCATGCTCAGAAAGGACTTGAGTTCTGTTACATTGGATGGTGATGGCTCACCTTTTATTGCCTGGACCTTTTCTTCTACCGGGTGTCGGCCCATAGCAATCACCCTGTGGTCTAGATAAGTAGCTTCTGGTGCATTTTCCTTCTTTAATTATACATCGGCTTCCATGAACCTCCTTAGCACCTCCTCCAGGTTGGTCAAATGTTCTGTCTCGGTTAACCCCATGATGAGGACATCATCTAGATGTACAATTACTCATGGGAGTCCCCATTGTTTTCTGGAAGATGGGGGACACAAACGAGACCCCGAAGGGTAGATGGTTGTACTGATAGAGACCCTTGTATAATGGTTACGTGCTCCCTCAATGTGCTATCAAGCTCTAGTTGATGGTAAGCGTAATTCATATCCAATTTGCCTCCAGCCACTTTTGCATATAAGTAATCTATCCTTAGGATAGGGTACTTGTCTAGTTTGGCTGCCTTATTTATAGCCTCCACAGATGCGCATGGTGCGTTCGGGCTTAACCACCAGAACTATGGGTGCAGCCATTCCTAGAATTGAACATGTTGGATAATGCCCAGCTTTTCTAACTGGCACAGCTCCTTATCAGCCTTTTCTTTCAATGTTTAAGACACAGGTCTTGCCTTAAAGAAGCGAAGTGTTGCCCGTGGCTCCACATGTACCTCGGCCTACATGCCTTTTAACTTCCCTAGTTCATCTCGAAAAGCCATGTTGTATTTTCTTATAGGTTCTGGAGCTCCATCAGATTTGAGGTGAAATATCTCAGGCTAGTCAAGCTTGATCTTCTGTAGCCAGTCTCAGCTTAAAAGACTGGGCCCTCCTCCTTTCACAGTTATTATAGGCAGCTGGGCTGTTTGTTGCTTGTAAGAAACTGGTAGTTTGGCGATGAGCTTTACCTGAATGGATTCTCCTGTATATGTCCTTAATTTAGTGGTTGATCGCTCCAGATTTATTGGCTATCTGTCTTCATTAAGACACCAGAAAGTATGCTCTCCCACCATCGTAATTGAGGCACCTGTATCCACCTCCATTATTAGTGGCTTCTCATTAACTTGCATTGTCATGGTGATAGGTTCAATTTTCACAGCGGTTACGTTATACAGGGAAAAATATCAGTGTCGGCAGCTTCAGGTTCTGCTGCGTTTTTTAATTCAATCATGTTGGTTTGCTGCTTTACGGGCTGCTTCAGCTTTGCCCAGCATTCCTTACTATATCACCTTTCTAATGGCAGTAATGACATTCTGCCTCCTTGAATTTACAGGTGTCCGGTCTGTGGTCACCCCAAAATCTATAACAGATTAATCTCGGAGACGCTGCTGAAATGTTTCTACTCGGCTTTTTCATGCTTCCCACTGCAGACATTGCCTCCCACTTCGATGCTGTGGGTCTGGTTTGTGCCCCACGCTTGGCAGTAGGTTTTCGCCCCACAGGAAGAACAGCGCCATGTTGTATGTGTTGCAAAGCCTGTGAGTGTCTCGCAGCACTTTCCTTGATAAGGGAGATTTCTAGGGCGCGCTTAAAGTCGATGTCGACCTCAGCGAGTAAACGGTGCTGAATGGCATCATCCTTAACTCCACAAACTAATCGGTCCCACAGCACATCACTTGAGTGCATCCCCGAAGTCACAATGTTCTGTTAACTGCTTGAGGTTCGCTACATAGGTTGCGATGGACTGTCTCAGGCCTTAACTCTGGAATTAAATTTAAAATGCTGCATTATTACGGATGGCTTTGACTGTAAGTGCACTTTCATGAGGTCCACTAATTCATTATAGGACTTAGACTTGGGCGCACTCGGGACCGTCAGGCTGCGAATGAGATTGTATGTTTTACTGGGTGGCTTTCTGCTTTTCCTCTGTGGTAATTTCGTTTGCTATGAATAAAATCCAACACTCTCTACATACTGGCTCCACCCCTCTGTAGTCGCAGCATATGGATTGATTCTGCCGAAGAGTGGCAAGACTGGTGAGTCATCTTTCCTTAGAATTCGATGCACTCACAGTAATAGGGTGAGGCGCAGAGTCAGAGCTAATTTTACTCTCGTCATCAAATGTAATGACTTGACAGAGCAGACAGGTTTCAACAAGAAGCAGCTAAACTTTATTACAGAGAGCTTTTCAAGTGCTACACACTCAATCAAGACTCTTGTCAGGAAGCCCCACCCTCCCCCAAATTGCCTGCACATAGGACTCACTGATTGGAGCCTTAACAGAACATCACATAAGTTCTGTTCTGTTGAAGGGTCATTTGGACTCGAAACGTTAACTGTGTTCCTCTCCGCAGATGCTGCCAGACCTGCTGAGTTTTTCCAGGTATTTTTGTTTTTGTTTTGGATTTCCAGCATCCGCAGTTTTTTGCTTTTATCACGTAACCCCTGATAGACAGCAGGAGGCGCTATACCCTCAGTTACCACAGTTGTCTTCCCTTTATATTGGTATTTCTTGCAAATGTCCTGATGAGTGCAAAACAAAAAGCTGAGACATGTCTTTTTTTTCAGCAATACTCAAGTTCTGTACTACAGTACGACTAATTATTTAATAGACCTGAACCAGTTGCCAGACTAGGCAGTGCCTGCCCAGGATGTGAAGTGCTCCATTTCCCAACAAGAATATTTCTCACCTTGATGAACACAAACTATAACAGTGCAAATTTAAAAATGGGAGCAAGAGAGAAGAGAATTTAAAAGGAACCAGTTAGAAAGCAACATTAAGCTGCCTGCAGCGGAGACTGAAAGAAGGGCTTTTAATTTATTTATTAATTCACGGGTTGTGGGCTTCACAGGCTAGGCCAGTATTCACTGCCCATCCCTAATTGCCCTTGAGAAGGTGGTGGTGAGCTGCCTTCTTGAACCGCTGCAGTCCATGTGGTTTTGGTAATCCCACAGTGCTGTTACGGAGGGAATTCCAGGATTTTGACCTAGCAACAGTGAAGGAACAGTGATATATTTCCAAGCCAGTATGGTGAGTGACTTGGAGGGGAACTTTCAGGTGGTGGTGTTCCCATGTAATTGCTGCCCTTGACCTTCTAGATGGTAGCGATTGTGGATTTGGGAGGTGCTGCCTAAGGAGATTTGTTGAGTTCCGGCAGTGCATTTTGTAGCCTAAGCCTGCTGCTACTATTCTCAGTGTTGGAGGGAGTGAATGCTTGTGGATGGGGTGCCAACCAAGTGGGCTGCTTCAAGCTTCTTGAGTATGCACTCATCCAGGCAAGTGGGGAGTATTCCATCACACTCCTGACTTGTGCCTTGTAGATGATGGACAGGATTTGGGGAGTCAGGAGGTATGTTACCTGCCGCAGGATTCCTAGTCTGTGGCCTGCTCTTGTAGCCACAATATTTATATGGCTAGCTCAGTTCAGTTTCTGATCAATGATAACCCCCAGGATGTTGATAGTGGGGGATTCAGTGATGGTAATGCCATTGAATGTCAAGGGGTGATGGTTGGATTCTTTCTTCTTGGAGATCGTCACTACCTGGCACTTGTGTGGCGTGAATGTTATTTGCCACTTGTCAGCCTAAGCCTGGATAGTGTCCAGGTCCTTGAAGCCACTAAGATAAAATCAAAATACTGCGGATGCTGGAAATCTGAAATAAAAACAGAAAATGCTGGAAAAACTCAGCAGGTCTGACAGCATCTGTGTAGAGAAAGACAGAGTTAACATTTTGAGTCCGTATGACTCTGAAGAAAGGTCATATGGACTCGAAATGTTAACTCTGTCTTTCTCTCCACAGATGCTGTTAGACCTGCTGAGTTTTTCCATCATTTTCTGCTTTTGTTATCCTTGAAGCCACACCAGGTGGGGCCAAGAAAGAAAGAATTAAAGAAAGACTTGCATTTATATAGGTCATGACCCAAAGCATTTTACAGCCAATGTAGCATTTTTGAGTGTAGTTACTGTTGCAATATAGGAATACAGTTGCCAATTTGCATGCAACAAATTTGCAAACAACACAAATGATAATTTGATGTTGACCAGATTGTGGAGGAGATATTTGTTCACTTGGGATTGCTATGCAAACCTTCACTGATTGCCTGGGGCAGGCAATGCCATGGGCTGCTAACTGTGTGGTGAATTCTTCAACTATCCCACAACATGGTTCAAACATGGACAAAAGAGCTGAACTCCAGAGGTGAGGTGAGAGTGACTGCCCTTGACATCAAGGCAACATTTGACCCAGTGTGGCATTGGGGAGCCCTAGCAAAACTGGAGTCAATGTGATTCAGGGGTAAGCTCTCCGCTGGTTGGAGTCATACCTCGCACAAAGGAAGATGGTTGTGATTGTTGGAGGTCAATCATCTCAGCACCAGGACATCACTGCAGGAGTACCTTAGGGTAGTATCCTCGGCCAACCATCTTCATCTACTTCATCAATGACCCTCCCTCCATCATAAGGTCAGAAGTGGGGATGTTCGCTGATGGTTGCACAATATTCAACATCATTTGTGACTCCTCAAATACTGAAGCAGCCCATATACAGCAAGTCCTTGGCCAGGATTTTATGGCCCCCCCCTGGTGGATGCGGGGGGAATCTCCATTCAGTTTGGTCAGGCTGTAATATCCCGCCAGGCGGGAAGGACTGTAAAACCTTAGCCCTGCACAATATCCAGGCTTGGGCTGACAAGTGGCAAGTAACATTCACACCAACCAAGTGTGTGGCAATGACCATCTCCAACAAGAGAGAATCTAACCATTGACCCTTGACTTTCAATGGCATTACCATTGCTGAATCCTCCACTATCAACATCCTGAGATTACCATTGACTAGAAACTGAACTGGACTAGCCATGTAAATACTGTGGCTACAAGAGCAGGCCAGAGGCTAGGAAACCTGTGGCAGATAACTCACCTCCTGTCTCCCCAAAGCCTGTCCACCTCTACAAGGCACAAGTCAGGAGTATGATGGAATACCCTCTACTTGCCTGGATGAGTGCAGCTTCAAAAACACTCAAGTAGTTTGACACCAGGACAAAGCAGCTCACTTGATTGGCACCACATCTACAAACATTCACTCCCTCCACCACTGATGCACAGTGGCAGCAGTGTGTACCACCTACAAGATGCACTGCCGGGATTTACGAAGGCTCCTTAGACAACACCTTCCAAACCCACAACTGCTACCATCTAGAAGG
Source organism: Carcharodon carcharias (assembly GCF_017639515.1). Lineage (NCBI taxonomy): Eukaryota > Metazoa > Chordata > Chondrichthyes > Lamniformes > Lamnidae > Carcharodon > Carcharodon carcharias. The sequence goes on from NC_054475.1 coordinate 121,938,946, forward strand.
ATAAGGGCAGCGATACAAGGGAACACCACTACCTGGAAGTTCCCCTCCAAGCCACTCACTATCTTGATTTGGAAATATATCGCAGTTCCTTCAATGTTGCTAGGTCAAGATCCTGGAACAACCTCTCTAACAGCATGGTGGGTGTACCTACACCATAGGACTGCGGTGGTTCAAGAAGGCAACTCACCACCACCTTCTGAAGAGCAATTAGGGATGGGAAATAAATGCTGGCCTAGCCAATGGTGTCCACATCCCATAAATGAATTAAAAAAAATATGACCTATGGAACCACACTTCCAAATCAATCTCTTCCCTGTTCTATTTTAGTGATGTTGATTGCACTATAAATATTGGCCATGAGACTGGGATAACTCCCGTGCTCTTCTTCAAAGTAGTATCATGTGTCCTTTTACATCCACCTTGAAGAGCAGATGTCTCAGTTTGATGTCTTATCTAAAAGACATCTTAATCTACATTTTTTGTCCTCAACATTAGGTCCTCACGCTTCAAGAGCCCACCCATGATCCTTAATTGGCCCATTCAGGGAAAATCACATGTTAATGACTGATTCCCATAGAGAGTGGAATCTTCCCCTCTGGAGTCTACATTTGGGAGCAGAAATGACAATGATTCCCACTGTGGGGTGGGATGGCTGGTCATGCGCAATCTCACACTGTTCAATTCATTCCATATATATATATGCAGGAGGAACATGCCAAATCCCAAGGTGGAGCAGGCAGGAAATCACCGTCCCCACTGTTACTTCATGGGGTCGAAGCTCCTGATGCCATATTTAAAGGGCACCCAGACAGCTATTTGCTCACTGCAGGCCAGGAGCAATTTGTCTTCCTTCTCTGGACAGCCTCCCGCCCTTCCCCACTGGTCCTTCCTCCCCCATTAAGCCTTCACACAGCTTGGCCTACCAGTACCCAAACTCTATCAAGAGGCTGACATTTCTGAGCGATCCCAAGAAGGCCAAAGCAGTGGCTACTCACTTAAAAGTCATGGAAGATATCAACCTTGCCTGGTGTATGCCACTTATATGCTGTTGTAAATGTGAATGTTCTAATTTCTGGCTGGCAGGGTACTTAATTTGGAGGGGGACCTTAATTCTGATGAGCTGGCCTCTTATTGAGCATGCATGTGATACCAATGCATATAAATGGGTTTCCTGACATTGCTCATCAGGAAGCTCGACCCACCTTTTAAGTGCTGAGAACATAATTGCAAAAGTTTATCCTGCTATCGGGTACTAAAGTTTGGACTCACGTCGATTAAGCTCCCCCGTCTGCCAAGCTTCCTACTGCAGGCAGGCCCAGAAGGTTCCAGCCATGTTGTGAGCTTCTAATCCCTACAGGAGCCTGACCACAGGATTCAGATGCCCACAGGAAAATCGTACACTGGAGCAAGCCTTGAAGCCACAACCTTCTGACTTGGGCAAATGTGCTACCAACTGAGCCACAGCTGAGGCTATGGGAACAGAAAAAGAAGGAACCTCAAGCAAACCAGAAAGCACCCAAACTAGACCAAAGTTGAGATTTTCACTAATTAACATGAAAGGTTTTTTTTGTGTTACTTTGCGTTTCGCTTTGTGCTTGGACCTCATTCCAACTTTTTTACAGAATCTTGTTCACAACTGTCACACGATTGGCCAGGAGAGGCAAATCATTGGTGTCTCTTGGCTTCATCCTTTCAGAAATAGAGTCCTTCATTAGTTCGCAACACTTCCATCAGCAATTTAAGCATTAAGTAACAAAACTCCTCCAGAAAGCCAGCCGTATTTGGCTGAAAGTGAAACGGCCAATTATTTGATTTACAGAGTGGGCTGCCCGAACAAAGCATCAAACTGGCAATCTAACGATATGTTTCTCAAGCTTTATAGAAATTGATCCACTATACAATAGTTCATGGGGTAGATTTTCCGCTTTGGCCACAATTGTCAATGCAGGCGTAAAGTGCACTCAAAATTTCTTTCGTTATCCAAAGTGAAGTTATGATTCAAATTTCTATTCAAAACAAATCACAAATTTAAAATCTTCCACAAAGCAGTGCAATTAGGAAGCATTTTAGAACATTCATTGTTTTTCCTCTCGCACGAAGAAATATTTTATCATGTATTGAAGAGTGTAACCTAGTGCCGTTTTAATATTACAGCCGAAAATGAGTTTATTACAAGTAAACATTTTTAATCAATGCCTAGTTCACCGGTAAGTAACCTGATTTTAACTTAAAAATAACTTTATAAAATCTTCACGGAACCATGTCCTAGTTCCATTTGTGTACATTAGCCAGTTTCTTAGTGAATTACTTTTTTTTAATATTTAAAATCTTTTAGAGTCTTCAAACCTAAAAATAAACCCAGTTTAATTTTCAGAGCCTGCTTGAAGGACCACAAATGGGCGAATTAGTGAAAAACTTGCAATGGTGATTAATTCAGTCTAAGACATGGCCAGCTTCGTGTCTGATGTTTTATAAGCAAATGCCAAAGAGCAGGAAACTTGATTTGTGCTGAGCGTAACTTGTACTTTAAATTCCTTGATCCTCCATTTCCTGTTGTTGCTGCTGCAAGCTACCAAATGCTACAGATTGCTTTTCTTTATATTATTCATTCATGGGATGTGAGCATCACTGGCTAGGCCAGCATTTCTTACCCATCTCTTGTTGCCCCTAGATCAGAGGGCATTTAAGAGTCAACTACATTGCTGTGGGTCTGGAGTCACATGTAGGCCAGATCAGGTAAGGATGGCAGATTTCCTTCCCTAAAGGACATTATTGAGCCATTTGGGTTTTTACAACAATCATTCCATGGTCATCTTTAGACTTTTAATTCCAGATTTTTACTGAATTTGAATTCCACCATCTGCTATGGCAGGATTTGAACCCAGATCATTACCCTGGGTTGCTGATTACTAGTCCAGCAATAATGCCACTACGCCATCACCTCCCCCATTATTGTCTGTCTGGATATATAAAAATGGTGGGCAGAATAAGACCTGCTGGCACATCAACCCTGCTTCATACTCATGATGGCTAAAGCATTGTGACCAGACCCTTCCTGGCTCCAGCCCCCTACAATGTAATTTCCAATGAGTGGCAAAAGAACAGGACCTTGAAGAGTGAACATAATCTGGAAAATTCCTCTCACCATCCTCCCCTTCAGGTGATCAAACTCTGACCATGCAAGGTAAGTACATGGATCAAGTGTTATTTTTTAATACACTTTCTGTCTATATGATGCAATCTTTGCCCAGGTAAGAACCAGTCCAGCTGAAGGTGTTTTTATCAGAATAATAATCCAAAGAATGTAAATTCAAATCCCAATATGGCAGCTTAAGAACTTGGAAATGGAAAGCTAGTATCAATGAAAGTTACCATGAAAGTTTTGGATTGTCATGAAAAACAGCTAACTGTTTCACCACTGTCCTTTAGGGAAAGAAACCTGATGCTTTGGACTAAAGCTGGAAATGTCAGGGCCCAGATTTTTGTGGAGTCATGGAGATTCCATGACTTATCTGAAACAGCGCTGAAAAACTGGATCCACAAGTCCCCCACTCATTTCTGACAGATCCTATTTTCATCAGTAGGGGAACAGGGCAGCATATGACTCACATATAGGAGAAGCCTGAGCTCAGCAGGCCCATTTGAACTCATTGCTGAGTTCAAAAATACTCCAATTTTACAGGAGCGAAATTATCTTGCATATGTGATTTAGGATTTTTTAAAAGAGAAACGTAAAGACAGATAAGGTCTGTGGGACGGTCAAGCTGTCAAATTATTTAACTGGCCAGCCCTTTAAATTAAAAAAAAAAACACAGACTGACTGTGTCAATGAGAGGAAAAAATCAGTGCTTGCAGTTTCAGTAGATGTTTGATGTCATAACCCTAAGTGCTATCATTATAGCATTATTACTGCTTAACAGCCTCCACAATATGCCATTATAGCAGCAGGGGGCTGTAAGTTCACAGCGTTATTGACAGTTTCAAGAGGTTATTAAAGGATTAGCTGTCTTTGATATGTGGTTATGAACACAAAAGTTTGTTTCTATAAGGGATTAAGCACTTGAAGAGATTTAAATATATTGAATGGGCTTTTTGTGAGTGAGAGTGTGTTTTTAATATAGTGAAGCCTGTAATAGATTCTTAGAAATTTATATTATTTCATCTCAGCATGGCTCCTGAGGTCTGCACATAGTGGATGCCAGTTAAGCTGGCATGGAGGGTGTAAGGGCAAAGGGCGGCAGATGGGGGAGCATGAGTTGGCACGAAGTTAGCATAGGGGCTATACAGGACCATTGGGGTGAGTAGGGGGTCACGAGCTGGCACTAAGTTGGCAATAGAGGCTATAAGGGGCCATGGGCTGAATGGCAAGGCATGGGTTAACATGGAGGCTATAAGGGGCCATGGTGTTGAGTGAGGGGCATAGGTTAGCATGGAGGCTAAGGGGTCATTGGGGGTGGGTGGGTTGCATGGGTTAGCATGGATGGGGTATGGGGACAATGTGGGGGTGTGAGAGGTGTGAGGACAGGGGTTAAAAGGGCTAACATTGAGCAACACAGCTGGGATGAAGTCTTAGAGAACTGATGCGGGTCTTTTAACCAGACTCAGCACACGGAAGCCCCTGTGGCTGCCACCAATCTGTGACAAGTGGTAGTAGACCTGACTCCAACATGCACACCACCCCCACTGCCCCAGAACAAAGATCCTGTCAATCAGGGAAATTTTTCCCTAGACGCATGCAGCGAGCTGGAAAATTTCCTGACTGTGCACACCCGCTTCAGGAGTGAAAGTCCAGTCCCAGCTATAAAACGCTTTGGGGCGTTCTCAGGTTGATAAAGTCTGTATCAATACAAGTCTTTGAACTTTTTGAGGAGGTGACCAGGTGTGTAGAAAAGGGTAGTGCAGTTGATGTAGTTTATACTTGGATTTCAGCAAAGCCTTTGACAAGTTCCTACATGGGAGACTTATAAAGAAGGCAAATGCACATGGGATACTGGGTAATTTGATAAGGTGGATTCAAAATTGGCTTAGTTGTAGGAGACAGAGGGTGATGACAGTAGGATGCTTTAGTGACTGGAAGACAGTGTCCAGGGATCTGTGCTGGGTCCCCTATTATTTCTCATTTATATAAATGAGATAGATGACTATGTGGGGGGTAGGATTAGTAAGTTTGCCGATGACACAAAGATTGGCCGGGTAGTTAACAGTGAGGTTGAGTGTCTTGGGCTACAGGGAGAAAAAGATGAGATAGTCAAATGGGCAGATAAATGGCAGATGGAATTTAACCCTGAAAAGTGTGAGGTGACACACTTTGGAAGGAGTAATTTGACAACGAAGTATTCGATGAACGGCATGACACTCGGAAGTTCTGAGGAACAAAGGGACCTTGGCATGTGTGTCCATAGATCTCTGAAGGTGGAGGGGTATGTTAGTGGGGTGGTGAAAAAGGCATATGGGACATTTGCCTTTATCAATCAAGGCATAGATTACAAAAGTAGGGAGGTCATGTTGGATTTGTATAGAACCTTGGTGAGGCCACAGCTGGAGTACTGTGTGCAGTTCTGGTCACCACATTATAGGAAGGATGTGATTGTACTGGAAGGGGTGCAGAGGAGGTTCACCAGGATGTTGCCTGGGATGAAACATTTAAGTTATGAAGAGAGGTTGGATAGACTTGGGTTGTTTTCATTGGAGCAGAGAAGACAGAGGGGCAACCTGATCGAGGTGTACAAGATTATGAGGGGCATGGACAGGGTGGATAGGGAGCAGCTGTTCCTCTTAGTTGAAGGGTCAGTCACGAGGGGACATAAGCTCAAGGTGAGGGTCAGGAGGTTTAGGGTGGATGTGAGGAAAAACTTTTTTACCCAGACAGGATTGTCTGGAATGCGCTGCCTGGGAGGATGGTGGAGGTGGGTTGTCTCACATCCTTTAAAAAGTACCTGGATGGGCACTTGGCACGTCATAACATTCAAGGCTATGAGCCAAGTGCTGGTAAATGGGATAAGGTGGGTAGGTCAGGTGTTTCTCACATGTCGGAGCAGACTCGATGGGCCAACGGCCCTCTTTTGCACTGTGTGATTCTGTGATTCTGTGATTCTTCTTAATTTGGGGTAGACAAAGGCACAGGTCAAAGAGTTTGTCTTTCAAAGATTGCTAAGAGTGCATATGGATGTGGCATGGTAAATGTAATTTGGAAGGGAACTCCAGAGGCAGGATTTTAATGGCTGATGGATTCATCATCAATGGTTGAGAGAGAGACCAAGGAGGTGGATGTTAGCATGGCTGAAGGGCATTGCTCAGATAGGATGGTGTGAAGACAAAGCTCTTGAAATCAATTCACCAGAGCTCAGGAAGAGAGTGTAGCTTGGCAAGGATGTGAGTGTTTTTTTAATTTTAAAAATATACTTTATTCATAAAATATCTGGAAGAACATTACAAAACATTTCAAAATGGCCATCACAAAAGTGCAATCAGATTCAACTTTTACACATGGATCACGAGGTGCATCAATACAGTCAATGAATATTACAATCATTTCAATATGGTCATTACAGACAATCAGACAATGATATTGGAGTTATCAGCATACATCATGTTGCACTTTGAGGTGCTTCAATAAAATTATAATACACTTAGTATTCAAAGAATATATTCATTGTGAGCTGTACAGCCCAAGGGGCTCTAAACAATTCCCAGCCCCTCGGTACCCTATAGCAGAAAGGTCTTAGACAGCGACCTTTCCCCATTGCGCCTTTGTGGCGGCTGCCCCAAGCTTTAGTGCGTCCCTCAGCACGTAGTCCTGGACCTTGGAATGTGCCAGTCTGCAACACTCGGTCGGGAACAACTCTTTGCGCTGGAAGACCAACAAGTTTCGGGCAGACCAAAGAGCGTCTTTCACCAAGTTGATGATCCTCCAGCTGCAGTTGATGTTTATCTCAGTGTGTGTCCCTGGGAACAGCCCATAGAGCACAGAATCCTGTGTCACAGAACTGCTCAGGATGAAACTTGACAGAAACCACTGCATCTTTCTCCAGATCTTCTTTGCAAAGGCACATTCCACAAGGAGGTGAACAATGGTCTTGTCCCCACCACTGCCACCTCGAGGGCAACGTGCAGAGGGGGTGAGATTCCTGGCGTGTTGGAAGGATCTGATGGGGAGGGCCTTTCTCATTGGCTAAGATCAAGTGTACTCGTAAAGTGATGACTATAACCAGTCGAGCCCCATACCATGGGGTATGTAATACCATTTGGGTGGCGGTGAAGGACAGCGAAGGATGAGCACCCATGGATCATGCCTTCTTCATCAAGCGGATCCTGTTGAAGTCATGTGGATTTGAAGCTGCGGAGATCTACACCTTGCAAGACTTCTCCAGTGCTGGATATTTCAACATGACCTTCAGGAGTGTGGCAGCTTGCGCCAAGTTCCTGAAGGTGTTCGAGGAGAAGAGAGACCAGCTGGAGCTGAACATTCTGTTGGTGGAGTTACTCCTTGCTCTGCCATTGTAAGAAGACCCTGTGGTGACTGTGCATCTCTACAACCCATACTTCCCTGCCACCGATGTGCTCACCTTCCTCGCCAGGTACGTTGACAAGGTTGGGAACTGCACCTAGGTTAAAGACGCCTTCAAGATTTGGACAAGCAAACGCCAGGTCAAGGTCATGCTAAAGGCCATTGGCAAGGGAGCCATCTTCCACCCTCCTTCCAGCTTCACTGTTGGGGGAAGCCGTGGCTACCTTGTCTATGCTGGGTAGCCCAAACTTTGTCGCTCAAGTGGTGAGTTTGATCATGTGGCGGCCAACTGCAGTGCCGCCCTCTGCAAGAACTGCAAACAGGAAGGGCACCCAACAAAGGACTGCAAACAGACTAAGTGCTGCAACCTGTATGGCGAGGCAGGCCAACTCTACAGGACCTGCCCCAAACGCTACCTCACTTATGCACAGGCAGCCAAAGCCAATGAGGGGGAAGCAGATGAAATGCTTCATTCATTACTACCAAGGACACTTGCAACCCTCCAACCACCTAGGCCCCCAGTGAGAACAACAGGACAAAGGAGGGCACAGAGAGGGACAAGGTGGAGGAAAAGATTGAGGCAGCAGACAGCCAATCAACTGCACTGCCCCCTGAACCTCCCACTCCTCAGGAGAGCAAATCAATGGAGGAGGAAGCAGCGGAAAATCAGCAGGGGGCGTGGCAGCTGGTGAAGAGATCCAAAATGACGAAGGGGCTAAGAAAGGACCAAGCCACTTCCCAGATAAGTGGCAAGAGGCATCTCCCATCCGACACAGATGACAAGGGCAGCTGCTCTTCGGATGAAGAAGGGCAAGGACGGCACCTACAGAAGAAGTGGCAAAGCTCTAGAGAGTTGGAAGACGAGACATCCGAGCTCCAGAACATTGGAGACAATGAGGAGACCAGCCCCAGGAATCTGGGAGCTGTGAAGCGCTCAGTGCACCCCAACACCGGGAAGCTGGGAGTAGCAACACCCCAGAGGGGGAGAGGATCGGAAAGACTTCTCCAACAGAGAACAATTCAAATCTCGTTCCTTGCACAAACCCCCAGATGCCACTTGAGCAGAACATCTCCAATGGGGAGGTTCAGGACAGTTTCCTCAGCCCATCCAAAGTGAGGCAATTTGTGAACACTATGGGTATGCAAGAGCAGAGCTAAGAGACTAAATGCTTTAAAATGGGTGTAAAGATTGTATCCATAAATGTGCGTAGCATTAAATCTACTACGCGATGTGTTGCAACCTTGAACTATGTTGCCAAGGTCAAAGCTGACCTGCTGTTTCTGCAGGAGTGTGCGATACCGCACCTCAGCTCCTACAGGCAATGGTCACGATGGTGGTCCCATGGGCCATCGATCTGGTCGGGTGGAAACGACTCACATTCCTCCGGCCTGGGTATTCTGCTGTGGGGAGGTAACTTCACCGTCTCCGAGGTTAAGGAGGTGGTGTGCGGGCGCCTCCTCATAGCAGACGTAATGTACAAGAATGCTCCACTCTGGTTAATTAACGTGTGCACCCCGGCACAAAAGGATGAGCGGCTGGCGGTCTTTCAGCAGCTCCCACTGACTTCCATTGTATCATCAATGTGGCTGGACGATCCAACAGGGCCGATAGCAGATTGGACTCTATGTCCAGATCCCTGATGGAAACAGTAAAGGATGCCAAGCTGCACGAAGTCTTCAGCAACCCTGCAGATGGAGCACAGTGTAGATACACCCGGTCACGGCCAGACGGGTCCTCCCATTCCAGGATAGACTTCCTGTTTGGGTCCCACGCATTCACAGTCAGATCCACCAACGTCAAGCCGATGTTCTTCTCTAACCGCTGCCTCCTACTGGCTGACTGTCACTTAGAGGGAGACCAGAGGATTGGCAGGGGGGCATGGAAGCTAAACGTGCAAATGCTGACCCCAGAGAACATTGAGGATCTCAAGAGGGATTACAAAGGTTGGAGAACCATGAAACCCCTCTTTGAGTCCCTGACACACTGGTGGGAAGCGATCAAGGGAAACATCAAGAGGTTTTTCATCCTCAAAGGTGTCCAGAAAGCTAGAAAGGAACAGAGGGAAATGTCCCGACCCCAGAGAAACATGCAGAAACTGCTCCGGCTGCAGTTGATGGGGGTCGATGTCAAGGAGGAACTCCAAGAGGTGAAGAGTCAGCAAGCCTCGCTCTTTGTATCGGAGGCCTCCAAGATCATCTTCCGGCCGGGGTCCGCTCCATGGAGCAGGATGAGACGTGCTCACGTTTCTTCTTCCAAAACGTACACAGAGAGAGCTCTGTGATCAGCAGCCTGAAGGAAGAAGGTGGCTCAGTAAAGTCATCGCTGTCCGACATTTTGAGGATCAGCAAATCCTTTTGTGCCAGATTGTATGACGTGAAGCCTACAGACAGCACGGCCTCCCAGTCCTTCCTGTCCCCTTCACGGAGGTCTTAGATGACAGTAGCACAGTCTCAATCAATGGGTGGGAATTAGATAGCTTTCCGATTAAATCTGGAGTCAGGCAGAGCTGCCCTCTCTCCCCTGTCCTGTTTGTGTGTTGCATAGAACCCTTTGCTGAGTCCATCAGGAAGGATCTGGGCATAAGAGGAGTGACGATCCCAGGCAGTGGAGGCACTCAGGGCAAAGCCTCCCTGTACTTGGACGATGTCGCCATCTTCTGCTCTGATCCGCTGTCGGTGAGCAGACTGATCCACATCTGCGACCATTTCGAACTGGCCTCGGGAGCCAAGGTAAATCATGGGAAGAGCGAGGCCATGTTCTTTGGGAACTGGGTTGACCGATCCTTTGTCCCTTTCACCGTCAGGACTGACGGCCTGAAGGTGCTGGGGATATGGTTTGGAGGGACCGGGGCTTGCGTTAGAAACTGGAAGGAGCGAGTGTCTATGGTGCAAAGAAAACTGGGCATGTGGGAGCAACTCTCCCTCTCCATTGCAGGTAAGAACCTGGTCATCAGGTGTGAGGCATTCTCGCTGTTGCTGTACGTGGTGCAGGTCTGGCCCATTACAGACTCCTGCGCGATGGCGATCACCCGAGCCATCTTTCGCTTTATCTGGAGGTCAAAAATGGATCGTGTCCGTAGGGACGCGATGTACAAGCCTCTAGATAAGGGGGGAAAAACGTGCCCATCATCGCCCTCATGCTGATGGCCACATTTGTGTGCAGCTGCATCAAGCTGTGCATAGATCCTTGGTACGAAAACATCAAGTGTCACTACGCGCTGAGGCTCTACCTGTCCCTGGTGTTGCGAAGGATGGGTCTGGCCACTCTGCCATGGAACACTCCAAGTAGTTGGACTGTGCCGCACTATCTGTCCCTCGTGGAAAAATTTATGCATCACAAGTCCATCAGGCTGTGGTCGGCACATAACATCTTAGAGGCCCTGCGGGAAAAGGAGATGGTGGATCCTGTGGGATAGTTCCTCGAGTAGACTGTCAAAGCCATTTGGCAGAATGCCTCATTGCCAGAACTTTCCAACAAGCACCAAGATGTAGCGAGGATCTGAGTGTTAGACGTTCAGGTAAAGACCCTTTATTAGAACTGAAAGCAGTTTTATCTTAGCACCTTGGAAGATTTGTGGGCATCTACACATCCGATTTTGAGTGGTTTTTTTGGAGATATACAGTTATCGTTTCTTAGTACTAATGCTCTATGGGCTATGTTTCCCACCCATTATTTATTTGCTCTATAAATGCAGTGTTTTTAGTTCTATACCTTAACTTTGTACGTTGCTCAAATTCGCATTAATTTTCAAACTTTGGATTATTCCTTGCCTACTTGAAAAACAAAGCTCTCTTCTGTCCTCTACTGGCCAGTTGTTCTCATGGTACTTTCACTTTTCAATTTATGGTGCTTTTTCTTTGCCCAATCATTACAGATCAGTCAGCTGCACTAAGGGAGGCCTTGTTTTTGAGCCTGCTCCTTACTCAAGTAATCCCAAACCAATCCCACTGCCCGCCGCCCCCTGCCCCCCGCCCCCCGCCCCCATCAATCCAGAGCCTTGTGTCTTCCTTTATTTCGAATGTTGATCTACTCTTCCCTTTAAGGTCTCTGCCTAAATCTCTCCTTGTGTCGGACTGTTCCACACACTAACAAATTCTGTATAAAGAACTTGCTGCTAACCATTCTCCTCACTCTCTTGTTGATCCGTTCCTAACCAGGGGAGATAGACTTTTTCTACTCACCCTAATAAAGCTATTTGTCATTTTAAATGTATAAAATCTTTTCAGTGAGAATATCCCCTGTATCTCAAGTCTCTCCTTACCCCTTCAAGTTTTTGAAGTGTTTTATTGAGTAAAGACACTTCAAGTTGTTGTTGTGTGCTTTATGTTTTGTTTTTGAGATTTCTTCAGCCATTCCACCTCAATTTATACTGGGGAAGATTGCTAAACAGACATTACTGGGACAGGCCAGGAGCAGCCAGGTTTTCTCTGTTAAAGTAGAAGGTGAGTGCTATCTGGCTGTAGACTGCATGCACCTAATTCCCATTTCGCATTTAAATCTGGTCCAAAGAGAGAACATTTACAACTCAAGAATTTTGCATTACTTAATTGTTACGGACAGGAGAGGGACATTTCAAACTGCACTGATTTCCTCTTACCACGTGTTCGTAACCAGAAAGTGTTTTGAATTAGACTTTAAAAGAATAGGTGGTGGCGTGTCTTCCCAATCCCTCGGGTTTTTTTGTATCCAATTTCACTAATAATCCATAGCAAACTCAAGTTAGGATTAACTCAGAAGCTTATTTTCTTACACATTCAAAACTCGGAAAAAGGATTTCTTCGCCCTTCCCACAACGCACATTCACACAATAAATGGGGGATAGAAAAAAGGAGTTTTACAGTATAAAGACCACTGAAAAATGAATAATAGTTCACATGTGTTTCAGAGTCCAGAGGGTATTTCCTTCAGGATGGGGTTCAGTTCCAGTGTGTTTCTGGCTGGTTAAACAATATGAAAACCCTTGAAGCGAATGATGCTGCTGCACGATGGGCTTTTCTGTTTAGACCACTTGACGCGCATTGATCAGAGACTTTTAGAATCAAGCAGTCTTTATGGAGTTGAGGCTGCTTACCCAGCCCGGCTGCTGGAGTTCTGTCCAGTTGATGTTAAAGCAGCAGTCTGGCTGTGAAGGCCAAAGATGTAATATTAAACTGTCCAAAAGGCCAGAGGCTTGGGTCATGTGATTTTCCTTCTCCACAATGACTTCAAAAGGGATGTTTATCCAGTGTCTGGAATTGGTTTTGGTTTCAGGACTGATAATGTCTCAGTCATTAGTAGTTGAAGGGGATGCAATCTGTGTTCAGGATATGGCATTTGGGAAGCCATTGGCCAGGATTTTCCATGCCAGCTGGCGTTGGGCGTATTGAGCAGACAATATGGCAAGAAGGCCAAAAATTGGTTTCATGACGTTATGAAACCTGTTTGCAATCGTCCACTCAGCTCGTCGATGGCGGATTGCGTTTCCCACCATCAGTCATCAGGAACCTTATTATAATATATATGCATATCATTATAAGGCCAGCCCACCGGACTCATCCCCCACTCCCGCTGGATCATTTGCCCATGTCGGTGGGAAAATGTGCCGACGTGTTTCACAGCAGCATATGTAAGGCATGCGCTAGGTTTTTTTTGCCTAACTTGCTTTGGTCAGCACTTGGAGTCATCAGTGCCAGGCCTCACAAATAGCATCACATCACTTTTAGCAGGGCTCACGGGCAAGTCACTACCTACCAGGTCAGCCATTTATGGGTGGCTTTTCAGCCACGCTGGGCTGCAGAGCTAGGGCTTACTCGGGGAAGGGGGACAAGTGGCTTCAGGAAAGGGAAGAGGCTGCAGGACGAGAGCTGTATGGGGAAGGAGGGTATCCCAGGGTGTATGGGGGGGCACCTGTTGATTTGTGCAAGTGGCCTCAAGATGATGAGGGCTGAGGAGGTCAGTCTCCAGAGGAGATGATGGCTGGCAGTGAGTGAGATGCCAGTGAATGTGTGATGGGCTTGAGTGTGTGAGTTTAGAGTGATGAGATGGTTGCCATTCTCTGGCTGCACGGATGAGATCATTCATCCTCTATCTGCATTGGATGGCCAACCTCTTCTGTGCAGCATTGGCACTGATCACTACTGCCATTGCCTACCAAGCCAGCAGCTAGGGCAGGTATAGAGGATACCACAGTGACCTCCATGGTGTCCAAAAGGTGCTTGAGAGCTGCAGTCTTCTTGCCTTTTGAGGCCATGTCTTCTTTGCTGCAGCCCTGGGCTGGAAGCACTGACTGCGGCTGTACTTTAAATGTGGCGCCTGGCGTGATGAAGCAGTGAGCTGGCGGTATGGCAGGTGAATTGGAGCCCACTTGCCATTGAAATGGTGTGTATCCTGGGAATGCATAATTAACATGGCGGGTTTGGGATGATACGGTGTGAAAAGTCACCATTGCAGCCAGCAGGTAAAACGTCATTTTTCCTGCCTGCTACTGCACTTAGTGCAAATCTGGGATGGTTCTGCCCATTGTCTCCAAAGACCCACTGACTCCGCTAGCAAGGTTGGTTTATCAAATGCAAATGACATCCCCTTAGTTCCCTTTGATCTTGTTCTGAGTAGTCCTAGGTGTGATATGAGTCTGTTACCTGCTCTCTAGGCATAACGAGATGTGACATTCCAGAAACTGAGAAAATAATTATTTTGTCCTTGAAACTCCTGGGTGTAGCTCCCAGACAGAGGTCCAACCCCATGATCAGGTGACTTGTAGCAGCCATCTTAATTTTCTTTGTTCAGCAGAAAAAGACCAGTTTTAAAAATAAATAGCAATGAGGATAAAAAGGTTTATAAATATATAGAGTTGGATTTATTTCCATGTCGTAGGAACCAAGATAATTTATAAAATGACTGCCATGGGTGTCAAAAGGTACTTATAAAATCTCAAGTCTTTTTGATAAATTAAACAATACACCGACAATAACTGTGTTATTGTAAAAGCACTGGTGATCCATAGTGGGGAGTGGGAAGAGGACAATGAGGAAGATAGTCTGGCCCATATTCCTTAGTGACAAGAATGTCCAAGCAATGACCTTGACAATGCAGCCCATCTTGTGGTTAAATATCCTAATTGCTGCTTCATCACAGTTGAATTTTATGCAACTGGAGGTTTGTAAAGAACACTTTTGGAAAATCCAAAACTAAACTTGGGTGTACTTTTTCATGGGTCACTGAAAGCTATCATGCAGGTACAGCAAGCAATTAAGAATGCAAATTGAATGTTGCCTTAATTACACAAGGCTTTTTTTAATTCATTGTGTGTGGGCATCGCTGGCTAGGCCAACATTTATTGCCCATTGTTCAGAGGGCAGTTAAAAGTCAGCCATATTGCTGTGGGCCTCGAGTCACATGTAGGCCAGGCCAGGTAAAGATGGCAGATTTCCTTCCCTAAAGGACATTAGTGAACAGATGGGTTTATACAACAATCGACAATGGTTTCATGGTCATCATTAGACTTTTAATTCCAGATTTTTATTGAATTCAAATTCCACCATCTGCTGTGGCAGGATTCAAACCTGGGCCCCCAGAGCCTAGGTCTCTGAACTATTAGTCCAGCGATTAGGGTTGGGAAATAAATGCTCTAGCCAGTGAAGCCCACATCCCATGAACAGATAAAAAAAAATACCACTACACCATCACTTCCCAATGAATATAGGAGTAAAGATGTTTTAGTGCAATTATATAGAGCCTTGGTGAGACCGCACCAGGCATATTGTGTGCAGTTTTGGTCTCCATACCTAAGGAAAGATATACTTATCAGAGAGAGAGTGCAATGAAGGTTCACTAAATTAATTCCTAGGTTAGATGAATTGTCCTATGAGGAAAGATTAAATAGACTGGGCCTTTATTCTCTGGAGTTTAGAAGATTGAGAGATGACCTCATTTAAACATACAAAATACAGAGCTCGACAGGGTAGATACAGGAAGAAACTTTCCCTTGGGTGGGAGGCCTAGAACCAGGGGACACAATCTCAGAATAAAGGGCAGGCCATTTAGGACTGAGATGAGGATACATTTCTTAACTCAGGGGGTAGTGAATCTTTGGAATTCTCTGCCCCAGAGGGCTGTTGAGGCTTTGTCATTGAGTGTGTTCAAGTCTGGGATTATTAGATTTCTTCATATTAAAAATATCAAGGAACACTGGGATAGTGCAGGAAAATGGTGTTGAAGTAGAAGGTCAGCCTGATCTCACTGAATGGTGGTGTGGGTTCGAAGGGCTGAATGGCCTACTGCTGCTCCTATTATGTTCTTAAACCATCAAAACCTCTTACTGTTTACAGACTGGGATCTACATGAGTTAGTAGGAACATTTTTTCACCTTTAGACTGGATTAAAAAGGCTTCCTCGAATGCATCAAAGCCCAAAAGACAATAAGTGTGTATGTTCCCTGGTTGAGGGAATGTTGTTCTCCCGCCAAAATGAGTCTTTTTGGATGTGGAGTCTGACTGTGCAATTCCAACAGTTCCTGTTTCCAATTTCTTTCTTCACTTGTTGTCTCTGAACACAGCCTCAGACTTGGATTTGTAAGATTTAGGGTGGAATCTCATCAGCCCCTCGGCAGGGATGGAGGCAGGACTGAGAGAAAAATGTGAAAATAGCGTGTCAAAGTAGCTTTTTGAAGCAATTCTCTTTTGAGCAATCTGGCAAGGCCCTGCCAGGGAGCAGGCCTGAGCTTGAGGTTACCACAAGATGACATTAAAGGACCGCAGCACGATCTAGGCCACATGGACTGTCCACGGCTAAATCGCTTTGGCTTTTCTTTAATCCAATTTCTTTTTCCCAGCTCTACAAAGATCTACCCTTGGCTCTGAACTTATTGAAACAGATTTTCCGTATTAAGCGAGATGCTTATCTCATAAATAAACAAGATTATTTATATTTGGCAAATACAATATTATTATATCTGACTTGAGCTGGTGGTGTCAATGACCTCATTTCCCTAAGGGAGGTGGGAAATGGGAACCAAACTACTTTTTTCACACTGTAGACAGCAATGACCTCTCCATATACAAGAATCTCAAAGAGCCCTTACTCCCAGTTTTCCTGATGACCGGATACTTTGTGAGAATTTTGCTCATTGTTCAGACAGAAGTACCATCCAATTGCCTACTGGAGGTAGGTAGGTAGGTAAGTAAGCTGTTATAATTGTCATTCATAAACTGTCTAGTTGACAGGGTGAGATGCAAGATTGATGTGGGGTGGTCAGGATGGTAGGAGCAATAGAGAATGAGAGGAAATAATTTCTCTAACAGTGAGTGGGAAAGTTTTTTAAAAGTCAAAATATAGATATCCAAGCATGCTAAGTCTGTTTCTTCATAAACCAAGTCAAAATTGATTCTTTTCCAGAGGTTTGCTGATGCATACCAGATGTCGTCTATGAATTGATGTAATAGATTTCATCAAACACTATCCCAGCTTTGGAGTTTCTCATGAGTTAGTTCATGGTATGCAGTACAAGTACCACACTGTGCATCACAGCTTAATCCCAGCTTCCTAGATTTGAAATCTCACCCAAATACCATCCGTACTGAACACCAATTTCTATTAACTTAGATGTATAACACAGATTCTGCAAAGAAAAATCCAATACATTCATTTGCTAATCAGTAAGACTGATTACACATTCACTAATGGGGTTTTCATTGTTCCTGACACCCTATGAGAATGATATTCACTTCCTGTCACACACACACACCACTCTCATTTTCGGGATGTGACAGTCGCTGGCAAGATGAGCATTTATTGTCCATTGCCCTTGAGAAGTTGGTGGTAAGCCACCATCTTGAGGCAGTCCATGTGATGTAGGTACACCCACAGTGCTGGTAGGGAGGAAGTTTCAGGATTTTGACCAAACGATATGAAGCAAAGGCAATATATTTCCAAATTAGAGATGGCATGTGAAAGGGAGGGGAACTTGCACGTTGTCTTCCTATACATCTGTTGCCCTTGTCCTTCTGGGTGGTAGAGGTCAAGGGTTTGGGATGTGTTATCAAAGAGGCCTTGGTGAGCTGCTGCAATGCATCCTGTGGACAAAAATCACTGTATTTGCTTTGCACCCTTGAGAGACAGAGGGAGCTGATGTTTAAGGGAATAGATGGGCTGTCAATCAAGTGATCTGCTTTGTCCTGGATAGATCCAAGCTTCCATATCCCAAACCATCCCTCAGGCTTTCCATCCTTACACCATCGCTACAAGAGAGAATCAGGGCCAGAATTTTTAGGCCGGTGAGCGGGCGTGATTGGCTGGTCCAGGGAATGGACTGCTGACTGTGATCAGCCCCCGACCGTGATCTCACGCTGACTGACCAATTAACAGCCAACCAGTGTGAGGCGCATGCTGAAACGCTCAGCAATGCCAGGGTGGGGGCAGGAGGATTGTGGGCCCTGATGTCAGCGTGGGCGCGGGAGAGTGCTGAATGAAAGCTCCCTGAAGGCAGAGAGCTGCCTCAGGGAGCTGAAGACCTGAAAAATCAAAATTAAAGGTTTCAGAAACTGAAAGAAAGTGTCCAAGCATCATTACAAATCACCTGAAAATTTAACTACTGAAATTTATTTATATTTATATTTTATTTCATCACAGAAATCTCATCCCGCCCTTGGATGAGGTTTGAAGAAAAATGCAAAGGCCGCCTGGCCGATTCGGCCGTCCGCCAGCCATAAAGTTGGACGGGCAACGTAAAATTAAAGACAATTACAACTTTAATTACCTTAATTGGCCTTTTAATTGTCAGCCGGCGCTCTTCCAACTTTTGTGCGCACCTGCCAACCGAAATATCGCGCAATTTCGCGTCCGATCGGGTCGGGCACACACCTGCTCTCTGGCCTAAAAATTCTGCCCCAGAAGCCTTGCCGGGAACATTAGTTTTATTATCCACAGAAAAATAGCTCAGATTGAAAATGTTGACCTTTTAATGCAACACCGGTTGACATGGTAGACTGTCAGCTGTCGGAAGTCTGGCACTGTAATTATTTTGCTATAAATACTGACTCATTGCTTGAACAAATGCAGCACTTATGACCTTGTGATTTAAACTCAGAAATGCTCAACTAAAAGAACACAACTTTGGTATATTGAAATGAAAAACATGTTTAAGTGAGAGATCTAGATTTACATATTTAGCTGTAATGGAGGCAGACAAACGCACTACACTCCAATCCTGGAATTTGGGTTCAAATTCACCTCAGCCCTCCCTGTCTGCAGATGGTGGCCATCAGACTTAAATGGAGTCACACTCAAGATTTACAACCAACAGAGAGAGAGAGAGAAAGAGCAGGAACTTAACCCACTGGGACATGGTGAATTTGAACCCTGACCTACAGGGTGCAAGGCTAGCGGGTGTGCCCTTTAATGAAGTGCTGTGACTTTAAGTTAATAGCCTAACATTTCCTCGGGAAGACCTACTCAACAGACTCATTAGGAAAGAGATTCCCTGCTGGCTTCAGGACCTCACCATCAGGGTCAAATGGTGGGGCGGGGGGGGGGGTGGGTGGTGGGGGGTCTGAAACCCGCACTATTCGGGGAACAGGTGCTCACTTGTGATTTTTCCCAAATTGGCCAATTAGTCACCAGACGACAAGTTCGCTGCCCGATTAAAGGAGGCCCTCCAGCTTGGATGTCATGGCAGGTAAGTGAGGGGGATGGCATCCCAAGATGGAGGCACCCTCTCTCCCATTGCCTTTAGTCTTAAAGTTAAGAAAAGAGGCCTACCTGCCGAGCCATCATCGTGGTGGTGAGGTGGTCGGGGGAGGGAAAGAGTGTGTGTGTGTGTTGGGAGTGAGGACCGTTTGTGTGGGGGGAAGAAGTGTGTGGGGGGGGTGGTAAGATTGTGTGTGTGGGGGGAAGGAAAGGAGTGTGTTTTTAGGGGGGAAGGAATGTGTGTGTGTGTGTGTGTGTGTGTGTGAGTGTGTTTGGGGGGGGGAAGGAGTGTGTGCGTGCGTCGGGGAGGTGAAAGAGTGTGTGTGTTGGGGAGGGGTGCTTTGAGGGGGAAGGAGTATGTGGGGTGTGGCCTGTGGGTGTAGCTGAAGCCAGGCAGGCCAGGAGGGCCTCTAAAACTGCCTGGAGAGCCGCCCGCACGTCCACTCTGGGTCTGCCACTGGGAAGCCACCTCCAGTCAGCTATCCTGTTCCACAGTGCCTGCAAGAAATTGGAGGTCAACTGGAAAACCCCATTGGCCTGTTTCAATTGGCCTTAGGTGGCCATTAACCAGGTCAGTTGGATTCCTACCACCTGAACGTGGATAACCCTGCCACCAACACCCCTCACCATTCCCATGTCTGGGAATATAGTCGAAGGTGGGACAGAGCCAGGGAATCGCACACTAGCTGGCGGAATGAAATACCGCGCCAGCCCCCTCTCTGTTCCCCCCTAAAAAAAAATTTAGGCCATTGGCTGTGGTAAGTTTTTCCAAGTTCCGCTCAATTTAAATTTTCAGGCAGGGTCCGTTAGGCTTTCAACCCTAGAATGTGCCAGGAGGGGAAAAGATGATGCGAGGAGGGGAATGAGTTCAAATTCCATTTTGTTGCCTCATCTTAGCACCTTCACCTGGTTAAAAGCAGTTAAGAGTAGAGGAATTTTCCCGGGCATCCTATTCCTCAAGCAGTATTGCTAAAACAGAGTATCTGGTCATCATCATTTGGCTGTTTGTGGGAGCTTACTGTGCGCAAATTGGCTGCCACATTTCCTGCATTACAACAATGACTACACATCAGCATTACATCACTGGCTGCAGAACGCATTGAGGCCGTGAGGCACTAAATAAATACAAACCTTTTTTTATTGTCAGGAGTAAGTGGCGGGATCACACAAACAACAGCGCTGCTGGGGGAGGGCAATCGATCAATCATTCTTCAGTTAAAAAGTTAAATCGGCCCAACAACCCTGAATGCCTGAAATACAAATCAGAAGATGCTGGAAACATTCAGCAGGTCTGGCACCATTTGTGGAAAGAGAATCAATTAACATTTTAGCTCAGCAACCCTTAACAAGTTTCCTTAAAAAGTCATTGATCTGAAGTATTAGCCAAGATTTCACATTTGTGCGGGGGTCCCAGGAAATGTGAGTTGCCGGCACGCACAGGAGGGCAGCGGGACCGCCTCCTGAATTTTATGGGCAGCGGCTAATTAAGTGGCTGGCACAGGGGCTGCCACCTGATTAATGACCCCCAAGAGCTGCTGGTGCTATCAGAGGGGCCTGTTAGTCCCACTTTTGTAAAATTCCAAAAGCAGGACCGCCCCAGGGATCCAATCTGACACAGCTCTCTGTGATTTCCAGCTTGCCTCCCAGGGGCCGGTAAGATTCAGCCCGTTAACTCTGTTACTCTCTCCATAGATGCTGCCAAACCTGCTGAATATTTCCGGCATTTTCTGTTTTTAATTTCAGATTTCCAAGCATCAGCAGTATTTGACTGTTGTAACCCCGTGTACCTGTTTTGCACAGGGAAGGTGCCTTTACACCCAGCATTGCTACAGAGCTAATGATATCATGACCACCTAATTTGATTATGCCCACTTCTTCTCAAGCAGTTACTTCAGGTCCTTGAAGGAGGTGATGCTGGGAGATCAACATGAGTCTGCAAGTGGACAGGGAGTTGGCAGAAAGCAGCAACTCATCTTTCTGCTTAGTCCATCCCATCCTTCCTGAAAACAATGGGGAAGAAGGAATCTGCCCTAACACTTTCTTGTTTCTTCATTTTAAACATAAGGCAGAATTTTATGGCCCTTCCCACGGGCGAGATTTTCTGGTCCTGTCAAAGTCAATGGACTTTTGAACAGCTCGTCACATCTTACAGCCCTGCCCCTGCCGTGACAGGGCTGTAAAATTCCACCCACAGAATTTATAGCACTGAAACAATCCACTCATTCCAACAAATCTGTTTATGCTTCACATGAGCCTCCTCCCTCCTTTTCTCATCTCAATATGTCCTTCTATTACTTTCTCCCTCGTGTTTACCTAGCCTTCCCCGAAATACATCTACGCTATTGCTTCAACTATGCCTTGTGGTAGCGAATTCCACATTCTAACCTCTCTCTGGGTAAAGAAGATTTTCCTGAATTCCTTATTGGATTTATTTTATATTTACGGCCCCTAATTTTGGATTGGCCCAAAGGTGGAAACATTTTTTTTCTATCTACCCTATTGAGCCCCTTCATAATTTTAACGACCTCTATTAGGTTACCCCTCAGCATTCTTTTTTCTAGAGAAAATATCCCCAGCCTGTTCAATCTTTCCTGAAAGTTATAAGTTTTCAGTTATGGTACCATCCTTATAAATCTTTTTTGCATCTTCTCCAGTGCCTCTATGTCCTTTTATTAGTTGGAAATTTTTAATAGGCATATAGGAAGAATATTAGAATAAACTATGGAATCTTAATAGGAGTCATACTAAAGATTGACAATAGCATAAAAGAGGTGATATTGGATTGGCCTCCAATTAAGCTTTTCCTTCCGTTAAAGTGAATGGTGGACAAGCCAATATCACTCATGTTGCATTATCATGGAGATAAAATTACTCCCAATGGGTGCTGAAATGATGGCAACTTTAGGATCTTTCTAAAAGGGCATTGTAGGATGCACTAAAGGTCCTTAGTAATTCATTCTTATCTTTAGATGTTGTGATTTATAAACCTGTGCTAATCTTTTATGTTTAGCTTCAAGTTTAATGGACTGTTTGTGCTCCAATTTTGTTGGGATACAATGCAAAAAGAATGATGGCAGCTGAATTTCTTAACCATTTTCAGTGTAGTCCTGGTGTAGAACAAGCGCTGGAAATATCCAACCCATAAGAATAGATTCCAAAACTTCTACAGGTATGTAAATAGGAAACGATTAAGGAGAGTGAACATGGGTCCCTTAGAGGCAGAAACCGGGGAAATTATAATGGGGAATAAGGAAATGGCAGAG
The DNA here is from genome assembly GCF_017639515.1 of Carcharodon carcharias. Taxonomy (NCBI): domain Eukaryota; kingdom Metazoa; phylum Chordata; class Chondrichthyes; order Lamniformes; family Lamnidae; genus Carcharodon; species Carcharodon carcharias. Next base: position 121,961,378 of record NC_054475.1, read on the forward strand.
ACATTAAACAAAAACTGGCTGGAATTTTCCAACCACCCCTCTCCGCAGCCCCCCTCCCCCGTTTTCACATCAGCGGTACTGGATGATCCCATCAGCATGAGGGGCCGCAAAATTCTGGCCTAAGCATCTCTCTTCATGTTAGATGGCACAAACATCATTCTGGAAATAGTTAGACTAAAATCCAACAAGTCCCTAGGCCTGATGGCTGACACCCTAGAGTTTTAAAAGAGGCATCTGCAGAGATTGTGGATGCATTGGTTTTGATCTTCCAGAATTCTCTAAATTCTAGAATTGTCTCTATGAATTGGAAGATAGAAAATGGAACACTGCTATCAAGAAAGGACAGAAAGAGAGAACAAGGAACTGTAGGCCAGTTAGCCTGAGATCAGTCATAGCGAAAATGCTAGAATCTATTATTAGGGAAATTATAACAAGGCACTTAGAACATCATTTTATGATTGGACAGAATCAATAGAGAAGGGGAAATCATGTTTTAAAAATCTGTTGGAGTATTTTTAAAGATGTAACTAGTAAGAAGACTAGAGAGGGCAACCAGTGGATATTCAGAAGTCATTCGATAAGGTACCATTCAAGAAGTTATGACACAAAATTAGGGTTCATGCAATTAGGCGTAATATATTAGCATGATTTGAGGATTGCTTAATGGACAGAAAACAGAGTAGAAATAATCAGGTCATTTTTGGTTTGGGCAGGCTGCAACTAGTGGGGTAATGCAAGGATCAGTGCTTGGGCCTCAGCTGTTTACAATTTAGGTCAGTGGCTTAGATGAGAGGTTCAAATGTAATATATGCAAGTTTGTTGCTGATACAAAGTTAGGTTGGAAAGTGAGGGCGTAAAAAGGCTGCAAAGCATTTAGATCCGTTGAGTGATAAATGAGCAAGAACATAGCAGATGGAATATAAAATGGAGAAACTTGAAGTTATCCAGAAAAAATAATTTTTTTTTAAATGGTAATACACTGGGAAATGTTAGTACTCGGAATTATCTGAATGTCTTTGTACATGAATCACAGAAAATTAACATTTAGGTACCTCAAGCAATTAGGTGCACCCCATCCATCAGGTGAATACAAGCTTTGCAGTCACTCAGTGGTGTGCTCTTTTCCCTCCTTGCAGGAGAAGAGAGTTCAGTTCACAAGGGAGAGGGAGAGAACTGGAGGTGTCCCTCTATAGATCTCACAACTTACAGATGCAGAACAGGAGGTGTTTGAGATCAGTAGAGTTTTGGCGTGCCTGACTGTCATCGATCAGGAGATGGCAAGTTCCCAGCCATCTGGTGGCACAATTAAATATCAGTGAGCCATGTGCCATATGTCACTTGATTTCAAGAGCAAGCAAAATACACTATAACTTTTCCAGGCCAGAAATTTATTGTTCAGAAACACCATTTGTCCAGAGATTCCTTGAGCAGACCCAAGTAACTCACGGCATCATTTTAGTAGAGTACTTATGGAACAGAAACATGGAAGGTACAGTAGTTGGATAAATAAAACAATTTTAATTAATGTTTTACAACATTTTATCACTTTTAAACTTATTACAATCCCCAGCTGAGGTTACCCCTGGACAAGCCTGATTCCAGCTTGATACTCCTAACTTTTATTTGTTTGTTTAGATACATGGAGAGTAGCTACTGAACAGAGTCAGCTGATGAACTTTTAACAAAAGAATAAAACATTTATTAAACAAGAAAAGATTAACTATATTACAATACTCTTTCACCCTCAACTATACCTTTACAGATACACACAGATTTGTTAAGATAACACGTTACAAAAGCTATATTATACTCTAGTGTTCACAGTAAATACACAGTCCATGTAAACCTATGGCATCCTGTGGTCAGACACACCACACTCTGCCCTGAAGTGATGCCACCCCAACCAGATACTATGAATCTCTCCTCAACTCCCCCCAGATGCTTGTCACATCGTGAACCAACCAGTCTCTGTTATTCACACAATGGTTCCCAATCTCCACTCTCCGAGGTCTCACCTTGGAATCTTCTCCCAAACCGACGCTTTCTCTCAGACACCTTCTGCAAGGGTTCACCTCCAGGGTTTCGAACTCTCCTTCCCATGTTCCTCTTCCCTAGGTCACCACATGCATTCAATCTGTCTTCCAAGCATTCTCTCTCACCAACTCAGCCTTCAACAGTACACCACTGCTTCACATACCGATAGCAAAGAGTTACAGACCTTCAGTTGTCTCTTTTTCTTGTCTCTTGCAAGCTGTTCTCACTTCAAATCTGCTTTCTGCAGCTTTTGTTTCTTTAAATCTGAAGCTTGGAGCCTTTCTCTTTGCCCCTCACTCTTAACAGGACCTTTTCCCACGTTCCTGTCCTTCCTTTGGACTTTCTCCTCTTCCACTCCCCTGGATCTTTGGAGTTTTTCTTTAGCTTGGGACTGGCTTTCTGTCCCCTTTGCTCCAGTCTCTCCTGGCAGCAACTTTCAGAACCAACTGCATTCAAACAGCTTCCAAAATAACACTGCTGTTTCTCTTCTTCTGTATGTGTGTGTCTGTGGGAGGGACCTGCCTCTTTGGCCCCCTGTTGCTAGACAACTGTTCAATTCTTCTACCCTTGTTTGTTTAACTTAACTCTTTAGGGGTCTTAAAACTCCTCATTAGAAATGCAAACACCTTTCTAAAGTGAAACTAAACTCCATTTGATCTTTCTTAACACATAAAAACAGAAATACAAATCAAACTTAAACTTTAAAGCTAAAACTCATTCCTAACACCTACAAATACCAATATAATTGACTTAAACTATCTCTATTTCCTAACATGCTTCAGGTAAATATTTATTCTGCTGCAGTTTCCAGGTTCAAACACTTGTGGTTCCGCATTTTATAATCCAAAAAGTTCCAAAATCCAGAAATGACTCGGTCCCAAGCCTTCCAGACCAGACCAGTGACAGTGTATAATCAACTTCAATAATGATAAGTTGCAACATTGTTAGTTTGTCAGGGCTAATTTGTGTGTTTTCCTCTGACTTTACAACTTACAACAGGCCCTTTAAAACTGGAACAGAACTCGATGCACCTGGGGGTTGATGATTCCTCAAGAAGCTGATTCCTTCTTAGGGTGCACTGTCCATCCCATGTACCAGCTCAGATACTCACACTGCAGTGAGAGCAGTTTGACAATACTTTACAGGTGATTCACACTTCACAAGAGAGCATGAGCAGATGCTAGTGGTGGGGACATGTGGAGGGCCCACAGTGGAGGCCACAGCATTCTCCAAGCTCCACTCCACCAGACAGACTGGGGGCTGTCAATAAAGAGAATAATCATCAATCCATTGACCTTCCAAATACACTACCATGAATGCAGAGGGAAAGAAGCAGTCTGCCTCAAGCATGAATGAGTTGGTGTTGCCGGGCATAACAGATGGCATCTTCATGCTTGGATGAAATAGCTAGCTCAATGGCATACCGAAACTGTATTCATTCATAGGATGTGGGCATCATTTACAAGTCCAACATTTAGTGCCCATCCCTAATTATTCTTGAGAAGGTCAATGAATCCATGCACACCGTGACTGTGGTCATCCAGATTCTGCATGACAAATTGTCTGCCACCTTAAGTAAGATGAACAATTTGGTAACATTGGTTTTGTAGCAATCCACTGACCTGCAACAAGTATTCTCCAGTACAGTGGTAGTTGGAAGGTGCAAATGAACCATGAGATGAGGGTGAAAGGGAACTGAAAGTGGGAACTCAATTCAAAGTGTTTCCATTTTTCACCCACAGCCCTCCTCTCAGTCAGTACCTGACATGCTGTCTTGTCTCTCAATGGCTGAGTATACACCTAAACTGGGCAGTCATTGCAGGGACCTCATGGATTCCAAAACCCAGAGGATGTTGGTAAAAAGCATGTCATCTGTCAAAGCAGTTATCTGAGCAGCCTGTATCTCTATCTGCATCTCTGCACAAGCCACAGAGTTGCACCACAAAGGAGTGGAAAGAAAAGGAAGGCAAAAGCATGGGTAAATAAGAAAAGGCAATGTTGTTAAATTGCTGTTGTTTATTTAAAGTCCACAAATTTTATTCTTTGGTTTTTTGGTTGCTGGGTGACACATCACCTTTCATTTGATTGATTATGAATGGAAAAACACAATTGACAGGGATAAGTGGAGGGATGTACAAGAAAAGGTTGTTTTTTATTTATTCATTCATAGGATGTGGGTGTCACTGGCAAGGTCAGTACTTTTGTTGCCCATTCCTTATTGACCTTGAACTTAGTGGCTTGCCAGGCCATTGCAGAGGGCAGATAAAGTCAACCACATTGTTGTGGGTCACACATAGGCCAGACTAGGTAAGCATGGCAGATTATTGAACCTGTTGGGTCCTTAAACAATAGCCTACACTGGCTATCATGGTCACCATTAGCTTTCAATTCCAGGTTTTATTAATTGAATTCAAATTCCACCAGCTGTCCATGGTGGGATTTGAACCCACATCCCTAGAATATCAGCCTGGACCTCTGGATTACTAGCCCAGTAACATTATCACTATGCCACTATCTCCCCATGCTGACTGTGTTAGGTGGAACAGCAACCTTTTAATGTGCTTCTGATATCCCAACTTAAGTGCAGTAAAAAGGCCATCAATCTGAGCACCTCCTCCTCATTTTCCTCCTCCTCCTCCTTTTCCTTGGATTCCTCTGAAGGGGTTCCACACTTTGTTCACTTGCAAGCCCACATGTTGCTGCTGCTCAATGTTGTGCAGAGTGCAGCATAGCATGACCATTCTGGACGTGCTGGCTGTGTGTACACTGAAGGATGCTACAGAATTGTCCAGGCACCTTAGGCATTGTTTCAGCGTGCCAATGGCTTGTTCAATCACACATCTGGTGGTCATTTGGCATTCATTGTAGCATTGTTGGGGCTCATTGGTCAGGTTTGTCATGGTGTCATCAGCCACGTTTGAAGTGGGTATCCCTTGTCTCGGAGCAGCCACCCCTTCAGCTTGCTTGTAGACCTGAGGACGTGAGGGAGCTCAGACTATCACAGGACAATAACATCATGGCAGCTCCGTGGGAATCTTGCATGATGTGAAGAAAGATCTTTTTCATGGTTGCAAACGAGCTATACAGTGATGGAGTGGAAGCCATTGTGGTTGATGAACACTCCTGGGTGATCAGGAGATGTCTTAGTTGTCACATGTGTCCAGTTGGTGACACCCTCCACCCGCCAGCTAGCCAAAGACCCAAACCACTGAGTGGCCACTCATTCTATCTGCCACCATGCCAGGTGGCAGTGAGATCATTGCTGGCTTTAGCAAACAAACGATCAGTGGCCTGACTAATGCATTTGCTGACTGGGAGATCCTTGATACATCTCTGGCAGAGCACTGGACGAATCCAGAGGCTAAAACATTGAGGGTGATAGTGACTTTGACAGTCACTGGAAGCACATGTCCTTCAGACCCAGCAGGGAGCAGGTCTTCGTCTAGGAGGCTGCAGATATCTGCCATCACTTGATGTGACAACCTGAGCCTCCTGAAACACTGTTGTTCTGGTGTGTCAAGGGAAGCCAGCCTCTACTTGTAGACCCTGTGACATGGGTAGTGCTTCCTGCGAGTTGCGCCCCTCTGCTGCTCCCCATGCACTGCTGCTGTCCCATCAGTTGCACCCTTTCTCTATCCAGCTGCAGGTTTCTCAGGAACAGGCTGCTTCTACTGCAGGCAGTGGTCATAATGTCCTTATGTGAGATCTGCCAATTCCTGATTAATTTCCTTGTTAATGGCAATTACAGAATCACAGAATTGTTATGGTGCAGAAGGAGGCCATTTGGCCTATCATATTTGTACCTGCTCTCTAAATGAGCATTCTGACTTAGTGTCATTCTCCTGCCTTTTCCCAAGACTCTTGCACATTGTTTCCAGTCAAATAATCATCTGATGCCCTCTTGAATGCCTCGATTGAACCTGCCTCCACCACATTTCCAGGTAGTGCATTCCAGACTGGAACCACTTGCTGTCTGAAGAAATTTATTTCACATCACATTTGCTTCTTTTGAAAATCACTTTAAATCTGTGCGCTCTCGATCTTGATCCTTTTAGGAGTGGGAACAGTTTCTCCCTATCTACTCTGTCCAGCCCCCTTGTGATTTTGAAAATTTCTATCATATCTCCTCTTAGCCATCTCCTTTCCAAGGAAAACAATCTCATCATCTCCAATCTATCTTCATTGTTGAAGTTTCTCATCCCTAGAACCAATTGTGTAAACCTCTTCTGCACTCTCTCCAATGCGTTCACATCCTTCCTATAGTGTGGTGCCCAAAACTGTACACAAAACTCCAGCTGACATATAATTAGTGTTTTATTTCAGCTCAGCATAAACTCGTTGCTCTTGTACTCTGTGCCCCAATTAATAAAGCCCAAGATACTTATGTTTTATTAACTGCTCTCTCCCCCTGTCCTGCCACCTTCAATGATTTATGCACATACACATCCAAGTCCCTCTGCACCCCCTTAAAAATTGTATCCCTTATTTTATATTGTCTCCCCATGTTCTTCCTACCAAAATGCATCACTTCACACGTCTCTGCATTGAACTTCATCTGCCACTCCACCAACTTCTCTGTGTCCTTTTGAAGTTCTACACTGTCCTCCTCACAGTTTAGATCTAGATCATTAATATATATCAGCAAAAGCAAGGGTCCCAATACCGATTCCTGGAGAACTCCACTACAAACCTTCCTCCAGACCAAAAAATGTCCATTGACCATTACCATATGTTTCCTATTACTCAGCCTATTTTGTATCCGCATTGCTACTGTCCTTTTTATTCCATGAGCTATAATTTTTCTCACAAGTCTGTTCTGTGATGCTATATCGAATGTCTTTTGGAAGTCCATGTACACCACCTCAGCAGCATTACCCACATCAACCCTCTCTGTTACCTCTTCAAAAAACTCCAGCAAGTTAGTTAAACACATTTTCCCCTTGAGAAATGCATGCTGGCTCTTCCTAGTCAACCCACGTTTTTCCATGTGACTATTAATTCTATCCCAAATAATTGTTTCAAGAAGCTTCCCCACCACCAAAGTTAAACTGACTGGTCAGTAATTGCTGGGCTTATACTTACAACCTTTTTTAAACAAAGGCATAATGTTTGCAATTCTTCAATTCTCTGGCACCTCCCATGAATCTAGCGAAGACTGAGAGATTATGGCCAGTGTCCCTGCAATTTCCACTCTCACATCCTTCAGTAAACTTGGATGCATCTCATCTGACTCCAGTGCCTTGTCAACTTTAACTGCTGACAATTATCCAACACTTCCTCCTTATCAATTTTGAACCCTTCTAGCGACAGAGTTTCTTCCTCTGTTACCTTGGCCTCAGTAGCACCTGCTTCTTTGGTAAAGACAAATGCAAAATATTCATTTAGCACCTCAGCCATGCCCCCTGCCTCCATGTGCAAATCCCCTTTTTGGCCCTTAATCGGCCCTAATTCTCCTTTTACTATTTATGTGCCAACAGAAGATGTTGGGATTTCCCTTTATGTTGGCTGCTAGCCTTTTCTCATGGTCCCTCTTTACTTCTCTTATTTTCTTTTTCACCTCCCCTCTGAATCTTCAGTATTCTGCTTGGTTCTCAAATGTATTTTCTACCCAACATCTGTCATAAGCACACTTTTTCTTCTTTATCTTCATTTCTATCTTCTTTTTCATCCAGAGAGCTCTGGATCTGTTTGCCCTTACCTTTTCCTTTTGAGTGAATATATCTTTACATATACATACACACATTATATATATATATATATATGTATGTATATACACACACATATACATACACACACACACATATATATATATATATATATATATATCATATATTTAAAAAAGCATTATTAAGCAGGTGATGGGTATTTGTATATCTATAAATGGGAATGGCTGGGACACTGGGAGGGTTGGTGTAATGTTGACTGTGAACTAAGTCAATAAACTCCAGCATAATAAAGTAGCTGTGTCTTAGTTTTAACTTCACCAACTGGCATGGATTTGATTAACAAGGTACAATCTATAGGTAACCAAAACACAACCCATCCTGCTACGATTCAGGAAACCTCCAGCAAACGTATTGCAAAGAAACCCTTTCCCTCTGGTAAGTAAGAAAGCAGCTGAGTACTGAGCTTTATTGCAGCATTTCCACAAGATTGATTTAGCCCCTTCAAGTGACAACATGTTCTCATCTTTCCCTCATTGGCAGATTTCAGGAGGTTGGGATATCCAGGCATAGGCAGAGTAGGATTAACTCCCATCCCATTGGCAGAGAGCTGACCACCATCCTCCCTGCCACTCCAAGCTTCCAGGCTAGTCTCAACTCAAAACAGGGGCTAGCCTGGATCAATATTGGCTTGTCACTGTGATCTCACTAGAGGAGAAAAGGACAGGAAAGGAGAGATAATGGAAAGAGGAAATCATGTACAAAATTAATCAGGCACAAAAACATGCCTAAAGCCTACCCTCATGCTTCAAAAATTTACCAATTCCTTTCCCATTCAATATCTAAACAATGCCAAATTCTAAACCCACCCTGTGTCTCTACTGACAGAACTTCATGACGTGTAATTGCTTCAGTGCCTACTTCTGTTTTCTCAATTTAATCAATTCTTTCTCTGAGTAACTTTCCACCAAGTCTTATTATTTTGCTGGTGCAACATTTGTCTGAGCAGGAGATGGGGGTAACTGATTGAGGTGGTTAAGATGGTCAAAGGAGATGATAGGATAGATGGCACAGAAACTATTTTCTCTTGTGCAGGAGGCCAGAGCAACAGGGCATTAACTTAAAATTAAAGCTAGGTCATTCAAGGGTGATGTCAGGCAGCTGTGCTTCACACAAAGGGCAGTGGAAATGTAGAATTCTCTGTCACTAGTGAACTGCTGAGGTGAGGTCAATGGAAAATTTCAAAATTGTGATTGATTTTTGTTAGGTAGGATATTAAGAGTTACAGAACCAAAGCGAGTAAGTAGAGCTAAGATACAGATCAGCTGTGGGTTAATTGAATGGCACTGTAGGCTCGAGGGGCTGAATGACCTACTCTTGTCCCTATATTCTTAACTTTGAGAACAATAGAACTAAAGGTTACACACGCAACTTAATCATAATTGGACAGTTATAGTACGGGCTCTTTGAGGCCTTCTCAGAGCCCCTGACTGATAGCTGGCACACTCACTAATCAAAGGGCATTCCTCTCTCTATTTACACTTTTGAACAATTATAAATCAAAAACAGGTTTGTAAAATCACTTTTTATTTGAAGTCATTTAAACACATCCCCTTAACCACACTCAACCCTCCCCCTAAAAATAGTGAACTTCATAAAAATAAAATAAACCAAATCTTTATTAGGCAGCCAGATTATTCACAGCCTGTGTTTTAGAATATGATTACTGCTGCTTTCAATTCTGGTAATATTTACTACGTACATTGAGGTAAAACACTTTGATATTTCCCAAACCGTCCTATGCTTAAAAGGCTGTAAGAGAATTTCTTGTTTAAGACAGGAGAATTACGCCAGGTAAAACACAATGTCTTATGATATATACAGCAGCATTTTATCTCATATTACAATGTGTTCTTACTTATTAATTGATCTGCTGTAGGACTGCAAGTGATAAATTGGAAGATATGGACACTGATGCAGCCATCACTAACAACGTAATTTTTTTTTCAGTTCCTCTTCTCAATTTCTCCCGTCCCCATCACTCCTCCTCCTGTTGGCTGCTTCTTCTTTCCTTTAGGGCAGCTGACAAAGTAAAATGAGGCAGGGAGATGAGGCTGTCAATGGCTACAGACGGCATTTGAGTGGGGTGTTGTGGCGGGGGGGAGATGTCACAGGATAGATATAGTTCTCACCAGGGTAAAGGAGAAATCATGGGCCTTGGTGCTTCTCCTGTTTCTGCACCACCGCCCCCACCCCCCCTCCACCCCACCCCTGTTTCACCTCAGTTAACCCTAGAGACCCAAAACCAAAACTGAAGGAAACACCAACAGCATGGTGTAAAGCTTGTTTTCCTCAGGAAAGAGGAATCTTCAACTGAAATTCATTAATTGAAGCTAAATGAAGACTTGAAGATTAGAAAATGGACCGACAAAACTACCCCAGCCAGAGCATTCGCTATGATGAAACTAGTGTCAATACTGATGAATGCAATTAAAAAATTTGGATGTTGTGGGTAAGGGGGGAAAGTTATATGGATTACCTCACCCAAAGAGTGATAGATTTGTGGAAAAATGTATGAGGTAAAGTAATTGGTTCAAGTCGGTGGGTGGTAAACATAACAGGTTGTGGAGGCACTTACCTTACCTTGCACAAGTTGCGCTCCAGCTGTGAAAGGCACACTATTGGCAGGCAAAGTGGAACCAGAGCTACAAAATTGAGAGGGAGCAGGTTGGTTCAGGAAGCTGGGGAAGGTACCACAGCATAGAGAGGGAAGCAATCAGACAGTTAGTTCGAAAATCTCTTTGTGGCTGATCACAGATGAGATCAATAGAAGACTAAGTTCTCTTTACTGTCCTGTTCTTCATACAGGGGCTGAAAGATGTCCCTGGGGAAATAGATTTAATTGAAATAAGATGTGTAAAAGTTTAAATATATATAGATAGAAATAAACTGGATTTAAGTAAGTAATTATTGGTGTACATCCTGTGTTAAAGAAAGACTGTCCCCATGCTAAGCAGAACATGGAAATGTCTGAAAGGATGATATCTCATGAAATGAATTTATGGACAATTGTGGCCTCGGGCCTCATAAAGAAAGAGAAAATGGCAGTTAGATTTTGCACTGAGATTTCCCATGTGTCATTTGTAAACAGATATTTATTGTGTGATTAATAGAAATTCCTCAATCTGCCATCAGGCCATTTTCCACAATCATAATTTGACCTTGTCTGAGGAGGAACAGCTTAATCTTTAAGGCAAAGATCATCAAATGACTGTAGTTTTACTGCTAATAACCACTAATGCATTTGCTTTGTGTGCCTAGGTCATCCACCTGCTCTCCAAGTCCATTGTTTCCCCTGCAGTTAATAATGGAAGGTTATGTTTCTATCATTAAGTGGTAGTTCTGAAGGCAGCAAAGAGCTGATAATCGGAGCACTCTACAACATTCAAGAGCCACACTCATTAGCTTTCTAATCTTACATTCTGTGCTTCATGCCTTGTAGGTCAATATTTACCCAGGGAGGGGGTCGGGAAGGGTCTAGCTTAGGGCCACACACAATCAAGTGGGAGGAGGTCAAGAAGGGCCTTCTGGGTGTAAACTAAACATAGAGGTGAGGTGTTAGTACACCTTGTGCTTACCTTGTGCTCCAGCAGCCGCTAGCCAGTTGTGAAGAGTGAAGAAAGCGACCAACAACGCCCAACAGAAATAGAGCAGTCTATGAGGCAAGCAAGATAGAAGGGACTGGGGAATCTGGCATGTCCTGCTTGGCCAATGATTGCTGCCATTCTCAACAATAGCCTGCCAATCGGGATGATCTACACACCAGATTGGCTGTTGGACACTGACCATCTCGACTGACAGGCTACTTGGCCAATGAGCCTGGGTCCCCCTAGAGCATGAGCCCTAGTAACTAGAAGCTTGTGCACTGCCTTCTCCCAGGTCCTGACCCTCAGCATTCCCTTTCTCATCCCCATCATAATCACTTGGGCTCCTTCCACTGTATTCTTACCCAGTCATCTTCCTTTCCTTCCTGCCATCCAACTAATCTTATCTCTACCCCCATCTCCACAACCCATTCAATCCTTGTATCCTTCCCCACCTAGCTCCACTCACTTACCTAATCCTAAACTTGGCATCCACTCTATCGAACTCCTAATTGTGCTTCTAATTTTGCTGAAATTGGAGGCCTCCTCCCCCATTCCTTGTTCCCTGTTTCCCTCGAATAGTTCTCGTTTGCCATGGAAATCAGACAGAGTGTAAAATAAGCTGGCATTTCATTATTGTCTGTTTCCAATTCCTGCCCAAGATGGATTTCACTACTTCAAACTCAATAATCCAAATTTAGTTCAGCAAAGCTCTGAAGCTCAGTGCAAAAAACATTGAAGCCAAAGCTTTTGAGAGAAGTAAAATCTTTAATAAAGGCATTGTTCATGGACAAAAAGAAATGTGCCTCTTCCTGTAACTGCTTCTTTTCCACGAATACACTGAGAGAGAGAGAGGAGTTAAGATTCATCAGGGTTTAAATTGGATAACTCCTGAAAATGGGTGTGAGGATCATGATGATAAATTAAATGCGTGTGGGATCAGATAGCTTTGGAGGCTCATGCCAGGATTCTAGCCCTGGGGTTACAAAGTCACAAAATTTCAATGACCATACTTCAGTAGTCAAGGTCAGTGACCCACCAACTATACCACTAATCTCACAAATTGCTCAATTCATCACACCACCATCTCTCATCCACCAACAATCTCTATCACTTGCTTCCACATCTGACATTCATATGCTTCACTTCACTCGCACACTGTTGCAAACCTCAAACCCACATCTCACACAAACAGCTATTCAGCCACGACAGCCAAATAGATTACGCCACACTCGCTGACTAACCCTCCTTCTCCCTTTCAGGAGAAGGTTGCACAAATTCAGAGGTCACAGAAACTAACCAAGGTGTGTGTGTGTGTGGGGGGGGGGGGGGGGGGGGGGGCGGGGGGGGAAGGTGGGGGGGGGAGGGGGGGGGGTGGTTAGTGGGGGGAGGGATGGGTGGGGGGTGAGGAGATGGACATGCCTGTATTTCAAACCCCTCCCCATAGAGGGTAAAATTCTGGAACAGTTATTGCTGAGGTTGGGGCTTCCAGCATGGCTGAAACCATTGGAGATGATGGTATTCTCATAACTAATCCTCCTCCTCATATTCTTTTCTCCCTCATCCCACATTCTCTTCTGACTGGAAAGCAACAGTCTGAGAGTGCACCTCATATTTCCTCCTTTCAACACCAGCGTAGCCTTGCACTTATTTCCTTTCAGATGCCCAGGAACTGCAAACCCGCCCAGGTAGTGGAGGAAGACCAAGAAGAGCTTGACGATGAAGATACACTGTTTCTTGATTTCACACTTACAACCATTCAGATACCGACGCTGCACACATCTTAGTTGATAGCGTGGAGGTGGCATCTGCACGTGGTGTGAGTCACCAGGTAGAAGTGTGCTGAAGCCAGGGTAGGGGACAAAGATAACGCAAGTCCCGGCTCCCTGGAGGGTGAGGTCGCACACTACTTCTGCTGCGGAGGACTATGATGAGAACTTTGATGGACCAGGTTACAGGAAAATATTGCTGGATATACACATCAAAATGTTTGCTGCGATGCGAATCCTATCAGAAAGCCTGAATTCAATGTCACGGAGCATGGAGGAGGCCGGCACCAATTTGACACAAAGCTTTGCACAGAGCTTGGTGCCCATTCCCTCCAGCATGAAACTGGTGGACAACTCCATTTGCACATTTGTCAGATCAACCATAATGCAACATCTGATGGCCCATGTCTCAGCTTCAATTGCAGCCTGAGCAGCAGCCATCTAGTATCTGAATCTTGCCGTGGAAACTCAGGCTGCTCCCAATATCGCTCTGGGTATCAATATTATATAATTTAATATATAATAGTATAATATCATGCATTAACAGTATTGAAGACTTGTGCTCCAGAACTTGCCGCCCCCCTAGCCAAGCTGTTCCAGTACAGCTACAACACTGGTATCTATCTGGCAATGTAGAAAATTGCCCAGGTATGTCCTGTACATAAAAAGCAAGACAAATCCAACCTGGCTAATTACCACACCATCAGTCTACCTTCCATCATCAGTAGAGTAATGGAAGGGGTCATCAACAGTGTTAACAAGCAGCATTCGCTTAGCAATAACTTGCTTACTGATGCCCAGCTTGGGTTCCGCCAGGGCCACTCAGCTCCTGACCTCATTACAGTCCTGGTTCAAACATGGACAAAAGAGCTGAACTCCTGAGGTGAGGTGAAAGTGACTGCCCTTGACATCAAGGCTGCATTTGACCTAATGTAGCATCAAGGAGCCCTAGCAAAACTGGAGTCAATGGGAATCAGGGGGAAACTCTCCACAGGTTGGAGTCATACCTAGCAGAAAGAAAGATGGTTGTGGTTGTTTGAAGTCAATTATCAGTTCCAGGACATCACTGCAGGAGTTCCTCAGGGTAGTGTCTTCAGCCCAACCATCTTCAGCTGCTTCATCAATGACCTTCCTTCCTTCATAAGGTCAGAAGTGAAGATGTTCACTGATGATTGCACAATGTTCAGCACCATTCGTGACTCCTCAGATACTGAACAGTCCCTGTCCAAATGCAGCAAGACCTGGACAATATCCATGCTTGGGCTGACAAGTGGCAAGTAACATTCATGCCACACAAGTGCCAGGCAATGACCATCACCAACAGGAGAGAATCCAACCATCATTCCTTGATGTGTCACAGCAGTCCATAAATCTGTCCTTCATCCAATTGCATAGGAGCACTCGGACAGGCAAAGACGCATGGAAGGAAGCACTGAAGGAGTGCACAAGGTTGATAACTTTAATTTTGTATGCAATATGACTTAATTTAATTTATAAATTTGGTTAAAAATGTTTCTTTTGTGTGGGTTTTTATTTTTGCATTGTGGCTGATCAGACACCGTAATGGCCATTGACAGAGGGGAGATAGCCACTATGGAACTCTTGGTGACTGAGGGTTTGTGGTTACAGTTACAGTTATCACACTGGAATTAGTTCTTCATGTGCAGCCTGGGCAGAAAGGAACTTTCTAGATTGCAACCTCGTTTCCTATTCCTTTACTTCTGCCTCGTCCCCTTTCTCCTGCTCCTCCTCCTCTTTCTCCTGCTCTTCAGCTTCTCATCTGATAACTGGTGACAAGGGCTGTCCCCTCATGATGGCAAGGTTGTTTGGTATAAAGCATCCCACTATGAATCTTAAGGCCCACTCAGCTGAGCACTGCAAGGCTTCTATTGAGAAACTTTCTCCCCACCCTCCTTCTCCTCCCTCTTCCAGCAGCTTGTCCTGCAATGTACGCCCTCTGTTCGTACTCTCATTCAACCTTGATTCCAAGGAGAATGCTCACAAGTGCACCTATTTCTCGTGGGAATTGGTATAGAAGCTAGATGTCCTTCAGCATATGTCCTGAAGACTTTTGAAACTTGAAACAACTATGAAAAGTTGAAAAACATGTGTAAAATTGTAGCAACAATCAGAAGAAATAAACCAGCAGTTAACCTGTAATTAGTTGACGCTCCCTTTAAATAGCGTGGGTTGGGATTCTTTATGCTGCTTAACGTGCAACCATGTGAGATTAACAGAGGATATTAGCTGAAGCCTGCAGCACTGGTGGCAAGTAAGCATTACACTGATTGATATCATGACCAACCCGCTCTGCATACTGTTGGTGGATGTTAGGAATGTGCACAGTAACCCTTTTACAGAAGTGCATGTGCACTTGCCATGGATGCCATTTTGAAACCTAAGTGGCTTCGCAGTGCCTAAAAAATGGGTGCTAATGAGCCCAATTTCAGTCACAACCCACAAGCTGCGGGATGATAGTCACAAACAGCTCAGACCATGTAAAGGTGTCAGGTTTCCTATCCTTAAAAGGACGTTATGAACTGGTTGCATTTTACAAGAAGCTGATAGCTTCATGGCCACTTTTACTGGTACAAGATTTTCATATTCAGAATTTTTGAAAAGGAGCTTAAATTCTCTATCAGCCCTGGTGGTATTTTTAAAAAATTCAGCATTTATTGTCCATCCCTCGTTGCCCTTGAGAAAGTGGTGATGAGCTGCCTTGGGGCTCACATTGTCTGCATCATTAGTCCAGTAACAGAATCATTATGTTATCATACTCCATGATTGATTGTTGTTTAGTGAAAGAAATTTGCAGATTGCAGATTGTCAGATATTTGTACACATCTGGTTCAGGGCAGAAAACAACATGAAATGGCTGCCTTTCCCTCCATTTTATTTTTATTTTTAACATTTTGATCTGGAATCTTCCATGTTTTACTGACACTCCAGAAGTTTTTGCACCAGACAGAGGTCACAAACCTCTTTTGATAAAGAACTGAAGAAACTTGGACATTTGAGTCTCAGCAGGAGGCACATGAGAAGTGACTTCATAGAGAAAGACAAGTGTTATGGACAGAGAGAGAGATGGTGTGATAACTTTTCCCCTTTCTCCTCACTTCTTGGTTGTCTGAACAAGATACGTGTTCAGAGGGAGTGTTTTATCTTTTCAGTGTTGTGACTTTCAGTAATAGACACGAAGCAGGCTTTCAGGTAAATTTAAATCAGGAGAGTGTATTCACACTATACTCCAAATGTGAACACAACAAAACACACTCATTCCTTCAAGCATACAGACAAGTAAAAAATGGATTCTAGAGAATGAAGCATGCAGGTAGATTATTAACAGAATACAAGAAGCAAATTACATTCAGATTGGGTTCTTAAAGGTGCATATGGTGCAGGCATGGATGAGTTCTTTCTCATGGTTCTTTGGAGATGAATGGAAGTTCGAAGGTTCTGGATTCCCAGATGAGGCTATGGCTGGATTTCTATAGAGGTGAATCTTTGTAAGTGAAAATGAATTAGTCCTCCATGTACTGCCTGAGTTGACTGATTGTTAGATAGTGTTCTGTTTTTCTGGCTGAAGAATGGTCCCCCTTGTGCTAATAGTTTCCAAACCAATCTTGTTTCTCGCTAGAGTAAATAATTTTTTCCCTGGTACTTAGAGTAAAATTGGTTATCTGAAGACAGTTTCAGTCATGTAACCCTCATGACCAATGCCTCCATTGTTCATATAACTGATTCAAAGTTAGCAGCCATGGCTCACAATGGGGTTTTAATGGTGGCTGTTCATACCTGCTTATGATGAACTGGTTTTTGCATACCTCTCTTAGCTGGGCTTCAAGCTTGGCGACATTGGCCTGGATTTTCATCCTTGAACCTGGTAGTGGGATTCAAAGTGCCCACAAAGGTGGATATCATCATTGCCAGGGGGCAGGTATGGGCCGGATTTGGGCCAGACAACTGGGGAAGAGGTTGAAGGTAGCCAAAGCAGCTGCTGAGTCCCAAGACAGAGGTCTGCCTCGGTGCCATGGGACTTTGTCCCAGTTAAAATTAAAACAGAAATGCCCTCCTGCCCTCATCCCTCACACCACCTCACCCCCCAAATAGTCCCCATGCCAAGCTGTGGCACATCACCCAACCACCCCCACCCCCCTCCCCCCCCCCCATGATCCCTCATGCCCTCTGTGCCAAGTTATGGCACTTCCATACCCACTGCACACTGTAAAGAACCAATGGACCCTATAGTAACAGTAGATGTGTGACTAGATAGCTTGAAATAAAATTATTCATTTGTTACTTTCCACATGCTAAAAAAAGTCATTTCACAACAGGGCAATGAAAGTGTTAAACATCCAGACCTTTTAGATTATCATAACAGAAACTGCAAGCCCTTGAAACCACTCAAGATTGTGTAAATAAACATTGTAAAATTTACAACAGCGATCAGAGAGCCAGAGCTGCCAATTAGGAAATGTTTTCTCTAGGGTTCAGGTGTTTCAACAAGAGTAATGGATTTCTGGGCTCTCAGCCAAGATACAGAGCTTGAGGGAATGGGTGGAGTGCCATAGCTTGGCATAGGGGCCATGAGGGCCACGGGAGTGAGTAGGCAGAGTGCCATGGCTTGGCAGAGGGGGCATGAGAGGTCATGGGGGCTGTGTTGTGGGCCTTACCTTGGCGTGGGGAGCATGAGGAGGACCTTTTGAACTCACTTTTTAAAAGGTCCCCTAATGCAGACTAGTGTTTGTGACTCCTCTGAGGGGCGTGAACCATGACTCATTTAGAAATAAAATAAAAATGGTGGAGTAGTAGGAGATGCCTATCCAAGCAATGGAGCCAGCCAATTAGCGGATGCCAAGTGAGGGCCTTTGACCCGAACCGTCCTTTAAAGGCCCTCCAAAAAATCAGACAGCCTGGAAAAGGGGTTGGGACTCCCGGAACTGCGAGCTGGCCAACGTTTTTAAAGGGCCCCCAAATCATCCTGACTTGGTGAAAATCTAGGGTTGAATTTTGGGAAACTACCCAGCCAATAGGAGATATAAATTCACAAGTGGTTTCACACTGTGAATGTCTATTCATAAGAGAGCATTCCACCCACGATCTTTTACATTTAAAAATCTTTCCAGAAGCATGTAGACATTTATCTGTCTTTTATCTGTCTGGAAACCACAAAAGGTCACCTGACCCTCAGCAGCCATCTTGGTCAGCATTTTGACCACTTTTTAAAGTTAATTTCAAAAAGTTGACATTGACTGAAGTCCATATCTAGGAATATGTTATCCTTACTAGGCATACCACAGGATTGTATGGTTTGAAGAAGGGTAAATCTGGAACCTGCTTTTAAGCAAATTACAGGAGTAGCACATGTTGACCCTGACTCAAACTGGCAAAAGATAAATTCAGGACTGATGTCAGGATGTTCTTCAGGCAAATATAATCACTTGAAATGGATGCTGGATAAAGAAATAGGGATGAAAGTCCAAGAATCATAATTGGATTCAACAATGGGCACTTTACGGTCTTTCTGAATGGATGAAAGATGGGCCAAATGGCTGTCTTTATCCATAGTTAGCTTGTGATAAAATTAGATGGAGACCACAAAATCGATGGGTCGAGAAGCAGTTGGAACAACAATGCTGTTTCATGATGATGAAGTGAAACAATTTGAACTGTTAAATCTGTCACCACATCAGCACGACAAACAGAATAAAATGGCAACAGTAGTTAAAGTAACTTTTTAAAAGAGATAAAATTCTCAGGACAGGGTTTGGAAAATATTAAACAAAAACAGAAGCAGAAATACCTGGAAAAACTCAGCAGGTCTGGCAGCATCGGCGGAGGAGAGCACAGTTGACGTTTCGAGTCCTTATGACCCTTCATCAGAACAGATGCTGCCAGACCTGCTGAGTTGTTCCAGGTATTTCTGTTTTTGTTTTAGTTTTGGATTTCCAGCATCCGCAGTTTTTTTCTTTTATCTTTGGAAAATATTAATATGGTTTCCACCATTTACAGCAGACATGATGGGGTTAACACTATTCACCTACTAAATACTGTTCTCTTGGTATATTGTCTTTTAGAGGTACAAAGACAGAATAAGAACAGGATAGGGTCGCCAACTGTGATTAAAGATATTCCTGTAGGTATCATCACATGGCTTGCCCTCTCACCCCAGCCATTAGTCAGCCAACACATCCATCTTTGTGACATATTGCCTTCCTACACCAATTGGAAATCAAAAAGACTCAATACCCAGTTGGATGATGCTTGACAGTCAGAAACCCTTTTTTCCCCCCATCTTCAATGTTTTTATATCTGATAGAGGGAAATGTTCAAAGAAAGTGAAAAAAAATGCAATCTTTTGTAATGCTCCAATGATTTTTCCCCTTGGTTGCACACTGCAGTGTCCTAGAGATTGATTTTCAATTCCTGGAGAGTCCAGGCCAATCCTGGAGGGTTGGCAATCCTAGAACAGGAAGCTGTTTGAGGTTGGGATTGAAATGTAGGACTGAGAGCAGTGAAGGTGAGATTCTCCCCAGAGTGGGCACAGACAGCCCTTTGACCACATTCCTTCAGAACTGATCATCCTGTTCATCTTTGGTATTGGGTGAAAAACCCCTGACTATACCACTAAATCAAACTTAACCAGCATTTGGCTTATCTTATGTCCACCAGTATTTTACTGCATTTCATCAATTTATATCACTGCTTATCACAGAAAGCGCCCCACTGATACAGTTTTACTGCTGAGGCAGTTTTTAAAGATTTAGTCCTGTCCACATTGCCTATGAAGTGTTGAGTTCTGTTCCAAGGAACTGTTTATTCAAAAGTAAAAGCTAGAGTGAACTTGTAAACTAGCTTTATGCAACGTTCATACACGATCTTCTGTTAAGGCAGGTCAACAGTACAATTAGGGCTGTGGCCCCAGGAAGGACTTTTTGTACAGTTTTTCAGTTAAATTTAGGGTTGTTTAATATCCGTCTCTCACTCCTCCAGCAAAGCATAACTAAAACAGATGTGTTCTATCTGATCTTACTGATTTTAGCTACTTCCTGCATTCTCCAATTTAGGAATTTAATCAGTTGTTCCAGGAATATCATTTGTTTTTGTCAGAAACCCTTTCATCGCGTTTACATTTTTCACAATTCAGTTGCGTTGTGTCAATACTATAGAAGGGAACTTTTTCCTACTTTAGGCACCTAGTCTTAAACAAGTGCTCTCGTCAGAAGCAAACTAGAGCTCCCTTTATTCTGGATGAAAAATGTGTTAATCACCCTTAGGAAAGCAGCTTCATACCACAGCAGTTTGGATCAGTGATACTGATCCATTGCTGTCAGTGATACTGAGCAAGACAGTCAGTTTAGGGTTATTTTGTGGCCAACCTGCAGACAATTCTGTACTTGTGGATCTACTCGAAACTGGGTTAAGGGTTTGCAAACCAATTTTTTTGAGGGACTTCAACAGAGAAAAAACCCAAGATTTTTACTGAGTAATTGGCTGAACACAATCCAGTTTTCAAAGGTGAAAAGATGGTGGTCTCACAAACCCTGCCACCCAGTTACCTCAGCAGCCAGAAGCAAGAATAATGGTGAGTCAATCAGGAGATCGTATCAAGTTTAAAGGAACTTAAGGACTTTATGAGGAAAACTTGTGGCAAAGGGAACAGAGGATTCAAGGCTTGACATGTTGTTAAGAGTTGATTAAACTGACTTCAGGCAGTACAACAAGTCTGCTGTTCCAATTCAATTCATAGGGTGAAGGAAGGGGGTTGATTACTGCTGGACAGTAAGTGTGCCTAGGTGTCTGAATGCACATGTTGGGGAGATGGTGGCAACATCACTGAACTAGCAATCTGGAGGTCAGGCTAATGTTATGAGGAAATGGGTTCAAACCCCACCAGGGCTGATGGAATTTAAAATGAATTAATAAAATCTGGAATTGAAAACTTGTCTCAGTATTGGTGACCATGAAACTATCATCTATTGTTGTAAAAATACATCTGGTTCACTATGTTCTTTAGGGAATGAAATCTGCCATCCTTAGCTGGTCTGGCCTACATGTAACTCCAGACCCATGGCAATGTGGTTGACTCTCAACTATCATCTGAGATAGCCTAGCAAGCCACTCAGTTCAAGGGCAATGAGGGATGGGCAACAAATGCTGGCCTTACCAGTGATGCCCACATCCCATGAATGATTTTTTTTTAAATGTGCATAACAGAACTGATGGGAGATGTCAGGTGATGCCCTCCACAGTGAAATAATTTATTTACTGACATATTCATCAACATGAAGAAAGGCCAGTTGGGCAAGATAGAAGATGGCTGGTTTTACCAATTAAACTATACCCCAGCTACAGCCCAGAAAGGGACTGGAGGGAGAAAAATGGTTTTATTCATTGATTACCTCTGGGGTCCTAACGGACCTGATTTCTGTTTTGAATTCTCAATTTCTCACTTCGACGCAATAGGATTCGAATATGCATTCCCTCGATTATTAGCTCAAAGTTTGTCATTGTTAAGCCAGTAATATAACCACCACATGACTTTACTCCTAATTTTACTCCTCCTTCTGCACTGTCAGGAGCAGGAGACAATCTAACTAACAGGTTATTTATTTCTCTAAATCGATTCATATCCTTTATTCAATTTCTTGGAATCTGTCTCCACCTGCTGGAGGTGGTCTCAATTCTGAGATTTTATGGCAAAGGTTATTTTGAATCTTTGGAGCAATTAATAACAAAAGCTTTTATGATTTCCATTCCTCTATATATACCTAGTGGTTTGATAATCATTAATAAGCAGCTCTGTATATTCTACTGAGACAAATCAGGCAACACCTTCACGTGTGATGTGATAACTGGTACACATGAATTTTAAAAGATGATAGCCAATCTTCAGTGATCAGGCTTCATAATTGCTAGTCACAGAATTTATTTGATTCTCCTTTCCTACTGAAGTTCCATGTGGAGGTCACAAGAAGAGACTTCAGACCCTCTCCCAGTGTGCCTATATTTCTGCAGTAGCTACACAGCATGTTTTGAAACACAGTGTACAGAAGACTAATGATCAGACCACAATAAGAATCTCAGACTGTACATGTTTTTGTAATTCCTTAGCCTCCATGGTCATTTCTGGTGTTAGCTCAAAAATTGGAAAATGTTGTGTATTGAAAACCAAACGTTGTTATAATAGGATTTGAATTTACAAAATCCCCATTATGAGGACAGTACCATAACTACTAGGCTGCTGCAATACCTCACTGAAAGCAATTGTGAAAATATCATCACCACAAAGGTTATGGAGATTCAAGGAGGTGCACCTCCACCTTCCCTAAGCATGAGGCCTTGCCAGCATTGCCCACATCCTGGGAACAACAAAAAACTTTACAAATTTGCTTTGTAGTTATAACAGACCACCCAGAGTCTGTGCCACAACTTATTATAGCTTATTTTCTTAGAGCAATGCATTTTAGAAAATCCAATACACAATTACAGCTGATCAGTGGGCTACGAAGTAAAATGAAAATGAAAAATCATGGAATCTTAGAAACTTACAGCAAAGAAGGATGCCATTCAGTCCATTATGCCTGTGCCAGCTCTTTGAAAGAGCTGTCCCATTAGTCATGCATCCCAGCGTTTCCCTGCAATCTGCAAATAAGTGTGCAATTGGTTTTTGAAAGTTACTATGGAATTTGATTCCAATATCCTGCAGGTATTGTGTTCCAGATCATAACAATGTTCAGTGTGAAAAATATTGTCCTAATTTCCCCTCTGGTTCTTTTGCCAATTATTTTAAATCTATGACCTCTGGTTACTGACATGTTCTTCAAAGGAAACTGAGAACAACCCTGATTCTCCATTCTCTCCACATAACTGAAGTCCCTCAGCTCTGGTGTCATTCTGGCAAACTTTCTCTGCCCCCTTCAGGACCTCAACATTCTTTTCTGGTGTGTGGTGCCTAGAGCCATGCACAACACTCCAGCCGAGGTCTAACCAATAACTTTTGCTCAAGTAATGCTGAAAATAGAGACAATTTTTACACAATGTCCCTATTTAAGAGGCCAAGAGTCGCATATGCTTTCTTACCTGCCTGTTCAACTTGCCTGTCACCATTAAGGATTTGTGAATTTGTACCCTCCAGGCACCTCTGTTCTTGCACTACCCTCCCATCCCCCACAAAGAAGTACAATTTAGATAATCCTGCTTTTCCATGTTCTTCCTTGCAAAATGTATCACTCACTCTTATCCACATTAAACTGCATCTGCCATGAATCTGCTCATTTCACCAACCCGTCAATCTCCTCCTGACATCTGCTCCTATCCTGTGCAATATTTACAACATTGCCAAGCTTAGGATCAACTGCAAGTTTTAAAATTGCACTCCCCATGCCCAAGTCCAGGTTGTAGACCGTATAGCCCGATAAGCCTGCTCTGTCATTACATATTATCATGGCTGATGAGACCTGCTGTGTTTTTCCAGCATTTTCCGTTTTTATTATCATGGCTGATCTTGGGCTTCAAAGTCACTTTCCCACCTGCTCCCCATATCCCTTGATTCCCTGAGAAACCAAAAACTGTGGATTGGGGTCCGAGCTTCTGCTGTCTCCACCCTAGTTTCCCTCAGCAACTTAGAATGTATTCCATCTGGACTAGGTGATATGTTAGATTTGAGCATTGCCTTTTGAGCGATTTAGCATCTCCCTTCCATCTATTTTTATTCTATCCAATATCTCTACTTCTGCCCTCCTCTACTGCAGCATTAACTTTATCTGCTTTTTTGATGCAAAGTACTCGTTGGCCAGAATTTTTAGCTTGGTGGATGGACGCTCCAGACCTAACTGAGCGTGAAATGACGTGCGATGACGTTGGCCAAGCATACCAACGTCATCGTGTAGGTGTGCGATAGTTGTCGGTGAGCCAGCAGCGCCCCCACTGACAATTAAAAAGCTTATCAAGGCCATTAAGTTATCAATTGTCGTTAATTTTTCAGTGCCCGTTTAACCTAATGGTTGGTGGGCAGGCGAAAAGGCCAAGCGGCCTTTGCATTTTTTCAGAAACCTCATCCACAGGCGGCATGAGGCTTCCAAAAGCAAATACAAATGAAATAAAAACTTTATTCTTTAATTAAAAACATGTCCCTGCTCACGTGAAAGAGTCACCATGAGGGGACATGTTTCATTACATTTTTCTGTGCTTCATTAATTTTTTCAATACCTTCTTCATCTCCCTGAAGCAGCTCCATGCTTCAGGGAGATTATTCAGCTCTCTCTCACACGGATGTGCAAAATTCGTGCTCAGCCTGCTCACCCTCCTTCCCCGCCCATGCAGGCAGCGCTCAGTGCCGCCACTCGCATATCACGCTGGGCAAGCCTTAATTGGCTCGCCAATGTGAAATCGTGGTGTTCTGTTGATTGTGGGCAGCAGTCAGCTTTCCAACCACCCCTGCTCGACCCCGCCGATCCTGCATGCCAAGGGCAAAATTATGCCCATTAAGTACTTCAATCTTGCACTATGCTGCCACAAGAAGTTTTCTTGGTCTCTAATTGGCTCCACCATTCCTTTAAAAGGAAACCCCAAAGGTGGTTAAAAACAAGAGCAGAGTTGATTAGGGATAAAAAAGGGGACTTGCACATGGATGCAGGACAAATAGTGGAGGTATTAAATAAATACTTACAAAGGAAGAAGATGCTATTCAGGTCAAGGTGAGAGAGGAGGTAACTGGTATACTAGAAGAATTTACAATTGGGAAGGAGGAGCTGTTAGAAAGGCTATCTTTACTTAAAATAGTCTTAAAATAGATAAGGTACCACAACCAGATGAGATGTAGCCAAGGGTACTGAGGGAAGTGAGAGTGGAAATTGCAGAGGCACTAGTAATAATCTTCCTGTCTACCTTAGACCCAGGGGTGGTGCCAGATGACTAGAGAATTGTGAAAGTTATTCCCTTATTTAAAAAGGGGTGCAAGTTAAAGCCGGCAACTACGGACCAATCAGTTTGACTTCAGTGGTAGGGAAACTCTGTAAACTATATTTCGGGACAAAATCAAATACTCCAGCAAGTTAGTTAGACATGATTTTCCCTTAATGAATCCATGCTGGTTTTCCTTAATTATCCTGCATTTGTCTAAGGGCAGCGCTGTTGATGTGGTGTATATGGATTTTCAGAGGCACTTAATACATTGCCACAAAACAGACTTGTGAGCAAAATTCTAGCTCATGGACTAAAAGGGAAAGTAGGCACTTGATAATTGGCTGAGTGGCAGGAAACAGAGAGTAGTGATAAACGGTTGTTTTTCAGATTGGAGGGAGGTTTGTGGTGGAATTCTCCAGGGGTCAGTTTTGGCACCCTTGCTCTTTCTGATATATATTAATGACCTAGACTGTGGTGTTCAGGGCTGATTTCAAAATTTGGAGATGATACGAAGGTTGGACACATTGTCAACCGTGATGAGGATAGTCGTAAACTTCAAAAGGACATAGACATGTTGGTGGATTGAGCAGGCAGTTGGCAGATGAAGTTCAATGCAGAGAATTGTGAGGTGATTTGTTTTGACAGGAAGAACATGAAGAGACGGTATAAAAGAAGGGAGAAACTCTAAAGGAGGTGCAGGAACAGACAGACCTTGTTGTATATGTGCATAAGTCATTGAACTTGGCAGGGCATGTTGAGAGAGAAGTTAATATAGCATCTAGTATCTTAGGCTTTATTAATGGGAGCATTGAGTACAAGAGTAAGGAGGTCATATTGAATTTGCATAAGACACTACTTAGGCTTCAGCTGGAGTACTGCGCTAAGTTCTGTGCGCCATACTTGAGGAAAGACGTGAAAGCATTGAAGAGAGGAGATTCACAAGAATGATTCCCAGGGTAAAGAACTGTAGCTATGAGGATAGATTGGAGAGGTGGGACTGTTTTCCTTGGAGAAAAGAAGGATGAGAGGAGACTTGATAGAGGTATTCAAGATCCTGAGGGGTATGGACAGGGTAACTAGTGAGAAACTGTTTCCACTCAAGACAGCATCAAGAACTGGACAGCCCATATTCAAAATAATTGGCAAAATGAGTAATGGTGACGCCAGCAAAACATTCACCCAGAGGGTGGTTGGAGTCTGGAACAAACTTCCTGAGATGGTGGGGGAGGCAGGTTCAATCGAGGTATTCAAAAGTGAATTGGTTTGATATCTGAAAAAAAGGAAAGCGCAGGGTTACAGGGATAAGGTAGGGGTGTGGGATTAGGTAGATTGCTCTTTCAGAGATCCAGAGCAGACTCGAAGGGCCGAATGTCTCCTTCTGCACTATAAATATTTTTTGATTCTGTGATTCTTTAACCATCATTTAACTTATTACGTGTGTATAAAATATTTTGCTCTTTTATGTTGCCCAATATTCTTTGTTCATACTCTCTCTTGCCTTTCTGAAAGCTAACATGCAAGTGCAACAAGCAGTTAAGAAGGCAAATGAAATGTTAGCCTTTATTTCAAAGAGATTTGAGTACAGGAGTAAGAAAGTCTTGCTGCAGTTGTACAGAGCCTTGATGAATCCACACATGGTGTGCTGTACAGTCTTGGTCTCCTTACCTAAGGGGAGATATACCAACCATGGAGAGAATACAATGAAGGTTCACCAGGCTGATTGTGGGATTGTCCTATGGGGAGAGACTGAGGTGACTGGGCTTATATTCACTAGGATTTAGAAGAATGAGAGGTGATCTCATTGAAGTTTACAAAATTCTTACAGGGCTCGACAGGGTTATTGCAAGAAGGGAGTTTCCCCTGGTTGGGGGGGTCTAGGACCTGGGAACACAGTCTATAATAAGAAGTAGGCCATTAAGACCGAATTGAGGGGGAATTTCCTCAGTCAGAGGATGGCAAATCCTTGGAATTCTCTACTCCAGAGGGCTGTCGAGGCTCAGTCATTGAGTATGTTCAAAACAGAGGTTAACAGATTTCTAGATGCCAATGGATTCACTATGGGGATAATATGGGAAGATGGTGTTGAGGTAAACCAACTTTGATCTAGTTAAATGGCAGAGCAGGCTTGAGGGGCTGGATACTCCTATGTTCCTATATGTGTTTCCAATTTCCTCACGCACTCTCTGAGCAGCATTATACACCAGTGGTATTTTATGGTCCCCCCAAAGTCAATGAATTTTTGAATAGCTCACCGCATTTTACGGCCCCGCCCCACTGAAATGGGGCGGTAAAGTTCTGCTTTCTGTATTCTCCCTGGTTTCTCTATTGCTTTCTGTACCTGACATTTGTCATAAACTGCATGTTTTCTGTTTTATTTTAACCCTTATTTCGTTTGACACCCAAGGAATGTTAATTTTGGAGGTCCCATCTTTCCACCTTGTAGGAATATACTTGGTTTCTATCCAAAGTATCTCTTCGCTGAAGGTATGATATTGCTCATTTACTGGCCAGTCTTATTTCCAGGCCATTCTACTGGGTCTCTTCTCAAATCATTGTAATTGACTCGCTTCCAGTTGGGCATTTTCACCTTTGATTTTTCTTTGTCCTTTTTATTACTACTTTAAACTTGATTATATTATGATCACTATCACCCAGATGTCCTCCCACTGCAAAACAGCCCATTTGTCCTATTTCATTCCCTAGAACTGGATCCAGCATCCTTCATTCATTGTTGAGAATTAAGGAATATGGGGACAGGGAGGAAAAGTGAAGCTGAGGTAAAGGATCAACCATGATCATACTGAATGGTGGAGCGTCTCAAGAGGTTGTTTAGTCTACTTGCGCTCATATTTTTTAAGTTTATAAATATATAGATTAAGGAATTCCCTAACACACTTAACAAATTGTTCACCCTTTAGCCTTTTACTCTGTGTCCCCACCAGCCCCCACCCCCCACCCCCACCGCCCACCCTAGTATTTAGCGGGAATGAAATATCCTTTAATTACTGCTCTATTATTTTTACATTTCTCTGAAATTTGCCAACAGATTTGCACCTCTATCTCCTTTCTCATTATTTGGCATTATACAGTAAACATCCAGCAATGTAACGGTCCTTTTCCGTCTCTTAACTGTAACCAAATAGATTAGTCTTTGAATGCTCTAGCATATCTTCCCTTTGTAGGACTGTAATATTATCCTGGATTAATACCGTCACCCTGCCGATCCTGTCTTTTTTCCCTTCCCCATCCCTCCTGAATAGCAGCTAGTAATATTTTGCTCCCATTCCTGTCTGTGATTAAGCCAGGTATCCATTATAAGCCCTATATCATAACCCCATGTGAAAACATGAGCCAGAGACTCATCCTTATTCGTAACAGTCCTGACATTACAACACATGAATTCAACCGCCATGCTCATTTGACTTGCTTTTTTTTTCCATCCACACAATTCCTGTTCTTTGTGTAATATTTTTTATTCTGTTGATGTTTGGCACTCCTAGCTTTCAAAGCATCTCGAGTATCCTCTCTGCTGCTACATCCTGGTGTCCCTGCCCTTGCAAAATTAATTTACGCCCTCCCATATAAAAGTGTCAGAATGACCCTAAAAACACAGCATCCGATTATTTTTCAAACTGGAAATAAATGTTTCTGTTAGCTAGTCTCCTAGATCACATGAGAATTATGAGTGAGGAAAACCATCAAGCTCATTTTCGTTCATTTATTCAGAATGGCCTGAAAATACTTTCATTCAGCACTTAATTGTTCCTTCAATGATTCAAGGGGATTTGCCGCTGCTACTCCATTCCATGGACTGAACAATCTTTGTGTGAAGAAGAACTTCCTGATATCAGTTCTAAATTTACCATGAACTGAAATAAAACCATGATCCCTTGTCTCACGCTCACAATAAGTTAATTTTAAACATTTTTTTTCAGGTTTCGTCATACAGTTTATTAGCCTGTGTGCCTGTATGAGACCAACTCTCAAATGCCTCCCTTTCAAGGTTACAAATCCCAAGTTACTCCAGTTATTTCCTCATATTTTAAGGCCGTTAAAAGTGAGATAAACATTATGATTCTTTTCTGGAAGGCCTCCAGCATGTGAATGTTTCCTTTGTATCTCAGTGACAGGAACTAGACACTAGACAATGAATGTCCAACAGAGCACTGTACAGTTTTATCACATCTTCCTCTGACTTATGCTGCTGTAGATATATAGTTCAGCACTCTGTTCACATTGGACATCTTGAGTGTTGAGGCCATTGAACTCATTTCCCCCAGTGTATTAGCCTGGGCCTCAGGACCACTGGCCTAGTGACGTTATCACTATAACCACTGTCATTAGTGCTACACCACTATCTCTCCAAAGGATACTGAGGGAAGTAAGGGTGGAAATTGTGAAGGCACTGGTCATAATCTTCTAATCTTCCTTAGATACAAGGATGATGCCAGAGGACTGCAGAATTGCAGAACTGCAAATGTTATACCCTTCGTCAAAAAAGGCTGTAAGGATATGCCCAGAAAACACAGGCCTGTCAGTTTAAGCCCATTGGTGGGAAAGCTTTTGAAATGATAATCCAGGGTAAAATTAAGTCATTTGGACAAATGTGGATTAATTAGGGAAAGCCAGCACAGATCAGCTAAGGAAAAAGCATGTTTAACTAACTTGATTGAGCTTTTTGATGAGGTAACAAATAATGCAATAAAGAGGGTAATGCAATTGATGTGGTGTTCATGGACTTCCAATAAGTGTTTGATTAAATGGCACAAAACAGGTTTGTAGGCCAAGTTAAAGACCGTGGAATAAAAGGGGCAGTGGCAGCATGAATACTAAATTGATTAAGTGACAGGAAACAGAGAGTACTGCTTAACGATTGTTTTTCAGACTGGAGGAAGGTTTGTTGTCGGGTTCCCCGCGGATTGTTGTTAGGACCCCTGCTTTTCTTGATCTATATTAATGACCTAGATTTTGGATGTACAGGGCACAATTTCAAAATTAGCAGGTGAATCAAAACTTCAAATTATTGTGAACTGTAAGGAGGATAGTGAGAGATTTCAAGTGGATATAGACAAGCTGGTAGAATGGGAGGGTACATGGCAGATAACATTTAATGCAGGGAAATGATTAATTTTGGTAGGAAGAACAAGGAGAGGCAATATAATATAAAGAATACAATTCTAAAAGAGGGTGCAGGAGCATAGTGACCTGTGAGGATATGTGCACAAATCATCAAAAGTGGCAGGGCAATTTGAGAAGATGGTTAATATGGCATTTGACATCCTGGGCTTTACAAGTAGAGACATAGAGCACAAAAGCAAGGAAGTTATAGTGAATCATTATAAAACACTGGTTTGGCCTCAGTTGAAGTATTGTGTCCAATTCTAATAGGAAAGATGGGAAGGCATTAGGAAGGGTGCAGAAAAGATTTCCAAAAATGGCTCCACAGATGAGGAACTTCAATTACATGGATAGATTGGAGAAGGTGGGGCTGTTCTTAGAGGAGAGATGTTTGAGAGGAAATTTGATAGAGATGTTCAAAATCATGGGGGAATTGGACAAAGTAGATAGAAGTAGTTGTTCCCATTGGTGGAAGGGTCAAGAAGCAGAGGACATAAGTTGATGTGAATGGCGAAAGAACTAAAGGTGACACAAGGAAAATTCTTTTATGCAGTAAGTTGTTGGAGTCCAGAATGCACTGCCTGAGAGTTTAAAGATTAAGGATTCAATCATGGCTCTCAAAAAAGAATTGGATATTTATCTGAAGAGAAGTATTTTGCAGAGCTATAGGGAAAAGGCAGGGGAATGGGACTAGATAAGTTGCTCTTGTTCAGAACTAGCAAAAACATGATGGGCTGAATTGCCTCATCCTGTGCTATAACCATTCTATGTGACCGAAGCTGAAGAACAACTTGTCATCTTATTTGGCAATTTTCCAGTGCTTTGAATCTTTAAGAATGATGTTCTGGAAAGATATGAAAATAATTCTCTAACCTATCCTCATTACATGACACATCAAAAGTGGATCATTATTTGTGGTTTTTGAGATTTGGACCACCTTGAAGCAAAATATTTAACATTTAATTAGAAAATTTGAGTTCTACAAGAACAAACAAAAAATCAATCTGAAGTATTTCTTGACCCTTTGCCTATGATTATTTATTATTCCCCAAACAGTAGTGTTCCATTCTCTTTTGTAAGCTGGGTTCTGTCAAATTTTGTGTGACATAATTTGTTCTAATGACCAAATATGGGCTAAAATTAGCAGTGATAGAGAGGATACAGACTTTCCCATCTGATATACAAGCTGTTATTTCCTTCACAGTGAAAGTTAGCTCATAGAACATTACTTAGTGTCTTATCTTGTGTGCACATGGCACTTCCTCTCATTTATAAATTGTCAACGGCGTTTCAATCTCTTTATTTTGATTGGAGCTTTTCTTAATCATTCATGGCATGTGGGCATCACAGGCAAGGCCAGCATTTATTCCCATCACAAAAGACCTTAACAAGGTGGTGGTGAGCCACATTCTTGAACTGCTGCACTTCATATGGCGTGGATACACTCACAATGTTATTCGATAGAGACCTTCAGGATTTTAACCAAGTTACAATTAAGGAATTATTTAAGTCAGAATGATGTGTGACTCGGAGGGGAATTTTCAGGTGGTGGTGTTCCTATGCGTCTGCTGTCCTTTTCTTTCTAGGTAGAGATTGTGGATTTGGAAGTAGCTATCAAAAAAGCCTTGACAAGTTACTGCAAAGCACCTTATAGATGGCACACAATGCTGCCATAATGTGCTGGTAGCGGGAGGAATGAATGTTTAAGATTGTAGATAGAGTGTCGATCAAGTGGGCAGCTTTGTCCACAAGCTTCTTGACATTATTGAGGCAAGTGGAGCATATTCCATCACACTCCTTACTTGTGCTTTGTAGATGGTGGACAGGCTTTGGGGAGTCAGCAGGTGAGTCACTCACCAGAGAATACCCAGTTTCTGACTTATACCTAGGCATAGTACTTATGTGGCTGGTCCAGTTAAATTTCTGATCAGTGGTGACCCCAGGATGTTGATGGCAGGAAAGCTGATGATGACAATACCATTGAATGTCAAGAAGAGATGGTTAGACATTTTCTTGTTGAAGTTGGTTGTTGGCTGGCGCTTGTATGGTGCAAATGGATTCTCTTCCCTATGACATAGTAAATTCCAGACAACTCCATGATCCCATCCTTGCCTTCCCCCAGTGCTATCCCTCAACAAAATTATTATACAGCATGTGTAATTGTTACCTGCTCCCTGTGCTTAAAACGAAAGCCTCTCTCCTGCCTATCCATAGCAAAATGGCTCATGCACAAACAAAATCCCCAACCTCAGTCAGTTTAATGTTTCTTTGTAGTTGGAGAGAATTTACCCTTCAGAATTTCCCTGTGATATTCTTTGGGTTTCAGTTGGTATTTTAATTACCAGTGCCATTCTCAAAAGCCCTGATAACTAACTTTTAATATCTTTCATGCTCTTTAAGATCCTTGCATGTATTTTCGCCAACCTACTCCTCACTCAATTCTGCCAACATTCCTTGTTCAAATTCCTTCATTGCATGTCCACTTTGGCCAAGGTTCTGAGGCTGCTTGGTCAAAGTCACCAATAATATCCTTTGTGGCTGCACAGTGTTTCATCTTATACTCAACATCTCCACCACACTTGATATGATTGATAATTTCATTTTCCTCTAATGTCCTCTCTGGCAACCCTTTCACCTGGATCTACTCCTAACCTGTGCTAATGTAGCCAATACTCCTCCTGCAATGATCCTCACACCCACACAGTAACTTCCAGAGTTTTCCATCCTTGCTCCATCCCCCAGTCGCTTATCAATATTATCTGCGCACACTGGGTTAGCTTCCAAATGTATGCTGAAGACTACCAGCTCTGCTGCTCCTGTCCCAAAACAGTCACATTCCTTGTCCAACATCCAGTCAAAATCAAGCCAGATCTCTCTGCAACTAGGTTTGGCAAGGCCAAAGTAATTTTGTTCATATAACATTGAAGGCTCTATACCCTTAACAGTGAGTGCAGTCTCTCTTATTAGCCATTTCTCTCCATATTCCACCTCTGCTGTCATGGAAAGAAATGATAAATAGCAGTTATGTAGCACTTTTAACATAGTAAAACATTCCAAGGCACTTCACAGGAGTGTTATCAGATGAAATCTGACATTAAACCAAAGGACACATTAAGACAGCTAGTCAATGCTTTTAAACAGCCAAGAGAGAGCAGTGAAGAGGATTGAGGAAGGAATTCCAGAACTTAAGGCCTAGATGGGGCTGAAGACATGAATATGGGAAATAGGGGATGCACAAAAGGGAAATATTATCCACAATTTGGTTGCCATCAATACTCTTCTTGTCAATTTTTATGCGCTATAAACTCCATTTAATCTCAAAACTGCTGCCTGCATTTTATGCTAAATCCTTCTTGCCAATGTTGCAGCTAAACTGCATGTGTGCATGACTGTGCAGTAGGCAGGAAGTTACTAGACAGGCCTTCCTCCATCTTAAATATTACTCCTGCTTGACTGCACAAAGAAGTTTAAAGGTGCCACGCATTGAAAAAATTGGCTACACACAATTCCAAAATTTTACAGGGCACATTGCTTCTCACTATCTCATCCATATCCTTTTATTGGTATCACTTCCAATATGGCAACCTATCCAAGTTTGTATCCAGATCCTATGTGTTCAACCCCCACCTATCCCACTCTCCCCTTCATCCCACTACCAGCAGCAGAGAGCCAACCCTTTTGATATGAGCCTCTGAACTTTCTAACTACTTCAAAAACATCTTACAAACCCATTTTTATTTGAATGTATCTTTGGTTACCTGCCCCATGACCTAGCATTCTTCCGTTTGGTGCACATCTCTCTTTTGCCAAGTGATTGGAACATTCATCATGTTTAAGATGCTACTTACAATGACAGGCTCTGCATAGATACTGCTGTTTCCCTGACATTTTCTTATCCTGCTCTGATTACATAAAATTACATAGACTATACAGCAGAAAACAGGCTAGTTGGTACAACTAGTCTCTGCTGGTGTTTATGCCACACGTGAGTCACCTCCCATTCCATCTACATCATCTCAGTCTTGAGCACATCTTTCTATTCCCTCTTTGCTCATGTACTCATCTAGTTTCCTTTTGAAAGCATCCGAGCTATTTGTCTCAACTACTTTCTGTGGTAGTAAGTTCCATATTCTATCCACTCTCTGAGTAAAGAAATTCTTCTTATTAACCCTTGGATTTATTTGTAACTATCTTTCATTTATGGCCCTAATTTTGGATTCTCCTTTAAGTGGAAACAGTGCATTCAGGATTTTAAAGATCTCCATCAGGTCACCTCTACATCTTTTCCTTTCTAAAGTAGGAAGCCCCAGCCTGTTCAATTTTCCTGAATAGCTGCAATATCTCAATTCTTGTACCAGCTCATAATTTTTTTTTGCACCTCTTCCAATGCTCCAATGTCCTTTTTATAGTATAAAATGTGCACAGTATGTAACTGTTGCCTGACCAGAGTTATATTCAAGTTTAAGATAACTTCACTACTGGTGAATTCTATGCACCTGGAAATAAATTACAGGCTTCGTTAGCTTCTTTTTTTGTAGCTTTGCTAACTATTGCTATCTTTTTAAAAATCATAATTCTCTTCCATCACCTCTTTTATGATAGTTTCCAGCATCTTTCCTATCACTAAGCTGACTGGTCTTTAGTTCCCAGGTTTTGCTCTATCTGCCATTGTGTATATAGAAACATTAGTTGTCCACCAGTTCTCGGGTACTTAGTGCTCTTCTATGGAACTTTTGTACATAAACCAGTGCCTCTGCTATCTTCAATCTAGTTTCCTTCAGCATATCTTGATGCATACCATTTAGATTTGGGGTTTTATTCTCTTTTATTTCTGCTAGTTCATCAATTATTTTTCCCTTTCTATCCCAACTCTGCTAATAGCTCATCATCTAGTGATCTATTATTTCCAGGGGCAAAGATGATATATAATCTTTGGTAAAAGCTGAGGTGAAGTACTTAATCAATACTTTTGCCATTTCTCTGTCATTACCTGAGTTTAAATTTTGTTTCCCTTAGTGGTCCTATCTCCTTTCTAATTTTCTTCAGTTATTTATGTGATGAAATCATTTTATTATTTCTTTGGTAATTTGTTTTCATAATTTAATGAGTTCATTTGTATTTCCCTATTAATTTCTTCATGTTTCCTTTTGTTCTCCATTCCTTTAGCATCCAAGTACGTATTGTATGTTTTTTCTTTAAATTCGATTTTCCCTTTAGTTGAATTATGATTTTAAAGATTTTCCACTGTTTTCCTATCTCTTTTATCCTTCAAGATTTTCTCCCATTAATGTTCTTTAATTTGACCCTCAATTCCTCATAATTTTATATTTTCCAATCCATTACCTTAGTCTTTGTCCTACTTATGTCACACAATTCTAATCTTGTGCCTTGCTATGTTGTGATCACTACTACCAAGGTGCTCTCTTAATGTTACTTCTCCCATCTGTTTCATTATCCGTTACAAGATCCAGCAGTAATTCTTTTCACTGTGGGCTTCCTACCTACTGAATTAGAAAGGAGTGCTGCACCCACTGTAAAAACTCAAGTCCCTCTTCTCCCTCCATTACTTAATCCTGCCAGTTTATTTGAGGTAGTTGAAATCTCTCAGAATTGTTATTCGATGCTTGCTACTTACCTGGTAGATTTGCCGACATATTTCTTCCTCCATTATTATGTTGGTTTGTACTGTAAGACGGATCTTTTCACATATTTTAACTCAATCCATATGGGTCCTGTATCTATCTTATTTCTAATTACATCCTTTTTTCTGCCATTGTGTCATCTTCAATTAGTACATGTACTCTTCCTCCCTTCCTCCCCGTCCTTCTTAAATGTGTTTTCACCAGCAGTGTTGTATTAAGGGGTGAGGAAACCCCCCTCTTAGATTCTCGGAATTACTCATGCATTATTCACCATCCCACGGATGTTCACAAGAACGGCCAGAACATAAAATGTTCTTTTTGTCGATCCGCCTGCGCAAAGACCTTTTTTTTTCAAAAAACAAAACACCAAATGGGTTTAAAGTGAAACTATCCGGCCCAACTCCAACCTGTCAATCGTACACATCCCTCCTCAAAGTTCAGGAGTGCACGGTACTCTAAGGACTGCCATAAGATAGCTTGAGGGAAAGTAAATTGGGAGATGATCTACTGGGAGCAGTAAACAAGGAGATGGTACCGTTATATGAACAAAGTGGCTCCCAGTTTGAGAAAGCGCCACTGCTAGACTGCTCCAAGGTAAGTACTGTATGTAATTGTCGACACTCTGACATCAAGTTCCACCTTTTTTTGCAACTTGCCATCCTGCTCTGGTTCAGCTCGCCTCTG
Organism: Carcharodon carcharias; assembly: GCF_017639515.1. Lineage (NCBI taxonomy): Eukaryota > Metazoa > Chordata > Chondrichthyes > Lamniformes > Lamnidae > Carcharodon > Carcharodon carcharias. The sequence goes on from NC_054475.1 coordinate 121,997,839, forward strand.
TGATGCCCCGTGTTTGCCTCTTCTCCCCTCACCTGAGTTAAGGAAATTTGTTTCTTTTTTCAATTTTACAAAACAGCCCGATCTGGTTAATCCAGCCGCACCTTCTCAGTGCACATTCAAGCTAGAAGAAAAAAGGGCGTGGAGTTTGTGGCTGTGTGCAAAGATGCGCTCGCTGATCGTTTTACACCATGCACTGTGAAAAAAGAAAGCCTTAACACATTTCAACAAAACTGTGCCGAAACTGCCAGCTCCCCAGTCTGAGGGCAGGTAATGAAACCCCCGCCGCTTCTACACTTCATTTACATGAAACCGCCGCACGTATGAGCCGAGCGGAAAAAAAAGGAAATGTAAAATGTACAGGCTTCACACAACTCACTCGGCTTTACTCCAAACAGAACCACAAGCCCCCGTTATTGGTCCGACTTCATTTCACAGCAATTGCAACCTTCAGCTTGGGGCTGGTGTTTGATCATTGTCTCGGGGAGAGAGGATCGGTAAGTGTTCTTCAGTCAATGTTAACAGCGGGAAATGAGGCGCAACCTTCAGTTTCCAGATGACCAAACAACCTGAACGCCATTTAAAATAAATCGTCGCCCTGGCATTGCAACATGTTTAATCAGGCGATGTTGCATTGCTTCTTTCTAAATTTGCCAGATTCTAGGTTTTTCCAGAATACCAGTACTTCAACTTTACTTTTTCTACACAGGGAGACGTTTGTAACTGTGCGCACTTAGTTGTTCGTCTGAATGTTGGCTCCACGCTTTGCAGTGAAATCGGTCAAATTCTACCCGCCTCGGGAACATCCCCACTTCAATAGTTAAATCCTCGGCAGCCGGGGCAAGCGCCTGAATAGGATAGTTTTGCAGTGACCCCGAGCGTGAATGTTTGGATCAGGAGGGAAGAGGCAGTGATATGATTTCATGTCTAATCACAGACCGGGGAGAATCTAGTATACGGCGCCCAGCCTTCTGATATGTTCCGTTGTATTCCGTCGAACTGATGCAAATTGGAGTCACCTCCTTGCCTAAGAAGGTTGAGTTGGAAGTGATACTGGGAGCATTGAGTTATCGCTCAAAACTCGTCCGAAATTGAGATGCAGCTAGGTTTGATCAACTCGCCTTTGCCAGTGCGGTGTATTCAGAGCTTGGGGGGCGGGGAGGGGCATATGTTTTCAAACCAGGGTCCATAGAACTCAGTAACATCACACTGTGATTGAAGAGGTGCACGAAAGCATCATATTTCTGTATTGGTTTTCTGTGTATTGTCCATCTAGCATCTTAATGCTGTGTGCTGAGTGCTACCTTTGCAGTGATAATTCCTTTGGTGAGGTGACACTGCCTTTTCAAAGTGAAGAGGGTGGTACCTGAGCCCATTTCAATCATTGTGGACACCTACCCCCACCACCCCCCCAAGAAAATAATTAAAAGCTTGAAAGACGCTGTTGTACAGATCCTGGCCAGGTTGTATCTGGAATACTGCATTCAGGCCTGAAGGGTGTATTGGCCTTAGACAGAGTGCAGTGCAGTGTTCCAGAATGACACTGGGATTTCAAGTATTAAACTGTGAGGACAGGTTGGATGGTCTAGACTAGTATTCCCTTCAAGATTCTGTCGAAGATTGACGGCTGATTCAATCCAAGTGCTTAAATTGTTAAAAAGAATTCAACAATTTAATATAGAACATGAAAAAATAATGCATGTCATTTAGTAGTGAAATCAGGAAGCACTTTTGTAACACAATGGCATTAGAAATTAGAACTTCTCTCTTCCAAAAGGCAGTGTATGCTGGAACATTTAAAGCTTTAAGGTTGGAGATTGGTAGATTTGTGTTAGGAAGGGCATCAAGGAACATGGAATGAAGGCAGCTAAATGGAGATGAGGTACTGATCAGTCATAATCTAACTGAATGTCAAAGCAGGCTCAAGGGGCTGAATGAGATACTCCTGTCCCTAATGTTACCATGTTATAGGGATAAAAGAAATCCACATCAAACCTACAACGGTGTCCATGTGGAGGATTCAGGCATATACAGTGGAAAAAAAGAATACAGATAGCTTTGGAAGGCCAAACCTTTTCATTTTTTTATAAGATCAGCAGTTAAGAAGCAGATGAGTTTGGTTGAATAATAGCTCTCACTAAGCAACAGTCCATCATCTGGCCCCCTCAACCCATTTTGTTTTTTGTTTGGATAAGTTTTGTCATGTAAAAGAAAAATGTACACCAGTGAAATGATAATCCTGATATACAGTTCACTTAGCTGGAGTAAGTGTCTGAGCAGCACTCAGTCGTACTGTTTCAAAGAGATTACAAATTGCACAACAGAACAATAAAGAGACTGAATATTGTTGAAAAGAGGGACATATTACTGAAGCTTTGGCAACATGTCCATTTTTTTTAGCAATACTCAATCTCTGTACTAACAAGCGACTGATTGTATACCTAAGAAAGAGATGTGTGCCTAAGAAAGAGATTCTTGTTAGATTTATCCAGTCTTTCCAATTAATTTTCAGGGTGTAATTGTAATTATGTCAAATTAAGACAGGTAGTGATAAACCAGGTTAAACAATTGAGATGTTAAATTTAAATATAACGTGTTAGAAGCTGCAGTGTTAAACTTTCAGTGATTCTGTGTGGGAAAATGTTCAGTTTCTTGAAAGTGAATCTTTTCAAAGTACATGAAGATCAAGGGTAGAACGAATATTTTCTCTTAATTGTATTTTCCCTTGCTAAATTCTCTTTACTTTCACACTCTGCCCTTTAAACGTCTTTCTGTTGTGGGTATTCTGAGCTTCATATTGACAGTGTTACAGTGCTGAGATCTGTTCACTCATAATAGTCCATGTTATTACTACAGCATTGGACTCATTTTGGCAGATTTAGCATAAATTATCGAAACCAAAATCAAACTAGCTTGGAAGAGAAGGATCTGTATAAATATAATTAGCAGGAGACATGAACCCAAATAAAGATTATGAATATAGGATTACTGATGCAGATATCTAATATTCTTTCAAATGCATCCGGTTCATTACTGCTGTTCTAACAAAATAAGTTTTGGAACAACATTGACAGGTCATCATCTGATTGAATCAAAGAAAATGAAGTACATTAGTATTAAGCTTAGATGAGCTCAGAGTTAATGTACATTAAGTTTGAGTTCAGTAGAACAATCTTGAAAATGGTAGAGAGAACAGGGTGGTCATCAAAACTAATAAATTCTCACAAAGTATTTGGCACTGTAAAAACATTTTGGAGCTAAGTTAAAGCAGATCCCAACATCTGGCAGGCAGTAAACATGCTTACTTATTGCTAAGCAATGATTACAAACACAAACAAATCAACTGGACTTCAACTAATGAGGGTAATGGGACAAGACAATCAGCTGCAATAATAGTTGGCTGGAAATTTAGATAGAGCCATAATGAAGTTCCAAAACTTTGATATCCCCAGGCTCAGAATGAGAAGGAATGGGTAAAATGAGTTGGAAAGTTAGATTACAGTCCAGGTTCATCATTCATTGAATTTCTGGTCACAGGCATGCTGTCAATGGAAGGCAAAGAGCAAAAATTAGGTACTTACATTACTGGAACCGAGATAACTGACAGATGAGCCATCCTGAGGTTCTCTTCTACAACTATTATCTATTATTGGCCAGTGACAGAATGATATTGGCAAAGGTTTAATGAGGATCTTTGCCTTACTTTCCACATGAAAGGTTAATGTTAGAGAAATAAAGAGAGGTGTAAGAAAATAAGTTAGGAAATTAAAGGGGACGGCGGAGGGTGGTGGGGGGGGGGGGGGGGGGGGGGGGGAGGCGGAGACTTCAGTTCCAAACTGTGTTAATCAAGTTTGAAACCATGCTAACAAAAATCAAAGCTTTAAAGTACCAGTTTTGTCCTAGTCCTCACTTAATAGCCTATGTCATATTATTGATCAAAAAAGGATATGTTTTCAGAAATGTCACAGAGCCTAAACTTAGCAGTAACTGAGCAACACCTTGATTTCAAATGTTGGGAATATGCTGCTAAAGTGAGGTGTTGGTAAGACAACATTAGCACCAACATTTAAGTGCTATTTGGCAAATGATTCTATCTTTGTAATCACAGCCTAGAAGAAATGGTTCAGGATGCACATTTGATAAATACTGGCAATATCATATCTTTCAGCCCTTTCACACCATCTTCAGGATCACTAGGATGGATCCTGCTTCACAGCAATGTTAAAGATGGCGTAGGCTGAAACCCCTAGGTTATGGGGATGCGGAAATTGGAAGTAGTGTCCACATGGGGCGGGATTGATTTGCTGATGTGGTGGGTGCATAAATTTAGAACGGCTGCATTTCCACTGCCTCATAAATTCCAGTAGAAGTAGGTGAACCTCCCACTCACCCCTCCTTCACAATTTGCTAAAATTTGGTTATGTATCTGGGACATCCCCAGCCTACCACAGAATTCCACCCAATATCCCCTGGTTGACCCAAGAGAAAGCAGGCTTGCCAAGTGCATCTCACAGCTTGTATTGTGTGCCTGCTAAAGGCCCTAAAAATGTAAGAGTGTACAACAGTAATCAATTCTGGCTGGATTCACTGTCTTCAGACAGCTGCCCTGCTCCTCCCTAAAGGGGAGAAAATGTTTGGGCTTTGAGCTCCCTCCTCCCAAGTGGTGAGACACTTGCTCGAATTTCCAGCCCATCAGCAGGGATGCCAAAGTTGACTGAACTATATGTGCCATAATATTATGTTGTCTCCATTGCATACAAACTCATCTCCATTTTTGAAAGTTCAAGGTGTGAGTCAGCACTCCAAACTAAAAGTGAACTTGTGTAGGCATTCAATCTCAATTTGGTTGCTCAGTGTGAATTCATTGAAACTGAGTCTCTTCATGGCTCTTGGGTGTGGCAAGGTGAAGGAGACAAATAAGAGACTGCAGACACAATTAAGGAATCAAAACTTGCTCAGGTCCCATCTTGATTTAAATTGAGGTGAATGATACTCATGACTTGGATTTAGAGGTACCGAGTACAATTTCAATTTTTGCAGAAGGTACAAAACTTGCAAATGTAGTAAGCAGTGAGGAGTATAGTGATAGACTTCAAAAGCCACAGATAAGAAGGTAGAATGCACAGACATGTGGCAAATGAAACTCGATGCAGAATAATGTGAGGAGTTATATTTTGATAGGAAGAGTCAGGACTGACAATACAGGCTAAAATGGTTCAATTTTAAAGGGGGGTACAAGAAAGAGACCTGAGAGTGTTTGTGTGCTAAGCTTTGAAGATGGCAGCAGAGTTTTTTTAAACATTTATTCTTTCATGGGATGTGGGCATCATTTGCAAGGCCAGCATTTGTTGCCCATCCACAATTGCCCTTGAACTGAGTGGCTTGCTAAGCCATTTCAGAGGGTAGTTATGAGTGCTATTGCTGTGGGTCTGGAGTCACATATAGACCAGACTAGATAAGGATTGTAGACTCCTTCCCCAAAGGAAGGACATTAGTGAACCATTAGTGGGTTTTTATGACAATTGAAAATGGTTTCATGGTCACTATTACAGAGGCTAGCTTTCAATTCCAGATTTTTATTCCAATGTGGGGATTTGAACCCATGCCCCCAGTGCATTAGCCTGGGCTTCTGAATTATTGGTCCAGTGGCATTACCACTATGCCACCATCTCCTTCCTGAAACAAAGGTTAACAAAGCAGTTAATAAAGCATATAGGTAACAATGCTTTACAAGTAGAGCCATAGAATATACAAATGAGGAAGTTATGCTAAAGCTAAGAAAACATTAATTTGGTCTGAGCTGCAGTATTGGTTGACATTTTCCAGGCTCTGTGGGGACGGCCTGGAAGGTACAGGGGATGGAGAGGGAAGGCGGAATATTATGACAGAAGATACTGGAACGGAAGTCTGATATCTTTATGTCAGATTCAGGTTTTCCACAGGGCAGAGAGCATGGTGGGAAGACAGTGTACCTCGATGCTACAATCAGCTAATTGAGGCAATTAATTTGCCAATTGAAAGTAATTTCAAGGTCTGATTTTAAATTTTTCCAAAAGTGCACAGTGTCCGGTGTCAGAATTCTGGTGGTAAATGAAGACGACGAGCAAGCAAGAGGTGACTGCTGGCTTCACTCAGTGGTCACAGAGTCAGCCAGTTTGACTTGGAAGGGAGGGTAGGGCAGTGTAATTATTTGATATCACTGCCAAGATTGAGGGTAAAGGTGACACATAGCGAGTTTGGGAGGAGCCACCAACCAGATTGCCACCTGGGAACTTGCACATGTGTGCTTCAAATGGCGAGGAAGTTGTGGGGTTGGGGGGGGTGGGGGATGGGTGTGGATTGTGTTGGGTGGAAGAGACATCGGGCTAATAGGCCCTTTCAAATGAGCATTTGTGAACTTAAGAGGTGGAGTCTCTGGAGCAGCAGAGAGAGAGAGAGCACTGCAGCTCCAGGCAGTGGGATAGCCAATAACCAGTGGGTGGAAGGAGAAGGGTGCAGAGAGCACTGCAAGCAGCCTCCTGCACACAGATGATGGTACCATGCAGGCAGGGTCTACTGTCAGAAAAGGAGTTACCTTCAATGTTTGAGCAGCAGTGTCACCTAAGACTGTGTCTGAACAGGGAGCTGTGCTATGATGGTGGACAAGTTGAGCTCCCATGGTGATGGTCAATACACATGCCAGTGGATCTAAAGGCTACCATGACACTAAATCTCTACACCTTCAGATCATTCCAGTGACCTAGTGGAGACATACGGGATCTCCCAGTGCATGCACGTTGTGCATGGTCCACTATCAAGGTGGTGACTGATGCCCTCTTTTAAGGGAGCCAGCCAAATATCATTATCAGAAAAACAATTATTACACTGATTCAAACATCAGGCAGAGAGGTCTATTGTGTTTGGGGGCATTGCTGGGTTCTCCCATGTTCAAGGTGTGAACAACTGCGCACATGTGACCATCAAGGCTCCCAAAGACAGTCAGCAGCCTTCATCAACAGGAAGGGCTTCCTCTCTTGATGTACAAATGTCTGCGACCACCACAAATTCATCCTGCAGCTCATGGTTCCAGGGAAGCAACCATGATGCCTACATATTAAAGTAATCCTAGGTGCTAGACCTTTTCACACCCATGCACACATGCAAGGATAGATTCTGGGAGACAAGGTATACCCACTAAAGAGATAGCTACTCACTCCTGCGAGGATCCCGCACACAGATGCAGAGAAGTACAACAGCTGCCACAGGGCAACCTGAATGGCCATCGAGCAGGCCATTAGCTTTTTGAAGTTGTGATTCATGTACTTGGATTGAACTGGTAGAGCCCTTCAGCACATCCCAGCGAGGGCCTTGCATACTCTGGGCTGCTGTACTATACACAACTTGGCCCTACAGAAGGGTGAGCAGTGGAGTGTGATGCATACTCAGATGATGAGGATGTGGAGGAAGCTGCTGACCAGGCGACACATCACAAAGGTCCCTAGGGACCACACGAAAAGCCCAATGAGATAGGCAGAATTAAGAGAGGCTCGGGATGCACTGATACAGGAACATTTCAGAAGGCTCTTTCTATCTGATCCTTCCATTTGAATAAAGTGTTACCTGTCTGCTGCACTTTTGCCATCTTCATTTAACATCCCATCTCCCTGTACCCAGTAACAACCCAATCTCCAGCACAGGGAAATCAAAGGCTCCTCCCAACCAGCCCTCTGGGTGCTACTGAAGTCCCAGGGGGCCACAGTAATGGAAAGAAAATATTGGAAAAGCACAGAATTCTGGGGAAGAGGATCTCCCGCCTTTCCCGAGCAGCCTGGTGGAGAATCTGCAGGGAGGCATCATTGAATTGTGGGGCCACCCAGGATCCTCCTTTTAGCCAGATACTTCCTTCCTCAGGCCTTCAGTGGGGCTGCTATTGATGGGAGCAGGGCCCTCCAAGGAAGCAACCTCATTTGAAGGCAATGGGCTTACTCCACACCAGGAACTTTGAGGGCAACAGCAGCATTGAAAGAATTCTGGAAACCCTTTAAATATGGCACCAGCACCTCTGGCAGTGTTGTTTGATGCTGTATCTTCTGCCTCACGATCCATGTCTCTTCCCTGCTGGTCTGCCCACCACCCTCCCTCCCCCCAACCCAGTCTGCTGCCAGTTAATTAGCTCGCTGGCTCATTATTGCTTCATCCCGGTCGCTGACCTTGCCAGCGACAGCGGCACCCACTTCTGACATCAGGACCTCAGGCCTACTAGAAAATCCCCAGCCATTATGTCCAATTCTAGGTACTACACTTTAGGAAAGACAGGAAGGCTTTGGAGAAAGTATAGGTGAGATTTACTAGGATGGCTCAGGGTTGAGGGATCATAGCTACTTGAAAAGATGGGAGAAGTTCAGGTTGTTTTCCTTAGGAAAGAGAAGACTAAGAGGAGATTTAATCGAAGTGTTTAAAATCATGAAGAGTTTAGTTAGAGTAAATATGGAGAAACTGTTTTCAATGGCCGAAGAGTTAATAACCAGAGGGCCCGAATTTAAGCTGATTGACAAAAGAACAATAGGTGACCCGAGGAAAAGACAATTCTATGCACTGAATAAATAGGATTTGGAATGCATTGCCTGGCGGATATAGATTCAATAGGAGCAATCAAAAGTAAATTAGATAAACTTTAAGGAAAACAAATTGTGGCAATATGGGGAAAAGATTGTTCTTCAAAAGAGCAGGCAGAGTTTCGACAGCTTGAATGCCTTCCTTCTGTGTGCTGCTATTCAATAGGTCTGTGACAATTCAGTTGCTTGACTGTTTACAGTCAAGTAACTAAATTTTGGTGCTGGTTTTAAAAATATGTTTGTGACCACCACCTACCCCCTTCAATTATCATCACAAAATAAGTCATACATGTCAATTAAACTATAGAGAAAACATTTCTTATCGTTTCAAAAGCGGAATAATACAAACAGGAAACTGAAGTTGCAGCCAACTCTTTACAACTATGAAAAAAAAACAAAAATCAGAATGAGAAGTCTCAACAGCAAAGCACAATCATATACAAGAGACAATTGAAGTTAGACAGATGTTACAAGTCTGGAAATGGAGAGGAGAGCCTGTAGGGTACAGGGTAGTACAGACAATATTGGTTATTCGTATATGTAAACATCTAATGCTTAATGAATGAATTATCAGAAGGAGCTTGTGGGCAAGATGTAAATGAAAGATTCTTTTATGACAGGGTAATGGAATCTTCTGGAAGAAAAGGAGAATAATTAAGTGGGCATCGGCTTAAACCAATTCTGCAAACAACACTGGGCGTTATTCTATTTTTATTGTATGGAGGTTACACTTTTTTGCAAACATTCGAACTTGTTGTGCCCCTGATGCTGCCATTGAGCACAGGGGAGATGATGAGATTTTTGCTTTTGCAGTGAATTGATCTGGAATGCACTGCCCGAAATGATGGTGGAGGCAGATTCAAACAAAGGGAAATTGGATAAACACTTGAAAAGGAAAAAATTTGCAGTGTTACCGGGAAAGAGTGGGGGAGTGGAACTAATTGGATAACCTTTTCAAAAAGCTGGCATAGGTTTCTTCTGTGCTGTAAGGTCCAACTGCTCTTCTTATTCACAATAAAGTATTCTATTTTTTAAAAAGCAGTTTTGTGTATATACCTCATACTTCCACTTTGAACATGTTTTCATTAAAGAAAAATTAACTACATTACATAAGAATTCTTACTTCCAAATAAAAATTTGAACTAAGAATGGAGGCATATGTCTTAAAACCAAAATATCTTGATGTCATTAAGTCCATTTTTAAAATGTTGATGGATGAGTCTGCTTCCCCATACAGTCCATTAACTGCATCTGTAGGGTATAAATGAGAGTGAGACTTTTTATGGCATAACCAATGCATGGAGCTGATAACTGTTCAGGTATAATGTATAGTCTTGCCTTGTTTTTGAAGTTTTTTATTCAACACTCTAACAATATTGTGAAAAATCTTGTCACATTCTGAAAAATATAATGGATCTCTTTTTTAAAGGGTAAAATGTAAAATGTGAACATCTTGTCTTTGTAAAACACATAACGCCAGAGTTCTGCTTTGTGCAAGGGCTTTTGTAAAACTGCAGTACATACATTTTATGTGAACTGCAAACAGAAATGTTGTGACATTCTTGTGGGTGCAATCCATGAGCTGAGCCATTTGGAGCGTGGGCCAAGTCACTTTTTAGCTCATATTGTGATATTTGCAGTTTTATCTATTTGATGGTGCTGACTGATCCTGTTTAAGTCATGTGGTGATGGGTCTACAGCAGTAACCACTAAAAGACAATGGGCTTTTATGTAATGGACTTAGTTCCATTAAGGGCGAGAACCCTCCAGTTCACTTAAAAATTGGTCCTCCACTGAATCATTATTATACACAAGCAAAATAATAAGTTCACTTTGACTAAAATCGCAAAATGGTTGGGGCACAGCATTGTAACATGGTACACATTAATATAAAATTTATTTCTCTTTCAGTGTAGAGGAAACAAACAGCACAAATGTAATTTATTCAATATAAATCTGTTCTTAAAATTTCCATCCCTCTTTTGTCACTGGCACGTTTCCATAGAATGCGTGAAAGTTGGTTCAACGAGCAAACACTGCATTTCCAATTACATAGCACAGTTTGCTTACTTGGTACCTGCATTGATTTCCTGTTGAATAAATTGCAAAGCAGTTCCTAACTAATTTAAGATGCAGTTCAAGTTCAATGACGTAAAACCATCTGATTGTTTTTAACACCAGAATTGGTCATAGTTACAGACAAGGGGACAGTTGACATTATAAATTTTATTATTATGCTGTCATCTTATTAAATATATCTGCTCTTATATATATTAGGCAGCAAGATTGAGAAAGCTAGAGCCCCTTTCTCTAAAAATGGTTAAGAAGAGACCTGATGGAGGCCTTTAAAATTATGAAAGAGTTTGACAGGGTGGATTTGGAGGAACCATTTCCACATGTGGGTTGGTCCAGAACCGGTTGATAAAATAGAAGATAACCACCAGCAGATCAAATAAAGAATTCAGAAGTAATTTCTTTACACAGAGAGCTATGAAAGTGTAGAACTTTCTGCTAGATGGCGTGGCTGAAGCATAGAGTCATTTATGGCACAGAAGAAGTCCATTCAGCCCATCCAGTCTATGCTGGCTCTCCATGGAGCAGTTCAGTCAGTCCCATTCGCTCACTTTATCCTTGTTGCCCTGTAGTTTATTTCCTTCATGTGTCCATCCAATTACCTTTTGACTGTCTCTGATTCCACCTCATAGGCAGCGAGTTGTAGGTCATTACCACTCACTCCGTAAAAAAGCTCTCCCTCACATTCACCCAGCACCTCTTGCACAAGCCCTAAATCTGTTTTCCCTCTCCTTGTACCATCAATACTTGGGAACAATTTTTCCTTGTTTACCTTATCCAAGCCTGTCATAATCCTATACACCTCTACCAAATCCCCCTCCAAAGAGAACAGCCTGAAGCAATGGTTCAATTAAGGAGAGGCTTGATGCAGAAAAAGTGCGAAGGGGATAGAGGGAGGCAGAGCAGGGTGGGAAGGGTAGGAGGAGTCTCATGTTGAACATAAACATGAGCATAGGTGAACCAAATGGCCTATTTCTGAACTGCATAAATACAAATACTGTGGCTACAAGAGCAGGTCATAGGCTAGGAATCCTGTGGCAATAATTCACCTCCTGACTCCCCAAAGCCTGTCCACCATCTACAAGGCACAAGTCAAGAGTCTGATGGAATACTCTCCACTTGCCTGGATGAGTGAAGCTCCAACAACGCTCAAGAAGCTTGACACCATCCAGGACTAAGCAACCCACTTGATTGGCCCCATCCACAAACATTCACTCCCTCCACCACCGATGTACAGTGGCAGCAATGTGTGCTGTCTGCAAGATGCGCTTCAGGAACTCATCAACAAACCCACGACCACTACATTTAGAAGGACAAGGGCAGCAGGTAGATGGGAACACCACCACCTGGAAGTTCCCCTCCAAGCCACTTGTCATCATGACTTGGAGATATATCACTGTTCATTCACTGTCGCTGTGTCAAAATCCTGGAACACCCTCCGTAACAGCACTGTGGATGTACCTATACCACATTGATTGCAACAGTTCAAGAAGGTAGCTCACCACCACCTTCTCAAAGGTGATTAGGGATGGGCAATAAATGCTGGCCTAGCCTGTGACACCCACATCCCATGAATGAATTAAAAAAACCATGTCATTTTCTGTAACTGCAGGCAATTGTTATAAGATCAGGTGCCTCACAATCCACCCCGAGACTGAGGTCTGCCAAAACAAATACAATCAAAATGTGACTCCAGTGATAAGCAACTGATAGGACGATAGCCAAATAATACAATGTTGTTTATGTGGTAATGTTAAGTATATATTTTTAATGAGTAATTTTTTTTCTCTGACATTGCCTCAGAAGTAACCAGAGGTCAGCCCAGAGGAGCATTGTTAAAAGGCTGCAATTCTGAACAGTAAGAATTAAAATGAGAATGCACATCAGGACCAACAAAATCAAATCAATACTAAGCATGTTTTATTAATAATTAGAATTTCATGTAACTCTAGAAGAATTGGTGAAGCACAGTCACACCAGAGTTATAAATATGGATTGGAATCTTCCTGTTCTTTTTTAAATACCTGGGTAGTAATTTCCATGACAGTTTTAAATTTGATAAAAAAAGATGTGGTATGTCTTCCAAAATTAGTTGTCTGCAAATTAATCTTGTCAAATACAAATGACAGTTGAATCTCAATAACCCATTATAGTAGAAGGGGTTTTTCCCCAATCCTCCCTACCCAACGGTGGAAAGTGAAAATTATCGAGAAGGTCCAATATTTGATGCTGCGTGTTAGGTATTGCAATAATCCAAGAACCAGCTGAAAACCAGTGCAACAGTGTAACTCCTGCCTTCCATCTTATCACAGGCCTACTCCTTCACCACCCCCCCCACCCCTCCATTTCCCTTGCCGTGCCAGTATATTTTGGTACATTGGTAATTGGTACATCTGTAATCTTTTCCATTCAGGTACATGAATTTATTCACCAACCTGAAACAGTAACTCTGTTCGCTCTCCAGTGATGCTTTCCAACATGTTTGCATTCTACTTCAAAGGTACTTCATTGGGTTTAAATTGGGATGGCCTGCTGTGGTGAAAAGTATTATCGAAATATTTGTTCCTTAATTTAAATTTAATTTTAATTTCATATTTGTTCACTTTTAATTGAAGTGTTGGACAATCAGAGCACAGAGAATGGGAGAATCTCAAAGGTGGACAGAAGTAATATAAGTAATGATGTATTCATTTCAAACATAAAGGATATAACTGTCAAGCCTTTCCTGTTGTACAGTAAACTGTGTTTATATTTGCACTAAACAAGCCCATCAGTGCAACAGCAAATTTTGGTATAATTAATGTTTAGGAAAGCAATGATTGCTTGGCTTGAGGTAAATCTTTATTTTATGTCTGTTATTTTTCAGAATTCTAGCTTCAGTGGGACCCCTGGCAGAAAAGCCAAGTGGAGACTTGAACAAAAGAACTCTCTTATCTCAACCATCAGCTAACTGCATGTGTGAGTGGGTCAGAGGAAATGCTTGTAGATGTCACCCCAACAGCACAGTACTCACTGCATAAAGCAGAAGTGAGTATCACCAGCCACTGAGAACATTACAAGGGAGAAAACAGAGAGCGATCACCTGAAATGTCGCAAAGAGGTTACCAAGGAGGAAAATGGGGATGATAAAAGCACCATTAAGCAACTGGGGGTACACTGAAGGATATTCTTAGACACCCACAGCAAGCCAATGGCAAGGACTCATTAAGCTGTGTATGATCATTTTCCTTCTGGGTTTTCAGCCCTGACACATGAATCATGTCTACAACCTGAAGGTGGCATTGGATCAATGTTTAATCCACAAATCAAGTTTAATGGTTAAGAAAGGCCAAGCGAGTTGAAGAATTGACACTGCTGTACTCAAAAATCTGTGAAATAACTTATTCTTAAGAATTTCGTCCATTGATTACCTTTTTTTTCAATCCCAGGAACCATTTTTTTCTGATTTTATCCTCCAGTTCATCCATACTCACCTAGGTTTACTCTTGATTAAAAGGTAATTGGAAAATGTCAAACGATTCATCACATTGCAATGATGACCGAAATGCAACTAATTTCCTGTATGCTATCATGTATGCTATAATATTTATCCCGGGCTTAATAGCAAATGTTCTGGCTCTATGGGTGTTCCATGCTTATGTCAGGGAGACAAAGAGGGCAGTGATATTCATGATTAACTTAGCCATTGCTGACCTGGCACAGGTTTTGTCTTTACCGCTCCGAATTTTCTACTATCTGCACCATGCCTGGCCTTTTGGCAGCTTTCTGTGCATGTTTTGTTTCTACCTTAAGTATGTGAACATGTACGCGAGTATCTTCTTCCTGGTCTGCATCAGTGTCCGACGGTGCCTCTTTCTGATCTACCCCTTCAAGTACAACAACAGTAAACGCCGGTACGACGTCTATGTGAGTATCATAGGGTGGCTGCTGGTGGGCGCCGCTTGCCTGCCATTCCCACTCATGAGGCTCGATACAAGAAACAATTCCAGCCATTTCAACAACTGCTTTGCGGACCTTCCGATAATCGAAATTGGTGTCCCTACCTCTGTTATCATGGTAACTCTGGCTGAACTCGCAGGATTTGTGCTACCTCTCATCATTACGATGATCTGCTCTTGGAAAACCATCATGTCCCTGAGAGAGAAAAACCCCGTCTTGCAAGACAGTGGGGAAAAGAAGAAAGCCTTAAAGATGGTGCTAACCTGCAGCATGGTCTTCCTAGTTTGCTTTGCGCCATATCATGTTACCTTCCCCTTGCATTTTTTGGCTATAGCTGGACGCATTGAAGATTGCTCCATCAAGAAAATCATACTGACCTTCCACCCAGTTGCACTGTGTCTAGCCAGCTTGAACTGCTGCTTGGACCCGGTCATATACTATTTCACAACTGATGAATTCAGGAGAAGACTGTCACGCCAAGAGATCAGTGAAAACGGTATTCAGCTCAACTCCAAGGAATATAATTGAAGACTTTTTGCAATGGAAGAAATTTTGAAGCTTCAGCTTCTTTGCAAAATTGAAAATAAGCAACATGGAAAGGACATCAAATGAGAATCTGTGTCTGCCTCTGCAACCACGGTGTAAATCTTATTTTTCACTGTTATTTAGCCTATTTATATAAAGTACTTGTATATGTTGTATTTTTTCTACAGAAATGTGAATCTTTACAATGGTGAAGAGTTTTAAAAGGCTTGACTCGAGTGTTCTATTTTTGAGAATTTTTGCAGAGAAAAGCCAAGTGGACTCAAAGGGTGGGAAGTCACATGCAACGATTCCTCCGTTGCCCGGTGATGTGCCTTAAATAGATTTGCAGAGTGACGTTTCAGTTCCGTAGTGACATTTCCACTTCCTACTTCAGTCATGATGGTCTCTATAAGTGAGTCTGCCCTATTAATGTCAGACTATAGGAGAAGCACATGTTGGCTGGTTTGAAATTTGGCATTAATTTGACTGCGGACCAAAGTGGGCTGGCTAAAAAGTCATTCAAAACAAGTATATATTTCAGCCAGTTTTTGATCCCAGATAACTCAAATAAAATGACTTAGTTTTTTTAAAAAGATCTGTTTTCATCATTTTAAACTATCTCTTTTCCATTAAGATCCAATGCATTCTTTCACAGAGCAGTGGTTATGCATTAGAAACCACTAAATTATGTGCACAAATGTAAACACTCTGTTCCAAAGCAAATATGCAAACAGTTAAACCAGAACAACTGCTGGTGGCAAAACCTACATGTAGCTGAGAGTTGGGGCACCTTTAAAAGCACGGTTCCTTAGCTGGTGATGAGTCTAAGTCTTCGGGGAAAAACTGCAACTTGTCTGTTCAACTTTACCCAGCTATGGTATCCAACATGCAAGTTGCTATGACCAAAACTCAAACCCTGTTTAGGTTGTTTTTTTAAAGGTAGACTGGAAAATGAGCAAAATGCTCAATAACTGCTTTGTTCATTAAATACTTCATGAATAGTCGAAGTAAATAGGTTAGAGGGTTGATCATTTACATCATACTTTTGCACCCAGTGTTGGCAAAGCCAACTGTTGTGCAAAGCATTTAAAACTTACTTGCAGTGAATGTAGTAACGCTACTGGTTCAGTAGTAGGACAGTTGGCCCACAGAGTCAATTTTGCCATGTTATTCACTATTCCCTAATCCTT
The DNA here is from genome assembly GCF_017639515.1 of Carcharodon carcharias. Taxonomy (NCBI): domain Eukaryota; kingdom Metazoa; phylum Chordata; class Chondrichthyes; order Lamniformes; family Lamnidae; genus Carcharodon; species Carcharodon carcharias. The sequence goes on from NC_054475.1 coordinate 122,014,157, forward strand.
CCACATAACCCCAAATACTTTTATTTCCTAAAATATGGGCTGAATTGTGTGGGGTGCTGTGGTTCCCCACCCTGCTGAAAAGTCAGAGGGCAGTCTGCCAGCCCTGCGGTCATTGGTCATTGATATGCTGGAAGTGGGATTTATACCCCTCAGGAACAGTGGCCAGGATTTTCCGGTCAGCAAGCGTGTAAAATGATACAGGATGACGTCAGGCAGAACTCCCGACATCACCCCGCCCCATTTAAATTTTCAGGTAGGCGGGGGCTCAGCAGAATCAGCTGTGTGTCCGCTGACCTGTCAATGGCCAATTGAGGTCATTGACAAGAGTCATTAAACTAATTAATGAACCTGCCCATCCAACCCTAAGGTTGGCGGGTAGGCCAGGAGCCCTGACGGGCATTAGAAAAAGCATGAAACCTCATTCACGGGCGGGATGAGGTTTCATGTGGATTTTTAAAAATGTAATTAAAGTGTATTTAAAAGTTATGGACATGTCCCAACTCATGTGACAGTGTCACATGAGGGACAGGTCAGGAAATTTTTTTTTTCTTTTTTTCAGATTTTTTACTGTACAGCCCATCTCCCTGAGGCAGCACTTAGCCTTAGGGAGATGAATGCGCTCTTTCATGCGCATGCGCGAAAGAGCACACTCTCGGCTCAGGGAATCTCACCCCACCCACCTGCACAGGGAGCCATTTCCGTGCAGATGTCACGCTGGGTGGGCCTTAACTGGCCCACCCATGTAAAATGGTGGCGCACCACCGATTGGTGGCACCGATCGGAGGCGCACATCGCGTCAGTTCATAAGCTTTCCCCAAACGGTGGGAAAGTTCTGCCCAGTAAGTCGGCACCTCAGAGAGCTCATCTGATGGGCCGCTATCCGGTACTGGCAGCACAGTGGGAGTGGTGGCCTCTGCTGGTACTGCACTTGAGGCTTGAGGAGGCGATCAAAACTTTGTACTTGGGGATTGCTCCCCCCGGGTGGGGGAGCCGGGGTTTGAGAGGCCAAGAGAGGAAGGAAACCTGGGTGGAGAGCAGGGGGTGGGGGGCAGTAGGTTGCACTGTGGTTGGGGTTGGGGGGGAGTGCCTTCTGAGGACCCAGGAGGCCAGTTAAGGAGGGACCCCCCCCCCAGACCTGCTAACTGGCAGGCTTGGTGTGAGCCTCTCCCGCTATTGCATTAATGGCCCATTTAAAATCCTCAGTTGGCCCACTGGCTGCCAGGCTGCTGACTCCATCGCCCTGCTGTTGGTAAAATTGCAGTGATGGGAATGGGCAGAGGGTAGGCTGGGTTGAACGTGTCCTCCTGCTTTTTACCCCATTGGAGGGGAGTGTTAAAATCCAGGCCAACGTCTCTTCTAAAAATGTCCAATTTATTCTGTATTTATGTTCTTCAAATTCCAATACATTCTGAAAACAAATTTAATCAGATTATAAGGTTGCAATCAGTAACAGGTTCAATTTGTGTGACAGATTATTTTTACCAACTCAGCTTGCTTCAGTGGCTAATTTTCTGGAACAGGAGATTGTGGGTTCAAACCTTACACTAGGACTTAATCATTTAATCTGTGACACTTCAGTGCAGCACTGAGAGATAGTACATTATTGGAAATGTTATCTTTCTTATACAATAAATTGAGCAGGTGGAAGTAAAAGGTCACTGTTACTGCTTCAAAAGGAGCAGGGGATTTCCCCCCCCATTCCCTGCCAAACAGATTACCCTGCCTCAGTCAACACAACCAAAATACAGATCAACTATTCATTCATCTCATTTGTTGTTTGGCTAAATCTTCCTGTGCACAAATTGGCTAGTACATTTGCCCACATTGATTGTGAATCATTTTGAGACATGCTCGGGCTGCATTAAGCCATTACATTAAAGCATATGCTTACTTGTTTCTTTGGTGAAATGCAAGGTTAAAAACTAGATTAAAAGCAGTCATATTGCTGCAGCACAAGTGCAATCTCAATCATATGGAGGGTCTGTCTAAACACCCGGGAATAGCAATCCAATGTTGACTTCACATCTAAAACTGAAATTGTTGCTGATTGTATCAGATACTATCCACCCTTTCCCACAAACAACGTGTCCTCTTTTACTGGAACATTGTAAGGAGCAGCCGAGGATACCTCCCTTCTCTATGAGAAAACTTGCCTTGCATCATCCTCAACTTCTGACCACACCACCATCCCATGCTTCATTACCTTGACTTTTGGTTCATGTTTTAAATGTTTGATTCAGGATAAGCCATACATTTTTGGGTCTAAAATTTCAAATGTCAAAATTGTTAGAAATACAGCAGGTGAGGGTAACATCAGAATCATACCAGGGGTAATATTATGGGGATGGGTTGTGGAAACATGGCTATATTCCCTTGGCGTTTAAGATTGAGGGGTGATCTGATCCAAGTGCCTAAGGATTCAATAGGATAGGGAGTAAACTATTACCACTAATAGAGGGAAATTGAGAACAAGGGGACATCATTTTAAGACTAGAGCTTAACCATTAATAAATCAATTCAGGAAGAACATTTTCACACAAAGATTAGTGAAAATCTGGAATTCTCTTAAAAGCCTGTGGCTGTTGGAACATTTAGAGCTTTCAGGACTCAGGTCTATAGATTTTGGGGTAAGGATATCAAGGGATATGGAGCTAAGTTGGGAGAATAGATTTGAGGTACAGATCAGCCATGATCCAATTGAATGGTGACATGTAGGCTCGAGGGGTTGGATGGCTTAGGCCTAGATTTTCGGTGCCTGCTGGTGTTGGGCGTGTTTGATGGTGTGAGCGGGCAATAGGGCGCAATCGATTTCAGGACAATGTGAAACCAGTTTGCAATTATCCGCTCAGCCCACCGATGGCATTTCCCACCATTGGAAATCTAGAACCTCATTGTAATACATCCGCATATCATTATTAGGCCAGCCCACCAGAATCGCTCCCCCCACCAGCTGGATCATCCACCCACGTCGGCTGGAAGACACATTGGCATGTTTCACAACAACACATAAGCGACGTGCACCTGGCAAGCTACACTTCGCTGGGGGCTTCAAGGTTTGTTTGCCTGCCTTGCTTTGGTCAGCATTCACAGTCAGCGCCAGGCTTCACAGACAGCACCACATCACTTTTATAGGAGCTCATGGGCAAGTCTCTAACTACCAGATCAGCCATATGTGGGTGGCCTTTCATTGGCTGCAGGGCTAGGGCTTACTTGGGGAAGGGGGAGAACTAGCCCCAGGCAAGGGAAGTGGCTGCAGGACGAGAGCTGTACTGGGGAGGGGGGTATCCCAGGTGTGTGTGGGTGCACATGTTGACCTGTACAAGTGGCCTCAAGGTGGTGAGGGTTGAGGAGGCAATTTTCACAGGAGATGAGGCCAGATGGACATGTGAGGGTATGTGTGTGAGAATGGGTGGTGATGTCCTTCGATCTGGCAGTGAGTGAGATGCCAGGGAATGTGCGCTGGGCTTGAGTGTGAGGGTTTACAGTGATGAGATGGTTGCTTTACCCTGGCTGCATAGATGAGATCTGCCTGCATTGAATAGCCTACCTCTTCTATGCAGCATTGGCATTGATCACCACAGCCACCGCCTACCAAACTGGAGTGGTAATGTAACTGCCACTCCTGTGGCCAGGGTAGGGGTAGAGGACATCACAATGGCCTCCATGGCACCCAAAAGGTGCTCAAGGGCTGCAGACTTCTTGCCTTTTGGGACCACGTCTTCTTTGCTGCCATTCTGGGCTGGAAGCGCTGAGAGCGACTGTGTGTTAAATCTGGTGCCTGGCATGATGAAGCAGCGAGGTGACGGCATGGCAGGTGAATCCAAGCCTGCCCGCCATTGAAATGGTGTATTTCTCGGGAACGCATAAGCAATGTGGCGGGTTTGTGAAAACCCACCATCATGGGCAGTGGGTAAAATGGCATTTAGTGCAAATCTGCTGATTCTGCTGTCTCAACCTTCCCGTGTGGAAAGAGGAAAGCCATTGACCCTAAACATTGGGCAGAATTTTCACTGCCAAGTTGGGGTGGGGGGGTGGTGGGGGGGGTGGGGGGGGGGGGGTGGGGTGTGGAGGGGCGGTTGTGGTCAGGGGGTCAGGGGGCAGGTGCAGGCGCTGGTGACATTTAAGTCCCTGAGAACTGGCAGGTTTAGAAAGCTGACATTACCCCGTACACTTTTGTGTTTCACCAGGGTGCATTTGGTGGTGAGTGGGAAACCCCCATGGAACTGCTGCGTCAGTCATTTAAATATTTAGATAATCAATTAATTCAGCCTTTAACCGTAAATTCTGGTAAAACAGCCTGAACAATAGTTTCCTGAATTGTGTGGAATTTACCATTATGGCCCGCCTATGGGAAAGGTTTGAGCTCATAGTATTTGGCCTGAGAGCTTGATTTCACAGCTCATTTCCAACTTTTTGGAAGTCGTTTCACATATCTTGGACTTTACAGACCATGATCTGTACTTCCCTGCTGTCAGCCTTCACTGCAGCACCAGAGCATCTTATGTAGCTCGACTCTGGACCTATGATGTAGGACAAGAGGAGCAATCAGAACAATGCCCAGAGCAGCAGAAGCAACACGAGCACCAGAACCAGTTGCCTGCTCTGCAGCCACATGCCCCTCCACATGACAGAGAGGCTGGGTGCAGGGATCCAGCCATGCAATATTCCCCAATAAGGTCTACAGGCAGAGGATCAGCTCTCTGGACATGTTTCAACACCACTGCCTCCTGGGGCTCAGCTTTTGTGGCAGGTTGTTGCTGACATCTGCAGCCTCCTGGAAGGAGGCCATGCATCGCCAATAGCCTCCAAGGTGGTTCTCATTGGAAGGTCACCCCCCCAACCTGCCCCAGTTCTTTGCCGCTTCCTTGAGTTATGTGCTTTCTACTGCAAGCAAAGAGTTATGAGTGTGAGAAATAGATAGTGTGGAGTAGATAGAATGATTACATTTGCAGAGGGTCTGTGTGAGGGACAAGTGTGAAATGGCAATGAGGTGAGGTGAGCATTAGTGTTGGCTGTTCAGATGGGGTTGTGGAGAGAGAGGAATGAGTGGAGATGCAAGATGTGTTGGTCTGAGGAGTATATGTAGGAAAATACTGAGGAAGTCAGAATGTGGGGGTTGGCATCTGAAAGTGGGATTCTATTCACCTTTCTGTCCTCATCAGGTCATTGAGCCTCATGGGGAACTGAATGTAGGCTTGAGGGACCACACTCCTGCTGCTCACTCCCTCAGCCACTTCCATCCACAGCCATTTGGCTTGAGTAACTGGCCTCGTCATTGCAGTTCCTCACAGGCTGCGGCAGGCCCTCAGAGATGCATGGGGGCCAGGGGGAAGCCTTCCCGCATCTCCTTTCCATTCCTGTGATTGCTGAAACCGCAGGAAGAAACATAGAGTTCAGTCCGCATGATCTTTACCAAGCTTCCTTTAACTAGAATCCTTCAATAGGCCTGCATCTGACTGGAATTTTCCATCCCCATTGGCAGCAAGCAGCGGGCAGAACAATACGACGAGAAGGCTAAAAATTGATTTCAATCCTTCATGAAACCAGTTTGTGATTGTCTAGTCCACCCATCAATGCTGGCACATGTTGGGAACCTAATTTCAATACTTGAGCATCTCATTATCAGTCCTACTCACCGGAATCATTCCTCCGCATAAAATTTATGCTCACGTGGGTATGACTTCAGGACAGAGTGCTTCACGGCTGTCTTTACAAGACGTGCAGCTGGTGACCTGAACTTCGAGGTGAACTCGGAGGCGAGTACCCACAAGCATCACCCATAGGACACCAAGGAAGAGATGCCACGCGTTCGCGGAGGCACAGCAAGTCATTTCTTTCCCGGCTAACTTTCAGGGCAAGGGCTCTAGTGCTGGTCAGGCCTGGGAGTGCACGGGGAAGGGGAGGGGGGGCCAAGGTAGCACAGGCTGAAGGAAGTAAACAAGCACATGCTGGGGTGGTGCTGGGAAAGGGGAGGGTGAGGGAAGCGGCCACGCACTTGGAAAACTTGTTAAAAGTAAGCATTCTTCCACAGCTGAGACCGTTCAGCTGCACTTCATTGACATGCTTGGATTCGGGCCTCTGAAGCTTTTCTGCCCACTCAAGCAACACAAAAGCATGAAGCTGCCACCAAATACTCCAGAGCTTTTCATCCCTTGGGCACAGACTGAAAATTAATGTGCGTTTTAGGGGGCAGGAGAGCAATTGGTTGACTGGGCAAGTAGTAAAATCCCCTTGTGAAAGGTGGCCATGGCGCAGTCACTGGAGGAGGCGCTCACAGCCCCTTGCAATGCCTTTATTAAAGTTTGAAACAATATCCCTCATGGTTCAAGCTAACAGTAAGCCTTGCAGTACGGATTAGGAGAATGCCTGCGCCTGAGCTGAGAGCACAGCATGCAGTCCAGTGGTCGAAGACGCTGCCAATCAATCAAGTGGAGTGGGGTGGAGATGGGTTGGGTTTCGGACAGCCAATGAGTGCACCACACACTGGCTATCCAAGTGGTGGCTAGCGCTCTCCTGCATTCATGAAGGGGCTTTCAGATGTAACCATGAGGGCTCTTTGGACACATATGCTAAATCCCACAACTCTCATTGATCCTGCAGGATAAGAACATCAGGATCATGGAGCCTGATGATTTGGTGGTCTGCTTCCTGGCTTACAGAGAGCAGAGAAGAAGAAGTAGAGTGTGGCGGAGGCGCCTGGCTGGGCATAAGGAGGAGCACCTCCCTCAAGGTGAAAGGGCAGTAGGCCGCACTGTGCATGAAACTGAAAATCCACAGAGAGCCATCGCTCTTCGGCGCCTCACTAGACCTAGGGTCTATAGGCAGCATTTGTCATTCCTGCAAAGGACTGAGAACCGGTGTCACCAAAGATTGTGCATGTATAGGGAAATAGTCGGTCTGCAGGAGTTAGTGCCATGGGGACTTGGAGGGCATCCACTTCCAATAGCCATGAAAGTGGCCGAGGCGCTCAATTTTTACACCAGTGGTCCCTCCCAGGGCTCCACAGGTGACCTGTGCAGGATCTCGCAAGTCTCCACACACAACTGTATCCAGGAAGTCACGGATGCCATCTTCACAAAGGCACAGAACTTTGGCATTTCGCCCAGGATCAGGAAAGCCAAGAAGCAAGAGCGCTGGGATTTGCACAGATTTCTGGTTTTCCACCGATGAAGGGTGCCATCGACTGCACTCACGTGGTTCTCAGAACTCTGTGACAACAAGCAGTGAACTATGTTAACTACAAGGGCTTCCAGTCACTGAATGTTCAGCTGATGTGTGACCACCATAAATGCATCCTACAGGTCTGTGCACGATTCCCAGGGAGCATCATGACTCCTACATCCTTAGCTTGTCTCAGATCCCTGACATCTTCTAGGGTCCACAGAGGTTGCAGGGTTGGCAATTTGAGGACAAGGGCTACCCACAAAGGACGTAGCAGATGATGCCCATGCAGTGACTTCAGACCACAGCGGAGTGACGGTATAACGAGGCTTATGCCACGACCAAGATTTTGGTGGAGGAAACTATTGGCTTATTGAAAATGAGGCTCCAGTACTGCGACAGTTCTGGTGGAGCACTGCAATGCAGTCCCCAGAAGGTGTCGCAGATCATTGTAATTTTTCTGCCCACTCCACAATCGGGCACTACAGTGGGGTGAGGACCTGGTTGAGGAGGAGATGGAAAATCTGCATGTCTTCTCTGATGAGGATGACATCAAAGGGGATGACAATGATGAAATCCCAGAAGACCAGGATGTGAGCGATGAGGCCATTGCACTGGCCAGACGAGGCAGGCACACTCGGGAGACCCTCATAGCTGTAAGATCTGCGGAGGATGATGAGGAGATGCAGTGAGGACAGTCCTGACATCCTCACCAAGGGCATCTGTAAACATTTGACTCCTGTGTGGCTGGTGGCAGTGCACATATTCCCAGTGCTCAGGCTCACGTCATGGAGATGCAGAGTCACTAGATTCCAGGAGGATGAGACATGCAGTGAGGACACTCCATAGATCTTCACATAGCCTCTGTGAATGTCTGGCTGCTGTCTGGCCGAGGGCAGCACGTGTGTGCTCTTTGATCAGGGTCATATAATGGAGAACAAAAACAGAATTACCTGGAAAAAGTCAGCAGGTCTGGCAGCATCGGTGGAGAAGAAAAGAGTTGACGTGTCGAGTCCTCATGACCCTTCAACAGAACTGAGTATTATTAGGAGAGGGGTGAAATATAAGCTGGTTTAAGGTGGGGGGGGGTAGTGGGGGAGAGAAGTGGGGGGGTGTGGTTGTAGGGACAAGCAAGCAGTGATAGGAGCAGATAATCAAAAGATGTCACAGACAAAAGAACAGAGGTGTTGAAGTTGCTTGTCCTTGCAACCACATCCCACCACCCCCCCACCCCCCGACTTCTCTCCCTCCACCGCACCCCCCCAACCTTAAACCAGCTTATATTTCACCCCTCTCCTAATGTTACTCAGTTCTGTTGAAGTGTCATGAGGACTCAAAACCTCAACTCTTTTCTTCTCCACCGATGCTGCCAGACCTGCTGAGTTTTTCCAGGTAATTCTGTTTTTGTTTTGGATTTCCAGCATCCGCAGTTTTTTGTTTTTATCATATAATGGAGATGCAACTGTGAAACTTTAAATGCACCTGATTCTTCACCAGTCTTCTGCACCTGACCCCTTCAGAAGCACAGCATCACTGGTCACAGATGTTGAAGAGATGGGACCCAGCCCCACCTTAAAGGTGCTGAGAGCATACAGAGAGAATGACAGAACTCTGTGATGCCTGCCTACTACATTCTGGCAGCAATGACAAGCACCTTCGAGGTGCAGGCTTCACTAATGTGTCCCGTAAGCGAGACGCCGAACCATCACTTGGTCTGAAGTTACAGGCTGCACATGGAAGAAGCCCTGGACTGAAACAGCTGCCTTTATGTTGTGCAGGAACCAAGGTTTCACATCTGAGTGACATGAATGCTGTTCAACAAAACAAGGAGCCATAAGCAAAGAGACATTCCTGGGAGTTAATTTACGATAGTGAAAATTATGTACAAGTGATTAACACCTCTGCCCAGGCTTTGCAACTACATTTTCTTAACTTTCCTAACCCTGCCACTACGTCTTGGTGCACCCTGGACATCCACAGCAGAGGTGGAAGCAACCTGCTGACTGCTACGTCCTGGACCAAGGTTTCCATGGCGGCTGCCATCCTACCAGTGTTGACCTCGGTGCATTGGCATGCCGGTGCTATCACCTCACACTGAAGGTGGATCGACTCCTCCATTATGCCTTGCAATCTGATGAGTGCAGTGGACTTCCCTTCTTGATGTTCGCGAGCTTGCCTTTGTTGCTCCAGCAACTGTGACATGACCGAGTCCAGAGGCTCCTGATCTGACTGGACTCAGCAGATTTTTGGCCTCCAGCTGTCCCCCAAGTCACAGAAACTAGCCTCTGCCTGCTGTGGATCAGATAGTGTGATGTGCTCACCAGATTGTGACCCTGAGGCTATTCTAAATCTAGGTCCCACCGAGGCATGTGCCTCTGCCTTGATGGGGGGTATGGATGAGCGCTGTGTTGGGTCTTCAATTAAGGTGTCATCAGATTCTTCTTCTGAGGTGTCTTCAGTGCTTGAGTTGAGGACCTGGCTCGTGGACCCCCTCGGCTGCTTCTCAGATGTGCCTGTGAAAGCAAGGAGAGATAATTAGTGCATGGCAGGGGACTGTGGAACAGGGGAACTCACTCACAGCATGGTTGCCTGGTGGATGTTACACTGCTGGATCTTCACTTGGTTGAGCACCACCAACCTCACTGTCAGCACAGGAATGGTCCAGATCATCACTGGCCAGCTGGAGGGCTCTGTTTTCGAAATCTGTGAGGACCTTGATTTCAGGCATTCCTCCACTAATCTGCAACCTCTCCCTTTTGTTGTGAGCCAGCTTGTCCTGCGTGAATACAGATGGAGAGGGTGTAAGCAGGATGCTTACCAGGCAAGATGAGAAGGATACCTGGCATGTGTGCGTGGTGAGCGGTGCCATGGATGGGATGAGGACATGATCCGCAGGGCAGATAAAGGTGTTTGTGAGAGAGTGAATGGCAATGTCCCTTGAACTGGCAGTGAGTGAGATCCCTGAGGATGTGTGATGGGTTTGTGACTGTGGGAGTTGAGAGTGATGAGAAGAGTGACTTATCCTGCTGGAACGGAGGAAATCATTCATCCTCTTTTGGCACTGGGCGCCTGTCTTCTTTTTCAGGGTGTTGGTGCTGACCACTGCTGCCACTGCCCCATGCTGGATTCGTGACCTTGCTTGCTGGTCTTCACCCAGAGTGGGGGTAGAGGAACTTCATGGCGGTCTTTCACTGCATCCAGTAGGCATCCAAAGGGTGCATTACTAAATTTTGGGGCAGGGTGTTTCCTCCCTTTGGCAGCCATGACTTTTCAGTAGCTTCCAATCCCTTTGAGAGAGCTAGCTCTATGTAGGGGCATCCTTTAAATATGGCGACCACATTATTGAAGATCTGAGGCTACAGTCAGGCGGGCAAATCAGAGGCCAGTGATCTGGTGTGTTTCCCGGAAATGCATTATTAATGGGACGCACAGTGGATGGGACAATATGGAGCGAAAACCCGGCATTGTGGCTGACAAATAAAGCAACTTTTTTACTGCCCGCCACGGCACTTTGTGCAAATCCGGAATGATTCCTCCATCTATGATTGATCAGAAAACCCAAAGTAGGGTGCTAATGCCTTGGCTGAGTTAAAGAGCCATGGTGACGCCTGCATCTCTCACTAACTGCTTCCTGGAGCCACTGCCACCCACCACTCGCTCACCAACTTTCCCACCACCCCCCTCCACATATCTCTTCGAGCACGTCTATTTCAATGAAATTTTGCCTGTTAACTCTGGTTCTCTCTCCACAGTTGATACCTGATCCACTGAGTGATTCTGACATTTTCTGTTTTTATTTCAGATTTCCAACATTTGTAATATTTTGCTTTGTGTATTATTATCAAATTGTGTTTGTTTTTGATGAAGCCCTGTAGAAGTTTCAGACGTTCTACATCTAGAAAAGATTACACCTGAGTAAACATCTTTGGCATGTTTGAAAGGCCATCAAACTTCAAATAAATTAGCAGCAAAGCTATCTTGCAGACCGAATGGTAGGGAGCTGTGGCAACACTCTCTGAGCCAGCTGGAGTACATTTGCTGGTATTTTGTGCAACACAGAGATTGTGGTTTATAAGGAGAACATGTTCAGAAGCCTGATTAACTTGAGTTCTGTTTTTCAGAACCATAGAGCTTTTGTAGCTTTGCAGTTTCCTTTCTAAATGTGTTGTGGTTTTGAAACAATGAATGACAGAGCTGACAAGGACTGGTTGGGCTGAATGTCCTGTTTCTGTGCTGTGCATCCTATGTAATTCTATGACACCATCTGCTGAGCTTCACTGGACCATTCCAGCAGCTAAAACAGAAAAAGCCATGCCTAACCATTATCATCTCTGAATATTGCACAGTGTTCAGCACCATTGGTGACTCCTCAGTTCCATATGCAACAAGACCTGGACAATATCCAGGCTTGGGCTGATTAGTGGAAAGTAACATTCATGTCACTCAAGTGCCACACAATGACTATCTTCAACAAGAGAGAAATTAACCATTTCCCCTTGACATTACCATCACTGAATCCCCGGTATCAGCATCCCAGGAAGTTGCCATTGACCAGAAACTGAGCTGGACTTCCCATATAAATACTGTGGCTACAAGAACAGATCAGAGGCTCGGAATCCTGTGGTGAGTAACTCACCTCCTGACTCCCCAAAGTCTGTCCACCATCTACAAGGCAGAAATCAGGAGTGTGATGGAATGCTCTCCACTTGCCTGGATGAGTGCAGCTCCAACAACACTCAAGGAGCTGGACACCATCCAGGACAAAACAGCCAAATGATTGGCACCACCACACCCACAAACATTCACTCCCTCCACCATGGATGCACAGTGGCAGGAGTGTGTACCAACTATAGGATGCACTACAGAAACTTACCAAGGCTCCTTAGACAGCACCTTCCAAACCCTCAATTTGTACCACCTAAAAGGACAAAGGCAGCAAATGCATGGGAACACGACCACCATCAAGCCACACACCTCCTGAATTGGAACTACATTGTCGATCCAGGGTCAAAATCCTGGAACATCTTCTTTAATATCACTATGGGTGTTTCCACAATATGTGGACTACAGCAGCTCAAGAAGGCAGCTGACCATCACCTTCTCAAAGGCATTTAAGGAAGGGCAATAAATGCTGGCCTAGCCAGCGATGCCCATAGCACATGAACAAATGAAAAATAGTCTATTTCTTACCACTAATCCATAGCCATTTGAGTTGGAATTGGGTTATTTTCAGAGTGTTTAACTTATCATTGTTGGGTGCCAGGGACATGAAAAGTAATCCAGAACTTGATTCTTTTGCTATTTTTAAAAAATTGACTTTCTACTGAACCAAAAAGATGGCTGCTGCAAGTCACATGACCAAAGGGTTGGACCTTTGTTTTGGGAGTTACCACCAAGAGTTACAAGAACAAACAAGTTATTTTCTCAGCCGGTAGAATCTCACACCTCATTGTACAGAGACTCATCCATCGAGATTCATTATGCCTGTAGAACTGCTAACAGACTCATATCACACCTGGACCTGTCCAGGTCCACTTCAAAAGGAGACCAAGAGATATCATTCACATAAGCATAAGCTCACTTTTCTAGCAGGGTCAGGGGGTCTGCATAGACAATGGCTTCCTGAAACCAGTTAATGGCTAGGACATTTACAGTCCTGAAATCAAAGCCAGTTCCAAACACTGGATAAACATCCCTCTTGAAGTTATTGTGGAGAAAGAAGGTCACAATACTCAACTGACCATTTTGAAATCTTTATATGCCTTTGAGAACTGAGAAATGCTCAGACTGCTGTTTTAGCATCAACTGGAAAGGACTCCAGCCACCTGGCTGAGCAAGCAGTCGGTTGCCATCTCTCGGCTCCTCCAAGCCTGTCTCTGCTGGGAGATTTCCTACCATCGCCTGCAAAACTGTCTCAGTTTCTTGCGCCTACTTCATCTGCAGTATCCGCACCAACTGTGAAGTGAACCCTATAAATCATGTCTTCAGCCAGTTGACCTCGAAATCTTGAAATCTTACATGAAAGAATTCCTCATTGGACTCTGGACTCATGTGATCTAATATTAATTTCTTTGGTTCTTGTAAAGTGTGTGTGGGTTGGGGGGAGGGGTGTGTGGAGTGGAAAGTTGCAATCACTCATCCCCCTGGTTTTTGAATTTTGGATAATTCATAACGCGAGCTTGCTGTGAATTATTGGTAAGTGGGATCACGCAAACAAAGAGATTGCAAAACCATGCCACTGCATACTTTTAAAAATAATTCAAAACACCTTCCGCTTACGGACAGGTAGCGAGAGGAAATCTGTGTAACTTGTCTGTCCCTCTCCTGTCCATAATACAGTATAATTTAATTGGCATGACAGCACTGAGCTAAGTTGGTCAAACAATAGTCTGTATCTCTATTGCTCCCTGTTGCCAGCAATAAGAATTCCTTCACTGTACGATGTTGACTAAAGTACTTAAACCAAAAACTTGTTAAGTATGATGGGACTACTTTTTTCTAACCTTGCAGTTGAGAACTACTGGAATGGGAAATATAGTATTGATCAATGGGTGGCCAGCAGTCAGATAAAACATAATGTTGAAGTTATTACCATTAAAGGAGTGGATGGATGGCAAAGGGAACGGGATGGAATGAGGGGAGGGAGGTGTGGATGGGGAGCACCTGCTGTTAGTGTGATACACAGCGCGTGTTTTTTTTTAAAGCTGGCTTGGTTTCTAGAACTTTGAAGAATCACTGAATCATCCCACGGTAAACAGGTCAACTTCCTATTAACATGAACGACTGACTCGTTAGTAGCTGAGACAACTGTAACATAAAAAAAGCAAGAAAGACATGGACTGGATTTTAGCCTGGAGGTGAGTTCTATTTCGGTCGACAGGGGTGTGGGGAAGGGGATGTGGTGAAGCGGGTGATTGTGTCAGATCAGGAAACCTACAAGAAAGGGTTTGCCAAATATTTCGCAGAATTAGCAGTGGTGTTTCTTTAAATTTATTTCTGTGAGGTTCCCACCTACAGGCAGCCTGATTGACAGGCCGGAGGCCTTTTAGGCAAAAAAGCTTTTTTCACAAAGCTGAAGCCTATGAAAGCAGGTATATGAAGGGAGTGACAAAGGCAATGGGGGTGGGGTTGGGGGGGTGGCAAATGTGGGGTTGGCCCTGGACTTGGGTATGGGTGGGAAAGGGGCAAGTCTGGATCACAGGGAGGTCCTGATTGTGGGGTCTGGTCTGATAGTCATGGCAGCAAATCTCCAATGGTTATCATGATCTTCTGATGGGGTAGTACAGTCGGATTGCATGGTGGGGTTCAGTAGATAGCTTGTTGGGCACTCCACCATTACCTGACCCACAAATAATTCTGCGCATTCACCTCATTCAGCCCTTCTTGCCTCCCTTAAGCTGCCAAAGCTATGGAAATCGGCCATCTAAACTTAAAAATAGAATGACTGTTAAAATGAAGAGACACAGCCTCATTACAATATTTCAATTATCAATCCACCACCTGTGAGTGGATTGACCAGTGGGTATGTTCAAGTTGGGCCCAGTTCCTTTCCCTGATTCCTTTGAATTTTAATCTCTGGCATGACCCCAAAACCCCTTCCCCCCTGCACCCCCCATCCCTCTTCCCAGCAATCCAGATTAAGATTCAGCCCGATATACTTAAACTATTTATATAAGACCTCTCACAATTTCAAGGTGTCCCAAAGCATTTTACAGCTAAATAAGTGGTTTTGGAATGTAGTCATTATTGTAATATAGGAATTGCAGCAGTGAAGCCTGACACAGCAAAGTTCCACAATCAACAATGGGATAATAATCAGAAAATGGCCCAAATTTTGGCAGGGATGGTGGCCCTGAGCCCCAGCTGAAAAGTTGGAGTGAGACTGCTTCCACACGGTCAGGAAGCCCGACTTGATTTAGCAGCCGCTGCCTATTAACTGGCTCACAATGAGACTTCCAGGCCCAACTTGGAGAAAGTCCCACCTCCGAGACCTGCTGACCAATCAGATGGCTAGCAGTTCTCCAGTCCCAGCAGCACCACCAGGAGCAATGGCCACTGATCGGGCTGCAGGCAGTCCCCAACAAGGAATATCGCTGGAACTGAACACCAAGGCAGGTGGGATAGTTTCGCCAGGACCAGTCAGGAAAGTGTTGGTGAGATTGTGGGAGGGGAATGGGATGGGGGCTGTGGTGACACAATCAGGAAGGCAGGGGGGGGGATCAAACAGGGGTAGCGAGTACCATGTGTGGAGGAGTACGCAAGGTCCCCAAACAGGAGAGAACCATCACCACCTTCCCTGGACTGCAGTCAGGCTATTAGAGTTTACCTCAATTGGCCCAAGGATGAGTGGACTGCCTGATGCCTCCCCAATGCTAAATAATCCCCACCCCCACCTCCCACTATGTTACCCAATCTTACGCCTCCACGGCCTGCCAGCCAACTGCTGGGTGAATGAGGGGACACTGGGCGTAATTCCGGCTATTGTGTTTTAGTGATTCTGGCTGAGGGGTAAACATTGGCCAGGATATTGGAGAGAACATCCCTGCTCCCAGCTGAGATGTCTCATCTGAAAGGCTGACCATGCAACACTCCATCAGTACTATGCTGGAATGTTGGCTGAAATTTGTGCTCAAATTTTTGGAGTGAATTTTGAACGCCTAACGTTCTGATTCAGAGACAAGAGTGCCCCCAATGAGCCAAAGCTGACACCCTCATCCCATCTGTGTCTGTTTACAGAATGTTATGACAGGATAAAAGGGCAGAATCCCTTATTGAATGGTTTTCACCCTCTTTCTCTATCAGTGAAACAGGCAGATGGAGAAGGTTCCTGCTTGAAATGGGCAGAGGCTTCACCATATTAGCTAATGACACAAAAGCATTATTCTGGCAGGGCCTCTGCTTGTTTGCATAACATGTTTTGGGCTTACGATGCTTCAACAGGATGTCCATATAAGTGAGCATCCAGGGATGCTGAGAAATTTGCAGAAGACAAGTTTAAAGAGCATTAAATTACAACAATTGAGTAGCTTGGACGCAAATTCAAGCCCATTTTCCGAACATTTCATTCTCCTGATATTTAGTTCTCAGGTGTCTTTGCACCTAATGTTTTACATTTTTATTATCACAACACCATGACTAGCATTGATGGGTTTCCCAATGGGGAAGGCCCTGAGATCCTTAGAAGAAGAGTTGGCTATCTGAAAGGATGTAGGGAGGCCACCTGCATGAGAGTTCCTCTGCACCTATCTGCCAGTATCTGCACATCTCCATCTGCACATAGAAGTTTACCTCACTTTTTTCAGGTGATTAGTGCATGCCAAGGCTCCAAATCTGACTCAACAGCACAGATAACTAATTGTTATAATGGATGGTTCTTCAAAAGCACTCCAATCACAAAGTATCATTCACATCCTTCTTTACATGGTATTGCATGCATGTCAGGTTGATTATTGTCCTGATGCCACCAGCAATATTTCCAGGTATTATTGGAAACATAGGGCGTAATTTTATGCAGGTGGGATTTTATGGTCTGGTCGAAGTAAATGGACTTCTGAAGGGCTTGCCATGTTTTACAGCACGGCCCCCACTGCAATGGGGCCTTAAAATTCCGCCCATAGAGAAACATAGAAAACAGGAGTAGGTCATTCGGCCCTTCAATCCTGCTCTGCCATTCAGTATAATCATGGCTGATCCTCTATCTCAATGCTATATTCTTCCACGCTTTCCCCATACCCCTTGACCTAGAGTCCAGAAATCTATCTATTTCCTTCTTAAATATATTCAGTGGCTTGGCCTTCATAGCCCTCTGTGGTAGAGAACTCCATAGGATTACTGCCCTCTGAGTGAAGAGGTTTCTCCTCATCTCAATCCTAAATTGTCTACCCCATATCCTGAGACTGTGACCTCTTTTTTAGACCCCACCCTCCCCACCCCCCCTGCCAGCCAGAGGAAACATCATCACTGCATCCAATCCGTCCATCCCTGTCAGAATTTTATACGTTTCACTGAGACCTCCTCTCATTCTTCTAAACTCCAGTGAATACAGGCCTAGTCAGTCCAATCTCTCCTCATAAGACAATCCTGCCATCCCAGGAATCAGCCTGGTGAACCTTCACTGCTCTCCCTCAATGGCATGCATATCCATTCTAAAGTAAGGAGACCAAAACTGCATGCAGTACTCCAGGTGTGGTCTCACCAAGGCCCTGTACAGCTGCAGTAAGACATCCTTGCTCCTGTACTCAAGTCCTCTTGCAATGAAGGCCAAGATGCCTTTTGCCTTCTTAACTGCTTGCTGTGCCTGCATGCTTGCTTTCAGTGATTGCTGTACAAGGTCATCAGAAGCCGAGACTGAGTTCCTTGCAGGTCATTTTGCTAGTGCTGTTGGAGAGGGTTTAAACTAACTCAGCAGGCATTTGGGAACAAGAGAGAATGTTAGAAAGTAATACCAGGGTGCATGGAATGCTGGGAGGGGCAGATAGTAGTAAAATAGAGAACAGTAAGTTAATAGATGAAGCCGGAGTAAAGGAGCAAGTAATGAAGTCTAAATCAGGGTTACACTGCATGTATGTGGATGCATAGAGTACAATTAGGAAAATTGGGGAGTTACAGGCACATATTGCCTTGTGGGGTTATGATGTTGTGGCGATAACAGAGACCTGGCTTAAGGAAAGGCAGATCTGGGCGTTAAATATTCCTGGTTACAAAGTGTTCAGAAAAGATAGAAAAGGAAAAAAAGGAGGAGTGGCATTTTTGGTTAAGGAGAGTATTATAGTTCTGGAGAAGGAGGATTTGTTAGAAGATTCAAGGACAGAGTCGATTTGGCTACAGCTAAGAAATAGGAAGGGTGCAATTACATTGCTTGGTGTAATATATAGATCACCAGCTAGTGGGAAGGATATAGAGGAACAAATCTGCAAGGAAATTACAGAGAGGTGTAAATATCATACGGTCGTTATAATTACCCGTATATAGACTGGGATAGTGGTAGTGTGAGGAGCAGTGAGGGAAAAGCATTCCTAGATTGTGTTCAGGAGGATTTCCTACAGCAGTATGTGTCCAGTCCAACAAGAAAGGAAGCACTGCTAGACCTGGTTCTTGGGAATGAGGTGGGCCAAGTAGATCAAGTGACAATGGGAGAACATTTAGGAGACAGTGATCATTGTATCATAAGGCTTAGGATGATGGTGGAAAATGACATTGGTCAATCCAGGGTAAGAATAATCAACTGGCACAGAGGGCTCTTCAATGGGGCAAGAACAGAGTTGGGCTGGATAGACTAGAACAAAAGGTTGGTGGGAAAAATAGTAGCTGAACAATGGGCTACCTTCAAAGAGGAGATGGTTTGGGCAGTCAAGGTACGTTCCCTCAAAAGGGAAGCGTAGGTCAAACAAATCCAGAGCTCCATGGATGACAAAGGAGATAGAAATTAAGTTAAAGAAGAAAACGTGTGCTTACAACAGGTGTCGAGTAGCCAATACAATTGAGAACCAAGCTGAATACAGAAGGTTCAGAATGGATGTGAAAAAGCAAATACAAGAAGCAAAGAGGGATTGTAAAAAAAGACTGGCAGCTAACATAAAAGGAAATATAAGCACATCAATAGTAAAAGGATGGAAAAAAGGAGTAGGGCCAATTAGGGCCCAAAAAGGGGATTTACACATGGAGGCAAGAGACATGACCGAGGTGTTAAATGAATACTTTGCATCTGTCTTTACCTACAAGACAGATGCTTCCCAGGCCATGGTGAAAGAGGAGGAAATTTAGTAACTAGGAGGGTTTAAAATTGGTAAGGAGGAGGTTTTGGATAAGCTGTCAGTACTTAAAGTTGATAAGGCACCGGATGAGATGCATCCAAAAATACTGAAGGAAGTGAGAGTGGAAATTGCAGAGGCACGGGCAATAATCTTTCAATGTTCCCTGGATTTGGAGGAGGTGCCAGAGCACTGGAGAATTGCAAACATTTCACCCTTGTTCAAAAAGGGTTGTAAAGATCTGCCCTGCAATTACAGACCAGTCAATTTAACTTCAGCGGTGGGGAAACTTCTAGAAACAATCATTTGAGGTAGAATTAATAGTCACGTGGAAAAATGTGGATTGATTTGGAAGAGTCAGCATGGATTTATTAAAGGAAGATCATGTCTAACTAACTTGCTGGAGTTTCTTTGAAGTGTTAACAGAGATGGTTGATGAGGACAAGGCCACTATGTAGTGTATATGAACTTCCAAGAGGTGTTTGATACAGTGTCACATAACAGACTTGTGAGGAAAGTTAGAGGTCATAGGATAAAAGGGTCAGTAGCACCGTGGATACAAAATTGGCTGGGGAATAGGAACCAGAGAGTAATGGTTAATGGGTATTTTTTGGGCTGGAAGAAGGTTTGTAGTGGAGTTCCCCAGGGACCAGTATTGGGGCCCTTGCTTTTCTTGATATATATAAATGATCTAGATCTTGGTGTGCAAGGGACAGTTTCAACATTTGCGGACAACACAAAACTTGGGAGCAGGTCAGTGTAGAACTTCAAAAGGACATTGACACATTAATGGAGTGGGAAGATGGGTGGCAGATGAAGTTCAATGTGGAGAAGTGCGAGGTGATACACTTTGGTACAAAGAACATGGAGAGACAGTATAAAATAAAGGATACTATTCTAAAGGATTTGCAGGAGCAGAGAAACTTGGGTGTATGTGTACATCAGTCATTAAAGGCGGCAGGGCAGGTAGAGATAGCTGTTTCTAAAGCATACAGTATTGTAGGCTTCATTAATAGAGGCAAAGAGCAGAAGAGCAGGGAGGTTATGATGAACTTATATAAGTCACTGGTTAGACCTCAGTTGGAGTATTGTGTACAGTTCTGGGTGCCTCACTATAGGAAGATTGTGAACGTATTGGTGAGAGTGCAGAAGAGGTTTATGAGAATGGTTCCAGGGGTGAAACACTTCAGTTATGAGGAAAGATTGGAGAAGCTGGGACTGTTTTCCTTGGAGAGGAGAAGGCTAAGAGGATAGAAGTTTGATAGAAGTTTTCAAAATCATGAGGGGTCTGGACAGAGTAGATAGGGAGAAATTGTTCCCACTTGTAAACGGACCGAGAACCAGAGGGCACAGTTTTAAAGTGTTTTCCAAAGAAGCACATGCGAGGTGAGAAAAAACTTTTTCACACAGCAGGTAGTTAGGGTTTGGAATGCACTGCCTGGAAGTGTGACGGAGGCGGGTTCAAGTGAAACATTCAAGAGGGCATTGTATGATAATTTAAATAGAAAAATGTGCAGGGTTATGGGGAAAAGGCACGAGATTGGCACTAAGTTAAAATGTTCAGAGAGCCAGTGCCGACCTGATGGGCTGAATGGCCTCCTTCTACACCGTAACAATTCTGTGATTCTGTGATCAACATTTCCCAATCTATCACCCTTTAGATAATACTCTGCCATTCTGTTATTCCTACTGAAGTGGATCACTTCACACTTATCCGCATTGTACTGCATCTGCCACATGTTTGCTCATTCACTCAACCTGTCTAAAACACCTAGAAGTTTTGCACCTCCCTGGCAATGTCTATGGGGAAATAAAAACAAAAAACTGCAGATACTGGAAATCAGTTCTGTGGAAGAGTCATGAGGACTCAAAACGTCAACACTTTTCTTCTCCGCCGATGCTGCCAGACCTGCTGAGTTTTTCCAGGTAATTCTGTTGTTGTTTTCTATGGGGAAATGTCTTTTCAGAGTTTAAGTCAACAGAGGCAGGGGCAGAGTTGTGCTGTCTGCAACAAGAACAACTGGCTAACATCCAGCAGTGACCTAACTCGGGAGCTGCAGCTTCCAGCCTACATGTGAGGCTTCTTTTCTCTTCATTCTTTTAAAGAGACGATTCTTACTCTATAGACCCTTTGGTTTTACAAAAGTTACTGATTACTTAAGATGCCTTTTTTAGCCTTTATAATAGCTGTCAGAATTGTTATGTCCATCTTGTGACACTTCCCCCTGTTACTGTAATTGTTCCAGCCCTTTTAAATTTCACTTATATTCATTATTCTCCCAACATTAGTTTGATCTTTACAATTGTGAATAATTAATGCAAGTAAGATGACCCAAAAGATTTGAACCTTCTTTGTTGATATCCATTGAGGCAGGTTTTGTACCAGTTTTTAATTATTTACACCAGCAAATGCAAATCAATCCCTTTGAGTTAAGTAACTCATACAATGTGGGTTGCATGAAAAGTGTGCACACTGTATAATTTTCCACTTTACTTCTTTGAATGCTCCACCTTTGATTCCTGGTATTTCTTATTCAAACAAATAATAAAAGTAAGGCTGAAGGATAATTTTGCTTCTTCTCCTCCTACCCTGCCTATCTTTTTTACATTCAGGAATTACTCAAGATCGTAATGCATAAGACTCAAGATTGAATTACAAGATTGTACCTCAACTAAGGTCTGATTACATCATAATGTTGAGATATTTAAGATGTCTTTATAATACCACAATCATTTAAAATTCATCTTCACCCATTCTAAGAAAACTTTTCAGTTGCAAGTCTGCTTGAAGGGTCTAACTGGTGTGAGTCTTACAATCTTAATCATATATAAAGTGGATGTTTTTTTATGATAAAGGCTATCAGGTTTTATGCATAAAATAGATCAGTTGACTAGTGCCCTTTGGTGAGACAGGGACAAACACTGCGCTGTTTTGCCAAGTGCTCAATCCAGCTGAGAGTTGGTGTGAGTCTGGATTTTCAAAAATCAAAACTGGGACGCACTGAAAATCCTTGGGAAGGTGAGGCTCTGAGGTGATGCACATGTTGGGTGACCAAAGGGAGGAGTCTGGGAGAGGGGTAGTTGAAGGTCGGAGGTCATGTGATGACATCTCTTATGCGTCCAACCAGAGTTGGCAACCCTATTAAGTCCCCCAATTATTGAAGGTAAAAGCTAAGGGCAGAATCATCCCAGGTTTCCACAAAGTGCGGTAGCAGGCGATAAAAAAAGTCATTTTACCTACCGGACGCAATGGAAATTTTTCGTGCCGTATCAACCCTCTCCCGCCTCATTAATTATGCAGCCATAGGAAACATGCTGTCTCGCTGGTGGGCAGCATCCAATTTGTCTGCCACACTGTTACCTCACCGCTTCCTCACACAGGGCACCGTATTTAAACTGCAGTCACACGCACACTTCTCAATGCTTGCAACCCAGGAAGAAGACATGGCCCCAAAAGCCAAGAAGGTGCAGCAGCCTGATTCAGGGAAGCACAGCTGGGATGCCTTCTGGACACTGTGGAGGCCTGCTGTAATGCCCTCTACCCCCGCTCTGGCTGCAGGAGGTCCAATAGTCTCACCACACCAGCTTGGGAGGTGTGGCAGTGGTGGTCAGTGCCAATGCTCACAGAAGAGGTTGGCCATCCAGTGCAGAAAACAGATGAATTATCTCATCTGTGCCACCAGGGTAAGACAGCTGTCTTATCACTCTAAATGTACACACTCGCAAGGACATCATACATTCACTGGCATTTCATTCACTGCTTGCTCAAGGGACATCATCACTCTCTCTCATGCACGCCCGCATCTCCTTCTGGTCTGATTTCCTCTGGAGACTGCCTTCTCAGCCCTCACCATCTTGAGGCCACTTGCACAGATCAACATGTGCCCCCACACACACACCCTGGAATCCCCTTCTTCCCCAGTAGACCCTTCACCATGCAAACTCTTCCCTTGCCTGAGGCCACTCCTCCCCCTTCCCCAAGCAAGCCCTAGTACTACAGCCATTGAAAAGCCACCCCACCCCCCTCCCCCTTTACGGTTGGTCTGGTATGTAGAGGCCTGCCCATAAGCACCCCTAAAAGTGATATAGTTCTGCCTGCAGAGCCTGGCACTGATGACTGCGAGTGTTACCCAAATTAAGGGAGGCAAACAAACCCTGAAGTCTGAGAAAAGTGCAGGTTGCCAGGTGCAGGTGGCTTATGTACAGTTGTAAAACACATCGGTATGCAATCACGTCAATGTGCCTGGATGATCCAGGGTGTGGGGATGATTCCAGTGAGCAGGGCTTATAATGAGGTGCAGGTGTATTAAAATGAGGTTCCCAATTTGCAGCGGTGGGAACCACGGCTTGCCATTGATGGGCGGAACAGACAATCGCAAATTTTTGGCCTTCCTGTCATATTGTCCACTCATGCCTGCCATGACGCCCAATGCCAATGGGGATGGAAAATTCTGCTCTATGAAACACAGACTTTTGTTTCAATGCCATTTTTGCTGTATTTTCTTAAAGAAGAACCGAACCAAAGCTTCACAAGATCCCAGAATCCACTATTCCTCTCTAACTTTGCACTGCAAAGCATTATGGTAAGACCAATTCTCATTTAGAAGCCTCATTTATTTTAATTTCCACACTGGGTTCTAACAATAGATGTTTTCAGCCAAAAGCTGGAGTTTAAACTACTGAACATACCTCAAATGTGGGAGATTTTGTTTGTACCCAGAGCCAAAAGCAAAGTGCGCAATGAGGAGTTTGTTGAATGTGCCATGCCTCAACCGAATTCGCCTGCCACCTTCCTCAATGCTGATTGGTTATTTACCAATGGGTGTTGTCCAACTACCTCTTCATGTGAAGCTTGTGGTTTGCGGACTCCACTGTCAATCTTCTGTCGTCACCTAGTGGCTGATTCCTTCCTGGCTCTCAGAATACTCATAAGAGTAATTTATGGGAGGTCACAGCATTAATTTATAGAAGGTCATGGTGTTAACTTACTCCATGACCTCCTATAAAATAGCCCCAATAACTCCTATACACTGATCCCAATGCCTTCCATAAATTACAACTAGCACCATTATCCCCAATTATTTCAAAAACATGTTGCGTTCACAGTTATATTCAGATTAATTTTCTTTTCAGAGCTGATTCTTCTCCCAAACAGTTCAGTGAGTGCGACTTTCATGCAGTTCGGTAGAAGGCAAATTCTTCCAAATTTCCCCACTTAAGGATTTAAATGCTCTGGATCATAAATAATGTGACAGCTGTTTTAGAGAGAGTTCTAAATGTCTTATGGTGCCTGGTAGTTTTCAAGGTACAGGACATATTTCCACACGCTGGTTATTTTGTCTGTCTCCCTTGATTTTCGAACTTGAGCCAATTAAATCCAACCTCCAATGAGACTAGGTCCTGCTTTCCTGTGTTCCAAAAGAGGGGAAACAGCCTATCAGCATCTATCCTGTCAAAACCTCTATTCATTTTATATATTCCAATGAGATCACCTCTCATTCATCTGAACTCCAAAGAATAGAGGCACATTCTGCCCAATCTTTCCTCATTGGACACCCCTCTCATCCCAGGAATCAATCCAGTGAACCTTCACAGCCAAACCACATATAGAAAGTAAAATAAAGATAGGTAGGATTAAGAGGGGGATAAAAAGAGACAAAATGAAATAAAAACAGTTTTACTTAATTTTTTTTAGATCTTCAGAAATTAAGCCTGAAATGCGAGCCAGTTCCCTTGTTTTGCATTATTGGTTGCTTCATGTTTCCCAGCTTATCAGTGGGAATCTTTTTTAATTCTTTCATGGGATGCAGTCAGCTTTGGCAAGGTCAGCATTTAGTGTCCAACCCTAATTGCCCTTGACAAGGTGGTGGTGCACCACCTTTTTGAACCTCTGCCATCTCTGTGGTGTAAGTTCACCAACAGTGCTGTTAGGGAGGGAGTTCCAAATTTTGGCCCAGGATGAATGAAGGAACGACAATATGTTTTCAAGTCAGGATGGGGTGTGCCTGGAGGGGAATTTGCAAGTGGTGGTGTTCCTATGCACCAACTGCCCTTGTCATTCTAAGTGGCTGTGGTCACAGGTTTAGAATGTGTTGTCAAAGGACCCTTCAGGATTTGCTGCAGTGCATCTTGTAGGTGAGACACACTGCAGCTAGTGGTGGAGGGAGTGAATGCTACACCTTCCAGCAGCTTAAACAATCAAGTGGATTGTGTTTTCCTGGATGATTTTGAGCACCTTGAATGGAGCTGCACTCATCCAAGCAAGTGGGGAGTATTCCATCGCACTCCTGACTTGTGCCTTGTAGATGGGAGCCAGGAAGTGGTTACTTGCAGCGGAATCCCTAACCTCTGACCTGCTCTTATAGCCACAGTATTTATATGCCTGGTCCAGTTCAGTTTCTGGTCAATGGTAACCCTGAGGATGTTGATGATGAGGAATTCAGCAATGGTAATGCCCTTTGAATGTCAACAGGAGGTGGATAGTTTCTCTCTTGATGAACAGGATTATTGCTTGGAAATGTGCGGTGCAAATATTACTTGTCACTAACTGGCTTAAGCTTTAATGTTGTCCAGGTTTTGCTACACACTAGCACAGACGGCTTCATTATGTGAAAGGGTGCAAATGAAACTGAACACTGCAATCATCCCCACTTCTGACCTTATGATGAAGGGAAGTTCACTAATTAATCTTTGCAGAGTTCAATACTCCAACTTACTAACTGCCCTGTGAGAAATATTTTCAAATGGTTTCTGCTATGGTATCCCTTTACAACCAGGAATTGATCTGATAAAAGAACAACAAAGGACAAATATCTTGATATTCCTTTGTTATTAGGTCACCAGTGATCAGAATATTTCAAGGCTTAACAATTCTTGTCTTTATTAAACTTACTATTAGTGTCCAACCCTAATTGCCCTTGACGAGGTGGTGGTGCACCACCTTTTTGAACCTCTGCCATCTCTGTGGTGTAAGTTCACCAACAGTGCTGTTAGGGAGGGAGTTCCAAATTTTGGCCCAGGATGAATGAAGGAACGACAATATGTTTTCAAGTCAGGATGGGGTGTGCCTGGAAGGGAATTTGCAAGTGGTGGTGCTCCTATGCATCTATGTTTTGCATATTTTCTCTCAACTCCCCGCATTAATTTAAAATTAGGTAGGAAGTAACTAGAGATATTTTCAGTATTAAACATTCAACAGAATGTGTCATATAGAAAAAAGACACTTGACTAATAGTGGTTTATGAGCCTCTGGTAATTGCGGTGTAACTTATACAGTTCATGAATATCTCAGGTATTTATAATTTGGGAAATTCACATCACTTTTTCAGAAACAGCATGGACCTTTTGTTTTATTGGTGGTCAAAATACCCTAATCACTGTTTAATACATTTAATGTTCTTGATCTGTACACAATCGAAAATAAATTTTGCTTTCCCTTCCTCACTGTAATTTTTAGAAGGATCACATGCTATGGTTTTCCTGTCTGGTTATACTTTTCTGAGAAATATATTTTACTTGGCCCCTCATTGAATTTGGGTACCTTATGTAGGTAGGCTTCCTCGCCAATTCTTTCTAGGCAGGCATTTATACAGCAAACTCTGAAAGTCCAATCCTAATGATTAGAATGTAAGACCTCCTGTACCACCAAAGGAAACAAATGCCACTTTACTCAGTATTCAGAAGGTAGTGGATTCAAGTCCCACTTTGGACCTGAGCACATAATCTAGGCCTTATCTCCAGCACTGAGGGAAGGCTACATTGTCAGAGGTGCTGTCTTTCGAATTATGTTTTAAACCAAGGCCCTATCAGCCTGGGCAGGTAGACATGAAAGATTCTTTGGTGCTGTTCGAAGGAAAGCAAGGGAGCATAGGAATAGCAGTAGGTCATTCAGACCTTTGACCCTGTTTCACCATTCAATAAAATCATGGCTGAGCTATAACCTATCTCCATTTATTCTCCTCACCTCCATATCACTTAATACCTCTGGTTAACAAAGACCTATCAAACTCAGATTTAAAATGATTAATTGAACTAGCATCTTCTTCCTTTTATGAGGGAGAGTTCCACTTTTCTACTACCCTTTGCATTGAAAAGTGTTTCCTAACTTCTCTCCTGAATTGCCTAACTGATTTTAAGCTTATTGTCTGAGGCTCATGCACCTGAGAGGAAAAATTTTCTTGATCTACCCTAATAATCAATTACTTTCCAAATCCTAAAAGCCTCAATCAAATCACCCCTTAAGCTTACTATGTTTCAGGGAGTACAAGCCTCACTTGTGTAATCTCACTTCATAATATAATCCTTGGAATCCTGGAAACATTCTGTTGAACATGCATTTCATTCCATCCAAAACAAAGGAAGTCTCTCTGCTGCCCTGGCTACCATTTGTGAACCAACTGACACCACCATAAGTAGCTTATCTGTTCATGTAGCTTCTTCATTGTTTGGGGATGCTGTTGTGAGGAGATTGGTGCATCTTGCCATCCTAAGGATGTGAAAGGTGCTAAATAAATGCAAGCTCCCTTGTCTTACTTTTTTCCTGTATAGCATTGGGTTTTGAGTACAAAAACCTGTCATTCATCATACGACAGCAACCAAGAACTACACAAACTTTACAATTTGGCCAATTAAATACAGATTTAACCAGCAGCAATTGACCTACCATCTGCCCAGCCCAGCCACAATGTCTTTGAATCCCCACTACAGTGTAGCAATTGAAAACAATTAAATACACTTACTTTTGTAACAACATTGCTGGATGATGATTGGGCTCTGAGAATAACATGAGTATACAAGCGTGCTACTATTTTGTTCAACTCAAAGTAACTCAAATTGGTTGAACAGTTAACCTGAAAGGATCTCCTTTCATGCTAGATGTTCGATTAAGCCCAAATGTCAGTCCAATTATGGTGTTTTAATTAGTGAAAGTGATGTGATATGGCTAAGGGGGGTGAAATACTAAAATAACCATCTGTTCCCAAATCCTTGCTACCATTTCCCTTAAATCTGTGGGATGTTTGGTCAATGTCACAAGATTGTTAGTTGGCTAGAATTGGCAGAATTACCATTTACTGAACATCTGCACGTATTTATTGAAGAATGATTGTAAAGCCCAAAATAATAAACCACTCATCAAAAAAGCATATGGTTGGCAACCTTCCATTGTTTTGAAGTTAATATTGATGTACATGCTGTCTTATATGTATGATTATAATTTATCAGCGAAGTGTCTGAGAACAATTGGGGATATCAATCAGTGGACTGTGTCCTGTCAATAAATGAAATATTTCAAGTGACATCAACTTTGTTCTCAAGATTTATTCTTCAATTTATTTCATAGGATTGAAGTTCCGACCTTGAAATGCCTAAGTAGATACATTGTTTCAACAGCTGCTTAATGCTTTGAGGAATGTAGTAAGATTCTTGGACCTAGTAGACATATTTTATATATGACTGTGCAGATGGATTCTATAAACTTCAGACAAAGTTAGTTAGTCTGCAATGTTTTGTATTACAGACCATTTCATCATCAACTGAACAACATTAAACAAAAAAAGAATAATAATACTATAAAAAACATAAGGGCACAGAAATCATTAGACCCCTTAAGTACACTGATGTTCCTCAATGAGCATTGTATATAACATAGGTAAACAAGAAATCTTTATGCTTGAATCGGGAAGTCTATAAAATGTGAAGGACAGAGATATGGTTTTGTTTAGCAAAGTAAAATGGTGGTTTAGTAGGCAAATCCACGCAAAGTGGATTAGTGGCTTTTACTTACTTTATTTAGACTTGACTGTGAAGCAACATTCCAGAATGTTAGAGATCTTAGAGATGTTATGAATGTTTATGAACTGATCATGGGAAGGGACTCAAATGCATAATGAAGAGAGATTTTGTCTTGTATGGTGAGGGAGTGAGTCTATGTATGTGGATTGGTGCCATTTGATTTTATTTCACTTCAATGTAGACATAACCGTCTCAGGGGGAGAAAGGAATTGTTGCCATGCAGGAAGAAATTTTAATTTGTGAGTTCTGATGTATTGTTGAAAGGATTGAGCACTATTTTTTAATTATCATGTCAGTATGGTACCAAACTTGTGTGGTTGTTGCTTGGCTGCTTGAGTGCATGAAGTCAATCTTCTTCAATGTTTCCTGCCATCTAATGAGGTGCCCTTTAAGGCACTCGAGAAGTACTGTTGCCACATCGGGGCTTCAGTTTCCCTGGTTTCTTATGGGACTGTTCACTTTCTGGGGTGCAGCAGTGGATCAAAGCTTTTAATGTGTATCCACTCCCTTCAACCATTAGTGGCCATCAACCTTTCTGCTTCAAGGCCTCTAACCTAACTACATTTCACCCCAGCTCAAAAGCCTCCTTAAAATTCTATTAATCCAAAGTACTATGTTAAGTTCCAGGCACATCTCAGGGAGGATAGGTTGATCTTGAAAGGAGTGCAGTGCAGATAATCAGAGGAATACTGGGCCTTCAAATGTTATATTAGGAGGATAGATTTCCTACACTAGTCTTCTATTCTCTTGAGTATAGAAGAATAAGAGGAGACCCATTCAAAGTATTTGATGATTTTGATAAGTATGATAGAGAGAAACAATTGCCTCCGGCAAGAGAGTCCAGAAGAAAGGGCAGTACATTAAAATTAGAGCTAAGCCATTCAGGGGTGATGCCAGGAAGCTCTTCTTCGCAGTAAGGGTAGTGGAAACCCGGACTCTGCCCAAAAAGCTCTTGAAGCTAGGCCAATGAAAATTTCAAAACTGAGATTCATAGATTTTTGTTATGCAAGCATGTTAAGGGTTATGGAACCAGGGTGAGTAAATGGAGTTAAGATAGAAATTGGCCATAATCTAATTGAACGGTGGAACAGACCCAAGAGGTTAAATGGCCTACTCCTGTTCCTAAAATCTACTCCTTTCACAGCACCTTTGGCCACTCCCTCAAGTCCCTTCCTACCCCTGCTGTAGGTTTGGTCTCCCATGTGAAAGCTATTAGGATATTTTTCTTTGGTAAAGATGCTATATGAGTTTTCTTTTATTCATATGTCTGGGGAAGCTGTTGTTGTTTGGTATTTCAGCTTAAACAATCCATTCACCAGCTTCAGCTGATGCAGTGTGAATGGTTTTGATGCCACCAGGAATGGATCTGTCAGGGCAGGAGTTCAGTATATGGGTGGATGATTGTCTGACTTGGAAGGCCGCAGTCATAATTTTGAGCTGTTCCTCATGTAGAACAAATGGCCACATCTTCACCAACCCTTCCTAAACTAGTTGGGGGTTGTCCAGGTTTTCCATGAAAGGTTGAAACCTGGGACTGTGCAACGCATTTCAGTTACCAGGTTGCAGTTGGCAATGTTTGATGCTGGTCAAGAGGTAAGACATTGAGTGGTGAGGCTGTCATCAGTTTGTAGGGTGTGTATTGTGTTCTAGTCAGGGCTATGAGCTTTCAGATGGCTGTAGGGGTTTTGTTGAGGTACTTGTCAATGGATGTGCTTTGTTAGCTGTCAGGAGGTGGCGATCTTTGAGTAAGATGTTTTCCCTGTGGGCATCAGGAGGTTCTTTGACTTCTCAAACTGGCAGCCACCAAATTTGTTCCCCTGAAGACTTCAGAAAAACTTTGATCCACTTCTGGACCCCAGAATGTGAACAGCCCTGGAAGAAATTGGGGAAAATGAAACCTCGAAGTGGCAACAGTACTTCTTCTCAAGTCCCTTCAAGAAGGACATTTCATAAGATGGCAGGAAACATTGGAGAAGATTGACTTCACGCACGCAAGCAGCCAAGCAACAACCACACCAGTGACTTTGAATTAACGCCAATGCTGTCGTTTCACAGCTCTGAATAAACTCAAAGATACTGACCAGCAGGGAAGATAAACTATATGAGTGCAAGCTAATGTTTAAAGGTTATTTGAGATAACTTCAGCAAGCTATAGCCAGCAAAGCAAACCATCACAATTTTACAGGAAACAGGAATGCACCAAAATTGATCAGGAAAGGTCCCTGTCTACATTTAGGAATTATGACTCACTTATTTTTCTAAGTGATATTTTAGTACATATTTTTTATGACTACATCAGTTCTATAGTATTTAGTAATTTATAGCATTTATGCATTTTGTATATATGTACTAACACAATGAAACACATTTATTTCTCTGAAGCTAAAAAAGCTTTTTCAACCCATATTGAAGAATAAAAGGATTTTTAAAATCACCTTAAAGTATCACATTTGACCTTTGACCAGAAACTTAACATAAATACTATGGTTACAAGAGCAGGTCAGTTGCTGGATATTCTGCAGTGAGTAACTCTCCTCTTGACTCCCCAAAGCCTGTCCACCATTTACAAGGCACAAGTCAGGAGTGTGTTGGAATATTCCTTAAATTAGCTGGATGAGTGTTGCTCCAAAAACACTCATAACATTTGATACCATCCAGGACAAAAGAGCACTCTTAAGTGATACCCCATCCACCAACTTAAACATTCACTCTGTCCAACAATGGTACACCATGGCTACAGTGAGGAGTATCTACAAGATTCACTACAGCAACTAGCCAAGTTTCTTTGATAGCACCTCCCAAACCTGCGCCCTCTACCACCTAGAAGGACAAGGGTGCTAGCCGTATGGGAACATCACCAAACCTGCAAGTTCCCCTCCAAGTCACACAACATCCTGATTCCAAAATATATTGTCATTCCTTCTCTGCAGCTTGATCAAAATCCTGGAACTACCAACATAACAGCACTGTGGATACACCTACCCTATAGAGGCTGCAATGGTGCAAGAAGACATATCACCATGTCCTCAAGGGCCTTTAGGAATGGGCAATAAATGCTGACTTTGTCAGTGATGCCAACATCCCATGAACGAATAAAATTAAAAAATGAATCAAATAAGTAAACGAATAAAAGCATTGGATAGTTCTAATTGTTCTGTAGTCAGTCAGAGCCCTGACTGTTTGTGCTTGCAATTTTAAATCTCTCTGCAACCCACATTTTAGATATATTTTTCCATTTGCAAAATTACAAGGTTATAAACAGGCATGATTTAATTTCAGAAACGAAACCATTTGAAATAAGCCCTGGACTTCTGTCATCTTTCACTGTTTCGCATTTCTGTACATATGCCATTCCTTACCTAATCACTGGCAGAAGCTAGGCTTTCAAATGTGGTGCCTGTCATTGTAAGTTTAGTACTACGCTGTTGTGAGAAAATATTTTTTCCCAATATGTAAGGTCAGAGCTTAAGAAATATTCTAACTTATGAAGACATCATTTTACTTGTCTGTTATAATAGAGGTCTAGGCAGGGGCAGGAGTCAACATCAGGAATGTGGTTTGTGTATTTATGCTGCTCACCTCTACTCTTTACCCTGCTTCTGCTACTGGCAGCAGTTAACTGCATGAATTACACAAAACTTGCATTCTTTTATATACTGAATTCCGCTGGAATATCCAAACATATTTCACTTAACAGTAACATCAAAGCAGAAAACTATTATCCCATCTTTGAGATGAAAGGACATTTATCCTCTCTTTCTCGCTGCTATACAACAATGCCCTGGGATGACAACTTGATGTAAATGCTTCCACATCTAGACTGCGGGAAGAACGGTTCAAGAATCAGACAAAGGCATCAGTACCCCATTTGCCAAGGTGGAACACATCATTGTCATATGATCTTGAATTGAGCAGTCTGGCTGAGAACTGATAAGTTTCAACCAAAGGTTCCAGGGATTCACATTCTGGTTGAGAGTCAAATGATCAACCACTTTAACCAGCAAGCCACATCTTCCTTAATTTGGGTAAAGAAAGAAGCACTATGATGCAGGGTAATTTTGGTGGGGGTGGGTTGGGGTAAGGCTAAAGGGCAACAATTAAACTCTGCAACAATCTTTACTTGTACTTTACAACACAAAGGGTTCTTGAAACTCATCTTTTTTGTTACGTATGAATGTAATAAAACAGTACTACTGGAGATAACGCCTTAATGAGAAAACTGAAACTGTTCTACGTTATTATTGGTAAACCTGAACAGCCTTTTAACATTATTACTCACTGTAACACCTTTATTATTTATAGAGATGAACATTTCCATTTGCGTCCTCAGCCTTCAAACCAGGAGGCGATTGTTTTGTAACATCAAGGTTCTGCGGTTTGATCAAAGTCTATTTTTACTTTGATTTATCAATCAGAAGGTGAATTTGTGAGAGAAGTTTTTACTTCAGCACAATTAACCTAGCCAACTCCCACTCTATCAACTTCCTCCCAATCATCAGTAAAGTGATGAAATGAGTCATCAATAGTATCATCAAGTGACACCTACTCACCAACAAACTGCCCACTGACATATAGCTTGGTTCAGGCTGAATCCATGACCCCAGGCCTCATCACAGCTTTGGAATCAACCAGATCAAGAATGCAAAGGTCAAAGGCCCGAGCTGAGGTGACAATGGCTGCCCTTAACATAAAGACAACCAAATCCGGCTCAAGAAGTTCTATCAAAACTGAAGCCAATGGGAGTCTATGGAAAACTCCCCATGGCCTGGTGACATACTTGACTCAAAGGATGATGGTTGTGGTTGTTGCACGCCAGCCATCATTGCAGGAGTTCCTCACAGAAGTGTACATGGCTCAACCACCTTCAGCTGCTTTATCAGTGATGTTGCCCCTTTCATAAGCTCAAAGAGTGGAGCTATCTGCTGGCCATCCCAAGGGTTTAACTTCATTCCCAGTTCCCACACTAACGAAGCTGTCAATAGCATCCTGCAGCAGGCCAGCCAATATTCAGGCTTGAATTGACAAGTGGTAAGTAACATTTGCAGTGCATAAGTATCAGGCAATGGACATCCTGAACCCAAACCCAACTTCCTTCAATAGCACCACGATCACTGCATAGTCGATCATTAACATCTTGGGGATTGTCCTTGACCAGAGGTTTAGCTATACTAATCATATCACAATATAGGAAAGAGTCTGGGTAATGTGTGTTCAATGGCCCATTTCCTGGCCATTCAAATCTATATACCTATTGACAAGGCTGAAATCAGGAGTATAATGGAGCATTGAACTCTTGTTTCGATGAGTGCAGCGGTAATATGTTCACCAATACCTTGTGTTCTGCCAGGACCAATCAGCTTCAGACCTCATTACAACCTTGGGCCAAACATGGACAAAAATCTGAATTGAAGAGGTGAGGTGAGAGTGATTGGCCTTGACAGCAAAGCAGTATTTCTCTGAGTGTGGCATCAAGGATCCCTAGCAAAATTGAAATCAATGGGAATCAACGGTTAAACACTCCACTATCATACTTGGAGCAAAGGAGAATGGTTGCGGTTGTTGGAGGTCAATCATTTCAGCTCCAGGACATCACTGCAGAAGTTCTCAGGGTAGTGTCCTATGCCAACCATCTTCAGCTGCTTCATCAATGCCCCTGCCCGCCCTTTATCACAAGGTCAGAAATAGGGATGTTTGCAAATGATCATTCCCTCTTCAGTTCCATTTGCAACTCTTCAGATACTGAAGCAGTCTGTGCCTGCATACAGCAAGACCTGGACAACAATCAGACTAGGGCTGATAAGTAGCAACTAGCATTTTCACCACACAAGTGCCAGACAATGACCACCTTCAACAGGAGGGAATCTGACTACCTCCCCTTGATGTTCAACATCATCATTTCTCAATTACCCAGCATCAACATTCTGGGGGTTACATTGACCAGCAACTTAAGTTAATAGTCACGTAAATACAGTGCCTACAAAAACATGCTAGAGGTTGGGTATTCTGTGCTGAGTGATCCACCTCCTGACTGCTGAAAGCATTTCCACCATCCACAAGGCACAAATCAGGATTGTGATGAAATATTCCCCATTTGCCTGGATGGGTGTAATTCCAACAAGACTCAAGAAGCTCAACACCATTCAGGACAAAATGGCCTGCTTGATCAGCACCCCATTCACTACCTTAAACATTAATTCCCTCCATCATTGGTCTACAATATGTGCCATCTACAAGATGCTATGCACCAAGACTTCTTCAAGACTGCATCTCAAGCCTGCAAGCTTTTCCACTTAGAAGGTAAGGATAGCAGGCACATGGGAACACTGCCACCTGCAAGTTTCCCTCCAAGTCACACACCATCCTGACTTGGAAATATATCACTGTCATTCCTCGGTCAAAATCCTGGAACCGTGAGTATACAGAGACCACATGGAATTTAGGGGTTCAGGAAGGCAGCTTATCATTACCCTCGCAAGGACAATTATGGCAATTAATGCTGGCCTTGCCTACATCTAAAGAACAAATAAAAAAAAACAACAGCTCCTGGCATTGGACCCAATATCTATTGCTTTCATCATCAGTGGACTCTAGGTGGTGTTTGCACAAGAGAGTTAAACAGGAACTGACCTTTCGGCCCACTGTGTCCATGTCGGTCATCAAGCCCCTGTCTATTCTAATCCCATTTTCCAGCACTTGGCCCGTAGCCCTGTATGCTATGGCGTTTTAGGTGCTCATCTAAATACTTCTTAAATGTTCTGAGGGTTCCTGCCTCTACCACCCCCTCTGGCAATGTGTTCCAGATTCCAACCACCCTCTGGGTGAAAACCTTTTCCTCAAATTCCCTCTAAACCTCCTGCCCCTTACTTTAAATCAATGCCTATTAGTTACTGACACCTCCACTAAGGGGAAAAGTTTCTTCCTATCTACCCTATCTATGACCCTCATAATTTTGTATACCTCTATCAGGTCCCCCCTCAGCCTTCTCTGCTCTAAGGAAAACAACACCAGCCTACCTAGTCCCTCTTCATAGCAGAAATGCTCCAGCCCAGGCAATATCCTGGTGAATCTCCTCTGCACCCTCTCCAGTGCAATCACATCCTTTCTGTACTGTGGTGACCAGAACTGCACACAGTACTCTAGCTGTGGCCTAACTAGCATTTTATATAGTTCCAACATAACCTCCCTGCTCTTATATTCTATGCCTCAGCTAATAAAGACAAGCATCCTATATGCCTTCTTAACCACATTATCTACCTGTGTACTGCCTTCAGGGATCTATGGACATGTACACCAAGATCCCTCTGATCCTCATGCTTCCTAGGGTCCCATCATTCATTGTGTATTCCCTTGCTGTGTTAGTCCTCCCAAAATGCATCAGCTCATACTTCTACAGGATGCACTGCTGTATCTCACTAAAGTTACTTGTACAACACCTCCTTCCCCTGGAATCTCTACCACCGCCTTATCAGGGTAAGTAGGGATTAGCAATGGATGAATAGGTGTGGCTTTACCAGCATTTTCCACATTCCAAGGAAAAGTATTTATCTACTCAATTGGTATCTAAATAAACCAGTGTAAAAGGATGTTTTAAAGATATGAAGTGACAAAGGATGGAATTTTATCATGGTGATGGGGGTGAGTTTGGGATGGAGTAAGTGGGAAAACTCAGAAAATGATGTTAAATTAGGATTCTGATGTGACCCCACCTCAAGGCAAACGTGTCTGTAATAAGTGCCTGCGGCTTGAAAAGTTTCAGCTCAGAGTCATTGAGCTGGGGACCGAGCAACAGACATTGCAAAGTGTCAGGGAGGGGAAAGATACCTGGACACTGCGTACCTGGAAGCAGTCACGCCCCTTCGGATGGTGTCTTCTGATTCGGTCAATGGTCAGGGACAGGAGCGTCTGACTGCGACTGGAGCAGGTGTGGGGACGCAGAAGGTAGAAGTGGAGCAGCCTCAGCCTTTGCAACTGTCCAATAGATCTGAGGTTCTTGCAGCCTGTATAGATGAAAGCAGTAGCCACAGGGTGGATAAGCAAACTGACCATAGCACCATGTTACAGGAAGCCATTCAAATGGAGGGGTCGGGGGGTGGGGGGGGTGGGGGGTGTGGGGGAGGGGGGCAGTTAATAGAAATGTAGTGATAGTTGGGGACAATATATTCAGGGGAATCGACACAGATCTCTGCAGCTAAAAGTGGGAGTCCAGACTGCCTGTCTAGTGCCATGGTTCGGGACATCTACACTAAGGGGAGGTGGGGGCATGGTGGTATTGTCACTGGGCTAGTATTCCAGAGGCCCAGAGTAATGCTCCAGTGACCTGGCTTTAAATCTCATCATGGCAGATGGTGAAATTTAAATCCAGTAAAAATGTGGAATTAAAAGTCTAATGATGACCATGAGTTGATTACCATAATAATCCATAGTGGATTCAAAATTGGCTTAGTTGTAGGAGACAGAGGGTGAAGACAGAAGGCTGCTTTAGTGACTGGAAGCTAGTGTCCAGTGACATACCACAGGGATCTGTGCTGGGTCCCCTATTATTCATCATTTATATAAACGACATGGATGACTATGTGGGGGATAGGATTAGTAAGTTTGCGGATGACACAAAGATTGGCCAGGTGGTTAACAGTGAAGTTGAGTGTCTTGGGCTACAGGAAGATATAGACGGGATGGTCAAATGGGCAGATAAGTGGCAGATGGAATTTAACCCTAAAAAGTGTGAGGTGATACACTTTGGAAGGAGTAATTTGACAAGGAAGTATTCAATGAACGGCATGACACTAGGAAGCTCTGAGGAACAAAGGGACCTTGGCATATGTATCCATAGATCTCTGAAAGTGGAGGGGCATGTTAGTGGGGTGGTGAAAAAGGCATATGGGACACTTGCCTTTATCAGTCGAGGCATAGATTACAAAAATAGAGAGGTCATGTTGGAGTTGTGTAGAACATTGGTGAGGTCACAGCTGGAGTAATGTGTGCAGTTCTGGTCGCCACATTATAGGAAGGATATGATTGCATTGGAGGGGGTGCAGAGGAGTTTCACCAGGATGTTGCCTGGGATAAAGCATTTAAGTTATGAAGAGAGGTTGGATAGACTTGTGTTGTTTTCGTTGGAGCAGAGAAGACTGAGGGGCAACCTGATCAAGGTGTACAAGACTATGATGGGCATGGACAGGGTGGTTAGGGAGCAGCTGTTCCCCTTAGTTGAAGGGTCAGTCATGAGGAGACACAAGTTCAAGGTGAGGGGCAGGAGGTTTGCTGGGGAATGTGAGGAAAAACATTTTTACCCAGAAGCTGGTGACGGTCTGGAATATTCTGCCTGGGAGGGCAGCATCTGGATGAGCACTTGGCATGTCACAACATTCAAGGCTATGGGCCAAGTGCTGGCAAATGGGATTAGGTAGGTAGGTGAGGTGTTTCTCACGTGCCAGTGCAGGCTTGATGGGCTGAAAGGCCTCTTCTACACTTCATGATTCTGTGATTCTGTGATCTGCTCTGGGCTGGAGGGGAACTTGTAGTGGGAGGGGGAGGATCCAGTGGTCATGGTCCATGTAGTACCAACAACATAGGTAGAACTAGGAAAGAGGTTCTCTGAGGGAATATGAGCAGCTTGGGTTTAAATTACAAAGCAGAACCTGAAAGGTAATAATTCTAAGATTACTACCTGCACCATGAGCAAATTAGCATAGGGCAAAACAGATTAGAGAGTTAAATGCATGGCTCAAAGATTGGCATGGAAGAAATAGGCTTCAGTTCATGGGGCATTGGCACCAGTACTGGGGAAAGTGAAAGCTGTACCATTTGGACAGTCTTTATCTGAGACGTGCTGGGATGTGTATTCTGGCAAATCATATAACTAGGACAGTAGAGAGAGCTTTAAGCTAAATAGTAGAGGTTGAGAGGTCAAGTTTGGAAAGATGTGATAAATAAAATGGAGAAGACATGGCAAGAGAGCAAGAGATAAATACGGGAAGTGATGAGCAGTGTGTGACAGGAAGGAACAGAACGTGCAAACCTATGAGTGAACCAGCAGATTTTTTTTTATTCATTTAAGGGATGTGGGCTTCACTGGATGGGCCAGCATTTATTGCCCATTCCTAGTTGTCCTTGAGAAGGTGGTGATGAGTTGCCTTCTTGAACCGCTGCTGTCCATGTGGTGTAGGTACACACACAGTGCAGTTAGGAAGGGAGTTCCAGGATTTTGACCCAGTGACAGTGAAGGAACGGAGATATATTTCCAAGTCAGGATGGTGAGTGACTTGGAGGGAATATTCCAGGTGTTGATGTTCCCATGTATCTGCTGCCCTTGTCCTTCTAGATGATAGTGGCGGTTGGTTTGGAAGGTACTGTCAAAGGAGCCTTGGTGTGTTTCTGCAGTGCATCTTGTAGATGGTACACACTGCTGCCACTATGTGTCAGTGGTGGAGGCAGTGAATGTTTGTCGATGGGGTGCCAATCAAGCTTTGTTCTGGTCAGTGTCAAGATTCTTGAGTGTTGTTGGTGCTGCATTCATCCAGGCAAGGGGAGAGCACACTCCTGACTTGTGCCTTGTAGATTGTGGACAGGCTTTGGAGAATCAGGAGGTGAGTTACTCGTCACAGGATTCCTAGCCTCTGACCTGCTCTTGTAGCCACAGTATTTATATGGCTAGTCCAGTTCAGTTTCTGGTCAATGGTAAATCCCACAATGTTGATAGTGGGGGGATTCAGTGACGGTAATGCCATTGAACATCAAGGGGTGATGGTTAGATTCTCTCTTGTTGGAGATGGTCATTGCCTGGCACTTGTGTGACACAAATATCACTTGTCAGCTCAAGCCTGGATATTGTCCAGATCTTGCTGCATTTGGACATGGACTACTTCATTGCAAATGGTGCTGAACATTGTGCAAGCATCAGCGAACATCTCCACTTCTGACCTTATGATGGAAGGAAGGTCATTGATGAAGCAGCTGATGATGATTGGGCCGAGGACACTACCCTGAGGAATTCCTGCAGTGATGTCCTGGAGCTGAGATGACTGACCTCCAACAGCCACAACCATCTTTCTGCAAGGTATGACTCCAACCAGCGGAGAGTTTTCCACTGAGTCCCATTGACTCCAGTTTTGCTAGGGCTCCTTGAAGCCAAAACTCAGTCAAATACAACCTTGATGTCAAATGCAATCACTCTCACCTCACCTCTGGGGTTCAGATAATGCTAGAGATAACAAAACTAGTGAAAATACAGAACTAAAGGCTCTGTATCTGAACACATGTGGCATTCATAACAAAACAGATGAATTGATAGCACAAATAGAACTCAGTATGCATGATCTGATAGACATTACAGAGACATGGCTGCAGGATGACAAAAACTGGGGCCTGAATATTCAAGAGTACATGACATTTAGGAAGGACAGGAGCTAAGGAAATGTAAAATGATAGCTTTCTTGATTAACAATGGTATTATTACAATAGAGAGAGATGACTTTGGTTCTGGAGATCAAGATGTAGAATCAGTTTGGGGAGAGATGAGAAATAGTAAAGGCAAGAAGTCACTTGTGGGAGTAGGAGCATCTGTTTTCATTATGGAGTATACAAATAACATCCCAGAAATAATTATGAATCGGGAGGTGAATGGAAGGGAGGAACTTAAAAGAATTATGATCACCAGGGAAAGGATACTAAGAAAATCATTAGAACTAAAAGCTGACAAGACCCCAGGTCCTGAGGGTTTTCATCCTGGGGTCTTAAAAGAGGAGTCTGCTGAGATAGTAGATGCATTGGTTTTAATTTTCCAAAATTCTCCAGATTCTGGAAAGGTCCCATCAGATTGGAAAATAGGCGAATGCGACTCCTCTATTCAAGGGAGACAGAAAGTAAGGAACTATAGGCTAGTGAGCTTAACATCTGTCATAGGGATCTGTACATCTGTAATCTATTATTAAGGAGGCTATAGTGTGGCACTTGGAAAATCTCACTGCAATCAGACAGAGGCAACATGGTTTTGCAAAAGGATGTTTGACTAATTTATTGGAGTTCTTTGAGGAAGTTACAAGCAAGGTGGATAAAGTGGAATATGTGGATGTGCTGTATTTAGATTTTCATTTGACAAGGTGCCACATCAAAGGTTACTATGCAAAATAAAAGCTCATGATGTAGGAAGTAACATATTAGCATGGATAGAGGATTGGTTAGCTAACAGGAAACAGAAGAGTAGGTATAAACTGGTCATTTTTGGGTTGGCAAGAAGTGATAAGTTGAGTGCCACAGGGATCAGTGCTGGAGCCTCAACTATTTGCAATTTGTATCAATGACTTGGATGAAGGAACCAAATGTATGATTGTTCAATTCACTGATGACACAAAGGTAGGTAGGAAAGTAAAACAGTCTGCAAAGGGATATGGATAGATTAAGTGAGCGGGCAAACATTTGGCAGGTGGAATATAATATGAGAAAGTGTGAAGTTTTCCACTTTGGCAGGAAGAATAAAAAAACAGCGTATTATTTAAATGGTGAGAGATCGCAAAATTCTGAGTGACAGAGGGATCCTGCTGACCTGGTACATGAATCACAAAATGTTACTATGCAGGTACAGCAAGTGATTAGGAAGGCAAATAGGATATTGTCATTTATTGCAAGGGGGATGGAATGTAAAAGTAGGGACTTTTACTGCAGCTGTAGTGGTAGTGACACCACATCTAGAATATTCTGTGCAACTTTGGTCTCCTCATTTAAAAAAGGATATAAATGTGTTAGAAACAGTTCAGAGAAGGTTCACTCGACTGATACCTGGGATGGGAGTTATCTTATGAGGAAGGGTTGGACAGGCTGAGTTTGTATTCATTGGAATTTTGAAGAATGAGAGGTGATATTATTGAACCATTTAGGATCCTGAGGGGACTTCACAGGGTGGATGCTGAAAGGATGTTTCACCTTGTGGGAGAGACTAGAACTAGGGGACACAGTGTAAAAATAAGGGGCCTCCCATTAAAGATGGAGATGAGAAGTAATTTTTTTCTCTCAGACAGTCATGAGTCTTTGGAACTCTCTCCCCCGGACAGTGGTGGAGGAAGGGTCATTGAATATTTTTAAGGCAGAGATAGATTCTTGACTAACAAGGGAGTTGGGGTGGGCAGAATGTGGAGTTTGAGGCCACAATGAAATCAACTATGATTTTATTGAATGGAGGAGCAGGCTCGAGGTGCCAAATGGTCTACTCCTGCTCCTAATTCCTATATCCATATGTACCCCTTTAGCTAAGGCAGAAAGCCAATGGAAGTACTTAATAAAGCAATTAAGAATGAATGTGGGCACCGGCTCCCTCTTTTCCAACATTGCAGGAATTCCACGCAGTATCTGCCATCCAGCAGATTGGTCAAGGCGAATGCATCATGAGAGAGACTTGCTCAGTGGGGAGTTTTTAATCAGTCATGCTGATCAGCTCTAGCCCTGCCCATTGAGAGGCTGCTATTCGAAGCACTTCACACAGCGAGTGGATGCGGTCTCGCAGGACAAAACTTCCTTTGCCTCGCTCAAAGGCCATAATAATGTCTGCTGTAGGAGATTATTTTTTACGGTTGATGTTGTTGAACAAGATACAATAGTTTACCTTGCATCTAACTAAGGCCTGCTTGTGGGTTTGTAGGTGCTGGGGTGTTGGGAGGGATGTACAAAATTCCTCAGGTGGCCTCCCCACTGGGCTCCTGTCTGCCCCAACCTCTCAGCAATTTTACGGTGGGATGAGCCAGGCTCAGGCCAGCCTGCCCACTTTTATCCCAATTGAGGCCCTTAAGTGGCCAATTAAAGACTACTTAAGGGCTGTTTCCCAACTCAGCCTCAATTTTCAGGCTGGAAGGAGGAGTTCAGGGTCAGAGGGAAAGCCTAGAAAGTGACTGAGGCATTGGGTGGGAAGACTGGGGGTGGGGTGCGCCCATCAACAGTGCTGTCATTCTCACAAGGTCTGGCCCCTGTGCATGCTCCCTGCAGCCCCCAGCCTCTCCACCAACACTCCTTCTGCTCACACCCTCCACCAGACCTCAACATTCCTCCCCACCCTGAACCGCCATATTTACTTGATCCTGGACCCCCAGGACTTAGACTCTGGAGACTGCTTGTAGTCCCAGTCGTGTCCACTGCAGCTTTTGGCACTGCTAGGGCCAGAGAGCTGCCAGCCAATCAGATTGGAGCGTGAAATAGCAGTGGGGCAGTTAGCTTTAGTCATCTTTGCTTTGGCCACAGGCTCTTTGGACAGCACGAAGGGAGACCCTGCCATCCTAAAAATCCTGGCTTATATCTGACTTGGGCCTGGATGTTTGTCACGTTAGAGAGGCTTTCCATCATGGCAAAGATCCCAGAAACAGCCAAAAATTGGAAGTCCCACCCCCAAACCAGGAATTTGTCATCCTTGTGAGTCCTGGACTGGAGTCAGGCCAGGGCTCATGCATACATGATTCACAGAGGCAGCTGGCCATTTAAATCACCAGCTGCCTTCACTGAAATGGGATTTTGGAAGAACAGGAGGATGGAATCTGGATTGTGCAGAGTAGAACAGGTAGGAGGAGGTCTGAACTTGACGAATGAGTTTGGATTACCCCTTTGGAAAGGCAAGATACCCCTTTGGATAGGGTCCCTGATCACCTTTGGGAGAGGTAAGGCCCCCTTTGGGAGAGATTAACTCCCCTTTGGGATTGTTAACAGTTTTTTAAATGATATACTTTTTATGCACAAAATCATTGGAACTGTCGAGCTGCCAAAATGTTGCCCATCTGTTAAAGAGCAGTTGAAGAATTGTCCAGCGGTCAAAGAACTCCCAGCTGTCAAGGAACCATTAAAGAACTCTCCAGCTGTGTCAAGGAACTGTCATGGAGTTTTTCTGCTGTCAAAGCACTGCCCAGCTGTCAAGGAACTGTTAAAGATCTGTCCAGCTGTCAAACCTGTCAAGCTATCCAGGAAGTGTCAAAGCTGTTAACGAACTGTTCAAGGATACTAGATGAGTTGGCATGGAGGGGGTAAGAGCAAAGGGTGGTGGGTGGTGGGCATGGGTTGGCATGAGTTCTCACGAAGTTGGCATTTGGGTTTTGGGATGCATTGGAGGTGTGGGTAGAGCAGCACTAATTTGGCACAGGAGATATAGGGGCCATGGTGTGTGGGTAGAGGGGCACCAAGTTAGCTTAGGGGTATGGAGGCCATGAGGGATGGGCAAGGGGGCATGGGATGGCATAGGGGTTTAGGCCCATGAGTGTTGGGTGGGGGACAAGAGTTGGCATAGTTGGCATGGATGGGGCATAGGAATTGTTTGGGGGTTGATGGGGTGATAGGTGATGGCTGGAGAAATGTTTTTTGTTTTACTATTTTTTAAAATTTAAACATAGTGCCAGTTCACAGAGCCTGCACCCAACCCACCTCTGCACCCGGCAGCCTCTACATTCATTCCAGGGTCACCCACCCCAACCCCTGTTTCAGCCCATCCCCACCATCTAAACATCTGACCTACGAATGGACATTTTTAAATGTCAGGTTCACCGAGCTGGGATATCTCCCAACTCAGTGAGCCTGACCCGGGACAGAAATCTGGGCCTTGGTGTGTAAAATAGAAACGTGTTTAGCTTTCCCAGTGCTGTCATCCCTCATCTCAATAAACAAAATAAATGAAGAAACAAAAGTTTTGCATGAGCATACCCATTTAAGTTGTATGGTTGTCCTTATTTGATTAAATCTGTGGCAGGAATTGCCAAACCATGGCTCATGAACCATGTGTGGCCCTTTTACAGATAAACTGGAGCTCCCCCTACTACAGATAAAGTGGGGCTCCCCCTATTACAGATAAAGTGGGGGTCCCCCTATTACAGATAAAGTGGAGCTCCCTGCTTTATGGATAATGTGGGGCTCCCCCTATTACAGATAAAGTGAGTCTCCCTGCTAATACAGATAAAGTGGGGCTCCCCCTATTACAGATAAAGTGGGGCTCCCTGTTATTACGGATAATGTAGGGCTCCCCCTATTACAGATAAAG
The DNA here is from genome assembly GCF_017639515.1 of Carcharodon carcharias. NCBI lineage: Eukaryota > Metazoa > Chordata > Chondrichthyes > Lamniformes > Lamnidae > Carcharodon > Carcharodon carcharias. Next base: position 122,058,857 of record NC_054475.1, read on the forward strand.
AGGGGCTCCCCCTATTACAGATAAAGTGAGGCTCCCTGCTAATTCAGATAAAGTGGGGCTCCCCCTATTACAGATAAAAAAGGGCTCCCCTTATTACAGATAAAGTGGGGCTCCCCGCTATTACAGATAAAGTGGGGCTCCCTGCTATTACAGATAAAGTGAGGCCCCCTGCTAATACAGATAAAGTGGGGCTCCCCCTATTACAGATAAAAAAGGGCTCCCCTTATTACAGATAAAGTGGGGCTCCCCGCTATTACAGATAAAGTGAGGCTCCCTGCTAATACAGATAAAGTGGGGCTCCCTCTATTACAGATAAAAAAGGGCTCCCCTTAGTACAGTTAAAGTGGGGCTCCCCCTATTACAGATAAAGTGAATCCCCCCACTTGTACACGGGAAGGTTTAAATGGGAGTGAGGGTTATGTGGGGCAAGGGAGATGACATGAGAGAGGGTCAGAATAAAAAGGGGGAGAAGAGGAGGCAGCAGGGGAGGGGAGAGGAAGCAGGAGATGGCATGAATGAATGGAGATTTCAATGGAGTCGGGAGCCACAGTGGAGGGGAAGGCAGCACAGGAGAGGGGTAGGGGAGGTGGGGTGATGGAATGGGGGACATGGCATGAGAGGGAAAGAGGGAGCAAAGGGCCTGGGGGGATACTGAGGCTGAGGGGAGATGGCAAGGGAAGAGGGGGAAGGGGAGATGACATAGCTGGGGTAAGTAAGCAGGAACTGCCTGGGGATGGGTGATTTGGGAGAGGGGATGATGGCATGAAAGGAGTGAAGGAACTGGGGTTGCATGGGTAAGAGGGATGGGTGGAAAAGGCAAGGAGCATGGGGATAGGGGTGGTAGAATGGCAGATGGCGACGGCATAGGAAGAAGGGTTGTGATGTGGGTTGAGATAAGGATGAAAGGAATGGGATGAGAGGGATGCTATGGGAAGGATGGAATGACATAGAATGGGGATTTAAAGAAGGGTTGTTGCAATAAAAATATTACTTTCACTGCAAATGTTTTGTGCATCCACTGGTTGACTAATATTTTATTTACAGATTCTTTGAATGTGATGACAGCGACATTATCAATACTGAAGGAGCAATAACATGTATTTATCCATTTACAGGATGTGGGCATTGCAGGCTTAGCCAGGATTTATTGCCCACCCCTAATTGACCTTGAGAGAGTGGTGGTGAGCTGCCTTCTTGAACCGCTGCAGTCCATGTGATGTAGATACCCAGAGTGCAGTTAGGAAGTGAGTTCCAGGATCTTGACCCAGCAACAGGGAAGGAACGGCGATATATTTCCAAGCTAGGATTTGGAGGGGAACTTCCAGGTGGTGGTGTTCCTATGTATCTGCAGTTCTTATCCTTCTAGGTGGTAGAAGTCACAGGTTTGGAAGGTGCTGTTGAAGGAGCCTTAGTGAGTTTTTGCAGTGCATCTTGTAGATGGTACACACTGCTGCCACTGTACGTTAGTGGTAGAGGGAGTGAATGTTTAAGATGGTGGATGGGGTGTCAGTCAAGCAGGCTGCTTTGTCCTGGATGGTGTCAAGCTTCTTGAGTGTTGTTGGAGCTGCATTCATCCAGGCAAGCGGAGAGTATGCCATCTAGAAAATCTAACTGAGCAATGTTAACATGATATTATGTAAACTGCAGCCCTCTACTGACGGCTGATTAGTGTTTATTAATTACATTGGGTGTCTCAATGTGACCTCTCTAAATACTTGCACATGAGGAGAACTATTAAATGAAGAGTGAGTTTGCCAAGTCACTTAGCTGTTCTATTACTTCATCCATTTTAATTGTGCTTTAAGTTTGACAAGAAGCAAGATGGACTGCAATTCCAGAGCTGTAAAAAAGGTCAAACTGTTTTTAAGGATAACTGAATGCGAAATTAGTTCATTTGCTTCATTACAATTTACATATCACAGTGCAGCACAGCAAACTTTAGTACAAGTTCTTTTGCCAAATCGTTTATCAATTTCATTCTTGGAATCTGGAAAAATTTCAACCCAATCCCATTCAGTATGTTACGAGGCTATGCCCTTTATTTTTGAAAATATGATTTTCAACTTTCAACTCACTGGACAGTTTACAATTTGGATTGAGAGAGAGTAAACTGCTTAAAAATGCAAAGCCACATTCCAAGGTGAAGGTGAGAAACAAACAAATCACCCTCAGGGGATTGTGAAGAGAGACACGTTTTCTATAATCCAGGCACCCTTTGAAAACCATAACTGCCAAAGGAAAAGACATTAAAAATGCAAAGTACTGGATATTGAAACAATGGCTGCCACAGACAGACACATCCAAAACCTAACCACTAGAGAGAGATTGCTAGTGACACAGGTAGTATCAAGAAAGTCTTCAGCAGAGGAAACAAACTGAAGACTGCTCTCTCTCCCCCTTTCTCCTTTAGAATAAAAGTGTTGCCTAGCTCGAGAAGCCAACTCTTCCAGAAACCTATCAGTAAACTGAGACCTCATAATAATGGCAACATCCCCTATATCTGAACACATCCAAGCAAGCACTTAACCCAAATCGGCTACAGAATTTTAAAATCTTCACCTCAAGGACAATTAAAGGACACTTAACTGTATATTCTTTTACCTTTTTTTATTGGGCTGTAACTCTCATTTCTGGCATGTGCGTGCATGTGTGTGCGTGTGTGAGAGAGTTTGTGTGGTGTGTGCCTGTGTGTGTGTGTGTGTGTGTGTGTGTGTGTGTCTGTGTGTGTATGGTTTGTGCCTGTGTCTATGTGTCTGTTTGTGTGTGGTTTGTGTGTGTGTGTCTGTGTGTCTGTGTCTGTGTGTGTGTCTGTGTTTATGTGTATGTGTCTGTGTGTATGTGTCTGTGTGTTCTAATGATTACATGAGGGCCTTGCTTGACATCTCATTTTTATTATTTTCCTCAGGGGTTTAGCAGCTAGTAAATTTGTTCTTTCTTTGGTTGGAAACCCTTCTTTGATTGGTTTCTTATTGCTCACAGCTTAAATAGTTAAATACATTGGGCTGTGACTTCTGAGATCCTCAGTGTCGGATTTGGGGGTACTCTAAAGATGTCCCAGGGAACCCCTCTTCAAAGGTAAGGGTTTTCAAGGCAATTGTCCAGAAGTGCAAACTTCCTCTGGGCAATTGCCCTGCTCTGGGAACCATCCGAAAATGCGATTTAAATCACAAACATCAGATGGTTCCGACTGTGTTACACAAGTAGTTACTCAGAAAATGTTAGAAGAATTAAAACTTCTGGGTAACTATTGGCTCCCCTTTCCCAACATGAATCCAACCCCTGCAGTGCCAACCCGCATCCCCCGCCATCCTGACCCACCTCTCCCAGCCCACCCCCCCCGCAGACCTACCCTCACTTCTGAACCCAACCAGACCTCACACCCCCAACCTCTGACATACCCCCTGATGTCCAACCACCCCCCCAACCTGATATGTGACCCCACCCACTACCCCGATGTCTGACTCCACCCAACCTGCCCGATGCTCAACCCCCCTGATGTCTCAACCCCTACCTCCCGATGTCCAACACCCCATCCCCCCTTATGCCTATCTCCCCCACCCCACAATGTCCAAATTCCACCCTGAACCCCATCCGGTCTCTGACCCCACACACCCACAAATCTTATCTACTTACCTTAGAGACTTACCTTCCCCCTGGCCTGTCAATTTCAATGGGTCCTTTAAACTTACCTGGTTTATGGCAGCTAGTGCTGTAAAAAGTGGGCATGACCCCTTCAATTCGACAGTGCTGGACTTTGACGCTGGGCTACGGAGACAGCTGTGCTGCTTGGATCTCACTCGGCCTGAGGTGGAAGGCCGGGCGAGACAAGCATGGAAGAAATTTCCACTAAGTAATTGGGCACAGAGTGGCAATCCAATGCTGATTGCCACTCCAACAAAGTTATGGCCCATTTTGATTTGGAAAAGGCATATATCATGAAAAAGACACTTAAACCGTTGTCACCAACCGAGGAGGCTGAATAGAGGGGAAACAGCTCATCCCTTCTCGCCTGGTCATAACAAGTGTAATAATTCCTTTTACCTCATCAGGAAAGCACAGAAGCTTCTTCCTCAGAGGCGTTCTTTTGGAAGGCTGGATTTTAATGTGCAAAAGCGCATGTGTTTGTGGGGTGGAGGTGGAGGAAGGGCTTTAAAACTGACAAAATTGACAGTGTGAAAACTGCATGTGCTGGAGATCTGAAATAAAAATGGAAAATGCTGGAAATACTCAGCAGGCCTGGCAGTATCTGAGGAGATAGGGACAGGGTTAAAGGCATAAGTGTAACTTCAGTGAGGCTAGGTAGTTCCAGAACCTAAAAACAACAATGAGCAATTACCTCAATGCACTATTTTTGAGCCTCATTTTATTTAGATGTACATGCTTCATTCTACCCCAATGTGCAGACCTCATTACTAAATTCTTAGTGTCGCTGATGCACATATGACAGTTTATTTTTGTGCAGATCTACAGCATGTGGGAGAGCCTCAGAAAATAGTGCATACCCGGAGAATGAATCTTTCCTCAATAGAACCAACACCTGCTTAATTCAGCATTGATTCATGCCAGTTTTGCAAGTGCAGTTTGTGTGTATGTACACAGATTATTGACTAAGCTGTATTGATCATTGGGTAAGGTCCAATGATAAAATGGTTTTTACGTGACCTATGACAATAATTGCACCCTTTTCTTGTCAATTTTCTTGCCTTTCTATTTGATGGCTCTGATTGTTGCTGATCAAGGTTCTTGCCATCAGGAACAGCAGGTACCCACTGTGAGTCACCCCTACCCCCTTTCCTTCAACATTCCTGCCACCCAGCTCCCCTGTACCTCCCACCCAGCCTGCGAATACCTTGCCCATAGCCCCCATCCCGCCCTCACTAACCTGTGGCCTGGCTCCCTCACTGATCCTCGGCCTCTGGTGTGTGCAATGCAGGCAGTTGCTACAGCTGTCCCAATGGCATTAATCCGCTGGTCACAATGATGTTTGAAAGCCCCCATGGGGGTGGGGGCTGGTGACCAGTAGGTGGTGGTGGGATTTCTGCACCGGGTCCTAAATCCTGGGGAAGGCCACTTAAGTGCTGACTGGCAATTAATCCATGAGGCCTTCCTCAAAGGAGGTGACATGCGGCCCTTGCTGGATCTCCATTCAGCAGGCAAAAGCCCGGTTACATGGATAAAGTTCTGTCCAATGATTTTTGTCTAGGTGTGAAACTTGTCCATCTACCAATTCAATGATGTTTCATCAGGTGCTAGGGTTCAAATACTTCTGGGAATCAATGTAACAAGCACCTTTGGTGCTAATGCTCAAATTATGTGATGTTTCGAACTTACCCGTGTTTTAGCAGTCCACTAACACTTAGGCAACGAAACAGCAGAAACAACAATTTTAATGCAGCCACTTCATTATCATTTTATCCCTGGTTTCCTATTCAATTAGTGTCAATGGGTGTGATGCGATGTCAACTCCAGTATCCCAGAGAAATGGTAAATAGTAATAATGTTACTGGACTAGTAATCCAGAAGCCTGGATGAATGTCCTGGACACAGGAGTTCAAATCCCACCACAGTGTCTGGGGGAACTTAAATTCAATTAATGAATAAGTCTGGAATAAAGACCTAGCCACAGCAATGAAGATCATGAAACTACCGAATTATCATAAAAACCCATCTGATTCACTAATGCCCTTTAGGGAAGGAAACCTGTCATCATTACCAAATTTGACCTACATGTGACTCCAGGCCCACAGTAATGTAATGAAATGGCCTAGCAAGCCACTCAGTTATCACAACCACCTTGTGAGGACAATTAGAGGTGGGCAATAAATGCTGGCTTGCCATTGACACCTACATCCTGTGAATGAATAACTCAAACTTTTAAAAATTATGGAAATATACTCATGGTGGATCTCCACTTCAGATTACGAGGGGCTTGATTTTTGCTATCAAGGCAGGTATCTCAAATTGGGAAATTTCCTGGCTTAGCAGACCCATCCTGATACAAAGGATTCCGTCACATGAAATCTTTGCTTCATAGTGATGGGTATGGAACCAAGTCAGGCCAATTGACCCCAGAAGCAGATTGTAGGCAGTCATGGGTGAGGGCGAGTGCCAAAGTGGGCTGTTTAGAAGGCTTGCCTTGGTTCTGTAGGACTTTGTCCCAGTTGCTCTAAAAGCTATTAGGCCCTCTATCCCTCACCCCTCATCCCTCACAACTAGACCATTTCCCATGTCCCTCCCTGCCCTCCATGCCCCCACCATACTAGATCATGCCCCCACCCACCATCATACCACCTCATACCCTAATGCTGCCTCCATGTCACCTCATAATCCATGCCACCACCATGGCACCTTGTGACTCCATACCACCTTAATAGTCGCTCACTCAGTATCTGCTGTGAACAGACTTCAGTAGCAATGTAGAGATGAAAAAATATTCTAACAATATAATAAAGCTCATGCACATGTCACAGCCATACAGTTATATTCATGGATTTATGGAAACTGTGCAAATTATTTTTTAAAACAAAATGGAAAATGGACAACCTACTTTGAAACAAAGTGGAGTAGAGAGGCTAAGTGACCTCTTTTCATTTCTGCTAATATACATGGAACTACACAAGGCTGGAAGCTAGTCTGCTTGTCTGGACTGGACATTAAAATGCAAATTACCTTTCCGAACATTGCATTGAAAAGACATTAAAATGCAACAGATATTTCCTCTGGATTGAATGGCTGCTCCTGTCCAAATACCTGCAATGGCCTTACAGACTTCTTGGTTGTGGAATGGAATTCCAAAGAATGAGTGTGAGCATAAACACATTCTATCACAAGGAGATGTAAATGGATGAAACTCAAACACTATTGTGTTTCAATGCTCTAGTCATCAGGGACCATTTGTGTGGGCAATGGGAAACAAATACTATGGTCTCACAACAGAAAACAGGTTATATTAAAGAACATTTATTTACACACAGTTGGAAGCAGCTTCAGTCAGTGACTCTGGGCAGGCAAAGAGAGACCAGCAATAGAAGAACACTGCTTAAAATCCACCAGCAAAGAATTGGGTCTACCTTTACCAACTGATTTGAAGGGCCGAACCATATCTTTGCTATAGGAGTTTGACTGCACCTGGACTGAAGTGAAGCTGAAAACATACTGCTGCAAGCAGTAAGTCACTGGAAATTCACCAACATAAACTTCCAATCTTCATTTTATCAGTGAACCAGAAGGGAATCATCAGGTGTGCAATGTTTCAAGCTTTAATCTCAAAAGAGTCAAGCATAACATTGTATTTTTGACCTTTCAAATCTAAGTGCATGCCACCTCTTTTGTAATCATCTTTTCTTATGTCTGTTTATGTGTGAGCATCATGAAGCTATTAATCTATGTAATACTTTGGAAAATATTTTTCTTTTAAAATAGAGGTTTGGTCTGTGGGTGTGGATTGATTGGATTAAAACCAGATAGTCTGAATGCTTTGATGGGTACTAGTTTTGATATGGAAAAGAGATATGCATTTTTTGAATAGAGCAGTCAAGAAGTGGGGTGAAAACTTGATGTCTTTCTAGCAGATACCAAGTTATATGTTTATATTCCTAATAAAATTGGTAAAATGAAAGGGGTTTCACTGTTAAAAGGTGAAGTTCAATGAGGCTGGTGAGATCAATGAGAATTTGAATTCAATCAGTGGTGTTAAGTATAATTTCAGCAATTTTGGGTGTGCAGAGCAGAGGCAATGTGAGATCAAAATGCAGCTGTAAGCCTCCAACTGACTCCAAAGTGAAAAGAACCTCATTTTGAATTTGTAAGGCGAAAATGCTTTGCCTGGTGTTTAACTAAGTCTATGGGTTGCTGTTGCCTTAATGGGGATTAGTTTGGGAATTTGTTAAATGTTATGATAGTAGTAATTTGTAGCCATGTGTATATATTTTAACCTGTGTAAATTAATAAAATGTTTCAATTAGTTTAATGTGAAGCCTCGAGAAATGGTAGTCTGATTCCCAAATTTAGAGTCGCATCCCAAACATAACACTTAAGTTGTTTGAAGTTCCCTCTGGAAATTTTAAATAACTCCACTTTACCAACTGCATCGATCTTAACATGTGCGTGTGTGTGTGCATGTGTGTGTGAATAAGTGCTGTTGTGAATGCATTCAGTTGTTGAGGATTAACATTTATCCTCCTTTTTTTAATACTTAATGAGAAAGCCTGTTGGTTGTCTATTCCTGAGAATTAAAACACTGTAGGGGTTAAAACGCTTTTCCTTTAAAACAGATATATCTGCAGTCAGTAGAGAGTGTGAGAGGAGGACCCTGGGACAAGCAGTCAGCAGCACTTAGAGCAGAGTACAAGAGGAGGACCCCGAGCCAGGCTGTCAGCAGCACCAAGAAAGCAGACCTGGTTGAGGAGGGCAGCAGGGGCAGAAGATAAAAACTGGCAGCAGAGAGCCCCTTCAACATGTTTCTACATGTCAGAGCCAAAGTATGACATCAAAGGAAAACAGGTAGATGATTGGTGGGTATCTCTTCCGTGTCGCTTTTGATTGGCCAAGTGGTTTAACTCAGGAGACATTATTACAGCTGAAGAGTACAGATTTGGACCATGGTCAGGGAGAGGAGGGTGTGACTGTGAATGAGGCAAGTATGGGGGTCCAGAATTTAACTTTGGAGGAGCTTCATCCAGTGCCCTTGTCCAGTAGGTATGAAGTTCTTGCTCCCGGTGTGGACGAGGTCACAGACTGTAGGCTGTGTTGCCTACCTGTTGCCAAGGTTAGGGACATCTCTTCTGGGCTGGAAATGAACTTGGAGTTGGGGGGAGGAAGGATCCAGCTGTCATGGTCCACTTAGGTACCAACGATATAGGTAGGACTAGGAAAGAGGTTCTGCTGAGGAACAACAAGCAGCTCAGTGCTAAATTAAAAAGCAGAACCACAAAGGTTATAATCTCCAGATTACTACCTGAGCCACGTGCAAATTGGCATAGGGTAAGTAGGGTTAGAGAAGTAATTGTGTGGCTCAAAGATTGGTGTGGGAGAACTGGGTTCCGATTCATGGGGCACTGGCATCACTATTGGGGAAGGAGAGAGCTGTTCAGTTGGGACGGACTTCATTTGAACATGCTGGGGCCAGTGTCCTGGTGAATCATATAACTAGGGTTATAGATAGGAATTTAAACTAATTAGTGGGAAGGAGGGTTCAATTCACAGAATCACAGAATCACAGAGTGCAGAAGAGGCTCTTCGACTCATCGAGTCTGCACCAACACATGAGAAACACCTGACCTACCTACCTAATCCCATTTACCAGCACTTGGCCCATAGTCTTGAATGTTATGACGTGCCAAGTGCTCATCCAGGTACTTTATAAAGGATGTGAGGCAACCCGCCTCCACCACCCTCCCAGGCAGCACATTCCAGACCATCACCACCCTCTGGGTAAAAAAAGTTTTCCTCACATCCCCCCTAAACCTCCTGCCCCTCACCTTGAACTTGTGTCCCCACATGACTGACCCTTCAACTAAGGGGAACAGCTGCTCCCTATCCACCCTGTCCATGCCCCTCATAATTGAAGGGATGTTTCAGAAATCAAAAAGAAATGAGAGAGCAGAGGTACAGGGTAGTGAAGAGGTGAACGATAATTAAAGTGTGACAGGAAGGGGGGAAAATATAAGCAGAAGAGTGCTGCAGAAATCAGAACCAAAATGAGCATTAATGGTTAAAAAGTCAAAGCTTAAGGCTCTTTGTCTGAATGCATACAGCATTTGTAACAAGACAAATGAGCTGATGGCACAAATAGAAATAAATGAATATGACTTGATAGCTATTACAGGGACATGGTTGCAGGGTAACTAAGACAGGGAACTCAATATTCAAGGGTATTCGATGTTTCAAAAAAAATACACAAAAAAGTAAAGGAGATGGGGTAACTTGTTAATAAAGGAACGTATCAGTACAGTGGTGAGTAGTGATATAGGTGCAATAGATTGTGATGTGGAATCAGTTTGCATGGAAATAATATCAAAGGGAAGAAGTCATGGTTGGGAGTCGGTCTATAGGCTCCTGAAGAGTTGCCTCACTGTAGAGCAAAGTATAAATCAGGAAATAATGGAGGCGTGTGAGAAGGGTGCTACAATTGTCATGGGTGATTTTAATCGGCATATTGACTGGACAAGTCAGGTCAGCGGAGGTAACGTGGAAGATGAATTTGTAGATTGCATCAGGGATAGTTCCTTAAAGCAATACGTTGCAGAACCTACTGGGGAACAGGCTATTTTAGATCTAGTATTGTATAATGGGGTGAGATTAATAAGAGATCCTCTGGGGGTAGCAATCACAACATGGTAGAATTTCAAATTCAGTTTGAGGGCGAACAACTCAGGTCTCAAACCAGTGTCCTCAACTTAAATAAGGACAATTACAGAGGTATGACAAAAGAGTTGTCTAAAGTGGGCTGGGAAAATAGACAAAGGGGAAGGTCAGTGGATGAGCAGTGACAGACATTTAAGCAGATATCTCATAACGCTCAGCAAAAATTTATCCCAGTCGAAAAGAAGGACTTATTGAGAAGGATAAGCCTCCCACAGTTAACAAAGGTGGTCAAGGAGAGTATCCAATCAAAAACTAAGGCATACAAAGCAGTGAAAACTAGTGGCACGCCAGAGGATTGGGAATTTTTTAGGAAGCAGCAGTGGATGACTAAAAAGCTAATAAAGAGGGAGAAAATTTGTTATGAAAGTGAATTGGCAAGAAATATAAAAACAAACAGCAAGAGATTCTATGGATATAAAAAAAGAGAGGGAGTGGCTAAAGTGAGCGTGGAACCCTTGGAGGATGTGACTGGAGAATTGGTAATGGGGAACAGGGAAATGGCAGATAACTTAAACCAATATTTTGCATCGATCATCACAGTGAAGGACACTATAAACATCCCAAAGATATGAGATAAGCAAGGAGCTAATGGAAGGAAAGATCTTGTAACAGTCTCTCTCACGAGAGGCAAAGTATTTGGCAAAGTAATGGGACTAAAGGCAGACAAATCGCCAGGACCTGATGGCCTGCATCCAAGGGTTTTAATGGAAGTGGCTACAGAGGTAGTGGAGGCATTAGTCAAAATATTCCAGAACTCACTGGAATCCAGGAGGGTCCCAGCAGTTTGGAAAACCACTAATGTGACACCCCTGTTCAAGAAGGGAAGGAAACAGAAAGCAGGAAACTATAGGCCAGTCAGCCTAACATCTCTCATTGGGAAAATGCTAGAGTCCATTATTAAAGAAGAAATAGCAGGATATTTGGACAAGCTTAAAGCAATCAAACAGAATCAACATGGTTTTGTGAAAGGGAAATCATAACCAATATGAAGGTCATGTTGTGTGAGGTAATTATAGAGAGGATTTACCACGTCAATTCTTATAGTGCAGCAGAACTGAAAACAATTTTACTAACACTTCATAATCAGTGGGCACTCAGCTGCACATTTTAAGAAACTATCAGATAAGGCATCAATGAGTCAGGGACTTGTCATTTCCTATTGTTAACCAGTTTAAACCACTTCCAACCCATATCAGTTAAACTATCATTACCATAAAGCTGTGGGGTCAGAACAGGACAACCTTTCATTTTGGAGCTATCAATAACCTGTTCATAAAATGCTCAATTAGGCACAAATTTATTCAGGACACAGAGTACAAATATAGTAACATATACTTTCCTTCAGCTGAGGGTGAAATATAAACAAAGGATGAACAGGAGAATTGGGTAACATGATGGATTTGCATACAGAGCTTTAACCTTTAAGATCTGGACTTGAATGTAGCTTGATGGGCTAAAATTTTTTTTATCTTTGATGGATGTAAGTGTGGTGTTTAAATGGGGGCAGACAGTGGCATAGAGACCCAAGCAAGTGCTCTGAGGGCATGAGGTCAAATTGCACCCTGGCAGCTGGGATTTAAATTCAATTAATAAAATCTGGAATTGAAAGGTAGTCTCAGTAATGTTGACCACGAAACTCCCATTGATTGTCATAAAAACCAATTTGGTTCACGAATGTCCATTAGGGAAGGAAATTTGCTGTCCTTACCTGGCTTACATGTGACTCCAGACCTACAACAATGTGGTTGACTCTTAATTGCTCTCTGAAATGGCCTTGCAAATCACTAAGTTCAAGGGCAATTAGGGATGGACAATAAATGCTGGCCGGTGATGGCCACACTCCATGAAAGAATACATTTTTAAAAACTGGATAATTTCAATCCATTTTTTGTAAGTGTAGGCTAAAGCATAATATAACCTTTAATTCAACACAATTTGGCAATCCCATTCAAAGCTTATTCAAAAAGGAAGTAAGAAAATATTCTCACTTATGAAACACTTGGGGAAAAGTAAACAATGCTGTGCCTACTTAAGGAAATTCACATGCTGGTGCTATGAACAATATATAATTTTAAGTTGAATTTACCTATAATTGTGTGTTGGGAAAGTTAAAAATGGTTTCAGTTTCAGTTAGGTTTTGTTTATGAACCTTGGTGCCTGGGAGGCTGGCTAGTCTTATGACTAAAAGGTTTCAGGTCTTTTGGGTTTCTTTGTATTTTTTTAATGAGGTTTTACATCCCCTGAAGTTAAGGAGATGGGTTAAAACACAAAGTAGAAAAGCTTTAATGTTCCCTAGCAACAGTGATCCAATTACACAGACACAAAAAAGACAGGAGTTGAGAGGGAGTGTTCAGTGTGCATCAGAGAGAGAAGAGAGAGATTTCAAGCTCTCTGATAAGAAAAAACTATAATGCTGTTGGGACAGTAGTTAACTGAATAATCAGTTATGGAAATCAGTAAAGTGATCAGTTTAGCAGAGGTGCTACTGGAAGACTGAGTTTAGGGACCTCATTTGTTTGCTCTGCGGTGAAGAAACAGTGAGTTTAGAATGCAGCTTTTGGGTGATAGGGGAGAGATATGAGTTGGGTGAGAAACCTCAAGTGAATGCTCAGGAATTAACCAGAAGGAAACCATTTGCAACTGTGCCAGTACAAAGTGACAAGTCTTTAGGTCAAGCTAGTGGTAACTCTTTGTGTCTGTAAAGATACTGTTGGGAAAAAGGAATAGTGGGAATTGAATTGTCTTCTTGTGTTTGTATAGAGACCTTTCTAACCTTTTTATCTGATGTAATGTTGTTCACATCTCTTGTTTTAATAAATGTTTTATTCTTTGTATTAAAAGTTCTCCAGCAAATGTCTGTGAATTTGTTCAGTGACTTAGCCCCACAGTTTCTTTAAAAGAAGTTAGGATCTATCAAGTCAGGTTTCACTCCAGGATCTGACTTGTCCAGTATTAACTTCAACTGGGACCATAACACTGGTAATGACTGGCCATAACCACATTGTGCTGGTCCATTCTCTAGCATTGATGCTTATCGCTATGCTGAACATGAAAGATTCACCAACAAATTTAAAATAATAAAGAAAAAGAGTGATGCACACAGCTCTGTGGATAGCTGCACCAAGTCGGCTTACACACTGAGTTGTCTGATCCAAGCTCAGGCAAATGTAAGGGAGTTACGATTAGTTTTGGTGCCCCAGGCTACGGGGATGTTTTTCCCCAGGATCTACTCCTGATGATCAGATAAGCTCCCCTGCAATGGCAAGCTGCCTGTCCTGTCCATTCCTGATGTGCAGCATGGCTACAGAGATGGAGCTTTAAAAATTAAAGGACTACCAAAGCCTGCACAATTTTTCCCATTAGCTTAGAGACTGCTCACAATTGTAGGCTGTGCCAGGCATTTGAGGCACTGCAAGCCTCCAGGAGGATTTTCAGGGATGGCTCAATTTTCTGGGTAGGTTCGAGATCTCATTGCCGCTTACAAGGTCAACAGCCAGGAGGAAGAAATATTGATCTGGCCAGTCAATTAACTACTGACAGGCAAGCTGTCAGGGAATGGAGGCGGGAATTGATACAGTGGATGTGGTGCCAGGTAACACCACTCAAGGTGCTGGTGCCATATTTAAAGGGCTGCCAGCATTCTTTCAAACTGGCTGCTGCCCTCATAATCACTGCTATTTAGAGCAAGCCTGCTGCCTTCAAATGAGCCTGCTTCCCTGGATGGCCCTGCTCCCATTAACAGCAACCGCACTGCAGGCCTGAGGAAGGAAGGCGCCTGAAGGCATAGCTGAAGGAAGATCCTGGTTCAGTGATGTCTCTCTGCATACTCTCCTCCAGGATGCTTGGGAAAGGCCGGAGGTCCCTTTCCCCATGGACAGGAGGAGGTGACCAGCCTTCCTGACCAAACAAGCCTGGACAGAGATTGCAGAGGAGGTCAACAGCCATGTAGTGATCCATAGAACCTAGCTGCAGTGCCCAAAGTGGGTGAATGGCCTTGTTCATTCAACCAAGTGAGTACCCCACACCTTGCTTCCCTTAGGAAATGACAATGCATGAGAGTGAGGTTGGTGGAGAGGAAATGCCCACTCAGTTGGCAAAAATGAGGTCAGGCAGTGGCACATTCTGTCAAAGGCCTGTTAGAAGAGAGTAAGAGGCCAGGCTCATGCTGAGCTCTAGGCTGATGATGTGCCTCTGGAGTCATCAGTAAGACAGCAGATGTTGGAAGTTTAGCATGAGGTGCATGAAAATCTGGTGCAGATTCCAGAGAGTATGGGCACCCTGGCTTGGATAGTGGAGGAGTCCATCCAGGCCATGAATGCTGCCATAAAATAAAAACAAAAAACTGTGGATGCTGGAAATCCAAAACAAAAACAAAATTACCTGGAAAAACTCAGCAGGTCTGGCAGCATCGGCGGAGAAGAAAAGAGTTGACGTTTCGAGTCCTCATGAGGACTCGAAACGTCAACTCTTTTCTTCTCCTTGAATGCTGCCATGTCTCCGATCACGGTGTTCTTTGCTTCCTCCATTGAGAAATTGGCAACCTTTATAGCAGAGAGAGAACCAGATCCAGCTGACCAGTGAATTACAGAGATGCAGGTGGCTTTACATACCATTTCTGAGTTCATGAGCCTTGTGCAATAATGGCTAGGTGAGAGGGAAACGAGGTGCCTGGCTTCACCTCCGGTTCTTCAGACTACTCAGGTTAGAAGGGAGCTACAAGTGTGCTTTGTGAGGAAGAGAGGAACAACTGCCATCTGCATCTAGCGGCTCCTCCCAGGACACTCTGAGTGTGAACAACAGCTCCTCAGCCACTCTGACAGTGATCCCAGCACCTCATGTAGCTGTGACGACAGAACGGGATCCTGTACTTGTACTGGAGCCCCTCAGCATGCCAGGCCATCAAAGCCTTAGGCAACCAGAAAATGGCTGCCAAGGCCATGGGGCAGCAAGGTCCACACAACATTGGAGCTCTTGCAGGAAAATTAAGAAGAGCCACTAATTACACTTGTGTAATTGTTAAAGATTTACTGTTTCAATATCTTTTATATGCAATAAAGGCAAACTGTGCCTGCCAAAATCTTCTTTCCTTACTTGAATACTTCTGGGACTTCAGGAGTAACCTGGCTCACTCCAAGGGCTGGTTGGGAGGGGCCACACTTCATGTGACCTTCGATTTCACCATGTTGGAGATTGGGTTGTTACTGGGCGCAGGGGATTGGGATGTTAAATGAAGGAGATTACAAAAGTTCAGCAGACAGGTAACACTTCATTGGAATTGAAGGACCAGGCAGCAAAAGTCTTCTGAAACATCTCCGTATTAGTAAGTCCTGAGCCTCCCTTCCACCTATCTCACTGGGCTTTTCCTGTGGTCCCTGGGATCCTTTGTGATGTATTGCCTGGTCAGCAGCTTCCTCCACATCCTCATCATCTGAGTAGGCATCACACTCCAATGCTCACTGTTCTGTAGGGCCAAGTTGTGTATAGCACAGCAGACCAGAGTATGCAAGGCGCTCACTGGGGTGTGCTGCAGGGCTCAACCAGATCTATCCAGGCACCTGAATCGCAGACCGATAGCCTGGTCACTCAGGTTGCCTCGTGGCAGCTGTTGTACTTCTTCTCTGCATCTGAGTGTGGGATCCTTGCAGGAGTGAATAGCTATCTCTTTAGTGGGTGTATCTTCTCTCCCAGAATCCATCCTTGAAAGTGTGCATGGGTGTGAAAAGGCCTGGCACCTGGGATTGCCTTAATAATTATAGTTGCTTCACAGGAACCGTGCACAGAGCTGCAGGATCTGTTTGTGGTGGTCACAGACAGTTGCGTGTTGATGAAGGCCACTGGCTGGTCTGTGGGAGTCTTGATGGTCACATGTGTGCTGTCATTCACACCCTGCACCTGGGAGAGCCCAGTGATGGCCTAGAACCCAATGGTTCTCCTAGCTTGACTGATTGGATCGGTGAGGTAATAATTAGTTATTCCTCTCAAAGAGGGCATCAGTCATAACCTTAATCCAATAATGTGTCAGACTTGGAGATATCACTCATGTCTCCAATGGGCCCCTGAAAAGACCTGGTGGTGGAGAGGTTTAGCGCCATGGTGTCCACTACTGTCATTGGGGCTCAGCCATTCCACCATCATAGCAGACAGGGCCGTAATGGCCTGTCTGGAGAGTCACAGTCTTCAGTGGCACTGCTGCTCGGACATTTGAAGGTAGCTCATTCTCTGATGGTAGACCCACACTGCAGAGTACCTTCTGAGTGCAGGAACCTGCTCGCAGTGTGTCCTGTGCCATTCTCCTTTCCCAGGCTGAAGTTGCTGTTGTCCCACTGCCAGGGGCTGTAGCTCTCTCCCTCTCTGTTGCTCCTCCTCACCAGAGGTTCTGGCACCTCCCATGTGCACAATGCCCATGGCAGATAGGCATCCAGTTAACACGGCACCCCATGTCACCACCTTCCCTATTTGATTCACACAAGTTCTAATTCCCAGATGACACTCTGACCTTTCTCCCAACCTCCAGTGCTGGCACCTTAGGCCCCACTCCTGGCAGTGATATCCAATGCCTGCCTTGCTCCTACCTTCCAAGACATACTAGCTCACTCAATGGGTGCTGAGTGAAGCCAGCACTCACATCCTACTTGCTTGTCACCTCCACATATACCTTCCAGGATTCTGAAGGCCTGTGGATCTCTTGCACTTTTAGGAAAATTAAGAAACCATAAAATCACTTTCAATTGGCAAATTAATTGCCTCAATTAGCTGTCAAGGTGTGCTGTCTTCGTGCCATGGTCTCTGCCACATGGTAAATCTAGATCTGACATAGAAACATCAGACTTCTCTTCCAAAGAGCCCGGAAAATTCAATCTCAAGTATGAAAAGTGTCCTGATTGTACCAGGGTCATAGCTGGGACCTGAAGAGGACAGCATGTCTGCCACGATCAGGATATTCCAGGAATCTACAGACATGGAAAATTGTTTCCTGAGTGTGAACAATGCAATTTGTCTAAGGGCCATCACAGTGAAAACTTGTCTGTGCCCCACATCATGAATCTAGACACCTGGCTCCAGGGACATTTGGACAAGTGGCTACTACTGTGCCTCAGAAAGATAGAAAGCCTCCCATGCATTTGGACCTTCCATGTCCTCAAGGTGATCCCACAACACTTCACAGCCAATTAAGTACTTTTTGAACTGTCATTACTTTCATAATGTAGGGAACCTGGTAGCCAATTTGCACAGAGCAAGGTCCCACAAACAGCATTTTAATAATTGCCAAATAAACTTTTTTTTTCAATGATGTTGTTCAAGGGATAAACATTGGACAGGTCACTAGGGAGAATTCCCCTATACTTTTAAACTAGTGCCATGAATTTTTTTTTTACTTCCACCTGAGAGAGCAGACAGGGGCTTGGTTTAACACTTCAACCAAAAGGCAGTGCCTTAGACAATACAGTACTGCACAGGGGTAGAAGCCGAGATTTCGTGTTGAAGTCTCTGGAGTGAGCAACATACAACCTTCTGAGTTAGAAGCGAGAGTGCTACTCACCGAGTCATGGCTGAAACTGAAGCTTAGACAGTGAACTAGAAGACTTAAATATCAGCATCGATGGGGTACAAAATGTTGGAAAATCTCAGGAATATATAATTTGCCTCAAATTACAAAATGCCTTAATAATTTTCATATCCCCCTTACTTTCAATAGAAAATCCTAGATATAATGGGGAAGAGAGCGAAGCTGTTGCAATGGCTCCTAAAATTATTTTTCACTTGAGGCCACTAGAGTTATTATGGCAGTGAGCTGGTGTATCTCGAGCAGAAAATCCAGGCCTCGCTATCTGAACTGTATGTTGTGAGTGGCCAAGGGTCCCTTGTTGCCATATACCATAGTATCTTCAGGACAGAAGAGGGGAAATGGACCTAAACAAATGGCTTCTCAATTATAATAGGGTAGGAAGTATGTCTGCAAAGTCACAGAATCACAGAATCACACAGTGCAAAAGAGGGCCTTCGGCCCATCGAGTCTGCACTGACACGTGAGACACACCTGACCTACCGACCTAATCCCATTTACCAGCAATTGGCCCATAGCCTTGAATGTTAAGATGTGCCAAGTGCTCATCCAGGTACTTTTTAAAGGATGTGAGGCAACCTGCCTCCACCAGCCTCCCAGGCAGCGTATTCCAGAACGTCACCACCCTCTGGGTAAAAATGTTTTTCCTCACATCCCCACTAAACCTCCTGCCCCTCACCTTGAACTTATGCCCCCTCGTGAGTGACCCTTCAACTAAGGGGAACAGCTGCTCCCTATCCACCCTGTCCATGCCCATCATAATCTTGTACGCTTCAATCAGGTCGCACCTCAGTCTTCTCTGCTCCAACGAAAACAACACAAGTGTATCCAAACTCTCTTCATAACTTAAATGTTTCATCCCAGGCAACATCCTGGTGAATCTCCTCTGCACCCCATCCAGTGCAGTCACATCCTCCATATAATGTGGCAACCAGAACTGCACACAGTACTCCAGCTGTGACCT
The DNA here is from genome assembly GCF_017639515.1 of Carcharodon carcharias. Classification (NCBI taxonomy): domain Eukaryota; kingdom Metazoa; phylum Chordata; class Chondrichthyes; order Lamniformes; family Lamnidae; genus Carcharodon; species Carcharodon carcharias. Next base: position 122,077,750 of record NC_054475.1, read on the forward strand.
CATCAAGGTTCTATACAACTCCAGCATGACCTTCCCAGTTTTGTAATCTATGCCTCGATTGATAAAAGCAAGTGTTTCTAGATGCCTTTTTCACCACCCCACTAACATGCCTCTCCGCCTTCAGGGATCTATGGGCACACACACCAAGATAACTTTGTTCCTCAGAACTTCCTAGTGTCATGCCAATCATTGAATACTTCCTTGTCAATTTACTCCTTCCAAAGTGTATCAGCTCACACTTTTCAGGGTTAAATTCCATCTGCCACTTATCTGCCCATTTGACCATCCCGTTTATAACTTCCTGTAGCCCAAGACACTCAACCTCACTATTAACCACCTGACCAATCTTTGTGTCATTGGCAAAGTTACTAATCTTATCTCCCACATAGTCATCTATGTCATTTATATAAATGACAAATAATAGGGGACCCAGCACAGATCCCTGTGGTATGCCACTGGACACTGGCTTCCAGTCACTAAAGCATCATTCTGTCATCACCCTCTGTCTCCTACCGCTAAACCAATTTTGAATCCACCTTATCAAATTACCCTGTATCCCTTGTGCATTTGCCTTCTTTATAAGTCTCCCATGTGGGACCTTGTCAAAGGCTTTGCTGAAATCCATATAAACTATATCAACTGCACTACCCTCATCTACACACCTGGTCACCTCCTCAAAAAATTCAATCAAATTTGTTAGGCATGACCTCCCTCTGATAAAGCCATGCTGACTATCCCTAATCAAACCTTGCCTCTCCAAGTGGAGATAGATTCTCTCCTTCAGAATTTTCTCCAATAGTTTCCCTACCACTGATGTAAGACTCACAGGTCTGTAGTCCCCTGGCTTATCTCTACAACCCTTCCTTAAATAGGGGAACCACATTAGCCATTCTCCAGTCCTCTGGCACCTCCCACGTGGCCAAAGAGGAATTAAAAATTCTGGTCAGAGCCATTGCGATTTCCTCCCTTGCCTCCCTCAGCAGTCAGGGACACAAATCATCTGGACCTGGAGATTTGTCCACTTTTAAGCCAGCCAACACCTCCAATACCTTGTTATTCCCTATATCAATTTGCTCAAGAACCTCACAGTCTCTCTCCCCGAGTTCGATACCTTCATCCTCATTCTCTTGGTTGGAGATGGATGTGAAGTATTCATTCAACACTCTAGCGATGTCCTCTGGCTCCACCCATAGATTGCCCCCTTGGTCCCTTATGGGCCCTACTCTTTCCCTGGTTTTCCTCTTCCCATTGATATGCTTATTGAATATCTTGGGATTTTCCCTACTTTTACCAGCCAGAGCTTTCTCATATCCCCTCTTTGCTCTCCTAATTGCTTTCTTGAGCTCCACCCTGCACTTTCTGTACTCCACTAATACCTCCGCTGATTTGCTTCCCTTGTACCTGTTAAATGCCTCTCTTTTCCTTCTCATCGCAACCTGAATATCCCTGATCATCCATGGTTCTCTGGGTTTGTTACTCCTTCCTATCACCCTAGAGGGAACATGTTGAGCCTGTACCCTCCCCATTTCCTTTTTGAACACCCCCCCACTGCTCCTCTGCAGATTTCCCCACAAGTAGCTGTTCCCAGTCTACCTTGGCCAGATCCTGCCTTATTTTACTAAAATCCGCTCTCCCCCAATCCAAAACATTTTTTTGCAACTTGTCTATTCCTTTGTCCATAACAAAATTAAACTGTACCATGTTGTGGTCGCTATCACTAAAATGCTCCCCCACCACACCTCAGCCACCTGTCCGGCTCATTCCCCAGTATTAGGTCCAGCACTGCGCCGTCCCATGTTGGACCCTCTACATATTGTCCTAAAAAGTTCTCCTGTACACATTTCAAGAAATCCACTCCATCCAAGCCCTTAACACAATGTCTTTCCCAATTAATGTTGGGAAAGCTGAAATCACCTAATATAATTACCCTATTGTTATTATAAAGTGACAAACAAGTGTTGATATTTTCTTGACCATTTATTCTCATTGTACCTAATTTATATGAGGTTTCTAAAACCTGTTTGTATTTATTTTTAGATTTTCTAGGTTGCAGAGGGCAGTGGTCAGTCAATAGTTTCCAGTTTTAAGAATTTAGAAGGTAGAGTGATGGAACATAATACACATTTAAACCACAGCGAATAAGCCAGGCAAGCATGAAATGACCACAAATTTGCATGGCTTTTGTCACTGCAGAAGTTTCATGAAGAAATATTTTCTTGCATCATTGAAAAGATCTTATTTTAGAATCTAAAACTCTATCAATACAACTCCAGTAGCACATATCTTCCTGTGATAAAGTCACAGGCTTCAGGCTGCTAAAGGTGCTGGTGGATGTATCATGTATCCATTTGCACCAAGCAAGCAAAACATGCTGCTCCATTAATGTACATAATGTATGTCCAGGGCCAACAACTGAGACTGTCAAAATTTGCTTACATCCTGAATATGAACAGACAGATTATAAGATGGCAGAATGTTTCTTTGCTATATCACAGGCCAGTGGAATAAACTATTACTTCTTTGATTTTTTGTTAGACATTGTTAAAGTTTATAGAAGCAACAGTACACAGTGTGGGACTTGTTTCTAGGGGTGACATCACATTTTGACTCTTCAATTCCATGACTCTAGTTAATGATTCTCATTTCCCTGTGTATGTGATTCCTCAAAATTGCATCATGCGCAACTCATATCACATATACATACACGTAACATCATTAATTTTAAGCTACATCTTTGTTCAGCAGCGAATTACAGAGGAAGTAATCCATTTGGCTCTTTGAGCCTGCTCTACCATTCAATAAGATCATGGCTGATCTCGTTGTGGTCTCAGCTCCACTTTGCTGTCTGCTGCCCATAACCCTTGGCTCCCTGGAAATGATAATAGATATCAGGGCAGTTAGAGAAGACAGTGGCAGCCTATGTTGCAAGGGAAGGATGAAGGTTTGTTTACTCAAAGTTCTCTTTAGCTAGAGCTTGAATTAGCTTGATTGTTGTCAGTAGTGCCAAATAATCTAAAGGAAGAGAGTTGAAAGTACCTACATTTATATGGTGCCTTATCAGGTCCTGAAGATATTCCGAAGCAGGCACAGCCCAGCCAATTGTAAACATAGCAACTAATTTCTGTATAGCAATGCACCTTAGAGTGCCAATCAATGAAAGAGATTCATCTGTTTTTCGTGATGCTGCTTGAAGGGAAAGTGTTGGTTGCATGAAAAATGTTGGCCAGGACAACAGCAGGATTTTCTTTTTGACTTTAAATAGGATTTTTAAAATCCTCTAAAACAGGCAGACAGGGCCCCAGTTTAACACTTCAATCAAAATAGGGAAATTTCCAAAAATGCAGAACTGCACTGGTCAACCGAGACTGTGTGATTCTCTGTAGTGAGGCTTCATTCCACAACTTTCTGACTTGGAGTTCAAGGAGGTATCAGTTGAGCCTAGCAGACACCAAAATTAATCCCTAAATCCAGTTTTTATTCATTCATGGGAGGTGGGTGTCACTGGCTAGACCAACATTTATTGCCCATTCCTAATTGCCCTTGAGAAGGTGGAGGTGAGCCGCCTTCTTGTACCGCTGCTGTCCCTGCAGTATGGGTACACTCAGGGCTGTAGAGAGGGAGTTCCAGGATTTTGACCCAGTGACAGTGAAGGAATGGTGATGTATTTCCAAGTCAGGATGGTGAATGTCTTCGAAGAGAACTTGCAGGTGGTGGTGTTCCCATTTGTCTGCTGCCTTGTCCTTCTAGATGGTAGTGATCATGGGTTTGGAAGGTGCTGTTGAAGGAGCCTTGGTGAGGTCCTGCAGTGCATCTTGTAGACGGGTCAGACTGCTGCCATTGTGCTGCCATTGTGGTGGAGGGAGTGAATGTTTGCGGATGCAGTACCGATAACGCAGGCTGCTCTTTCCTGGATGGTCTCAAGCTTCTTGAGTGTTGTTGGAGCGGCACTCATCCAGGCAAGTGGGAAGTATTCCATCACGTTCTTGACTTGCGCCTTGTAGATGGTGAACAGGCTTTGGGGAGTCAGGAGGTGAGTTACTCACCACAGGATTCCTAGCCCCTGACCTGCTCATGCAGCCACAGTAATTATATGGCTAGTCGAGTTCAGTTTCTGGTCAATGGTAACCCCAGGATGTTGATAGTGGGGGATTCAGCAATGGTAATGCCATTAAATGTCAAAGTGTGATGGTTAGATTTTCTCTTGTTGAAGATGGTCATTGCCTGGCATTTGAACGAATGTTATTTGCCACATGTCAGCTCAAGCCTGGATAATGTCCCAGTCTCTCTGCATTTGGGCATGGACCCCTTCAGTACCCGGGGAATCGTGAATGGTGCTGAACATTGTGCAATCATCAATGAACATCCCCAATTCTGACCTTATGATGGAAGGAAAGCCATTGATGAAGCAGCTGAAGATGGTTGGGCTAAGGACATGACCCTGAGGAACTCCTGCAGTGATGTCCTGGAGCTGAGACATCTGCCCTCCAACAACCACAACCATCTTCCTTTGTGCTAGGTATGACTCCAACCAGTGGAGAGTTTTCCCCTTGATTCCCATTGACTCCAGTTTTGCTAACTCGTTGATGCCACACATGGTCAAATGCTGCCTTGATGTCAAGGGCAGTCACTTTCACCTCACCTCTGGAGTTCAGCTGTTTTGTCCATGTTTAAACCAAGTAGTGGTGAGGTCAGGAGCTGAGTGGCCCTGGTGGAACCCAAACTGAGCGTTAATGAGCAAGTTATTGCTAAGCAAGTGCCGCTTGGTAGCATCATTTTGCTGGAATTAAGGAATAGTTTCCTAATTCAGCCGGTGCATTAAGATAGCAATTTCTGAAAAATAAATGTACAATTTAATGCTTTTTTCACTTTGTTATATCACGTCCAATTGAATAAGCCTGGGAGGAGGACTCCAGTTGGGTTAACATCATATTCATTATCTATAGAAAGTGAAAAGAGGTCAGGAAGAACAAGAATAACTTAAGCAAAGCTATAAGGGGTGAGGTAAAGGACTTTTGATACCACCAAAAGTTGTCATGATATCTTTCATCTTGGAAAATTTGGAATGACCAACAAAACTCAAAATGGATGCTATTTGACAGGCACTACACAAGCTGAGGGAGATGTAGAGATTCAAATGCAGGAGTGCTGGACTTTGGACCTAAGAAAACTGGGTGGTAGAATACAAGGGTTAAGTGGGTCTGCTTTTAAATTGAGGCATAAATAAACATCAGTGCCTAGTGCACAATGCTGTAGGCACTATGGCTGGAATCTTCTGCCATCTCTAGTGGCATGTTTGGAAGCAGGGAGGACACATAATTGGGTGGGGGGGTGGTGGGTGAGCAACTTGCCACCTTCCCACATCCAACCCATTGAAGTCCTGGGTGGGAAGGCTTGTGGTTGGCCTTCCCACTCCATCGCCAATTGAGGACCTTAAGAGAATAATTAGTGACCACTTAAGGGCCTCATCCCACTGACGCTGGTACCCAGCTGAGGGCAGGCCTGTCGCCATGAGGCATACATGACAAGTAAACCTGATGGGTTACTTGTCATCTCCAGGTGGAGGGGAATCCCTCCTTCAAAGGTACTCAAAGTTTGATCAAGGGACTCATCATTGGGAAGAGCAGGGTCCTCTGAGAGCTACACCCATGCTCTTGCTACTGCCCCCCCCCCCCCCCCCACGCCCAACCCCCAACTACACCCCCCTATTCTGCAAGCCGACAAAACATCCCCTGGGACCCTGGGCCTCAGATGGATGTCATTCCAGCAGCGGTCAACAGTGTTAGGTGCAAAGCTGTGGTAAGGCAGTTGAGTATCTGCCAGTAACGCAAACAAGGAGCTGAGGCATCCACAGTTGTGAGATCTGTAAAGAACAAAATGAAGGGTTGCATAGCAAAAAAGCTAAAGGAAGGACCATCATAGAATCTTAACTCAAAGAATAGCTGGAACACTGAGTATAATTACAGTGAATTCTGGAGGGCTGTGTCATACCTTTGGTTGGTCGCAAGAAAGATGAATGAATTTTCAAAATTTCATAAGATAAGGGAACCCCTGGGGGAAGAGTAGAACTGAGTTTATAGTATAAGACTTTATAAGCTATAGTGTTAAGTTAATAGTACTTGCTTTGTTGGATTCTTTTTGATATACAATAAAGTTTGTTTTTGTTCAAAAATGTGAAATCTTGTGGCATAGTTCTGTTGGATGATTTCTGGATGTTTGGATTTCTTTTTCAAACATTAACAGTCCCTAACAGGAGCATAACACTATCCAAGAAGAACATAAGAAATAGAAGCAGGGGTAGGCCATTGGGCCCTGTGAGCCTGCCCAGCTATTCTATATGGTCATGGCTGACCTTCAATCTTCTACCTCAACCCCATCTTTCTATGTTATCCCCTATCCCTTAATTTCCTTAGAAAACAAAATTGATTGATCAATGCTTGAATATGCTCACTGATTATTGGTTTTTAGGTAGTCTTGGAGAAAATACATTCTTGATCATAAGGGAAGGTTTTTTTCATCTTATAATTTTGTACAATGCTCTGTCCTGTGGCATCCAGGTGGAAATGCAACAATCAGTTACCTAAGTGAGACACTGCTGAGTTTGGCATGGACTCCAAACTTCCTAAACTCATGTCACAATTTTTCTAACTTGATGCGCAATAAAAAGAGAGGTAGAGGGTTTAGTCAGTTCCTCAACAATAATTAGATATGTTTTGTGAAATAATCCTTTAATGTTACACACAAAGAAAAGCAAAAGTTTTAAACAGTTTACATTAAATCCATTTACCAAATAATATAATTGTTTTTAACTACTTTCTATTTGCCTTTTGGTAGTACAGAAAATGATTATTGCTGAAAAAAGAGACATGCTGTCAAAGCTTTTTGTATTGCTCTCATCAGGACAGATGCAAGAATGCCAAATTTCAACGGGAGCAACAATTTATACTGCATGAGGAAGGGGTGCTGATTGATTGGCAAGTCAGTTCTGGTTGGTCAAGGCGTTGCCATAGTGATTGCACCAGGGAGATATTATTCCCATGTTTTTGTTTATTAAAAAGTGCAATGTCTCGACATACTCTTGCTTGCAGAGGATATGTCCCTGTATGTGAATATATATAGCTTCTAGCAAATGTGAGCTAACCTGTGAGTCCGACTGATCATTTTAAATTGGCTGTTAGTGTATTTCTTAGCATATTCGGGATTGTTCAGCTAATGCTGCCCAATTGCAGAATCACATCTAACGTTAGGCGTTATGTTCTAAGTTTTGCAAGCACAGGGTGGTTGAGTACAGTCAGTACTCTGCCTATTGTGAACAGCTGAAGGGTGTGCTGCTTGATACAATCCTCCAGTCACTGGGACATACGGTCTACATACCTGGCATCGCACCAACACTGAAATTCATATGCCACATTACTCATTTGTGTGGTAGGCAGAACATCTTTTTGGCTTGATGGCAACATTCTGTCAGTGGAAAACACCACTCGTGTTGTCACTGCATATTAGCAGTGTGAAACAGCTTGCTTCACCTGTTGTTCAAATTTTTGAGATACTTTCCTCTCCCAGGGTAATTTTCAGGTCTGAAAGTGGTAGCCTTAAGCCCATTCCTGAGTATGTGGGATATACAGTGAGCAATGTTCTGATCAGAGTAGCCATTATCCCACAGGATAGCTTTGATGCGCCATATTTCAGCAGCAAACTTGTAAGATGACCAAATAACCTGGGCCCCAGTTACAAGATTGCTGATCAGGCCAATCTTGTAGCGCTTGGAACTGTAGGAATCCCAATGCATACATTGACCAGTGAAAGTAGGCTTGTGGTAGACAGTAGTAGGGAACTGATTAGTGGATTTCCCAACTAGCACATTGAGGAAAGGGAACTCATTAGATTGCTCCATTTCAAATTTGAGTGTGAGATGGAGTCTGTTAAGGTGTGTAAGGAAATTCTTGCATGCATGTTACTACTTATGTTACTCCTGTACTGTGCACACAGCATTAGAGTTAAACAAGTGTTTTACACAAACCCATTATCACAGTCTCTGCCTTCTTTATCTTCTGAAGTATCTAATTTATTCTTTCTATAAATTGCCAACTAAATCCTCTCTCTTACATTAATAATTACAGAACATTTCATTCCACTTGTCTTTCTTTTCCCACTGATGGTATCTGAAAAAGATTAAATGATTAGAGTGCATCTCTGGTGGTTAAGGGATAATACATACCAGCTCATTGGTTCCTGATGCGTGGAACATACAGTGAGAGGCAAATCAATGCAATTTTAGGGACTTTTCCAAAAAATAAAATATCGATTTCAAGGGATTCTGGAGGCTTCGAGCCTTGGGTTTTCGGGAATTAAAGTCCATCTTTGTAACTAACCACTTCGGAAATTCAATTGCTTATGTCTGACACAGAAAAAAGTAGCCTCCTTTAAGTTATGAGATGAAGAATAATTTTTGGGTGACAAAATTTACACCCAATAATCTGCTCTTATCACTTACCAAAGGGAACCACATTCCTCTGAACTGCAATGTAGTTCTGAGTGATATTTGGCTATATATATAGCTACATACACACTTATTACCTCTTAATACTCTCTCATTCTCCATAATTTGGTCAAAAGCAACCTGGGAGTTTATTCAGAATTTCACATAGCGATATCATGACATTTACTCCAGCACTGGGCAGAATTTCATAATGCAAAACTTTTGTCAACAACAACCTAAAATGTTAACTCTGTTTCTCTCTCCGTCCTTGCTGCCTGAGCTGTTGAATATTTCCAGAATTTTCTGTTTTTATTACACATTTACACAGTGGTTTCAGCAAAGTAAAACATCCCAAGATGCTTCACAGGAGTATTAGCAAACAACATTTTGACATAAGGAGATATTAGAACAGGTGATGTTGCAAAAAGGTGAGTTTGCAGATGTGTCTCAAATGAGAGAGGTGTAGGGAGGGGAATAGAAAATAAAGTCCAGGGTCCAGACAGCTCAAGGCATGACTGCCCATAGTGGAGTGATTAAAATTGAGGATGTGCAAAGAGACCAGAATAAGACTAGTGCAGATATTTGGGAAGGTTGCAAGTCTAGAGAATCGACAGAGATAGGGAGAGGACAGGCCATGGGTGGATTTAAAAACAAGGATGAAAAATTTTAAATTGAGATGTTGCTGAACCAGAAACCAATGCAGATCAATGAACGCAGATGTTACAGATGAATAGGAATTGTTGTGAGTTAAAAAATGGGCAGCAGAATTTCACATGAGCTCAAGGTTAAGGAGGGTGGAAGATTGAGGCCAGCCTTTGGAGTAATCAAATTTGAGGTAACAAAGAACTGGATGAGGGTTTCAGTAAGCTGAAGGAATGGTGGAATCAGATAATGATATGGGGGTGGAAGTAGACGGTCTTGATGGTGTGCATAAGCGGTGGTAAGGTCAGCTCAGTGTCAAATAGGACACCAAGGTTGTAAAGAGATATTTATGCTATATTATTATATTATTTTTGATAAAAGGGTAAATAAGTGTGGTAATTACGGTTTTATCTGATGTGTAATACACCTTTAAGATTAATATTATTAAGGAAGATCACATGACCTTACTATCCAATAGTAGAGTGGCATGGGCTACCTTAGCAGTTAGTAGTGTAGAGATAGAGTTTGAAGTGAAAGTACATATTTAGTTGCTGCTGAGCACCTTTGTAAATAAACTAGGAGTTTCCACTTAAGAAGTGTCTGCTGATCAACTCTATCTATAGTACCAACTCGGCCACTGTGAACGAGCATGCGAAGGGGATCCACAGGATTCAGCAAACTGGTAATGAGGATAAAACAAGTTTAAAAGAAGAAATCAAGAGAAATGAAATCATCACTGTACCTCGCACAGTAATTGTAAGCAGAAGTTCCGTTCAAAGTGTCAAAGTAATTCCCTCACAGAATACCGTAATTCAGAAGAATTGATCCTTTTGATCCAGCAATGGAGGATTGGTCTCGCTACATTGAACGTCTCATGTTCTTTTTCCAAGCGAATGAGATTACCGGGTAAGAGAAGAGTTGAGCGATCCTCTTAAGTACATGTGGGAATAAAACCTATGGCTTGATTCGAAGTTTGATGGCCCCAGTGCCCCAGATTCAAAAGATTTTGATGAATTGTGAATTCATCTTGTGAAGGGCCATTATCAACCAAAGCCCTCAGTAATGAGGCAAAGGTTCAAACTTAACTCGAGAAATAGAGCCCCGAGGGAGACAGTTGCATGCTATGTGGCAAGTTTGAAGCAATTAATGGAACATTGTAAGTTTTGTACATCCGTGAATGACATGCTAAGAGATCGTTTAGTGTGCAGTGTAAATGAGGACACGATTCAGAAGCGATTGTTATCCAAAGCAAATTTGAATTTTGAGAAGGTGCTAGAGATCATACTGGCAACAGAAAGCCCAGTAAGAGATTCAAAATCCATACAGGGTGTGCAAAATGGTGCTGCCTTCCACATTGAGCAGGGTTTAAAAAGGGCACGAGAATGCAAGACTCTGCCGAGAATTGGGAAACAACCCCCGCTCACAGGAAAATGAGAAAAAATGACTTGGCGGTGAAAACAGAAGGGGTAATTTCAATAGAGGTGAAAACAAGCAGTCTTTTAACAATTGGCAGTTTAAAAAAATATAATTTTTTTATTGCCATTGAAATGGACACATTGGGCTGGATTTTGCCGTCGGCACACAAAATGACGTCATCCCGCCCCATTTAAATTTTCAGGAAGGCAGGGGCACAGCAAAATCAGCTGTGCACCCGCCGCCCTCTCAATGGCCAATTGAGGCCATTGACAGGATCATTAAAACAATTAAAGGACCTGCCTGTCCAACCTTAAGGTTGGCGGGCAGGCCAGGAGCCCTGGCGGGGAATAGAAGAAACATGAAACCTCATCCACCGGCGAGGTGAGGTTTCATGTAGGGATTTAAAAAGTTGAATAAGGTTTTAATGAAATTTATTAACATTGTCACATGAGGGGGACATGCTAAGGATTTTTTTTCCTATTTTTCATGTTTATACAACTGTCAGCGATCTTCCTGAGGCAGCACTTAACCTCAGGGAGATGTGCGCTCTTTTGTGCGCATGCGTGAAAGAGCGTACTCTCGCATTTGGGGAATTCCTACCACCCCTGCCTGCACATGGAGCACATAGCGCTTCCCACCGTTACGTCACGCTGGGCGGGCCTTAATTGGTCCGCCCACTTAAAATGGCAGCGGGGCCCACTTCTCCAGCAGGGATCAGCTCCCCATCCACCGAAGATTGGGTCGGGCCTGCCCGCCTGGGAGGCAGAAATTTCTGCCCATAATGAGACAGTACAAGGAAAGTGTCAAGCAGACGTTTAAACAAAAGAGAAAAACTAGCAAGATCTACAATGTAGAAGAGTCTGAAGCAACAAATTCAAATAATTACTTATTGTTTAATTTGAAGGTTGGAAAGGCAGAACCAATATATGTAAATAATGAAAGTGAATCTCATCTTCCGTCTCCCGTAAGGTGGTGACCCTGTTGTTTTTTGTCAGACACCAGTTAGAATGGAAGTGGGCACAGGAGCTTCCACTACAGGAATTGGGGAACATACCTTCAGATATCAGAATAATGGTGAACATCATTTAAATCTAGAAGAAACAATTGCCCAATAAAAAACATACATGGGTGAAGTCATTCAAGTCAAAGGTATAAGTAGAGTAACTGTCCATTATAGAAGCCAAGTGATAAGGTAACCCGTGTTGGTATTGAGAGGCAGAGAACCAAGCCTCCTAGGGCAAAACTGGCTAAAGGAAATTGACTTTGAGTGACCACTGAGATTCCAAAAGCAAGCAGGATGCATTTCTGCTTTGGAAAAATTGTGTAAAGACTCAACAACCTGAAAAATTGCAGGCTGCGTTAAGCCAAAACATGGAAAAAGAACAGAAGGAACTCGAAGAAACCATGCTTAAGGACAAAGTTTGAGACAAGGTGAGCAACATCTGAAAAGAAAAAGAAAACCTGCTTAAAGACTTTCACACAATACTGGATTCCCTCAGGTCAAAGTTTGTACCACTGGAAAAGTATGGAGAGAAGCAGAAAGAATTTTGCACTTCTCTGAACAAACTGAAGGAACAGTTGGCAGAGAAGACACGACAATGCTTAATTTTCCAGGAGGCGGCAAACAAATACAAAAAAAGAGGTGGAAGAGCTGAAGAACCAGCTACATGAAGCCAATGAGAATTTGGAGGCAAAAGTCACAGAATTTTCTCAGAAGTAGACAGATAATGGAATTTTGGGAGACATAACCACTGAGTCACTCAAGCTGGACTTGCATCTGAGAGTAGTCAGGCTAATATTAAAGCTGAAAAGAAGGGCAAGATTAAAGTCAGTGCTGGAAAGAAGAAGGCACGTAGAAAGAAGGCACAAAGACACAAATAAGGCTTTAATCCTAGCAGCTTTCGTACATAGGCCTGGCAGTCAAATCGTGAATGCCGATGCACTTAGCCATTTGCCTTGACAAGAAAATGATGAGGAAGTCCCAAGTCCACAGAAACTTGTTTTATTGGTAAATTTCTTGGATTCCTCATTGGTATGTGCTTGACAAATCAGAGGCTGGACGAGTTGGGACCCAGTCCTGTCTCAAGTAAGAGAACAAGTGTTTTATGGTTGGTCACAAGAGCCTGTATTTGACAAAATGAAACTGTTCAACAGAATATATGAAATAACCAGCCAGGATGGTATCTTATTGTGGGAAGCGCGAGTGATAGCACCTCCAAAGGGAAGAGAGCCATTGCTAATTAAACTACACAGCATACATCCTGGAATATCCTGAATGAAGGCCATAGCTCGCAGCTATCTATGGTGGCCTGAGATGGATGTTGAAATAGAGAGTTTTTTGAAGAATTGTGCATAATGTCAGCAACTGCAGAAGTTACCTTCAACAGCTCCATTACACCCTTGGGGGTGGCCAGGAAGGCCATAGATGTGGTTACACATTGACTATGTTGGGCCTTTTATGGGAACAATGTTTCTGCTCATTGTTGATGTCCATCAAAATGGATGGACACATATGAGGTGATGTCATCAACGTCTTCTTCTGCAATTGAGAAGTTGCGCCAAAGTTTTGTCATTAACGGACTACCAGAAGTGGTCATTTTTGGCAATGGCACGGCATTTACGAGTGCTGAGTTTCAACGGTTTATCAGCCTCAACGGTATCACTCATGTAAAAACTTCACCACACCACCCTTCCTCAAATGGACTGGCAAAAGGGCGGTTCAAACATTCAAGGCTGGCAAGAAGAAGCTAAAAGAATTTCATAGCTGTACAAAGGCTGAAGATGAGCTGTCTGATAAATGCTGGTGTAAACAAATTTAGAACTGCCTTAGACAATCTCAGAAGTAAAGGGGTGCTGGTCCGTGTTATAAGTGGTCTAAGCATCATTTGTTTAAGGGGTGTAACTGCACCATACAATATTTATCTACATAATAACTATAGGATAGCATATATCCCCAAAGCATAATAACACAAAGCTTGATTGCCATACTGTCCCTTTTCCTCTTAATTCTGGTTTCTGGCTCTGAGAAATTTCCCTTCATGGGATTGCCAGCAGACCTCCCAACAAACCTACCATTTCCTGCCCTCCCAGGAGCAGGTCCTTCAGAGATACCTCATGTCATGCTCATATGCATAGGATAACCATCACCACAATGGCCAGGATTTTGAGGTCATCAGGTGGGCGCGGTAGGCAGGCCCAGGAATGACTGGGAAATGGACTGCTGTCCACGGTCAGCTCCCGACCCCGACTTCATGCTGGTGGATCAATTAAGGCCCATCCAATGTGAAACGCAGCTCCACACTGGTTGGGAAGGGCCTGTCGGCCGCTGGGTCCAATGGCAACTGGTGGCCAGTTTAAGAGCAACCAAGCTAGCATGCTTTCTATTCCATTATAGGACCACCCCTCACACACAACAGGTGTCACACCTGCGGAATTATTGATGAAACACCATCTCAGGGCGAGATTGAAATTAATTATGCTGAATTTAGGGGGAAGGTGGAAAGGAGTCAGGAAAGCCAGAAAACTAGACATGACTGGCATTGTCGTGAGAGGAAATATACCATGGGAGAAACGGTATATGTGAAGAAATTTGGAGAAGGACCAAAGTGGTTACCGGGTGAAATAAATGCAGTGACTGGACCTCTATCTTACCACATGGAGGTGGAAGGCTGAGTCTGATGGAGACATGTGGATCATCTAAGGGAGAGAGAAACAAATCACCAAGAAATGACTCCCTCAGTGTTCACGACCAGCTCAGCATTTCCTGTTGCAAGAACTCAACCCAGTACAGGCACATCTGATGTTCTTTCAAGAGTGGAGGATGCAGATCTGCAGAAGCCCACCAAAGCACCTGATGTTCAGACAACTCCAGAAAAAGAGTTTCCTGAAAAGGCATCTGAAGTTGTAGAGCTGAAACGCTTTACACGCATAAGAAAACCCCAGAATGACTGAATTTGTAAATTATTTATCAGTGCAAATATTTTGCTACTTTGAGAAAATTGTAATTGTAAATATAAAATGTATTGCAGAGTAAAGGGGAGGGATGTCGTAATTATGGTTTTATCTGATGTGTAATATACCTTTAAGAAGAATGTTATTAGGGAAGATCACATGATCTTAGTGTCCAGTAGTAGAGTAGTGTGGGCTACCTCAGTAGTTAGTAGTTAGTAGTGTAGAGATAGAGTTTGAAGTGAAAGCATTATGTTTTGTTACTGCTCAGTGCCTTTTTAAATAAATTAAGAATTTCCACCGAAGAAGTGTCTGCTGATTAACTCTACCTATAGCACCAACTTGGCCAACACTCACATCAAGCGTACGAAGAGGATTCAACAATAAGTTACAAAAATATACTTCAGCCAGCTGTACCTCTAAAGGAAACTCATAACTGTACAAAGGCTGGAGACAAGCTGTCTGATAAATGCCGGTGTAAACAAATTTAGACCTGCCTTAGACAATCTCAGAAGTAAAGGGGTGCTGGTCCCTGTTATAAGTGATGTAAGCATCATTTGTTTAAGGGGTGTGACTGCACCATCCAATATTTATCTACATAATAACTATAGCATGTATCCCCAAAACATAATAACACAAAGCTTGTTTGCCATACTGTCCCTTTTTCTCTTAATTCTGGTTTCTGGCTCTGAGAAATTTCCCTTCATGGGATTGCCAGCAGACCTCCCAACAAACCTACCATTTCCTGTCCTCCCAGGAGCAGGTCCTTCAGAGATACCTCATGCCATTCTCATACGCAGAGGATAATCGTCACCACAATGGCCAGGATTTTGAGGTCATCAGGTGGGTGCGGTAGGCAGGCCCAGGAGTGACTGGAAAATGGACTGCTGTCCATGATCAGCTCCCGACTGCGATTTCACGTTGGTGGGTCAATTAAGGCCCATCCAACGTGAAACGCAGCTCCACACTGGTTGGGAAGGGCCTGTCGGCCGCTGGGTCCAATGGCAACTGGTGGCCGGTTTAAGAGCAACCAAGCTAGCATGCTTTCTATTCCATTATAGGACCACCCCTCATACACAACAGGTGTCACACCTGCGGAATTATTGATGAAACACTATCTCGGGGCGAGTTTGCGATTAATTATGCTGAATTTAGGGGGAAGGTGGAAAGGAGTCAGGAAAGCCAGAAAACTAGACATGACTGGCATTGTGATGAGAGGAAATTTACCATGGGAGAAACGGTATACGTGAAGAAATTTGGAGAAGGACCAAAGTGGTTACCGGGTGAAATAAATGCAGTGACCGGACCTCTATCTTACCACATGGAGGTGGAAGGCTGAGTCAGATGGAGACATGTGGATCATCTAAGGGAGAGAGAAAGAAATGATTGCCCCAGTGTTCATAACCGGCTCAGCATTTCCTGTTGCAATAACTCAACCCAGTACAGACACATCTGATGTTCTTTCAAGAATGGAGGATGCAGAACTGCAGAAGCCCACCAAAGCACCTGATGTTCAGACAACTCCAGAAAAAGAGTTTCCTGAAAAGGCATCTGAAGTTGTAGAGCTGAAACGCTTTACACGCATAAGAAAACCCCAGAATGACTGAATTTGTAAATTATTTATCAGTGCAAATATTTTGCTACTTTGAGAAAATTGTAATTGTAAATATAAAATGTATTGCAGAGTAAAGGGGAGGGATGTCGTAATTATGGTTTTATCTGATGTGTAATATACCTTTAAGAAGAATGTTATTAGGGAAGATCACATGATCTTAGTGTCCAGTAGTAGAGTAGTGTGGGCTGCCTCAGTAGTTAGTAGTTAGTAGTGTAGAGATAGAGTTTGAAGTGAAAGCATTATATTTTGTTCCTGCTCAGTAACAAATAAATTAAGAATTTCCACCGAAGAAGAGTCTGCTGATTAACTCTATCTATAGTGCCACCACTCACATCAAGCGTACGAAGAGGATTCAACAATAAGTTACAAAAATATACTTCAGCCAGCAGCACCTCTAAAGGAAACTCATAGCTGTACAAAGGCTGGAGATGAACTGTCTGATAAATGCCGGTGTAAACAAATTTAGATCTGCCTTAGACAATCTCAGAAGTAAAGGGGTGCTGGTCCCTGTTCTAAGTGGTCTAAGGGCTAAGCATCATTTGTTTAAGGGGTATAACTGCACCATCCAATATTTATCTACATAATAACTATAGGATAGCGTGTATCCCCAAAACATAATAACACAAAGCTTGTTTGCCATACTGTCCCTTTTTCTCTTAATTCTGGTTTCTGGCTCTGAGAAATTTCCCTTCATGGGATTGCCAGCAGACCTCCCAACCAAACCTACCATTTCCTGCCCTCCCAGGTGCAGGTCCTTCAGAGATACCTCATGTCATGCTCATATGCAGAGGATAATCGTCACCACAATGGCCAGGATCTTGAGGTCATCAGGTGGGTGCGGTAGGCAGGCCCAGGAGTGACTGGGAAATGGACTGCTGTCTGCGATCAGCTCCCGACCGCGATTTCACGCTGGTGGGTCAATTAAGGCCCATCCAACGTGAAACGCAGCTCCACACTGGATGGGAAGGGCCTGTCGGCCGCTGGGTCCAATGGCAACTGGTGGCCAGTTTAAGAGCTGCCCAGGAAGCCCCTGGAAGGCTGCCATGGAACAATGTCTCCCTCCGCATTCCCAGACCAAACTTATGAAAACAAGTGCAGCTGGCCATGGCAGGTGGGAGGGCAAGTAGGGTGGGCAAGTGCCTCGTCGTCCTCCTGGAGGAGGTGGCTTCCAAGAGGGACAGCCTTGTCCTCATGGATGGGAGGATGAGGCACCTCACCAAGAGAGCATGGGAGGAGGTGGCAGCAACAGTGAGCAGCCATGACGTGGTGCGGCCAACATGGGTGCAGTGCTGGAAGCCCTTGAATGACCTGCTGCGCTCAGGAAGGGTGAGTGTCGTGTTGGCATGGCTCAGTGTGCAGAAGCGTTAAGGTGTGGCCGTCAGCCCTTCGACCTCAGGGATGCTAAAGTCTGAGTGCCAACTGTCATTCATGCCGAAGCAGGCCAAGGCAATGGGCCTTAGCTGCTTGGACTGCCTCCTGCTGCTCAGCAGGTTCGAGCAAGACACCCTGGAGTTCGAGAGTCGGCACGGTCTCCGTGCAACTGGGAGTCAGGGGTGCCAGACGAAGGCATGAGTGCAGTGCATAGAGGTGAGAGTTTCAGATTATGCAACCATTCTAGTGTAGTCCCTTCATTGATAGGGGCCTCAAACGCATTGTATTCCCCATTGATCATTGAAGGATGGTGGTCCTATGATGCAGATCTCCATTGTCTCACCAGGGTGCCTGGCATGCCCAGTGACAGTATGATGTCTTTAACTAATGACATGTCCTTGTTCTCCCTTTTAGGTTCGCCAGCAGGCACTCGCACTTCAGACCCCAAAGGGCCACCCTTGATGCCGGAGGACCACCAAGCTTTTGTTGCACCTGCGTCACACCCGCTCTCAGGAGCAAGCACCAGAGCAGATACCAGCACTTTGGTGGGCATTAGTTCGGCAACTAGTATCTCTGTATACATTCGTGAGGGCACTTCACACTCACTTGAGGTGCAGGCGGAGGCAGAGAGTGCCCAGGGCACCAGAATTAGGAGGACTGCTGGGAACTAGGACAATACTCAGTTGGAGGCAGATGATGAGCTTCTGGAGTTGTCCATTAGGTGGCAGATGCTGGATGTCGAGTGAGATGTGCAGGAGGATCTGGCGGAGATCCATGAGGGTATGTGTGCCATGGTCTCCGTTATGGAGGAGTCCATGTGGAGCATCAGTACTGTGTTGATCCTCATGCTGAGTGCACTGCCTCCTCACTGACAGAGTGGCAATTCTCATGGAGGGGCAGCTCTCTGAAGCAAGCACCAGTGCAGATACCAGCACTTTGGTGGGCATTAGTTCGGCAGCTAGTATCTCCGTACACATTCGTGAGGTTCCTGAATCAGAGGTTCCTGGGGTTGCATTTGAACCTGCAAGCCCTCACACAGGCACTGAGCCCTGGTGGTCAATGCCAATGTGGGAGATGGATGAGGCAACCACTATCCCCACTATGTGCCCGGCCATCAATGGTGAGCAGGGAGGTCCAGAGCAACCTCACATTGGCGCATGAGCTGCTTATCATCTCTGTGGGCTCCTCAGGGCGCTCTGGATGATGGCAAAAGCTCCCCCGCCCCTCTGCCAGTGACTGTGACATCTGATGAGGCTGACGACCAGGGAGATGCCAGCCGTGGCACTGGCCACTCGCTCCCAGATGGGGCCAGCACAGGCTCCACTGGCCAGAGGACGACCGCCAAGGTCATCAAGGCCAACAGGACAGTAGAGTGAGCAGGCTGTCCCCAATGCCAGTGCCAGCAAGCGGTGCGGGGTGGGGAGCACCAAGACACAGCACTCACAAGCATTAGTTAAAGGCACCATGAGCACAAGAGGAACAGGTCACGGGTGATTTTATGTTCATTTATGTTTACTTTATCTTTACCGCTGTGAGAATGAGACCAGAGAAGTTTATGTAAATAGTTTGGAATTGCCAAAATGAGATCAATTTTCTTTTTGTTGTCATGGCCTGAATATGCTTCACCTTTTTATTTTACTGACGCAGGGTAAGCCAGTATGTAATGCTGGACTTGAGTGGCTCTGAACTTTATTGCACAGGTTCTCTGTGTTCTATGTGTCCAAATGAAAGAGTCCTTTCAGACTTCAGGGATGGAGGGGGCAGCCCTGGCATGTGGTTGAAGCTGATCTTTGGTAACCTAGCTGAAGAAAAGTTGGATCAAGGCATCCCTGGTGGTGTCCCTGCCTCCCTGGAGGTTCCTGAGGTCTACCTCCATGCCCTCAGCATTCTCCTCACCATGCTCCTCTTCTGACTCACTACTGGACTCATCATCTGTGGCCTGTGGAGCTGCATCAAGATCCTTTTCCTCCAGTGGGTCCTCCTTGTCAGTGCCAGATTGTGGAGAGTGCAGCATGTGACCACTATCAGTGACACCCACTCTGGGGGTTATTGTAGTGTTTCCCCTGAATGGTCCAGGTATTGGAAAGCGCATCTTGAGAAGACCTGTGGTCCTCTCTGCCACTGCCCTTGTGGAGGCATGGCTCATATTGTAAAGCTTCTCTGCCTCTGTTCTTGGGTGGTGGAGAGGCGTCACGAGCCACCTCTTCAATGGATAGACCTTGTCACCCAGCAGCTATCCACCCAGTCAGGCTGGAGCGCTGAAGAGCCTCAGCACTTGGGAGTGTCTGAGAACATAAGCATCATGGGAGCTGCCAGGATACCGTGCACAGGCTTGTAGAATCTGATTCCAATGAAGACAACATCTGCACGTTCATGGAGTGGAATCTCTTCCTGTTTACGAAGGCACCCGGCTGACCCACTGGCGCCTTGATGGCCACATGTGTGCAGTCGATGGCATCCTGGACATGGGGGAGCCTAGCATTCACTGCAAACCCTCTGGCTCGCTCAGCCTAACTGGTCTCATCTGAATGGAAATGAATAAACGTCAGTACCTGCCTGAACAGAGCTTCCGTCACCAGCTTCACGCAGCTGTGGACAGCGGATTGGGACACTCCACACAGATCCCCCACTGACCCCTAGAAAAAGCTGGAGGCATAGAAGTTGAGGGTCACTGTGACCTTCAGAGCCATTGGCACGGGGTGTCCACCCACATAATCAGAGCTGATCTCAGGCCCAATCATCTGACAAATTGGTCACAGTCTCCTTTGAGATGCGGAGCCACCTTCACCATTGCACCTCAGACATTTTGAGGTAGCTGCATTGCTGCCTGTAAACCCTGGCAGCAGGATAGTGGTGTCTTCAGCCTTGGACCTCCTACTGGCCCTGCGAGCCTTGTGCCTGCGCCTCTCCTCCCACAGGTCCCTCCCCTGGAAGTTGCATTGGGACAACAGGCCTCTTCTCCCTTCTGCCCCTCTCTGCCTCCTCAGACGCAATGCCTCCAGCAGAGACCACAACCCCCATTACATAAGAACATAAGAACGAGGAGCAAGAGTAGGCAATTCAGCCCCTCGAGCCTGCCCCGCCATTCATTACGATCATGGCTGATCTCATTTTGGCCTCAACTCCAATTTCCCGCCCTCTCCCCATAACCTTTCAACCCATTACTAATTAAAAATCTGTCTATCTCCTCCTTAAATTTATTCAGCGTCCCCGCATCCACTGCACTCTGAGGTAATGAGTTCCACAGAATCACGACCCTTTGAAAAAAGTAATTCCTCCTCACCTCTGATTTAAATCTACCACCCCTTAGCCTAAAATTATGGCCTCTCATTCTAGAATGCCCCAGCAGGGGAAACATCTGCTCCACATCTACTTTGTCTATCCCCTTTATCATCATATATTCCTCAATTAGATCTCCTCTCATCCTTCTAAAGTCTAGCGAACATAGGCCTAAACTGTTCAATCTCTCCTCATAAGACAAGCCCCACATCTCTGGAATCAATCCAGTGAACCTCCTCTGAACTGCCTCTGGTGCAACTACATCCTTCCTCAAGTAAGGTGACCAAAACTGTACACATTACCAGGGTAACAGAAGGCTGTCTGATACCTGGAATGGTCCACACAGTCTCAATCCTCTGGGGGCCTTGCAGATACCAAGGAGACCTGAAGCCTGGAAATGCTAACAATGAAACCCTGAACAGAGATGAAGCTGCCAAGTACCAATAGGCAACCAGCAGCAAACTCTCTACCAAACTCCTCACTACTCACCTTAGCAATGCTGCTGAACTTTTTATCCAACCCTTGGATGAGGGTTTTGAAAATGTCGGCTGGCTGCCTGCCCGTTTTGCCCGTGCAACGAGCGCAAAATCACATGGGCAACGAGAAATGGCCTTAACTGGCCTGTTAATTAATGGTGGGCATGGCCCTTGCATCCACACCCTCATGCGCCTGCCAAGCAAAATATCAAGCGAATGCGCGATGATGTTGGGATGCTCACCCAACATCATCGCATGATATTTACGCCCAATTGGGTCAGGTGCACACCTGCAGGACATAAAATTCTGCCCAATGCATTGAGCACATATGATTAGATGATAAATCACTTAATATTCTTGGTCATTCTAGCTAATGGACATGGGGAGAGCTAACGGACACTATCAGTTTGACTGGTTCATGTTGATTTAGCATACATTCTCCATTGCCTACGGCCACTTTAAGCCTATGAATTCACTTTGTTTTGAAACATAGCCCTGTAACATAACTCAATCGTAAAGTTATTTGTGAAGAAAATGATTGAAAAGCCAGAGAGCCAGGATCTTCATATTAAATCCACATACAACTGATTATTGGTCTGTTAAGAAATAATTCATCAGCTTTTTTTATCCATTTTAAATTCAATTCACTTCAATCAGTCAATGATTGTTTCAGTTACTGGCATGTGTAGCAAGCAGACCTTTTCAGCCCAAAGTGGTAAAAATAGTTGATTGACCATTAGCCCTGCCTGCTCAACAAATAATATCAGAGCAAAACAACATATAAATGAGAAAATGCTTTGTGGTTCCTAGTGTCTCACTTGGCAACCCTTAACCACATGAAGTGGCTAACAGAAGCTCTACCCCATCATCAGTCAGTTATGAACTATCAGTTTATATATTGTCTAAGTCTAGCATTATCTTTTTGTTATTATCTCACTTGCCTTACTATGTTTATTATTCTAATTGTAAAATCAGGCCATTAGTTTTACAGAGCATATTGATCTGACAGTGTGATAATCTCAAACTGATAGCCCTCCAGATAGATTAGAGGACTGAGAGGCATTCTGCATGATTCTGCTTACAGCATTTCAAAAGGAACAAGCTTAGAAGGTGGCTCACCATGGCCCTCTCAAGGGCAATCAGGGATGGACAACAAATGCTGGTCTTGCCAGAGATACCCACATCCCATGAAAGGATTTTAAAAAAAGTCAATGGCCTGCTTGTGAAAACTGCCTTACTGTAGTTATCACAAGTTAAATGAGTGCGGAGAGAGCCAGGATTGTAAGATGGTACAAAATGTCTACCCTGGTTGAACATAGGTCCTAAGATTTAAACGTGAACTTTCTTTATTCATTCATGGGATGTGGGCACCACTGACAAGGTGAGCATTTGTTGCCCATCCCTGACTGCCCTTGAAATGAGTGGATTGCCAGGCCATTTCAGAGCCAGCCATATTACTTGGGTTTAGAGTCACATGTAGGCCAGACCACATAAGGAGAGCAGATTACCCTCCCTAAAGGACATGTTTTTTTTTAATTTACAGGATATGGGAGCCACTGGCTAGGGCCAGCATTTATTGCCCATCCCTAATTGCCCTTGTTCAGAGGGAATATTGGTTTGGAGTCACATGTAGGCCAGACCAGGTAAGGACAGCAGATTTGCTTCCCTAATGTACATTAGTGAGCCAGATGGGCTTTTACAGCAATCAGCTCAACTCCAGATATTTATCGAATTCAAATTCCACCTCCTGCCATGGTGGGATTCAAACCTGGGTCCCCAGAGCATTACCCTGGGTCTCTGGATTACCAGTCCAGTGACAATACCACTACACCACCACCTCCCCTGTATAATCAACTTGAATGCTGGATCAGGTCTGAATGATCAGCATTTTGCTTAGGGGCCTCAGATAACCCAATTACAGGCACACTGCTAATGATTTTTTTAATGATGGGTTTTTACAGCAAAAAATGATAGTTTCACAGTCACCATTGCTGAGACTAGCTTTATATTTCAGACTTATTAATTGAATTTAAATTCCACCAGATGCAATGGTAGGATTGGGGCCCATATTTCCCAAGCCTTAACCCCTGGATTATTAGCTCACTGACATTACCAGTACACCACCATCTCCCTCACACTGCATTAATTGAAACAGTGAAGGCATTGGTGCCCTGTCATTATTACAGATCAAGGTACATTGTATTGCAAACATGTGCCTGATCTGAAACATGGGCAGCAAAGTACTGAAACATTGCAGATGAACTGACAGGTATCACATGAGAGTGAATTTTCTACAATTCACAGTGAAAGCTGAACACTTGTAAACAGTTTGTGATTTAGGTGAATAGCATGTGCCTAAATATTCTGACTGTACATAATAAAATAAGAAGGCAAAACATGAAACTCACTGATGCAGACATAAAGATACAGAATGTAAGGGCAGAACATCAAAAACAAAAGATATAAAGATAGCAGGAATCAAAATGTGTTGTAAAATTAACTTGAATTAAGGTATTTATAGTTTAATATGAATAGTAGTTTTATATTGCAAAATAGTACAGTCATATCATTAGCATCAATGTTAATTAGTTGGATCTGCAGGATGTTTGTTGGATAATCTCATGACAAATTGATGGCTCTTTGCTGTACACTACAAGGATTATGGCAACACAAACATTGAAAGACAAAGGTTGCCTCATTGCAAATTCTTTGTGCTTTCTCATAGTTTCCTTCTTATTCTCCTCTGTGCTTAGCTATCTAGTTGTTTGTAGTTTTACCCTTTATGTAACTGACACCAGTCTTTTCTTTGACCACTAGAAGCAGTCTAGTTTTGAGATTACTGTTGTTGACATTAATAAAATAACACTAAAATCATTAGTATGGCATTACACTGTTCAACAGAGGCACTACTGATGTACTGATAAGAATGCTTTTTTAATTCATTCATGTGATGTGAGAATCACTGGCTATGCCAGCATTTATTGGCCGTTCCCAATTGCCTGTGAAAAGGTGGTCGTGAGCTGCCATCTTGAACCACTGCAGTCCATGTGGCGGAGGTACACCCACAATGCTGTTAGAGAGGGAGTTCCAGGATTTTGACCCAGCAACAGTGAAGGAACGGCGATATATTTCCAAGTCAGGATGGTGAGTGGCTTGGAAGAGATCTTGTAGGTGGTAGTGTTCCCATGCATAAGCTGCCCTTGTCCTTCCAGGTGGCAGAAGTCACACATGTGGAAGGTGGTGTTGAAGGAGCCTCGGTGAGTTGCTTCAGTGCGTCTTGTATATGCGACATTCTGCTGTCACTGTGTGCCGGAGGTGGAGAGAGTGAATGTTGAAGATGGTGGGTGGGGAGTCAATCAAGATATTGATGTTGAAGGATTCAGCCATGGTAATGCTGTGGATCATTAAGGGGAGATGGTTAAATTCTCTCTTGTTAGAGGTGGTCATTGTCTGACACTTGCGAGGTGCAAATGTAGCTTGCTTTATCAGTCCAAGCCCAAATGTTGTCCAGGTCCTCCTGCATTCTACCCAATGGTAGAATGCAAGGGTGAACTACCACCAATGGGAGAGCTGCTAAAAGCAATCAAATGGATGAAAAACAAAAAAGCCTGTGTGCCCAATGGCATTACAGCTGAAGTCTACAAAGCTGGTGGCATTTTGCTCACATCAAGAATCCCTGCACTCAACCTAGGGATTTGGGAGGATAAAGAACTCCCTGACTTCAGAAATGTGACAGTTGTAACTATCTACAAGTAGGGAGATAAATTGTGCTGTGGAAACTATTGATATATTTCCTTCTTGTCTATCACAGGGAAAAACCTGACATGCATTCTCCTGAATTGCCTACTTCCTGTGGTTGAGGAAATCCTCCAAGAGACACGGTGTACCTTTAGGCCTTCCAGTGGTCTTTGTTGCTAGACAAATCCAAGGAAAATGTCAAGAACAACACTAGGGACTCGTCACTGTATTCATCAACATGACAAAAACATTTGACTCAGTAATTTGTGAGGTCCCTTGGATTTTGTTCCAAAGATTTGAATGTCCAAGGAACTTCATCATAATCTTGCAATTGCTTCATGCTGATATGACTGTAACTATCTTGAATGGGAGGTCTGAAACAGATGCCTTCAAAATCTGGATCGGTGCCAATCAACGTAAGAACATAAGAATTAGGAGCAGGAGTAGGCATTTCAGCCCCTCGAGCCTGCCCCACCATTCATTACAATCATGGCTGATCTCATTTCGGCCTCAACTCCAATTTCCTGGCCTCTCCCCATAACCTTTCAACCTATTACTAATTAAAAATCTGTCTGTCTCCTCCTTAATTTTATTCAGCGTCCCGGCATCCACTGCACTCTGAGGTAGTGAATTCCACAAATTCACGACCCTTTGAGAAAAGTAATTTCTCCTCATGTCTGATTTAAATCCATGACCCCTTAGCATAAAACTGTGGCCTCTCATTCTAGAATGCCCCACAACGGGAAACATCCACTCCATGTTTACTTTGTCTATTCCCTTTAGCATCTTATATACCTCAATTAGATCTCCTCTCATCCTTCTAAAGTCTAGCAAGTATAGGCCTAAACTGCTTAATCTCTCCTCATAAGCCCACATCTCTGGAATCAATCTAGTGAACCTCCTCTGAACCGCCTCCAGTGTAACTACGTCCTTCCTCAAGTAAGGGGACCAAAACTGTGCACAGTACTCCTTGTGCAGTTTCACCAATGCTTTGTACAGTTGCAACAACACTTCCCTGTTTTTATACTCTATTCCTTTAGCAATAAATGCCAAAATTCCACTTACCTTCCTTATTACCTGCTGCACCTGCATACTAGCTTTCAGCAATTCATGCACAAGGACACCCAGATCGTCTGCACTGAAGCATTCTGAAGTTTCTCTCCATTTAAATAATAAGTCACCTTTTTATTCTTCAGACCAGAATGGATAACCTCACTCTTATCCACGTTAAACTCCATCTGCCAAATTTTGGCCCTAACCTAACCTGTCCATATCCATTTGTAAATTTCTTATTTCTTCATTGCAACTTATCTTCCCACCTATTTTGGTGTTATCTGCAAATTTAGCTATAGTAACTTCTATCCCTGAATCCAAGTCATTAATATAGATTGTAAATAGTTGGGGCCCAAGGACCAAACCCTGTGGCACCCCATTAGTTACAGCTTGCCATCCAGAAAAAGACCCATTTACCCCGACTCACTGCTTTCTGTTGGTTAGCCAATCCTCTATCCAAGCTAATGTATAACCCCTAACTCCATGTGATCTTATCTTGTGTATTAATCTTTTGTGCAGTACCTTATCAAAGGCCTTCTGGAAGTCCAGATAAACTACATCTACAGGATCCACATTATCCAATTTGCTTGTCACATCTTCAAAGAACTCTAGCAAAATAGTCACCATGATTTACTCTGCATAAAACCATGCTGCCTCTGATGGATTGCATTTTGACTTTCCAAATGCCCCATCACTACTTCCTTAATAATGGATTCCAACAATTTCCCAACAACAGATGTTAAACGAACTGGTCTATACTTTCTGCCTCCCCCTCCCCTTTTTGAATAAGGGCATTATATTAGCATTTTTCCAATCCACTGGAACTTTTCCAGAATTCAGGAAATTTTGGAATATTATGGCCAATGCATCCACTATCTCCGTTGCCGCTTCCTTTAAGCCTCTGGGATGTAGGCCATCAGGTCCAGGGGACTTGTTACCCTTTAATCCCAATAGTTTGCTCAGTACTTTTTCTCTAGTGATGGTGATTGTTCTAAGTTCCTCCTTCTCTATATCCTCTGCACTACCTGTTACTATTGGGGTGGTACTGGTGTCCTCCACTGTGAAAACTGAGGCAAAATATTGATTAAACGTCACTGTCATTTCTACGTTCCCCACTATTAACTCTCCAGTCTCAACCTCCAAGGGACCAACATTCACTTTAGCTACTCTCTTTTTATATACTTGTAGAAACTTTAGCTCTCAGTTTTTACATTTTGCGCTAGTTTTCTTTCATAATTTACCTTTGCTCTTTTTATTTTTTTTAGTAACCCTTTGTTGATCTTTAAAAGTTTCCCAATCTTCCAGCCTGCCACTGACCTTTGCAATTTGATATACCTTAGTTTTTGCCTTTAACTTATCTTTAACTTCCTTGCTTAGCCATGAATGCTTTTTCCCCCTCTTACCATTTTTCTTCCTCATTGGGATATATTTTACTTGGGAGGAATTGAATATCTCCTTAAATATCTGCCACTGTTCATCAACTGTCCTACCTTGTAGTCTTCCTGCCCAGTCCAAATCTGCCCTCATACCTATGTAGTTACCTTTGTTTAACTCCAGAACGCTAGTATGGGACTCAAGTTTCTTGCTTGTGTGATAACATTGTGTGATAACCCCCCTGCTGTACTATTTACAATCTACCTGACAATGGCTATTCACCTCAATAAATATCAACTACCCTCTGATATGAGCATTAAATACTGCCTGGATGGGAAACTCTTTAACCTCAGTTGCCTCCATGCCAAAACTAAACTGACCACCATAGACATACATAATCTCTCTACAGTTTGTGCATCACTGCAGTGTCGTTGTCCACTCTGTACCAAATTTATAAGTGACCCTCGATATCTTCAATTCTGTATACAAGAAACTCAGCCTGTTTTTGAATGTTGCCAAAACAAAATTGATATTTCAACCCACACCTGGTCAACATAATATTTCACCTCCCATACATATTGAAGGAGAGTCTTTGGACTATGTTGTGCACTTCCTATACCTTGGCAGCCTCCTCTCTCTCAAAAGGCCACCATTATGAGATCCAACACCAGGTCAGCTGTGCCAGCCCAGCCTTCTACAAACTACAGCATTGAGTGTCAACAAAACTCCTAGTGTACAGAGCAATTGAGTCACCACACTCCTGTACTGCAGTGAAACCTGGACAGTGTAACAAATAAGTGTGCTAGAGAAATTCCATCAGCAATGCTTCCAAAGCATCCTCTGAATTCAATGGAAGCACCATCAAACAAATGCTTGTGCCCTTCTTGAAGCCAGCTCCACAAGTATTCAGGGAAAACTGCATAATTAATGACAATGGACTGGACACTATGTCTGGATGGCTGAAAAACGTCTCCCCCGCCAGGTCTTGTTTTCTTAACTGTAAAATTGCCAATGTTCCAGAGGAAGATAAAGAAAACACTGCAAAGACACTCTGAAGCTCTCCTTGAAGCATGGCAGCATTGACATTAATGACTGGAGAAGCTTCCTGCCAATCATTTAAAATAGCGGCAACATGTCGCTGCATCGTGCCTTGAGTCACAACATCTTAATGATGAGGCAGTTTGGCAGCAGAGAAGGAGAGAAAGGGAAACAAATCCTACACTCTGGATCCCACTACTTTGTGGAGCATGCTGCCCTTGTGCCCAAAGATCTCTGGGTCGAGAATTGGCCTGTTCAGTTACATAAAGATCCATGGCAGAAACTCAAGACCCTGAGTCATCCATAAATCGGGGGAGAGCTGCTGTTGCTGATGATGCATGTGGGCACAGGCTGCTTCAGTATCTGAGGAGTGGTGAATAGTACTGAACACTGCAATCGTCAGTGAACATTCCCACCTCTGACATAATGAGGACAGAAGGTCATTAATGAAGCAACTGATGGTGCTTGGGCCTAGGACGCTAGCCTGCAGAACTCCAATAGTGATACCCCGGGCAGGATGACCAACCTAATTTCTTGGGACTGTCCTGTAATTTTTCTCCACAATATGTGTTTTGTCCCAGATTTCTTCTTTGTCTGATTCTTTCCTGTTTGCACCTGCGCAGGTGGGTGTTTAGGTTCCGGACTGTCAAGCAGGTGTCCGGGGGGGCTTGCTAGCACTGCCCCCCCTCCCGCTCCCATGGTCTCGCCTGCACCCTCTATGGCAAGGCATGCCTTTTTTCTTGCCCAGAGCTTGTCCCCCTGATCCTGGAGCTGAGATGATTGATTTCCAACAACCCCAACCATCTTTCTTTGTGCTAGGTATGACTTCAACCAGTGGAGACTTTCCCTCCTGATTTCTTTGACTAAGGATCCTTGATGCCTCGATATCAAAGGCCATCATTCTCACTTCACCTATTGAAGTCAGCACTTTTTTCCATGCCTGGAGCAAAGCTGTAATTAGTTCTGGAGCCAAGTGGACCTGGTGGAACCCAAACTGAGCATTGGTGAGCAAGTCATTGCTGAATAATTACTGCTTGATGGCACTGTCGATGACACCTTCCATCACTTTGCATCTATTAGCTGACAAAGTAATGTTAGATGAAAACATGAAGAATTTGATTGATTTCATTGCCAGTACTAGTCTTTAGCCTTTATGTTTGACATTTTAACTCACTCTTTTTCTACAGGTTGTATCTAAAGATCTAATGATCAATACTTGCTTGTGCAGATGTAACAATGACCTCTGTTACTTGTTTATATTGGTGTATTAGCAGTCAGGAAATCTTAAAATGCCTTCAACATAGCCTTCTACTCCCAGTCCTTTGTGAAGGGGACAGATGTGAGGGTGCACACCCATGCAGAGGACATATATTTGCTGTTTCACCCAGAGAGAAACAATCAAAGTAACTTAGTTGGAACTTGTATTCGCCTCTGTAATACATTAACTTTATAGCACAGATTTTAAATTCTGTGGAATCCACTAGATTGCTTTTGGCATTGAAATTGAGCTTGCCAAAACTAAATTTTACACCAATTGCAGATGGATTCAGGTAGTGTTCCAGTTTTGTGTTGTGATCTCCAAATAACAAATTGTTTTATTGTCTCAATACTGTAGCTGATTAATTAACTGCTAAAAATATTAGCACGTAAGGTACAGCACATTTTTTGTCTCTACCTCCCTGTCTTAAACTAGCAATCTATTACCATTGATCATTTACACGTGTGGCTCAGTCATTTCTGGTACTGGCAAAATCTCAAATGTAAATCAATTGATACTGAGCTGCATAATTCTGAGCATTGTGTCATTGGAAGAGGCTGAGCAGCTAATTAATTAAGTATTTAGTATTTGCACAACAGCACAGATCACTATGCTGTTCAATTGGAAGTACTCTTACTGGCCTAATTACTGCAACCTAATTCTTCTGATTCCAAACCACTTGAACATTTGAAACAAACTGTTGAACCAGAGAACTTGATTTTCACACATCACCTACCAAGTGTTGCTATTCAAATGTAGTTACCAGGTAGCAGTCTGCTCCACTTCAGAGAATACATATAAACTCGCTCTCATAGAAAAGATGCTGGAAATCCCCTATGTTTAGCAGCTCTGTAAAGGAAATGTGTTTGGTGCATACTGCTACAAAAATCGTTATTATTTGACACCTTTATGAACAGTTTAATACCTCTGCATGAGCCACATAATGAAATATAACCTTTAATGTCATGAACACATTTATTAACACTTGTTTTTTCCACAGCAAAGTAACCGATCCTGGAAGAAGCGAAACAAGCGATATTTACTTTGAGGTTTGCATTATTCTAATGCAGTTTGGAACAGTGTATCGGTGTGTATAAGATGATTTTATATGACATACTGTTATGAAACGTAATACATGGCATTTTGATTCTAGTAATGTATTACAACATTGCTGTAAAGGCTTGATAGAGCCACTATTTACCCACCAAGATCAGTGGATTTGACAAGGAAGGAAGAAAGGAAAGAATAAAAGAGCGAGAAGAAAGAAAGAAAGGAAATAAAGAGAAAGAGAAAAGAAAGAGAGGAAAAAGAGAGAAGAAAGAAAGGAAGGAAGGAAGAAGAGAGAAGAAAGAAAGAAGAGAAAAGAAAGAAAGGAAGGAAGGAAGGAAAGAGGAAGGGAGGAGAAAGAAAGGAAGAAGAGATAAGAAAGGAAGAAAGGAAGAAAGAAAGAAGAGAGAATAAAGAAAGGAAGAAGAGAGAAGAAAGAAAGCAAGGAAGAAAGGAAGAAAGAAAGGAAAGAAGACAAGAAGAAAGAAAGAAAGAGTGAAGAAAGGAAGAAAGAAAAGAAGAAGAGATGAGAAAGAAAGGAAGAAGAGAGCAGAAAGAAAGGAGGGAAGGAAGAAAGAAAGAAAGTAAGCAAGGAAGAAGAGGGAAGAAAGAAAGGAAGGAAAGAAGTAAGAAAGAAAGGAAGAAGAGAGAAGGAAGAAAGCAAGAAAGAAAGGAAGAAAGAAAAGAAGAAGAACGGAGAAGGAAAGGAAGAACAGAGCAGAAAGAAATGAAGAAAGAAAGAAAAAAGAAGGAAGGAAGAAGAGAGAGGAAAGAAAGGAAGGAAGAAAGAAAGAAGATACAAGAAAGAAATGAAGAAAGAAAGAAGGAAAATAGGAAGAAGAGAGAAGAAAGGAAGGAAGGAAGAAAAAAGGAAAGAAAGATAGAAAGAAAGGAAACAAGAAGAAAGAAGGAAGGAAGGAAAGAAGAAGAGTGAAGAAAGAAAGGGAGTAAGAAACGAAGAAGAGTGAAGAAAGAAAGGAAGGAAAGAAGAAGAGAGGAGAAAGAAAGGTAGAAGAGAGAAGAAAGAAAGGAAGGAGGAAAGAAAGAAAGAAAGAAAGAAAGAAGAGGGAAGCAAGAAAGAAAGAAATAAAGAAAGGAAGGAAGGTCGAAAGATAGAAAGAAGAGAAAAGAAAGAAAGAAAGAAAGAAGAGAGAAGAAGGAAAGAAAGAAATAAAGAAAGAAGAAAGAAAGGAAGAAAGAAAGACAGAAGGAAAGAAAGAAAGAAAGAAAGAAAGGAAGGAAAGAAGAAGAGAGCTGAAAGAAAGGAAGGAAGAAGAGAGAAGAAAGAAAAGAAGAAAGAAAGAAAGGAATGAAGAAGAGAGAAGAAAGGAAAGCAGGCAAAAGGAAAGAAAGATAGAAAGAAAGAAAAAAGAAGAAGAGAGCAGAAAGAAAGAAGAGAGAAGCAAGAAATGAAGAAAGAAAGAAAGGAAGGAAGAAAGAGAGGAGGAAGAGAGAAAGGAGAAAGAAAAAGAAAGAAAGGCAGGAAGGAAAGAACAAGAGAGAAGAAAGAAAGGGATGAAGAAAGAAAGAGACAAAGAAAGAAACAAAGAAAAAAAGATAGAAAGCAAGAAAGAAAGAAATGAGAGAAGAGAGGAGAGAAGAAAGGAAGGAATAAGAGAGAAGAAAGAAAGAAAGGAAGGAAAGAAGAACAGAGGAGAAAGAAAGGAAGAAAAGAGAAGGAAGAAGGGAAGACGAGAGAAGAAAGAAAGGAAGAAAGAAAGATAAAAAGAAAGAAAGACAGGAAGAAAAGGGAATAAAGAAAGGAAAAAAGAAAGAAAGGAAGAAGAGAGCAGAAAGAAAGAAAGGAAAGAAGTGAAAAAGAAAGAAAAGAAGAGAGAAGAAAGAAAGGAAGAAGAGAGAAGAAAGGAAGGAAGGAAGAAAGAAATAAAAATAAAAAGAAAGAAAGGAAGGAAGGAAAGAAGAAGAGAGCTGAAAGAAAGGAAGGAAGGAAGAAGAGAGAAGAGAGAAGAAAGAAATGAAGAAAGAAAGAAAGAAGGAAGGAAGAGAGGAGGAAGAGAAAAAGGAGAAAAAAAGAAGGCAGGAAGGAAAGAAGAGAGAAGAAAGAAAGGGAGGAAGAAAGAAAGAAAGAGACAGAGAAAAAAACAAAGAAAAAAAGATAGAAAGCAAGAAAGAAGGAAAGGAGAGAAGAGAGAAGAAAGGAAGGAAGGAAGGAAAGAAGAACAGAGGAGAAAGAAAGGAAGAAGAGAGAAGGAAGAAAGGAAGGAAGAAATAAAGAATGTAAGGAATAAAGAAAGAAAGGAAGGAAGGATGAAATGAAAGAAGAGAAGAAGAAAGAAAGAAGAAAGAAAGATAGAAAGGAAAAAGAGAGAAGAAAGAAAGGAAGGAACAAAGAAGAAGAGAGGAGAAAGAAAGGAAGAAGAGTGGTGAAAGAAAGGAAGGAAGGAAAGAAGAAGAGAGGAGAAGGAAGGAAAGGAAGAAAAGAAGGAAGGGAGGAAGAAGAAAGAACAGAGATAGAAAAAGAAAGAAAGGAAGGAAGGAAGGAAAGAAAGAGAGAAAGAAAGAAACAAAGAAAGAAAGGAAGAAAGAAAGAACAAGAAGAGAGAAGGAAGAAAGAAAGGAAGGATCAAAGGAAGGAAGGAAGAAGAGAGAAGAGAAAAAGAGAAAGGAAGAAAGGAAGGAAGGAAAGAAGAATAGAGAAGAAAGAAAAGAATAAAGGAAGAAAGAAAGAAAGAAGAGAGAAGAAAGAATAGAAGAAAGAAAGAAAGGAAAGAAGAAAAGCAATGAAGAAAGAGTGAAGAAAGAAAGGAAGGAAGAAAGAAACAAAAAAACAGAGAAAAAAGAAAGAAAGAATGAAGAAAGAAAGAAGAGAGTAAGAAAGGGAGGAAGGAAGAAAAGAAGATAGAAAGAAAAAGAAGGGAGAAGAAAGAAAGGAAGCAAGAAAGGAAGGAAGGAAGAAGAGAGAAGGGAGATAGAAAAGGAAGAAAGGAAGGAAAGAAGAAGAGTAGAAAGAAAGCATGGAAGAAAGAAAGAAAGAGAGAAAGAGAGAAAGAAAGAAAGAAAGAAAAGAAGAGAAGAAGAAATGACAAAAGAGAGAAGAAAGAAAGGAAGAAAGAAAGGAAGGAAGAAATAAGAAAGAAAGTAAGGAAGAAATAAGAAAGAAAGGAAGGAATGTAGATGAGAGGAAAAAGATAGGAAGAGGAGAGGAAGAAAGAAGGGAAGAAAGAAAGGAACGAAGAAGGAAAGAAAGGAAAGAAGAAGAGAGGAGAAAGAAAGGAAGAAGAAAGAAGAAATAAAGGAAAGAAGGAAAGAAGAGAAGAAGGAAGAAACAGAGAAGAAAGAAAGGAAGAAATAAAGGAAGAAGAGAGTAGAAAGAAAGAAAGGAAGGAAGAAGAGAGAAGAAAGAAAGGAAGGAAGGAAAGAAGTAGAGAGGAGAAAGAACGGAAGAAAAGAGAAGGAAGAATGAAATAGACAATTAAATGAATAAATAAAGAAACGAAGAAAGGAAAGAAGAAAAGAAATGAAGAAAGAGATAAGAAAAAAAGGAAGGAAGAAAGATAGAAAGAAAGAAAGAAGAGGGAACAAAGAAAGAAAGGAAGAAAGAAGGAAATGAAGAAAGAAAGGAAGAAGAGAGAAGAAAGGGAAAAGCAAAGAAAGATAGAAAGAAGGAAAGGAAGAAAGTATAGAAGGGAGGAAGAAGAGAGAACAGAGATAGAGAAAGAAAGAAAGGAAGGAAAGAAAGAAAGAGAGAAAGAAAGAAAGAAAGGAAGAAAGAAAGAAAGAAAGGAAAGAAGAGAAGAAGGAAGAAAGAGGGAAGAAAGGAAGAAAGAAAGGAAGAAGAGAGAAGAAAGAAAGGAAGGAAGAAGAGAGAAGAAAGAAAGTAGGAAGGAAAGAAGAAGAGGAGAAAGAAAGGAAGAAGAGAGAACAAAGAAAGGAAGGAAGGAAAGAAGAGAGGAGAAAGAAAGGAAGAAAAGAGAAGGAAGAACGAAATAAAAAATTAAATGAATAAAGAAAGAAAGGATGAAAGGAAAGAAGAAAAGCAATGAAGAAAGAGATAAGAAAGAAAGGAAGGAAGAAAGATAGAAAGAAAGAAAGAAACGAACAAAGAAAGAAAGAAAGAAAGAAAGAAAGAAGAGAGAAGAAAGTAAGGATGAAGGAAAGAAGAAGAGAGGAGAAAGAAAGGAAGAAAAGAGAACAAAGAAAGGAAGAAAGGAAAGAAGAGAGAAGAAAGAGAGGAAGGAAGAAAGGAAGGAAGAAAGAAAGGAAGGTAGAAAGAAAAAGAAGAGAGAAGGAAGAAAGAAAGGAAGCATGAAAGGAAGGAAGGAAGAAGAGAGAAGGGAGAAGAAAAAAGAAGAAATGAAGGAAGGAAAGAAGAGAGTAGAATGAAAGCATGGAAGAAAGAAAGAGAGAGAGAAAGAAAGAAAAGAGAAGAAGAAATGACAAAAGAGAGAAGAAATAAAGGAAGAAAGAAAGGAAGGAAGAAGAGAGAAGGAAGGAAGAAAAAAGAAAGAAAGGAAGGAATGTAGATGAGAGGAGAAATATAGGAAGAAGAGAGGAAGAATGAAGGGAAGAAAGAAAGGAATGAAGAAAGAAAGAAAGAAAGGAAGGAAGAAGAGGGGAGAAAAAAGGAAGAAGAGAGAAGAAAGAAAGGAAGAAAGGAAGGAAGGAAGAAAGGAAGAAAGAAAGAAAGGAAGAAGGGAGAAGAGAGAAAGAAAGGAAGGAAGAAAGAAAGATAGAAAGAAGAGAGAAGAAAGAAAGAAGAGAAAAGACAGCAAGAAAGATAGAAAGAATGAAAGAAGAAAGAAAGGAAGAAAGAAAGGAAGGAAGAAAGAAAGATAGAAGAAGAGAGAGGAAAGAAAGACAGAAAGAAAGAATGAAAGAAAGGAATAAAGAATGAAAGAAAGAAAAAGAAGAGAGAATAAAGGAAGGAAGAAAGGAAGGAAGAAGCGAGAGGGGAGAAAGAAAGAAAGGAAGGAAGGAAAGAAAAAGAGAGGGGAAAGAAAGGAAGAAGAGAGAAGAAAGAAAGGAAGGTAGAAAGGAAGAAAGAAAGAAAGGAAGGAAGAAAGAAGAGAGAAGAAAGAAAGGAAGAAAGAAATAAAGAAAGGAAGGAAAGAAGAAATAAAGATAGAAAGAAGAGAGAAGAAACAATGCAAGAAAGAAGAGAGAAGACAGAAAGAAAGATAGAAAGAATGAAAGAAGAAAGAAAGGAAGAAAGAGAGGAAGGAAGGAAGAAAAAAAGATAGAAAGAAGAGAGAAGAAAGAAAGGAAGACAGAAAGAAAGAATGAAAGAAAGGACTAAAGAATGAAAGAAACAAAGAAGAGAGCAGAAAGAAAGGAAGAAAGAAAGAAGGAAGGAAGGAAAAAAGGAAGGAGAGAATAAAGAAAGGAAGAAAGAAAGAAGGAAAGAAAAAGAAGAGAGAATAAAGGAAGGAAGAAAGGAAGGAAGGAAGAAGTGAGAAGGGAGAAAGTTAGAAAGGAAGGAAGGAAAGAAGAAGAAAGGAAGAAGAGAGAAGAAAGAAAGGAAGGAAGGAAGGAAGGAAGAAAGAAAGGAAGGAAGAAAGAAGA
This sequence comes from Carcharodon carcharias, assembly GCF_017639515.1. Lineage (NCBI taxonomy): Eukaryota > Metazoa > Chordata > Chondrichthyes > Lamniformes > Lamnidae > Carcharodon > Carcharodon carcharias. The sequence continues at coordinate 122,114,004 of NC_054475.1, forward strand.
GAGAAGAAAGAAAGGAAGAAGAGAGAAGAGCGAAAGAAAGGAAGGAAGAAAGAAGGTAGAAAGAAAGAAAGAAACAAAGAAAGAAAGAAAGAAAGAGAGAAGCAAGAAAGGAAGAAAGAAATAAAGGAAGGAAGGAAGAAATAAGGAAAGAAAGAAAGATAGAAAGAATGAAAGAAGAAAGAAAGGAAGAAAGAAAGGAAGGAAGGAAGAAAGCAAGATAGAAAGAAGAGAGAAGAAAGAAAGAATGAAAGAAAGGAATAAAGAATGAAAGACTGAAAGATAGAAGGAAGGAAGGAAAAAAGAAAGGAGAGAAGAAAGAAAAGAAGAAAGAAATAAAGAAAAAGAAGAGAGAATAAAGGAAGGAAGAAAGGAAGGAAGAAGCGAGAAGAAAGGAGGAAAGGAAGAAAGGAAGGAAGGAAGGAAGAAGCGAGAAGGGAGAAAGAACGAAAGAAAGGAAGGAAAGAAGAAGAGAGGAGAAAGAAAGGAAGAAAGAAAGAAGGAAGGAAAGAAAGGAAGGAATGAAGGAATAAAGAAAGATAGAAAGAAAGGAAGGAAGGATGGAAAAAAGAAAGAAATGAAAATAGAGAGATGACGACCAGATAATCTGTTATTTTTATGTGACATGGACTGAAGGATAAATATTGGCCAGGAGACCAGGAATAACTCCTCTGCTCCTCTTTGAAATAATACCATTGGACCTTTTACTTCCACCCGAACAAGCAAATGGGGCCTCAGTTTAAGGTCTCATTCAAAAGGTAGCACCCCCTAATTTCAGCTGATAAAGTGGCTGGTAAAAATGTCAGCACTTTTCCTGAATTGTCACTGAATGAAAAGAACAAGACATTAGTATAAATTTGTATATCCATCAATAGTTTTTCTTTGTTTCATTTACAGGCCCAATTTTAAGAATTTCAACATACATCAACATGTGCAACAAATATGAAGTCATCTTTAGTTGGATCAAAACTTGTTGACAAAATACTAACTAAATATAAATAATCTAGTTTATCATTCTCTTGTATTTATCAACAAAGTCAAGCCTTTTGGCAGAACAGTGGCTTCATGTAAATCACTCTTATGACATTTTTCTTTTTAGAAACTACTTTGAATCTGTAAGAGAAGAAGAGTGAGCCACTGTGGCATGTCTTTATGTTATTGTGTTTATTTACAGAAATCACAAAGTTCAATCTGTAACAATTCTATTTTCTAAAGCTGTATTAAAAATCAACAATCATATTTTTGTGCTGTTTAGAATCATGGAAGTTAAAACACATAAGGTGGTCATATTGCACATTACATCTGTGTCAGCTGTTCAATATTGGAGCTATCTACTTTAATCTCACCCATGTGCACCTTCTGTATTATATTTATTCTTTTTGAACACTTTGACTCAATGTGGTGTATTACACAGCAGTAGAGTGTAGTTATGCATGTGCACCTTCACGGATCTCAGATCACTTTCTCCAGGACAACCAGGGATGGACAATGAAAGCTGGCCCTGCCAATGATGCCCACATTCTGAGAATAAGTATTTAAAAATAATTGAAAAATGCCACTAGAGGGAGGCACTGAGTGAAGGGCAAGTACATCCTTCCAGGGCAAAAGTAACCTTCCACAGTTCAACCTGACCTGACAATTAATCTGAAATAGTAACTGGAACAGAAGTTGATGGATGATCAACTAGGACATGTGATTATGCTGTGCAGATCCCAAAGCAAGTCCTTCAGCACAGTGTTGTAATCAAATGTAAAATTCTCAGCATTTATAAAATTGAAGAAGTAGTTGACACAATTTCCCCTGGAGTGTAAGTTAGTCAATGGCTACAGCCCTATGGCCCTGCAGCCTGCCAGAAAAATAATCAATATATCATGCCTGCTGAGGGTATCCATTGTCACATTTGGTATTCCTTAGCAGCTGCGCAGGGAACCAAGTGTTGGTAACAACAAATCCTGATCTGATATATACACCAGCAAAAATAACTAGATTTAATATATCTGTTGCTGTTTTGTAGCTCCAATGTAAGTTCTGCTCCGACTCATTATTGGATGATAAGCTGATTTTAAAAAGAGCTGCAGCACTTGAGCTTGAGTTTACAGATGTGTGAGCAGCGCCAAAGGTCATTGGGGGCACCATGTTCTCGATATAAACTTGCATTTATATAGCATCTGTAACATAGTAAAATATATTAAAGCACTTCACAGGAGCAGTATCAGATAAAATTTAATAATGAGCCACATAAGGAGATATTGGGAGAGGCGACCAAAAGAGGTAGGTTTTAAAAAGCCTTTTAAATGTTTTAAAAATTTTAAAGGAGGAAATATGTAGAGGGGAGAATTTCAGAGTTTAGGGCCTAGGCAACTGAAAGCATGGCTGCCAATAGTGGAGAGATTTAAACAGAGGATGCTCAAGAAGCCAGAATTGGAGGAGACGGAAGTCTTAGTGGGTTGTATGGTTGGAGGGGGTTACAGAGAGAGGAGGTGGCAAGGTCGTGGAGGGATTTGAAAAATAAGGACAAGTATTTTAAAATTGAAGCATTGCCGGGCCAGCTGCTATCTGTCAGTATGCAGAGGAGTGATGAATGAATGGCACTTGGTTGCAAGTTGTTGTTGCTTGCTTCCTTTAATTAGGATACAGACAGCAGAGTTTTGGAAGAGCTTAACTTTACAGGTGGTGCAGGATAAGAGGCCAGACAGGGGAGCTTTGGAATCATGAGTCTTGAGGTAACAAAGGATGGGTGAGAGATGCAGCAGCAGATGAACTGAGGCAGGGAAGAGACAGGAGATGTTATGGAGGTAGAAGTAGGCATTTTTTTCATGAGTGTGAGTTAGGGGCAGGACCTGTAATATGAAAGTAAACATTGTTCGCCTCCTGAGACCACCAAATTGAAGCACCCACTAATTCTTTGCAGAAAAATGAATTTAAAGCAATGGAGGCTTATTTGTACTGCCGTCAACTTCTGAACTTTCTTGAATTTGGAAACACAAAAATTGATCCTTCAATTAGTTTTAGGGTAGCACGCAACATGTCACAGAAATACTACCATTTTCTAACAGAATGAAGGATTCCAGTTGAATGTTTGATTTAGGAGCAAGTTAGTAATTTTGAACATTCATGGCATCTACTTTTTGTTTCAGTGCAAGGGACATCGTTAGCCCACCTGATTGATCAACAAACCTTGACCGTTCAGTCTGCAGATCTCTGGATTGGTGGCAAACATTGTGAGGGAAAGAAAAACTATAGCTTGCTAAATACCACTTGGAACACCATTGGAAACTCAGTGCAATGAAGGAAAGTGCTATGATGACAAAATCCATCTTCTTGAATAAACTCAGGACAGTGTGAACTGCAGCCTTAAGACTGCATTAAAAAATCAATTGCACAGATAAAGATGGACAGAGATGGTGCAGAAAAGATGCTTGGTGCTAAGCAGCACTTTATGAGCATGACGTCAAAACAAAAGTGAAGAGCATTCTCAATTAGTAACTTACTCTCTTCACAATGGTGAATTTAGTGAAGGAACCTCACAGTTATGAGAATTATGTAATTTTTGTGATTTACAGCTGCCTTATGCAAGGGCATTTTGGTTGCTTATGGCAGTTATGTCCAACTTGCAGAACTTGAGACCAATGCACTCTCCATGTCCCTTGAAGAGGAACTGCAAATAGGAGATAGCAAGGCTGCACAGATTGAAGCCAAGGCAACTCAGTTCTAAGCACAGTTTAATTTTTAAGTTTGTCTTCCTTGAATTATGTGGGACCTGCATGTTTGGAAAGGGCTGTTTTTAGCCCTGCAATGATGTCATAATTATTCATCTACATCAATAGTAATATCATATATTAACATCAAGTTTTGTTTGTACTAGAAGCTTGAGATATACGCACAATAATGGGGCATGGTTTTAAACATTACACAATGTTCTCCAGTCTCGATGGGATACAACACTGTAGATCCAGTTGACAAAAACATACACTTTGGGATATTACTGTGGAATCCGCAATAAGGGATTCAAAAAAGCTTCTGCAGCATCCACTGGGACTTGAATATTCTCCCACCCTATCCAGGATTCAAGCTTTAATCCTTTTTTGTGTCCCACAAGTCCATGCAAGATGCCAGATCATCCCTTTGCATGGCTGTGGCAATCACTCACTGTTTCTCTTTGTTTGATCTCTGAGCTTCTTTTCACATTGTTAACTGTCACATGCTCATTCACCATTTACCCACTATCTGTACAGCCTTGTACTCTCTTTTTTGCAGTTTCTCTAGTGCAGTCATTACATCAACTCATTGAGTGGTTTCGCCTGCCATGCCAGCGTTCTCCTTGGTCTTCTCCAATTCAGCAAATCCTCCTTGACATCATCTGCAAGCATGAGCGGAGCTTTCACAATTCTGCCAAAAGAAAGCTCTTCCCATTCTTGTCCTACAATTCATGTGCAACATTAAGCCTTGGAATACTGAAATAGTGCTTAAAAAGCTGAGGGTACTCACTAAAGTGTTGGGCTGGATTTTACCAGCCAGGGAGGCAATGGTCGTGCAAAGTGGTGAAGGAAGATGGAGGGTTGGAGAGCCCATTGCCTTCCCCCTCCCCCTTCCATGGCATTTTACCAGTGGTGGGGAAGATAGAGGGTGGCCCTCCCACCCGGTGGCCAGCTATATCACTTAAGTGGACAATTAAGGGCCTCTTCCTGCTGGCTGCTCGCATTTTATTAGTGGTGGGTGGACTTCCGTCAAATGGGGAGACCGCCTGGTGAATCCTGGCAGCTTCCCAGTGGGTTTGATGGGATTGGGTGGGGGGGGGGGAATTGTGGGAGTGGGGTGCATCATAATCAAGCACTCTGTGACCCAAGGAGAGGTCCAGTGAGGCAATGGCAGCATTAACCCCACCCCACCCTCACCAATCACGCCCCCCTTGCCAGGGCCTGCCTGACTAGCTCTGGGGCCACAGACCCTACTCATCTAGTCCATTCTGCATCCTCTTGGCTGGGTGCAGTCCCAAAAGTGACCACATCTCCCGATGGCACTGCTGAGACTGAAGAGCTGCCAGAACTCTGATTGACACACAGCTCTTTGGTGTGCGCACCTGTCTTTCAAAGGGATGGGACCTCCGATGACAACTCATTAAAGCCTGAAGGGCCTAAAATGTAGCTGGGGGTTCTACTAAACACCAAGGTGCTGCTGTTAATTTTTTGTCTGATTTTACAGGTAGCTGCACTTGACTGTAACAAAGGTGCAGCAACACAGGACAGGATTTTGCCTTCATTGGATGGGTGCAGCGGGCCACAAAACTGACTGCCCCCCCGATTGGGCCCCGACTGCAATTTCAAGCTGGCGGGACAATTAAGGGCCCCCAATGTGAAATGCAGCTCATCAATAGCCGGGAAGGGCTGAGTCGGGGTGGGGGCGGCAGCCTGTTTGCCACTGGGTCCAATGGCAACCCAGCGGCCGGTATAAAGATGGCCCAGACAGCCCCAGAAAGGCTGGCCAGGGAAGGATGTCTGGCTGCCATTCTGAAGATGCACTCGGGTGTGGCAGCAAACACTAGGCAGGAGGGCAGATCGGGTGAGAACTCGGTCCCCCCGCTTTTCAGATGAGTGCCTCGCGATCCTGCTGGAGGAGGTGGCTGGCAGGGTGAGCAGCCGTGATGTGGTGCGGTGCTCATGGGAGCAGCACCAGAAGAGCTTCAATGACCTGCTGCACCCAGGAAGGTGGGTACCGTGTTGGCGTGTGTCAGAGTACAAAAGTGTTATGGTGCAGCCGTCCCCCTATGAACTTCATGGGTGTTAGAGTCTGAGTGCCAACTGTCAATCATGCAGGAAATGGCCAAGGGGGTGAGCCTGGCTGCTTGGACTGTCTTGAGGGCCACAACTCGGACGAGGTGTTCCTCAGCTGGGGTTGGCTAAGCTGCAATGGCGCTGCAGGTAGAGTGTTGACTGACCAATGCTCCTCTGTCCTTTCAGGAGAAGACAAGCTATAACCAAGCCGAGAGGACATGTAAAGTCGGAGCTGCTCCTGCTCTCCCGAGCAAGATGCCCTTGAGCTGGAGACTCGGCATGCTCCCTGTGCAACCGAGCATGGAGAGGCGGGGGTGCCAGATGAAGCTAAGAGCGCAGTGCACAAAAGTAAGAGTTTCTGATTGTGCAACTATTCTAATGCAGTCTCCTCATTGATGGGAGCCTCAAACCTGGAATTCCCATTGATCATTGAAAGATGATGGCACTGTGATGCAGATCTCCATTCTCACCAGGGTGCCTGGCAGGCACAGCGACAGTGTGATGACTTTAACTAATGATGTATCCTTGTTCTCCCTTTTAGGTTTGCCAGCAGGTATCCGATCTGCAGACCCCGAAGGTCCACCCCTGACACCAGAGGACCACCGGACATCACAGTCACCTGCGTCACACCCACTCTCTGAACCAGGCACCAGTGCAGATACCAGCACCTCAGTGGGCATTAGATAGGCAGTGATCTCAGTACACATTGGTGAGGGCACTTCACACTCGCTTGAGGTGCAGGCAGAGGCAGAGAGTGCCCAGGGTGTCAGCAGTCAGAGGACAGCTGAGGACCAGGACGATGCTCAGTCAAAGGCTGTTGATGAGCCCCTGGAGTCATCCATTAGGTGGCAGGTGCTGGGTGTCCAACGAGATATGCGGGAGGATCTGGCGGAGATTGATGAGGGTATGTGTGCCATGGTTTCACTGATAGAGGAGTCCATGCAGAGCATGTGCACTGTTTTGACTGTCATGGGCGAGTGCATTGCCTCCTCAACTGAGACAGTGCCGATTCTCATGGAGAGGCAGCTCCAAGGACAGAATCAGGAGTTCCTGGGGATGTGCTTGGATCTGCAAGCCTTCACACAGGCACTGACCTCAGGTGGTCAGTGTCAGTGTGGGAGATGGATGAGGCACCCAGTATCCCAGCTAGGTGCCCAACCATCAATGATGAGCAGGGAGGTCCACAGTGACCTCACCTTTTGTGCACGAGCTGGCCTGTCATCTCTGCGGGCTCCTCTCAGGGAGCTCTGGTTGACGGCGGCAGTCCGTCTGCCCCTCTGACAGTGACCGTGGCATCTGATGAGGTTGAGGTGATTGGGGTGGTGCCAGCCATGACACTGGCCAATCCCTCCCAGGTGGAGCCAGCACAGGCTCCAATGGCCAGAGGACGGCTGCCAAGGTCATTAAGGCCAACAAGACAGCAGAGTGAGCAAGCTGTCTCCAATGGCGATGCCAGCAAATGGTGCGGGGTGGGGAGCACCAAGACATAGCATTTGCAAGCATAAGTTAAAGGCACCATGAGCACAAGAGGGACAGGTCACAGGTGATTTTATGTTAATTTATGTTTAATTAACGTATGTTAGTCTGGGAATTAAGACCAGAGAAGTTGATGTAAATAGTCTGTAATTGTCAAAATGAGATAAGTTTTGTTTTTGTCTTCATAGCCTGTGTATGCTTCACATTTTTATTTTTTTGTTGCAGGGCACGCCAGTATGTAATGCTGGACATACGTGGCTCTGAACTTTATTGCACAGGCACTGAGTGTTCTTTGTGTTCAAATGAAAGGGTCCTTTCAGACACCCGAGATGGAGGAGTTAGCCCTTGCCTGCATTTGAAGCTGATCTTTGGCTGCCTAGCTGAAGGAGCATTGGATCAAGGCATCCCTGCTGTCTCTGCCTTCCTGGAGATTACCGAGGGTCCAGCTCCATGCCCTCAGTGTTCTCCTCACTGTGCTCATCTTCAGAGTCACCACTGGACTCATCATCTGTGGCTTGTGCAGCTGCATCAAGATCCCCCTCCTCCAGTGGGTCCCCCCTTGCCAGTGCCAGATTGTGGAGAACGCAGCATACAACCACTATCAGTGACACCCGCTCTGGGGTGTCACTGGGGCTGTCACAATTTGAATATTGTGCTCGCTAAAGAACTGTTATGACCTCAGCTGAACAAGTCAAAACCAGAGTGAAACCTGGCTTAATAAATCCTAACTTATTTTTTTAGTAACTGTGGAGGTAAGTTACTAATAAATTCACAGGAGTATGCTGATGAACTTCTAACAAAAATAATAAAACATTAATGAAATAAGAAAAATGAACTATATTACACCAGACAAAAAGGTTGAAAAGGTCTCAATAAAACCACAAGAAAATTATTCAAACATTCACAATTTCTTTGCCCCAGCTATATCTTTACAGATACATACAAATTCAGAAAGATAAAACAATTTACCATGTCTGTCCTATACTCTAAGATTCAGGGTAGGTATGCAGTACATGTGAACCAACTGGCAAACTGTAAACACACCACACTCCAAAGTAACTGACAGATGTGACCAGATGTGAATCAGGTTCTATGGATTTGTCAACAACCCACCCAGACGCTTGTTACACTGCGGGCAAATCAGTTTCACTGAAACTTTGTCTTTCTCATGAGGATTTCCAATTTCCACGATTGAAGAACTCATCTTAGAATTCTCTCCAAAACATTGCTCCCACTTGGGCGGCTTCAACAGGCATCCATCTCCAGGATTTCAATCTCGCCTTCTGAGATTCCTATCCTCTGGATCTCCAAGCACAATCAAGCTTCACTTTCCAAGCACATTTTTAGATTTTCAGATATGCCAACCATTGCTCCAAAAAGCCTGCAGTAAGGAGTCACCAAACGTCAGCTGTCTCCTCAGATCTTCGGGGCTTCTTTCAAGCCCACTTTGCTTCAAGTCTTCTCCCCACAGGTCTTTCTTTAACTTGGTGCATTTTCTTCTGCTCCTGTTATTTATCTTGACTTAATGGGATTTATCTCTGATCCCTGTCTTTGTCCCTGCCTGGAACTTTCTCTGGGACCTCTTTCTGTCCCACTCCCTGGTTTGGGATCTTCCTCTTTGTTTGGGACCTTCTCCCTGTCCTCCTCCCTGTGTCCTGCTCCGTGGGACACCTTCTCTGCAATGGGACTCCTTTCAGGTCACCTGACCTGCAGTATCGCACTGCTACACTTTTTTATTTTTCTTCTGCACACGTGTGCAGGCCCAGTTCCCAGCCTGAAGACGTGAAAATGGATAAACTGTGCAAGTGCGGCATTTTCCCAGCCGGCGCATGCACAGAAGGCCTGAGGCCCACCAGGAACTGTAGCCCTGTTTTCACACTTCATCCAAAATACAGCACCCATTACAACAATCCATTTGTATTAAGTTGCTCAAATCCTGGAATGGGGTTTGAGCTCACAACCTTGCAACTCAGGAGGCAAGAGTCTAACTGCTGAATCATTTGAAAATGTGTTATATTATTGCACATGATGTAGATTTTGAAGCCTTTGAAACTACTTTTAGGTTGCATTTTCATTTTTATTTTTTCACTGGGTGTGGATGTCTCTGTCAAGGCCAGTATTTATTTTCCACCCCTAATTGTCCTTCAGATTGTCGTGGTAACCTGCCTCTATAACTGCTGTAGTACATATGGTAAAGGTATTACCACCATTAGGAAGGGGGTGGGGGGGAGGCGGCGGTTTCAGGATTTTGAGTCAGCAATGATGAAGGAATGATGACATATTTCCAAGTCAGAATGGTGCATGAGTTACATGTAGTGGTGTTCCCATGCACCTGCTACCTATGTCCTTCTCGGCGATCAAGATTGCTGGTTTGGGAGGTACTGTCAAAGAAGCCTTGACAAGTTGCTGTATTACATCTTGCAGAAGGTAGACACCGCAGCAGCGATGCTCTGGTGGTAGAGGGAGTGAATGTTGAAAGGTGAATTGGCAATGGATTCAAGCATGTATGGATGGTGTCAAGTTCCTTGAGTGTTGTTGGAGCTGCACTCATCCAGGCAAGTGGAGAGTATTCCATCATACTCCTGATTTATGCTTTGTAGATGATGGACGAACTTTGAGGATTCAGAGGTGAGCTGCTCGCCAGGGAATACCCAGCTTCTGTTGTCACAGTACTTATGTGGCTAGTTCAGTTAAGTTTCTGGTCAATGGTAACCCCCAGGATATTGATGTTGGGAAATTTGATGATGATAATGCTAAAATGACAAGAGTAGCATCAATGTGAAGCAGTTTCATTTTGCACCAATGCTAAGTGGTTGTATTGCAGAAAAAAGAAATAGAAAGGCTTGCATTTATATAACACTTTTCATGATCATCGGATGTCTCAAAGCAGTTTACAGCCAATGAAGTACTTTTTGGAGCCCCTGTTATAAACATGGCATCTAATTTACACTCATCGAACTTCCACAAACAGCACTGTGATATTGATTGATGGATAAATAATCAGCCAGGCCTCAGACATAGCATCCTATTGGGCTCTGGAGTAAAGAAGAATGAGAGTTCCTCCTTCATTTTCATTTTGATCACATGCTTACCCTGGATTCAACTGCAGCTTTAACCCTGTTGCGAAACTAAACTGTGTTGGTTCAAGTGTAAATATAATCTAAGAATAGCTAGGGCAGTTTAACATTAACTTTGTTCTGCCCATTCCTTATTTTTAAGTCTAGTTTTGTCAGATACATTTCCCAAGAAACAGAATTGGCCGGCAAATGGGTAAAAATATTTATCCATACTTTTTTCAACCTGTTCATTTAATTTATATTAACTGCAAGGAATTTGAAACAAAGAAATAATATTTGGAAAAGATCATTTAACTTGGCAGGTTTGTAGCAACAGAAATGTATTATTTAAAATAAATTTTGTTCAACAGCACCATATAGTGGTCAACAATAATTACTTTTAATTGCAAGCTTCATACCAAATATGGACAGCTACCTTTCATTAAATGTTTCATTGGAAAGATGGAATGATAAAATGAACATTAAGAACATAATGTAAAAAAATGAAAATCAAGATTTTTTTGCTTCCTTGCATTCAGGACATCTCTGTCAGTCATTCCAATTACACTATCCAGTTGCTTAATTAGTCAAAAAAAAAGAAGCTTCCATCTTCTCATTAGTTTTTGTAGTTAAACTTTGTAAAGAAAGAAAATGGAAATGTGAAATTCTCAAGATTAAATTATCACCATTATACATATTTAAAAGTTTGATTTGTGGGAATCCTGCTTCAAATCAGGGGTTGTTGAGAAAAAAAAAAACACACGATCCTATGCTACAAAATTGCTGGTGCTGTACACTCAGAACAATTGTTTAAAGTAGATGTGGAATTTTAAAACCAAATTTAGGTCTGTTGTTGACAAGGTTTAAACTGACCTTATTTTAAGCAATTGTCTCATCTGCTAAAGCCTTAGAAATCTTACAAACTGTCCCAAAATTAAACGTGATCTTACCTTACTATTGCCATTTTCTTGATGCCCCACTGGTGTTTTCAGAGAATCTAATGTTGGCTGTGTTATAGAATATCAAAAGGAATATGCTTTTCACTTGCCAAGGACTTCCCTGAACGTGACAGATCGCTCATAGATCTGCCAGGGTTGTGCTGTGAATGTGATCATTCCCATCTGGGAATTCATCTTGGGAGAAAACTGCAGGAGTCTGAGCAAAATCACACAATTTCCATTGGTGGCTGATTCTGGGAATGGGGTCTTAATTTAAGGATTCTCAGGAAAGGCAAGAACAGAGATACACTGAAAAAAGATACTTTCCTGACTTATTTTTAAATGCACAATGTAGATCGAGGAGCCTAATGTCAATCCTCGGTTTGTAAATGGCTAGTATCTGGAACACAGTGGGGGAAGCAGAATTGACCACAGTAATTTGTGACTAAGGAGGGGGAAATAAAAATAAACACAGGCACCGATTGTTAACCTGATACCGCATGCTTTCCTTACCTGTACAACATTAGCGATCTTTATGATAAAGAGTTTAATACCTGACAACTGAACAACATTCTGGCACATGTTATTTTGACATCATTATTTTGGCTCATGTAGGACTAATGTTGGAATGAAATACCAAAAGACTGTCTTTTAAAACAGCAGAACTCAGTAAATCAAGGAGAGGAAGGGAGAATAGTGAAGGAAAAAAAAATCACTGCTCCAAAACAGACTACAGAGGGCTATAAGACTACAGTGTTCAATCCTGAAACAAGATCAATGCATCTTCTTGTTCTAGATATAACTGTAAGAGCTGTTAAGCTGAAGATGAAACTATACCATCTGCTTCCTGTCTAGGAAGTTCACATTATCATATTCCATATTCCTGTTAAATGTTACACAATATACATGAGATTCTATTCTGAGAGCAAGTTGCACCCAGTTTGCTGGTACATTGTACCATGAATGTTTAATTTATCTAAAATGGCACTGCCTGATCATAAATCAAAGACCTGAAACCCAGTCTGAACAAGTTAGATAGCGACAAAGTCATTAGAATTGAGCAGCCATCCTTTGGGAAAAGCATCAGCAGGTTTCATTAAGGGGCTATTGATCAGGCTGGTTAATCTAGGGGCTTTGTAAAGCAATCAACAAAAAGATTCAAGTGTTCTGATGAAATTTCTTGTATTTTGAACAACTACAACAACTTGTAATCTTATTGTGATCTAAAGGTGACCATGCTGGTACATTTAAAATGAGAAAGAATAGAAAGAGAAGATCCCTGAATATTAATTTCATAACATCTTCTTTTAAGGCAAGGGACATGGATTCAAGCTTAGATAAACAAAGATGAATACAGTTAAAATAGAAGTTCGTCATGGTAAAGTGTGGAATAGAATATCCAGGAAATCACTGGAGCTGTGGGATATCATAAATTTAAGGATGATAATGGGTACAAATACAATTTTGGCAACCAGGCCTTTGAAAGGTAGTAGAAGTAAAGCAGATTAAGAAGTCTTGGGAATGACTCCCGATGATTGGAGAATTCTGGTTCTGTATTGTCCTAATAAACCAGGGACAAGTAAGAGAATCACAACTGTTCTGATATGGCAGGTGGTATTTGCTGGGCTAACCAAATCCCAAAGGGAAACTTGGTCAGGCTATCACAACAAGTTTGCAATTTGTGTTTATTGTGAGAAGGTATGTAGACTTAAGTCAGAAGTAAAGATTTCAATACCATTTTTTGAGATTTTAAATATTGAATTAAAACATTTATTAGCATAAGAAAACATAAACACACAAGATTACAGTTACACAGTTAAATATAGTCTTATAACATTTCCCAAAAGATTTCTATTTAGCTAGATTCACAAATAAACACCCTTTTCCAGGCAACAGTCCCTATAGATTCTTAATCTATAAAACATCAAGTAATATTACTGCAAGGCATCCACTGTTGATATAAAGAAAGTATTTCACAAGCTTCTCTCTCCCTCTCACTCAGCAATGGAAATCCAAGACTTGTAACAAAACCTTGCTTTCTGGAACAACTAGACACTTCTCTGGACCTAGGAGCTGCTTACTTCACAGGACTGTGCTCGCACAGCTCACTTCAAGATCACATGGCTGCACCCCCATACAGCTTTCAATCTTTCCTTAAATATATTTTCCCCTTTCATCTTTAAACTCTATTATTCATAATCTTTCCCAGAATCTGAAAATCTTTCATGTTGTCTTTATGGCCACCATTTTCAGGAAAAGTAAGCTTAATACTTTGATTTATTTATTTATTTATGATCTTTGCCACTTGTAAAACTTCCTTTTTCTTTCTTTGAAATCTAATAGCTAAAACTTCACTCCTCATTTATGTCTCTATAAAGGCTCAGGTTTCCCTAGTGGAGGCAGAAGGTCTTGTAACTGTTTCCTTCCACTTGTGTTAGCTGCATAAATGTTCAGACCTCTTTCCATTCTTTAAATTTTCCAAATAGTTAATCGTTATCTCTAACCAGCTGAAGCCAACATTTTATACTAGGAACTAAATCTTTGTTTTCCTCTATACCCACAATACCAACTTCCATTTTACATTCTCACACAGTCCTACAATTTAAAATGAAAGGACTTCAAATGCCGCAGAGAAGCTTCATTCCATTAAATTCTACTCAATTTTCCAGCAATATGCTTATTTTTCCAAGCATCACACCATAGGAAAGCAGTAAATCCGGTATATGTGGCATTCACTTTCAAATGCATTACTTTGAGGTACCATCTACAAGATGCACTATAGGAATTCACCAAGGCTTCTTCAACAGCATCTTCCAAACCCATGACCAGTACCATCTAGAAGGACAAGGGCAGCAGACAGATGGGAAAACCACCACCCGGAAGTTCCCTTCCAAGCCAGTCACCGTCCTGACTTGGAAATATATTGCTGTTCCTTCACTGCCGTTGGGTCAAAATCCTGGAACTCCCTTCCTAACAGCACTTTTGGGGTACCTACACCACATGGACTGCAGTGCCTCAAGAAGGCAACTCACCACCACCTTCCCAAGGGCAACTAGGGGTGGGCAATAATTGCTGGCCCAGCTAGCGAATCCTGTATCCTGTGAATTAATTTTTTTTTTAAAGTATGAATTATATATATGAACTATACTGTTTAGGATAAGTCAAATCATGTTTACTTAAAAACAATTACACTTAATTACATTAAAAGGACAAAACTGTCCCTGAGGAAGATATACTGTGTACAACATAATATAAAACTCTATGCAGCCAGAGATGCATTTGTTTTGGTCAGTGTCTTGGTTTGCCAGTCATCTCAGAATCATAAAAATAAGGAAACACAAAATTACCTAATGCACAGCAATCTCATTAGTTACTAATGCAATTTATTTATCATGCTTGAACATCTTCACAACTGTTTTTGTTTGGAGGCATATCCCATGCTGAAAGCCTAAGGTTTGAAATATGCTGAATTCCCTAGCTCTGAAGTTGGATGCTGAACAATTTTAGGCACCCAGTTGCATCAGTAACAGTATGAGTTATTTTGAGAAAATCTAAATCTCAAAGTGCATTTTAAGCTTATTACTCTCTTCATCTTCAATCTAATACAGGGATGGACAGTTGGGGCAGAGCTTACAAACAGGGAGTCAAGGTTTGCTTGGTCAGTGTTGTTGGCCATCATTTAAAAACAAATCCTTGGTTTCACAGACACTTTGAGTGCATAAAAATATTATATTCCTCATCAGAACAGATAAGAAAAATTAATGAAGAAAAGTAAGAAAAGAATACCCGTCCTCATAGTTTGTGCCATTCACTATAGATGAGGCCTGATTTGAAATTCTCAACTCAACCTTCTTTGGCACTTTCTCCAAGCCCGTTCTTTCCTACATCCCTTTCCCACCAATGCACTGATCTCCCTTGGCCCCTTGACTCCCTCATCCCCCTTCACCAGGTCAGAATAAGGTCAAGCATTTCAAGTACACTGTAATGGTACCTGTGGTGAATGCTTTGGAGAATCCATTAGTTTCAATCTAGAGCATGGACAATGCTTGTACATTTGTTGTTAATGAGCAATAGCTCTGATGAAAAGAAATCTCATCTTCAAAACCAACATTATAATATGAATAAGTCCTTCAGATGACATTGTTTGATTAAAGCTGCCTTGCAATAATCTGTGACCATTAATGAAACATAACAGCGTTCAGTTTTAAGTAAATGAACATTAAGAGTTTGAAAAAATAATGAAACAAAGTTTGCTGAAGCGATGCATCTCGCAATAAGCCCAAAATTGGAATATTTTCTTTGAATTTTTTGAATTGCCTGCCATTTGTGACACAATCTGATAATAGCATGGCTATGGCAACAGGGAATCTGGAATCTTGGTGACTAAAGGTGGGATTTTCTGCCCGCCCGCCGCTGGGATCATCCGGTCCTGCCAAAAGTCAATGGACTTTTGGCTGGGTCACTGAATCTCCCATGGTGGGTCCCGTCATGACGGGGCAGGAAAATCCTGGCCCAAGTCAATTTCCTTAAGCAAGAGTTTTAAGGATGAAGGAACAGGAATGACTGAGAAGGAAATCTTAGAATCTTAGCACCTTAGGAGATCATTTGGCCCATTGTGTCCATGCTGGGTCTCTGTAAGAGCAACTCAGCTAGTCCCACTCTTCGGCCCTTGTCCCAAAGTCCTGCAATTTATTTCTCTTTAGATGCTTGCCCAATTCCCCTTTGAAAGCTATAGCTGAATCTGTGTACATCACACGCTCAAGCAGTGCAATGCCAGATCTTAATCACTTGCAGCATTAAAAAAAAATTTCATGTCATCATTGGTTCTTTTGCCAATCACCTTAGATCAGTGTACTCTGATTCTTCATCCCTCTGCCGATGGGAACAGTTTCTAACTACTCTGTCTAGATCTCTCACGAGTTTGAACTGCTCTATTAAATTTCCTCTCAACCTTCTCTTCTGTAAGGAGAACAGATATAGAAGCATAGTTATTAGCAAAGTCAACCAAGAAGTGACTTATTTTGGTAGGAAGAACACAGAGAGACAATTTAAAACAAACAATGTAACTCTAAAGGGGGTGCAGGACCAGAGGGGCCTGGGTGTATATGTGCATAAGTCATTAAAGGTGGCAGGACAGTTGAGAGCGCAGTTAATAAAGCATACAATATCCTAGGCTTTATTAACAGGGGCATGGAATGCAAGAGCAAAGAGGTTATGTTGAACTTGCATAAGACACTGGTTCAGCCTCAACTGGAGTTTTGCATCCATTTCTGGGTGCCACACTTTAGGAAAGATGTGAAGGCATTGGAGAGAGTGCAGAAAAGATTCATGAGAAGGGTTCCAGGGATGAACAGCATCAGTTACAAAGACAGTTTGGAGAAGTTGGGAGTGTTTTCTTTGGAGAAGTCTGATAGGAAATTTGATAGAGGTATTCAAAGTCATGAGGGGTCAAGTAGCTAGGGAAAAACTGTTCCCGTACATGAAAGGATTGAGAATTAGGGGACACAGATTTAAGTTAATTGGAAAAAGAAGCAATAGCGACATGAGGGAAATCTTTTTCATGCAGCAAGTGGTTAGGATCTGGGATGTATTACCTGGGAGTGGGTTGGAGGCAGATTCAATTGGGGCATTCAAAAGGGAATTAGATTGCTGTCCAGAAAGGATGAATGTGCAGAGGAATGACAGTTGTTGAATTGCTCAATCGGAGAACTGGTGTAGACACGATGGACTGAATGGCCTCCTTCTGCGCTGTAACAATTCTGTGAATTTGGTGATTCGAAGACCAGCTTCAGTTTTATACCAAATTAATGTCAACATGTGAAAACATCATACAGCGAATGCTGGGTAGGAGGAGGCCATTTGGTCCATTGTGTCTGCACCAGCTGTTTGAAAGAACTATCCAATTAATCTCATTCCCTTGCTCTTTCCCCTGTAATTTTTTTTTCTGATGTATCCAGTTCCCCATCAAATATTATTAGATTTGCTGCCACAACCCTTTCCGGCATTGCATTACAGATTACAATTACCTGAATGAAAAAATATTCCTTTGGTTCTTTTGTCAATTACCATAAATATTTTATCCTCTACCAACTCTCTGCCACTGGGAACTTTCTTCTAAGTTACCCTGTCAAAACATTTCATAATTTTGAACACCTCAATCAAATCTCACTTCATGAAACAGATTGAGAACAAACCATGGAATCGTTTTTGCTCACCTGAGAGGGTAAATGAGGTCTAAGATTAATATCAAAATGAAAAGTTGGCACCCAACAATACAGTGACCTCTCGGTGTTGCACTGGAGCATCAGCATAGGAACATAGAGCCTAGAAGCAGGAATAGGTCATTTGGCTCTTTGAACCTGGTCCGCCATTCAATAAGATCATAGCTGATCTGATTATGGTCTCAACTCCAGATCCTTGTCTGTCTCCCCCACCTTAACCTTCACTCCCTTGTCAATCAAAAATCTGTTTAACTCTGCCTTGAATAAATTCAGTGATCCAGTCTCCACCGCTTTCTAGGAAAGACAATGCCACATAATCCCTCAGAGAGAAAATAATTCTCCTCATCTCTGTAAAAGGGAGACCCCTATTCTTAAACCATGTCCCCTTGTTTATTTTTCGTTCATGGGATGTGAGCATCGCTGGCTAGGCCAGCATTTATTGTCCGTTCCTAATTGCCCTTGAGAAGGTGGTGGTGAACTGCTTTCTTGAACCGCTAGTTTATGTGGTGTAGGTGCACCCACAGTGCTGTTGTGGGGTGGGGAGGGGGGGGGGGGGGGGTGGAGTTCCAGGATTTTGACCCAGTGACAACGAAGGAACAGTGATATATTTCTAAGTCAGGATGGTGAGTGACTTGCAGGGGAACTTGGTGGTAGTGGTGTTCCCATGTGTTAGCTGCCCTTGTTTTTCTGGACAGTAGGAGTCATGGGTTTGGGAGATGGTGTGTAAGGAGCCTTAGTGAGTTCCTGCAGTGCATCTTATAGATGGTACACACTGATGCCAGTGTGTCGGTGGTGGAGGGAGTGAATGCTTGTGGATGCTGTGCCAGTCAGGCGAGCTGCTTTGTTCTGGATGGTGTCAAGCTTCTTGAGTGTTGTTGGAGCTGCACTCATCCAGGCAAGTGGATGACTTGTGCCTTGTAGATGGTGGATAGGCTTTGGGAGTCAGGAGGTGAGTTACTCGCCACAGGATTCCTAGCTTCTGACCTGTTCTTGTAGCTACAGTATGTATATGGCTAGTCCAGTTCAGTTTCTGTCAATGGAACCCTCCCAGAATGTTGATAGTGGGGGTTTCAACGATGGTAATGCCATTGAATGTTGTGGGACGATGGTTAGATTCTCTCTTGTTGGAGATGGTCATTGCCTGGCACTTGTGTGACGCAAATGTTACTTCACACTTGTCAGCCCAAGTCTGGATATTGTCCAGATCTTGCTACATTTGGACATGGGCTGCCTTAGCATCTGAGGAGTCGGGAATGTTGCTGAACATTGTGCAATTATCAGCAAACATCCCCACTTTTGCCCTTATGATGGAAGGAAGGTCATTGATGAAGCAGCTGAAGATGGTTGGGCCTAGGCACTACTCCAGTTCTAGTTCTAGTCAGCCTGGGTTTCGTGCTGAAGTCACTGGAGTGTTACTTGAACTCATGACCTGAACCCATGACCTTCTATCTCAGGCAAGTGCGCTACCTTCTTGAAAGTGAGGAGTTAGACAAGAGTGCAATATACAGTTGTGTTGAAGTCAGATCAATAGGTGACTTTGAGTAGAGCACTCTCAGGGTTCTGAGTCAATGATTTTCATGCAGATAAATATTCAAAACAAAATCACATATATTATTGCCCAACCTCTCATTTTATTGATTAAAGGGCCTAAAAAACATAACCAGAAGAATATTTTGTTTACTGGTGAAAACATGCTGTGGTAGGAAGATGGGCAATTGGAATTTTAAAATGGGTACAAGGTCTTTCCAGAGTAAAATCAGACATTAAAAATTAACAGTATGCTCTTTGAGCTGTGACAATTAAACATCATTGCGTCAATCCAACATACGTTCAAGGTACATGTGCCTCTGGGCATCTCAACTGAAGATGCCATTGTTGTTCTGTTCAATGTAACAGGTCACCCTGAACATGCATCAGTTTTGAAATTGGTATGTTGGTATTCCACCAATTTCGCTAACTTCGTCCCTTATCAACAATTCAAACTTGACTATCAGATTGACTAAACTGTAATATATTTTACCAGCTTGTACGTATACCTTCTACCTTACATTCATAAAATTAATTTATCCTATCTAAACCATTAAAAAAAACACAATATAAGCACAGAAGAAAAAATGGCCACAGGAGGGCACCTCATCCCAGAGCTATATCCCAGCAAGGAATCAATGCCTTGGAGAGAAGCATAACTGAAATATTCACATCTGAAAGCTTTTCCTTCACCAGCTTTTAGAAGCCTCTCAGATTAAGGCTCAAAAGAACATTTGACACATCCATGCAAAAGATACAACTCACTGTACAATACCAAGTAATCTTTTTGCAAACATTTACTTAAAAGTTAGGTTCATATTAATATCTAAAGAGCTATGCAATAGGCTAATTGCAGAGGTGCACATCCAGCCTTCCTTGCAATGAATTCTCTAGGAACTGTTTGATTGGTTACAACTCGTCATTCTATAACTAATCAACTCTTGTTGGGAAGCATCAAATTAGTTTGTGATGAGAAAACTTGAATGCCAGTTCCCAAATAGATTCTTCTATCATACTGAAGTCATGTTGGTCTAAAGATGTTGAGGGACCTCTAGTAGCTGTTGTAACAAATATGAATGTCAGACATAACAGTTGTATCCAGGATTTGGAGCCTACTACAACAGGCAAAACAGTTGCAGCTTCTTTCTTCCCATTGTGATTCATTACAGTTTGTAGTGTTCAACATGCTACACAATAGCAGCTCCTAGCTTTTAGAGATGTCCTTAATGCATCCCTGAGGAGATTCAACACCACCAAGCCCATGACTGTCCAAAACGGAGGGGCGCTGGGGAAGGCACCAAGCACCTCAAGAGACTTAAATGGGAGCATACGCAGGCCAGGTCCAAGCAGCGAAATGAGCAGACTTCAAGGGGTCATTTCGATTCACCAACTTGCTCTCATGCTCACATTTCTGCCCTCACCCTACAATGTTCCAGTGAAGCCCAACGCATGCTGAAGGGGCAGCACCTCATCTTCCGATTAGGCACTTTACAGTCTTCTGGACTCAACATTGAGTTCAACAACTTCAGGCCATGAGCTCTGTCCTCCATGTTGAATTCCCCCCCCCCTCCCACCCCACCCCCCCGACCCCCCAGCCCCACATCACCAAGTGCCAGCCTGTATCTTGTTCTCACTTTTTTGCTTTCAGACAATGCTGACCCTTTCTCTGCTATTAACACATTCTGCTATTTTGCTTTCATGCAGCGTTGACCTTTATTCTATTAACACTGACTCTGACCAAAGCTTTAGCTTTTAATGATTACCATTCCCTTGGATTTGTATTCCATATTTTTGCCATTTAATTTCCCCTTCCCTCTAACCTGTGACTTTCCATTTTGCTCCACCTGCCCCTCCCCACTTTTTCAACAGCCTAAACCTCATCAGATTTCTACCTCTCTTCAGTTCAAAACAGGAGTCATATTGGACTTGAAACAAAAACTGTTTCTCTCCCACATATGCTGCCAGACCTGCTGCGTTTCTTTAGCATTTTCTATTTTATCCCCAAGTATCTCATTTACCCACCCATTCAGTCTGCCACAGGTGATAGGAATCAGTGGAATACAGATCTGATTTGTTAGCCATATTAAAAGGAACACAACCAGAGTGGAAGCAAGTTATCCTTGGTTTTGAGGGACTACCAAAGCAGCTGGCATATTGGAGGCGAAGGAGTTCCCATCATCTAACTGATCAGGTCTCAAATCTGCAATTTACAGTTCTGTGACAACTATTGTCTATCATCATCTTTGGAATTTCAATACTTATAAGAGAATCAGTCAAATTTCCATGATAATAGACTTGGTAATCATATACAGAGATCCAAATGATACCAAGAATTGGAAATGGCCTTCTTCCTGGTTCAACATGATACAGATTCTTCCCAGTTAACCATAGAGGGCACAACCCTAATATAACTTCTTAGCTGGACGAGAATTGGAAGCATAGCTTTGGAGAGTTGGATGGCCAACAACAGGCACCGCAATGGACTGGAGAAGTGCCACCAGCAATGACTTTGCAAGATCCTCCATATCCGATGCTAAGAAACGCAACAACAGCATCCTCTCAAGCCAAAATTATGCCAATTGACGCTGGGCACGACACGTCCACATACCTGACATCAGACTTCCGATGCAACTGCTCTACTCAGAACTCAGTTGTGGCAGAAGACTCCCAGGAAGACAATGGAAATAGTTTAAGGATAGCCTCAAAGATTACCTAAAGAGGTCAAACATCCCCACTGACTCATGAGTGTCCCTGGCTTGTGACTGACCAAAATAGAGATGGTTCATTCGGGAAGGTATCGAATACGGACTTCATTGGGAACACAGAGGCTACGTTGAAGCATCAGAGAGAGCACACAAACCTCCCAACAACCCATCCACTGAACCCTCAAGCACCACCTACCCAACAACTGACAGTCTGCAGATCATGCATTGGACTTATCAGCCATCTCAGAACCCATCAGATTTGAGTGGAAGCAAGACATCCTCCATCCTGAGGGACTGCCCTAGAAAGATGCAGATTTCCTATAAGTTTGGAGACTAAGCACGATGATAGGTCTCCACTTAGGTCAGACATCCCAGTGAACCACAAAAATTCCCATTGTCAGCATTTACATTTTCATACTTTGAATCGTTCACACCTGATGCTCCAGGAACATTGGCTTGTGAAGCCAAGGTTCTCTATCTTCATTTGAATAGATGCAATAACCACAGAAGTAGAACTTATAACTCCTTTATTGAAATGTGTTCAAGAGTCAGGCCATTTGTTTGCTCCTTTTAAAAACAAAGTGCCACCGTTGATAGAAGAAATAACTCAAATCCCCATTGCAGGTTGGAAGTGGCAGTTAACTCAAGTTTAGAAAAGTCACACTACCTGCTGCTACTTAACCATCCTTTCAGCTTTGAAGACAAACCTTAAAACTGCTGGCAAAACTACAGAACATTGATCACCATTTTGTCAGTGGACTGCAAGTTTGTTTGAAATATACTAGAGCATCTTAAACCAGAGTCACTAGCAATCGCTTGGTAAACTACTTCACTTTATTTGAATAGTCTGTCTGAAACAGAGGTTATCTGTGTAACACTCTTCCATCTATTGTTCTCATGTTAGACTCCCACAAACTGGGAGAAAGGTTGGGCTATTCAAGCCTGCATCTCCCCTTTTATGTTAATCCTACTGCACTTATAGAAATGGGATTAAAATTGCTTAAGGACTGTTCACATAGGTGAGGTCAACATATGATCAGAAAGGCATTTGAAGGAATGATGTATTCATATTCAAGGCATGGAATTGTAGAATGGCCACTCCTGTGCTGTAACCATTTGCTTCTGTGCCAGCTCTCTAGGAGCATCTCAGCTAGTCCCATTCCCCTGTCCTTCCTCCATAGCCCTGCAACTTCTCTCTTCAGGTTCTTATCCAATTCCCTTCCAAAAGCTACAACTGCATTCGGCTATACACAAATTCAGGCGGTGCTTTCCAGATCCTAACCATTCATTACTTAAAAGTGTTCTCTCATTTCATTGTTGGTTCTTTTGCCCATCACATTAAATCTGTCCTGCATTTCTTGACCCTTCTGCCATTTGGAATAATTTATTTACTCAATCACTAGACCCCCTCACGATTTTGAACACTTATCAAAATTTGTTATTCTAATAGCAGTTACAGAATTTTAGTGTAGTTTAATTAGAAAATATTGAAAGATTAATTGCTTCCAGCTACTTAGTCCAATTGCATAGAAGGGATACGAAGCAGTTATTTCAAGCCCAGGCTTATTTGAAAAGCCACATGCCCAAAAGTGGCCCTGAATCAATAAATTATACCACAGAAATTCATTTTGCTGAGAAATCACCTGCAGAGAGAGAATGCACATCTTAATATATGGCTGTTGGCTGAATGAACAGTGGTCATCTCTCAAAATATGTGGAGTATATCCCCAGCACTCTAGAGAAAGCTAGTGACATAATCTGTTCCTACTTTTCAGAAATGGTGAACTTAGAAATTATGGATTCATCAACTATTGGCTGTAGATGGTGTCTAAAATGAATTTTATGTGACTTAGATTGTACAAAAATCTATAGTTTTCAATTATCCTCAGGTTAGTGGTTGTTGTCACCGCAATGAGACATTTTGAAAAAGATTTGTAAAATTGACAGGATTTACTTATACTGTACTATAATAGCCTAACTCAAGCTTGACTGGTGTAAAGTTTCAAAATTTGGAAGGCAGCAGATTAGCCAGAGATTTACCTTAATTCACATGTTTACTTACATTTACTGTTCTTAATTCTTAAAAGAATGCAGACCCAGTATTCCCTTTTCAGTTTAGTGCCAAATAAATTGATTGTTAAATCGAGATATCTGGGGCAGAACTTTAATGAACAAGTTTTTCCACTCTTGAAAGTTACATCCAGTGCTTATGCTGTGCAATTCCAAAGGGATAGCATTTTACAGTGCACATCACAGAACTAACACAACTGCATTTGGATACACCAATTTTTCTGGTTAACATGGAACAGTAAAACAATAGGCTGCAATAATTTTAAAAGACATTTAATAAAGGTTACAATACTGAAGACGACATTAAATATGCCATTAGATAGTCCCTTGTTCAATAAATTTGCTGAAGAAACTAGACAGGTATTATCAAATTTGAACTCTGTTCCAAATTTCTCTTTGTGCCAAATCAGATGAAACCAGAGTGGAGCCCTAAAAACATTTAGGGTACAGAATTTACTTATTAAATTGTAAACATTAGAAATAACCACAGCTGATAAGTATCTAAAATCACTGAATTTTTTTTTTGAGTGGATTCTCCACTATTATGCAATATTGTTATACGATTATGTGCAAACATCAAACTACTCCATGATATATCACAAAAACAAGGTAGATCACACTTTCAAATGTTTACATTACAAAATTGATAACCTCAATACAGTAGCTGCACAAGTTCTAATCTTGCTAAGCTGGTAAATGCCAATCCTTAAAAGTACATTAGGAAAGGCATTGCCATAAAGATAAATTGACTTTCCATTCCCTGACATCAGTATGTTACTTAATTTCCTTTAAGCAGTGTGAACACATCAAGAATAAAAACTACATTGCAAATTTGTAAGAACAGATGTTGATAAATCTATTGAATAAACAGTGCAAACAGAAGCCGCATTTGGAAAGCCTTTTAGTGAAGCAACAGTATTTGCACTGGAATACAGACTGCAAAGCAAAGCTAATAAGGCTTTTGATTGTCACACATTACTTATAGGTTACGTGGACAGCACGTGGAAAGCTTCTACAGTCAGCTGGGTAAAAACAGCATCCCTCTTATTTATACTCCATATGGTTCACAAATCAAGGTATCAACGACAAAGTTATTTGCAAAGTGCTTGATTCTGTGACAGTTTTCTGTTGAGCGTTTCTGGATGCCTATTGAAATAAAAAATAGTTTTAACCACTGAGAAATTTGAAAAACAGTGCAATGCAAATTTGCTAGTTCATAAACAGCAGAAATTACTGGCTTTGAAGCTCGGAGATTAATTTTTAATTTTGTATCAAATCCAATAATTTTAACAGTAGAACTGTACCTTTCAGTGTAGTTCTATGCTGCAATCTGTAGGTCTTTTTCCCTGAACAGAGACGGTAGATGAAATAACCCAGTTGGTCAACATTGTCAATGCGCTCAGTCACCATCAGATCTTCATGAACAAGGTAGGTCTGAGGCAAGTAGTCACCTGTCTGTTGAGAAAAGTCATTTTCGAAATGTTAAATGAAATCTCAGTTAAATTCCGTTATATAACTGCTTCTTGGAAGGACTTTCCTTTGTAGAGTGAATGATAAGTTTATTTACAACTTGCTGTTTAAAGCATAGAGGATTGGTCAACATATCAGTTTTCAGGACTCAAGATTAAACTCAAATACTCAACTCAGTTTACTGGCGTGCCAATCGGGAATATCCATAGAAAAAAGGTGAAAGCAGCTAGAACAAGGAAACTGATTACTGCCACAGTTCAAATTCAACTCATAAAATTTCTGATATCATGGCATTATCCAGTCTTCTATTCGCTAAGTAGAAGTTTGACATTTTCTTCGATAGCAGAAGGAAGACAGAAAAAGATAATCTTATTCAGCCAGAGCTGCCAGTACACCAGACAGGAACTGGCAGTCCTAAGAGTTGGTCAGCTGCCCATTCTTAGATTATATTGTGGACTCTAAAGGAGGGAAAAACGAAAATTTATTTAGCACCTATAATAAAATGCCCCAAGGCACTTCATAGAAGCATTATAAAACAAAATTTGACAGCTAGGCTCATAAGGGGACATTAAGGCAGGTGGCCAAAAACTTGGTCAAAGAGTTAGGTTTTAAAGAGCATTTTAAAAGGAAGAGAAGGATGGATTATACAGAGGTTGAGGGAAGGAATTCCAGAGCATAGGTATTTAGCAGCCGAAGGCAGGCTGCTAATGGTGGAGTAATTAAAATTGGAGATGTTCAATGAGCCCAAAATTAGAGAAGCACAGATATCCAAGGGCTGTAAGACCTGGGAACTTACAGGAGGATATCGAAAGGCAAAATCATGGAGGGATTTCAAAACAAGGTAGGGAACTTTAAAAATCAAGGTAATGCTTAACTGGGAGTCAATGTACGTAATCAAGGAAAGAGGTGATGGGTGAACAGCACTTGGTGCACATTAGAAAACAGGTGGTTTCGGATGATCTTCAGTTCATAGAGGATACAGTGTGGGAAGCCAGTCAAAGGTGCATTGGAATAGTCGTCATTAGGTAACAAAGGCATTGGTGAGGGCTTCAGCAGGTCTGGAGCTGATTTGGGCCATTCCAAGGAGATGCAAATGCTCTTGGCGATGGCACGGACGTATGTGGTTGGAAGCTCATCTGAGTTACAATATATACTCATGCAAAAAGTCGATCTCACGTATAAATCAACCCTTTCATTTTTTGTGCCAAAAAAACATAGCTTTTCCATATAACCCATGTAAAAGTTGGCCCTAGTTTTTCATGGGATCAAAGCCCAAAAATTTCAGAACCAAAGTATAATCATTGCAATCACATCAAAAATCTCAAACCATTTTCATTAAAAAGTTACATTTATCATATTTCCTCCAGTTTCTGTCAATGAAAGCAGGAAGAACGTAAATCAATTTTGATTTTTGAAGGTAGAAACTGAGGTAGGAGAAGAGAAATAAACAGCGCACCTAGATTACAAAAGTAGGGAGGTCATATTGGAGGTGAATGGAACCTTGGTGAGGCCACAGCCGGAGTACTGTGTGCAGTTCTGGTCGCCACATTATAGGAAGGTGTAATTGCACTGGAGGGGTACAGAGGAGATTCACCAGGATGTTGCCTGGGATGAAGCATTTAAGTTATGAAGAGAGGTTGGATAGACTTGGGTTGTTTTCATTGGAGCAGAGAAGACTGAAGGGTGACCTGATGGAGGTGTACAAGATTATGAGGGGCATGGACAGGGTGGATAGGGAGCAGCTGTTCCCCTTAGTTGAAGGGTCAGTCACCGGGGACACAAGTTCAAGGAGAGGGGCAGGAGGTTTAGGGGGAATGTGAGGAAAAACTTTTTTACCCAGAGGGTGGTGACGGTGTGGAATGCACTGCCTGGGAGGGTGGTGGAGGCGAGTTACCTCACATCCTTTAAAAAGTACCTGGATGAGCACTTGGCATGTCATAACATTCAAGGCTACGGGCTAAGTACTGATAAATGGGATTAGGCAGGTAGGTCAGATATTTCTCGTGTCGGTGCAGATTCATTGGGCCGAAGGGCCTCTTCCGCACTGTACGATTCTGTAATGGAAACAGGATGCAGGGGCCAACTTCAACAGCAAACATTAAATAAAGGAATACATAGGCCTTGTGTCCTCAACCATTAACCTCAGCCTTCCTGGGGGAGAGGAGCCTCAGACTTTGCCAATCAGGCCCTTGCAAGTGCCAACTCGGTGCAGGGGGACAGCACTAAGGCCTAGATCAAGGGTCGGAGGCCATCAGCATGACAGTTTCTAGCATCACAGCCCTCTCCTTCTCCCAACCACTATTGAAATTGCAGGTTGAGTTGCGCTTCCCTCCAGGGATTTTTTTTTTTGGGGGGGGGGGGGGGGGGAAGAGGAGGAGGAGGAGGAGAGGAAGCTCTTTGAAAATAAAAACATTACATGCGTAAAAGTCGACCCCTTAACCTTTTTCCAAAAAAGGTCTAAAAATTTCAACTGTTACATAAGTAAATATGGCACCAAATGTTACAAATAGCCTGATCCAGCGTCAGACAAATGCCAGAGAGATGCAGTCAGTGGGCAGGGAACAGAGTTTGTGGCAGGGACCAAGGACAGTGGCTTTGATCTTCTGAACACTTCATTAGTTTAGTCAGTACTGGGTATCAGAAAAGCACTCTGATAATTTAAAGACAATGGTGGAATCAAGAAAGGTTAAGAGCTGGGTGTCATCAGTATATGTGTGAAGTGACTTTTATCAGATGTCACAAAGAATAGGAGGGGGCAGATCTTTGGCTAAGTGTGGGAGTGGGATGAGAAGCCATTGCAGGCTAGAATTAGATAGATAAGATCAAAGCCACACAAATCCAGACCCACCCAGCTGGACAATGAAGGAGAAGTGTCAAGAGAATAATGTCAAATGGTCAACCATGTCAAAGGCTGCAGACAGGCTGAGAAGAATGAGGAGGGAAAATATATCTTTACCACTGTCACACAGAATGCCATGTATGACTGATAAGAGCCAATTTAGTACTGCAACACAGGTAAAAACCCAATGGAAGGATTCAAACAGAGCTCCAGGAAAGGTGGGCATAGATTTGGGAGACTACAACTCATTCAGGGAATCGAGAGAAAAGGGATTTTGAAGATGGGGTGTTATTTAAGGACAGCATTGAGAAGAGGGGTGAATAAGACAGATTTAAGGAGAGGGGGACAGTACAAGTGGAGAGGGAATGTTTAAGAATCCCAGCTAACATGGGAGCCATTAAGGAAGTTGGGTGGTCAGTGATTTTTTGGGAGTAGGGTCAAGGTGGAGGTCTTATGGACAAGATTGGCCCAGAGAGGGCATGAAGGGAGATAGGAATGAAACTAGAGAAAGATCTGCATTTACAGCTAGGACAGGCTTCTATGTTAGGAGGAAGTTTGGCCCGGTGGGCAAGGGGAAGGGAGTGAAGTAGCAGAGGCAGCTAAATGGATAGGTCTCAAGTATAGTATGAGCTCCTTGCACTTACTGAAGACAGGGAAAAGTGGTTTTTAAGGCAATCGGTCTGCAGCAGTGAAAAGGCGACAGGGTTATCTTTGCATTCCAGGGTGATCCTGGAATAGTGAGCAGGATCCAATAGGGCTTTTTGTGATCCAGCCAGATCTGGCAGCGAATGGTTAAATCAGTTGTCTGTCATACATTCAAGTCTGCATCCTTTGAAATCAAGGGAGTGGAGATGCGGGCTGTACCAAGATGAATGGCCCAGCATGAAAGGGTAATAGTTTTAATGGGGACTAAGGGAAAAGGTGGAGGTGAGAACGTTGAGTTGATCAGTAACTGCAGAAAAGTTATGGTGAATGGAGTGCCAAAGGCAAGACAGTGGAGTTTAAAACCTGCAGTTGGGAGCATCAGACTGTTGCTGAAACAATGAAGCAATCTTCATTTGATTGTAGCCTTGTAAGTGCCCTGCTGTAATAACTCTTTTCTAGAACCACAAGAACATTTTTTTTTTTTAATTCTGTTTTCCTGTGGTGTCTTCCAGCTAGCTACACAATGGCGTTGTTGCATTTTTTCATCTTCCAAAGTGCCTGATTCAATGGCCAAATCGACCAAATTCTTTTGAAAACTGAAAATATTTCCTAATGTTTTAGAAAGTTGCTAAATTATATAGACCAGGAATCCAGATTTGATCCCTCCTTGGCCCTTGAGTTGGCTGATCTCAGCTGTGAAAGGCTAGTCTTCCTTCTCAAATGACCTTTCAAGTGATGGTGTACATGGCACCATGTTCATTGATATCACTGCCAAAGCTCACTATACTTGGTCGAGGCATGAGCAAGCATGTAAATGAACACGAGGGTGAGATATTCAAAATTACCACTACCCATGAAACCAGATCCCAGTGAAGGAGCAAAGTGTACCAACTTAAGCTATGATTTCCAACAGATTTGAATGAACAAGTTATTCAGTGAATGTAAGGATCTACTGCCTATTTTAATGAGTCCATAACTAACTAGCTGCATGCACACCTAAATTACACTGAAATTCTTGGCATTCATAGATGCAAAATTACTTGGCAGGAAACCTGCATCAACATCAAATAAAACAGAACTCCAACTCATTTCGCAATGTAATATTGTGCCACATGGTCAGTCATGAATTGCCTTTTGGGTTTTGACACGGTAATTTATAGATATTGCTTTTATTGACGTTATTTTTGTTTCTTTTGAAGCATTTAAAGAAAGGTTAAAATACCAGTCTAATAGGTACATCTATAAAATTTAAGCCAGTAAATAGTTTTCCTAACCAGCAGTTTTAATTAAGTGTATTCAAAGACATTTGTAAAATGACTTAAAGGTAGGTTTATTGCTGTCATTACTTTCTCGGTCGAAACTTTTTATTCTATGCAAGATGACATTAAAATGAACTTCGACTGATACAAGTCACACTTGCCAGCCTAAACTAATCAAAATACTCATTCAAATCAAGTTTCACTTCCATCACCTCACTAATCAGGGTCTGCGCAAATTTAAAATTTTGGTTTGAAATAAAAAAACTCAAACATTCAAGTTTTTAATTTTTCAATGACAGTCTATTAATCCACCCTAAAGCAACTCAGTTACATACATGAACATTAACAGTGAAAATCGGATGGAAAGACACCAGCGGCAACCGGGGCGAACAATCGAAGAATCCTGCATTGAGTGGGCTGACGTGAATAAATATAGCTTAAGTATAATTTTTCTTGGACAATACTGAAGGAGTATTTACTGATACCTACCGCAAGCCTCATGAACAGCTCCAGTAAGTTGCGGGGTGGCATGACAACAGAAGTATTCAATGCAATCACATAACAGTTATCCAATTTCAGATCAAGATAAGCAGTCAGGATCTAGAAATAGAAAATCATAGATTTAAAAACAGAAAACTAACTTAAGAAACCAGAAACATTATGAGCACTTTTAAAATATTGCTTAGTTTTGAATAGGTACTTACAAAGGGATGAAGACTGAGTTGGCCAAAGTGGACTGGGAACATAGGTTAAAAAAGTTGGTAGATAAGCAATGGCAGACAAATATTTAAGGAGATATTTCATAATTCTTAAAGATATATTCAATTGAGAAAGACATTCTCTACAAAGAGGCTGAACCATCGGTGGCTAATTAAGGAAGTTAAGGATAGTATCACGTTGAAAGAAAAGGCATACGATGCTGTGAAGGCTAGTGGTAGGCCACAAGATTGGGAAAATTTTAGAAACAGCAAAGGATGACTAAAAAAAGGGATAAAATAGGTGACAGTAAAATAGCAAGAAATATAAAAATTGATAGTAAGAGCTTCTAATATAAAGAGAGAGTAGCTAACATAAATGTTGGTCCCTTAGAGGATGAGATGAGCAATTAGTAATGGGGAACAAGGAAATGGCAGAATCTGAACAAATATTTTGTATATCTCTTCAGAAGACACTAAAAGCATCCCAATAATAGTATAAGGGGCAAAAGGGAGGAACTTAAAATATTTATTGTCACTAGAGAAAAAGGGCCAGGTAAACTAATGGGGCTAAAAAGTTGGCAAGTCCCCTGGACCTGGGTGCCTGCATCCCAAGGTCTTAAAAGAAGTAACTACAGAGATAGTGGATGCATTCCAAACTTCATTAGGTTCTGTAAGGTCCCTGAGGATTGACAAACCGCAAGTATTTAAGAAGGGAGACAAACAGAAAGCAGAAAACTATATACCAGTTCGTCTAACATCTGTCACTGGGAAAATATTAGAATTCATTAAGTATTAACAAGACAATTAGAAAATCAATCAGAAGGGTAACTCACCTCCTGATTCCCCAAAGCCTGTCCACCACAAGTTGGGAGTGTGATGGAATACTCTCCACTTGCCTGAATGAGGGCAGCTCCAACAACACAAGAACCTCGACATCATACAGGACCAAGCAGCCCATTCGATCAGCATCCCATCCACCAACTTAAATATTTATCCCTTCCACCACAAAAGCATGGTGGCAGCAGTGTGTACCATATACAAGATGCACTGCAGCACCAGTACTCCTTTAGCAGCATCTTTCAAACCTACGACCTCTACCACCTAGAAGGACAAGGGCAACAGATGCATAGGAACAGCACCACCTGCAAGTTACCCTCCAAGCCACACACATCCTGATTTGTAACCATAACTGTGTTGCTCACCATCACTGGGTCAAAATCCTGGAACACTCTCCCTAACAGCACTGTGGGTACCTGTACCAGATGGACTGCAGTGGATTAAGGCAGTGACTTACCATCACCTTCTCAAGGGCAATGACAATTCTACATGTTGGCATGGGGGAAAAAAGCAGTTTTGTCACATTTATGGTAATTATGAAAAAGAGGCAACTTAAACAAGTTCAATTGCTGACTTTGAAAAGAAAATCTTGAAACTGAAGCACAACTAGGAAAATGTGATCATTTTAGTACAAACAGGTTAATTCTGCAACTCCAGATTTTACATACCAGATTCCCTCCCCCTAAATTCCAAGTTTACTGATTGCCAACTTTTAGCTTGAAAACTTAAGCTAACCAGTAGCATAAATCAAACAATTCTAAAACAGCAAAGAACATTCATGCGCCCAAAAAAAGAAAGATAATTTACAAATAATGTGTAGGGCCAAGGGTAGTGCTTTCAGTTGTCAGACCAGAAAATGCATTTCTACAAAACAAGGATTTTTACAGAATCCCCTTTTGGTAGAGAACCTGCCTCACCTCCAAGCTCCATTCTTATAATTGCAATTTCAACGTGCAAACTTACCAATTCAAAATCATGAATAATGACTGCTGGGTCAGCATCATCAAATTCTGGAACTGGGACATCAATCATTGCCACATTCCCGCCATCTCCTAAGAACTGCACATCTTCTGTAGCAAGGAAGTAAGGAGCCTTTGTTTCTGGGGCACCTGACAGGATATTAGAATCCAAGTATTGCATTCGACCATGGAACACTTTGTTCTAGTAAAAAGGCAAAAAAAGAAAAATTGAAGTCCATAAAAAAAACCAGGAGAATTTTATTTCAAGATTCCAAGTTAAGATACTTACGAGATAAGATGATGGCAGACATTGACACTGACAACTGGGTCACAGTTGCTGACAGCCGTAGCCTCTGGAGGCTGGCTGTTTGTAAGGGCATTGTAAGAGGTAAGCAGAAACGAAGTTCAGCTGGCCAAGAACAGGATCCAGGGAAAACTGAGGCCAGCGAATTATGTACCTTCTCTGCTCATTGTCTTCTTCTGCAGCAAATGTGACAGAGTGGGGCTACTGAGCCACACCGGGTGAAGTTTAACACAGACTTGACCACCATGGCACAAACCATCATTCAACAAGAAGGAAACCTGCTACCAAAAAGTTAAGATGGTATTCCAGGTCTGAGGTCAGGAACATGTATATTTGGATTGGAGCAGAGCTCAATTTTCACAATTACTCTAGGACAAAATGCTGGACCATTATTTCTGAAAAGGATTTGCAATATTTAAAGGAGCTGAAAATATTATAGGGGTTTTGCAACTGAGGACTACCTATATATTGCAGGTAATTTTAGTGAATGTATTTAGAGGCAAAAGGCTTAATGTAAGTTCAAACTGCTAAGAGTTTCAAACATTTTAGTAATTCACTTGCATTTATCCCTAAAACAGAGTTCATGCCACTTAAATGCCTGCAAATGTTTGATCTAGTTTTGAAGTTCATAGGCAGACTTAACAGGACACTGTGCAAATTCACATGTACAACTTCCAAAAAAATTGTAATGTAGCAGTATACCTCCCTTGAGAATTGAAAAGAAAAAGAAGTTAGCAAACAGCACTCTACATACATGACATTGCTCAAAAGCATTAAGCACTGTTTGCACCACAACAAAAATGTCTGGTGAGGTCAGTAAAGGCCTTGCATGCAACACTCTAATTATGGCATTGAGAGGACAAGCATCGACTTGATTCACTGGGTAAGAGTGCAGTACAAAAAAATATTGCACATTACATTGCGCCATAAGACATGCACAAACATTGGATTCCTTGATGCAAGACAAAACAAGTAGCTAATAAATTGGGATAGTTGACCCATTGGTAAAGCCAACTATATCAAAGTAATTTCGGCACATACTTCAGAAAGCCAATTTAAATACTTACAATTCTTAAATTCAATTAATTTCCTTTCAAAAAATACACTGTATCATATTGTAAAAGGAAAAGCACTGGCTAAATATTTATGTAATGAATTTGTGCTAAAAAATCTTCATCCAACCCCTCAGGTGACTTGTGTTAGAGATATGTACCCTATCAAAAAGTCCATTAGTAAGCTAAATTAGGTGCATTAAAGCAATTATTTCAAATGCCACTGATTAATTAGCAGCACAACATATATTGGAAGAGGACTGCAGCTAAGACATCAGTTTTCACATCAAAACATATATCAACTCTAAACAGAGCAAAAGACAATAGTCGTTTCACTCATTTAACTCAACTTAAATAGCTACAAAAGTTGTTTTGTGGTGCCCTCCCATGACCAAATGTGTTAGTGCCATCGTCTGCAGAGAAAAAACTTGTTCTCATGAATTGGGATTTACTCAACTTCACAAGCTACAGGTGAAATTTAATATAGATCACCAACACCTTGGTAATAGCCAACAAAACTAAGCAACTGCTAGAGATTAGCATTAGCTTGGTTTTACATGAGCAGGTAGTCTTCTAATAAGGTTGTCATGTGAAATCATAGCAAAGTTGTTTTCCATAAAAGATCGGTATTTAGAACAGATTTTGTACAAGATTTGTACAGTAGGAGCATATTCGCCAGAAGTATTTCATTAAGACCAGTACACATCAGAAAATAGAGGTAAACATTTCAAAACATTTTATGCAGCAATCCAATGCTAAAAATCCTATATTAAAGAAAATTATTATAAACTGCCAATGCCAAGTATATATAGAAACTTCCTAAAGCCAAGTCTCAAACATCTCATTTACTATACACATTGCAAAATTGCATAACAAACGGATAGAGAAAATTACCTTTGGCACAATGAATCGATACAGACAGGCTCCTCCGATTATC
Organism: Carcharodon carcharias; assembly: GCF_017639515.1. Classification (NCBI taxonomy): domain Eukaryota; kingdom Metazoa; phylum Chordata; class Chondrichthyes; order Lamniformes; family Lamnidae; genus Carcharodon; species Carcharodon carcharias. Next base: position 122,148,765 of record NC_054475.1, read on the forward strand.
AATCCAGATAGTATGAAAGCCAGACCTAGAAGCGTAAATAAACATCTTCCTGTGGAGTTCTCTCCTCCATCCACTGCAGCAGCTTCCGGATCCTATACAAATTGGTGAAATAAGTTACTTAAATGCATTCACAAAACTCAGCAATTCATTTCAAAAAGTATTTTTAAATTGAGTTGACAAGAGAAATCAGCATGAAGCTTTTACAAAATGAATGATGAATTTACTAGCTACAACAGCTGCAGCTGGTTTGACCAAGTTAAAATAATTCTAGATCCAAACAGTTCTTAAAAAAGTAAAATTAAGATTGTTATAATCTAAGTTCAAATACTTATACTTGGCACTGTTTAAAAACAGCCTAATATGGGTTCATTTCAGATTAAAGACCATCAGGTAGCAATGTGGAATGTAGCCCTAAATGGAAGCTACTTCTACCTGTTAACTGGAGATCAATGTGTACTCTAACATCATCTCAGAAGCCATTTCAAAAGAAAATCCATGGGAACTATATTAGTGTCAATATCCATGTTGGTAAGCATGTTTCAAGTCCTGTAAGTTGTACATAAATTCAGTGCTGTGTATTTACTGAAACATGTGCTTAAATACACACAACTCTGGCACTATGTAATTATTGAGCTGTCATCATGAATTTAGCAGTGATGTATAGCTCACTTAATCTGCACTTCAGTGCCAGTACAGATTTTTGGCTTTTTTTTTAAATTTGGGTGCAGTATTGTGCTCTGAATTCATGCCAGTGAATTAAAATAATTTGATAGTTTGTGTCCCTTCAATGTACATTCACTGAACATAAATGTTGTGTTTGGTGACAATATTTTATAGCCTGGAGGGGGTTTTCTCTCTTTCCATAAAGGTTCATTGTCCTCCCTTAGATAATAATTCATGGAGAGAAAAGCTTTTTGTTTTTGATCATTTGTTGCCTGCAGGTTGCAGGTCATTGTTCCCTTTAACATTAGTTTGTTTGTAACAAGTGTATAAAAACAAAAAAAGCTCATTGTCAAATTTAGCCTTGAACATTCATGCAGCTTCGTTTTCATGGTGCTTGTCTGATATTTCAAAATTGCCATCTTGAATTTCAAAACTAACATGAATAGTATAATAGTACAAAAATCCAGTGTTTTTAAAAGGATCTGTGCACTTCTGGCGGCCATAATATTGCCTTTTCAAATTAGAATGCTGTTGCTAAAATTGTAAATAAAGCAATTGTGCTTCTGTCCTGTTTTATGTCAAAAAGAAAAACACGATCACCAATCAGAAGTGAATAAGAAAAATTGGTGTCAATTCAGGAAAAGATAATAGTCACATTGTGAAATCAAACACTATCATACCATCCAAATTAAAGATAACCCATTGCAATATATTTCAAATTGAATTTCTTATACTAACAATATACAAGAGAAATATTAGAATTGTTCATAAGAATATTGCAACTTGGCTGCACAAATATACAAATTTGAAGTTTTCTCAAATTGTAAAATAAGTCATCCATACATTCTAAGCAGCTTTAAGCAAGAAGAGTTTTAAAAAATGAATTCCCAATAATAGGAGTTTGCGTATCTCAACTAATGAACTTTCCGAAAATCCTTTATGAGATAGTTCAATGAAAAGATTTGGTGTTTTGAGTGTGTTATTAAGATCACACTGCAATAGAGACTTGTTAATTCCCAATCTATTTTCATTTACCATTGATCAATATCAAAAGCAGGCAATATACATTTTTATGACTAGCAACAGAACTGCCAGCTATATCACTAACGACTTCTGGCCTCTGGTGCATCCTAAACACTCACTTTTAACCACTGACAGCAATGCCTTGAGCTGTGTAGGTCATAAGCTCTAGAAAATGCTTCCTAAACATCTATGCTTCTCTCTTCTACTTTACAAGGTTTCTTGAAAGGATTTATAGCTGCCCTAATGTCTCTTTATTTGGCCCAAAGTTGATTTCTAGAAACATCAGGACAGAATCACACTGGAATGCTTTGCTACAAAGATGCTAAAGATCCCCTTCAAGCCACACACCACCCTAATTTGGAACTACATCGCCATTCTTTCACTGTCGTTGGATCAAAGTCCTGGAACAAACAGCACTGTGGGTGTACCTGTGCCTATATGGACTACAGTGATTCAAAGAAGTGGCTCACCAGCAACTTCTCAAGGGCAATTAGGTATGAGCCACAAACACTGGCTTTGCTAGCAACACCAAAATCCGAATAAAAAAAATGCAAGTTAATGTCAATATTGAAACAAGCCTTCCTTCGAATTCAAGCACATTACCAAATGGTTCCCATTAAAGAGAGAAAACAATGTAGATATACAAGATATATCACCAATATTAGCTCTAAGTAACGGCTGGTGTTTTTTTTTATACCATTAAGAAAAACTGACTGCTCCAAGAGTAGTAGCTTTTTCTCACTAAATCTCAATTGTTGCACTGTATGAAATGCATATTCAACTGATTCAGCATTTTAAATTCATTTTCAGTGCAGGATAGCTAGAAAAACAGGAAGCGTGTATGGTCTGTAGAGTCCTACTAAAATTGCTTTATCTCTCAAAATTTAATGAGTAAAATAGAGCAAAAACCAAAAGTGATAACATGCAATTTAGGTAACTATACTTAAGAGTTCCAATTATAATTACACCCCACTAGAACTAATTCTATTATTTAACCAATCCTCTTGAGAACCAATCCAGTCCATTTATACTGGGCTAATCTTCCTTCGGTAAGAAATGAAATTCAGTCTAAAATATACCGAAGGGGTAGAAAGTGAGTATTATTCAACAGTTGACCAACTTTAGAGCAAAGATCAAAAGAGACAGGCATCATTCCAGTGTAGGCATCTCACCAGAGAAAATCCTGACATTAAATGCTATTCATTCTAAATCATAAATTGATAAATAGGCTAGAATTCCTTCATCAAGAAGACAGTGATAAACGATGAGGAAAAAACATATGTTCAAAACAGAATACGTTCACTAGCATGCTCTCTCTCTGATTATACAATTTACTTAATTTATACAAGTGAGAAATCATTCAAAATAAAAATGTACAATCCAAACAGTAAGAAAGTGACAATTTATGAAGTGGAAATTTCATAATAGAAATGTTTCTGAATCAGCCAAAAGACACCTTAATAACTCTGCTGTGAGTAGCTAACAATTTGACTTAGCAGTAGCTAACAGAATAATGATTTTAAAAAAATCATACAGCAGCTTTAGAAGAAACCCTCCTACACATTGTGATATTATCTAATTAGGCTACAATTAATAAAAAGGCTTAATTTAGTGTGGGGTATCATAAAGGTAGTACTCTTCAATTAGAAATGGTTATGTAGACAGACAGTCATTGCTGTCCAAGCTATTTATAATAAAGCACACTTCAAATTCAATTTAAAAATGGAGTGGGGTGCTACCATATGGAGAAGCAGAACACAGCACTTAAACAGAGACATTGACAATATGAATCCCATAAAGTCAATGCATGTTACAGGTTTCAAAGCAGTGGCACCTTTGGGTTAGTCATTTTGAACATGTCCAAAGCTCCATCTGATTTGAGCGCTTAGTACATGAACAAACCTTATAGTTATCCACTGTCCCTTGATCAGTTCTCTGTGTGATCACTTTAATGCAAAGGAAGTGAACAATGCCAGCATGGAATTCAATATCTAGTATGCACCCAATCTGATTTACAGCACATCTTTAACAATAATTGAATGAATGTCAGTTAATCCAAACTGCAATTGGCTCATATAAAGAGATTTAATGATAATGAGAGATTCCAATAGAGTTGGCTTCGGAAAAAAATCCAACCTGGCACTCAACCTCACCTATCCAGTACAAGGGCATCTCCAGCAAGATAATACAAAACTGAAGTTATTCAATATCCCAATTGTTAAGTTGCCACTTTTCTGAGCACTGAAGATTGTGTGGCCCCAGGTTAACTCATTGGGTAATGCACTCAGTACTGACAAAATAGTCAAAAATGCAAAGCAGCTGGGAACTTATCAGATAAGATAGCAAAGAACACTGGACAGCAGAGGAAACAGCCCCAAGAAAAAAACAGAGTTACAGCATAGAAAGAGGCCATTCAGCTCATCATGTCTGTGCTGGCTGGGGAAAAAAAATGACCAGCCACCCATTATAATCCCACCTTGCAGCAGTAGCTAACAGAATAATGATTTTTAAAAATCACACAGCAGCTTTAGAAGAAACCCTCCTAGACATTGTGATATTATCTAATTAGGTCCGTGGCCTTGCAGGTTACAGCACGAGTTAAGGGTTTCTGCCTCAACCATCAATCAGGGTAGTGAATTCCAGACACCTATCACTCTCTGGGTGGAAAAAAAATCATAATAATTCCTCTAATCTTCCTATGAATCACCTTAAATCTGTGTTCCTGGTAAGTGATCTCAACAATTTCTAAAAACATGTGGCAACCCTACTTCCCCATTTGGGATCAGGGAGTTGGATAAATTCATGGTGCCGACAAACACAGACCCGGGGCTGCCGCTCACTCAAACACAGACCCGGGGCTGCCGCTCACTCAAACACAGACCCGGGGCTGCCGCTCACTCAAACACAGACCCGGGGCTGCCGCTCACTCAAACACAGACCCGGGGCTGCCGCTCACTCAAACACAGACCCGGGGCTGCCGCTCACTCAAACACAGACCCGGGGCTGCCGCTCACTCAAACACAGACCCGGGGCTGCCGCTCACTCAAACACAGACCCGGGGCTGCCGCTCACTCAAACACAGACCCGGGGCTGCCGCTCACTCAAACACAGACCCGGGGCTGCCGCTCACTCAAACACAGACCCGGGGCTGCCGCTCACTCAAACACAGACCCGGGGCTGCCGCTCACTCAAACACAGACCCGGGGCTGCCGCTCACTCAAACACAGACCCGGGGCTGCCGCTCACTCAAACACAGACCCGGGGCTGCCGCTCACTCAAACACAGACCCGGGGCTGCCGCTCACTCAAACACAGACCCGGGGCTGCCGCTCACTCAAACACAGACCCGGGGCTGCCGCTCACTCAAACACAGACCCGGGGCTGCCGCTCACTCAAACACAGACCCGGGGCTGCCGCTCACTCAAACACAGACCCGGGGCTGCCGCTCACTCAAACACAGACCCGGGGCTGCCGCTCACTCAAACACAGACCCGGGGCACTCTCTCTTTCACTCTCACACAAACACAGACCCAGGGCTCTCTCTCTTTCACTCACACACAAACAGGGACCCAGGGCTCTCTCTCTTTCACTCTCTCACAAACAGGGACCCAGGGCTCTCTCTCTTTCACTCTCACACAAACAGGGACCCAGGGCTCTCTCTCTTTCACTCTCACACAAACAGGGACCCAGGGCTCTCTCTCTTTCACTCTCACACAAACAGGGACCCAGGGCTCTCTCTCTTTCACTCTCACACAAACAGGGACCCAGGGCTCTCTCTCTTTCACTCTCACACAAACAGGGACCCAGGGCTCTCTCTCTTTCACTCACACACAAACAGGGACCCAGGGCTCTCTCTCTTTCACTCTCACACAAACAGGGACCCAGGGCTCTCTCTCTTTCACTCACACACAAACAGGGACCCAGGGCTCTCTCTCTTTCACTCTCACACAAACAGGGACCCAGGGCTCTCTCTCTTTCACTCTCACACAAACACAGACCCAGGGCTCTCTCTCGCTTTCACTCTCACACAAACACAGGCCCAGGGCTCTCTCGCTTTCACTCTCACACAAACACAGACCCAGGGCTCTCTCTCTCTTTCACTCTCACACAAACACAGGCCCAGGGCTCTCTCGCTTTCACTCTCACACAAACACAGACCCAGGGCTCTCTCTCTCTTTCACTCTCACACAAACAGACCCAGGGCTCTCTCTCTCTTTCACTCTCACACAAACAGACCCAGGGCTCTGTCTCTCTTTCACTCTCACACAAACACAGAGCCAGGGCTCCTTCTCTCACAAACACACCACCGGCCCCAGGTCCAAGCCAATTACCGGGGGGGCTCTATCTGGGGCAGCTCCCCGCCTCCCTCCGATCCCAACCTACCGGCTCGGGGACCAAAAGAACCCTTTTCCCATCCTTCGGGGCGGCGGGCGAGTTGAATCCGATCTTGACCATGTCCGCCTTGGGGTAGGTACGGTTGCGAGTTTGCCTCTGTGTCCCGGGGCGATGGACGCTGAGATCGACTGTGTGTCCGGTATCGCTCCGACTCTGGGCCCCTGTGACGCACTCTGTCTAAAGGCTGCTCTAGATCCCGATCTGCTGCGCAAACTCACTCACTCACTCTGTCGCGCGTAGACACTACCCTCCCACCTGTGACGCAAAATCCTTTCGCTCGCTCTAATTTCCGTAGCGACGCGCAGACTCCCAGCGTGCTTTTCGCCTCTCTTCCCCCCCCCGCCACTACAGCCGCCGCGCAGACTTTCTGCCGCCTCCTCCTCCCGCAGCGCTGACTCCCTACCTCCTCCTCCCGCAGCCGCCGCGCAGACTCCCTGTCTCCTCCCGCAGCTGCCGCGCAGACTCCCTGCCTCCTCCTCCCGCAGCCGCCGCGCAGACTCCCTGTCTCCTCCTCCCGCAGCCGCCGCGCAGACTCCCTGCCTCCTCCTCCCGCAGCCGCCGCGCAGACTCCCTGCCTCCTCCTCCCCTGCTCTCTCATTTTTCAGATAGATAAAAACAAAAAAACTGTGGATGCTGGAAATCCAAAACAAAAACAAAAACAGAATTACCTGGAAAAACTCAGCAGGTCTGGCAGCATCGGCGGAGAAGAAAAGAGTTGACGTTTCGAGTCCTCATGACCCTTCGACAGAACTTGAGTTCGAGTCCAAGAAAGAGTTGAAATATAAGTTGGTTTAAGGTGTGTGTGTGGGGGGCGGACGAGTGTGGACTCACTCAAATTCTGTCGAAGGGTCATGAGGACTCGAAACGTCAACTCTTTTCTTCTCCGCCGATGCTGCCAGACCTGCTGAGTTTTTCCAGGTAATTCTGTTTTTGCTCTCATTTTTCAAACTGACAACATCTAAACACAGTCAAAGGGGAAAGGTCACAGTCTCAGCTGCTGCCTCGTATAAAATGGCCGAGTTCGGTTTGTGGGTGGCGGTGCTGCTGATCGCTGGAGTCGCTTATTTTCAGATCCGCTTGGGGGTGAGGTAGAAACCACGTCATATGTGTTTATGTGGTCTCGCTGTAAAAAAAATAAACACACCCTCGTGAGTTGAGAAAGATGTCCCACCCTTTTTAATTACAAATCCCACTCAAACAGATCCCTGATGTTGTGTCTGCTCTCTCTCTGCAATTTATGCACACGTGATGTCTCATCACAAAACCCTTTATCAAATCTCAGTATGGTCTCGCAAAATGTGGCTTATTTTGGTTGAACAATGAACACAACTGAAGCTGACCTAATTTATTCTGTATATGTTTTTTTGTCATGACCTGACCTATGGTAACAGTAAACACAAAATCCCTTCTGCCGAACACTTACATTTGTTTATTCTTAAATACGTTGTTTATAACAGTATGAAATTAAATCACAGCAGTGGGCATTATCTTGTGCAGTAATGCAAAAAATCACTGCTTTACATGCCCATAGTAAAGAGTTACAGATCTTTGGCTCTTTCCTTGGATCTTATGATTTCTTGCAATCTGGTGTAGTCTGGTGTGGTGATCACAGGCAATCACAAGCTTTAATACCTCTTTCTAGACAGCATAATTTCATGGAAATAGACCTCTGTAAGACTTTAGCAAGATATTCTCACGGATATTTCACCAAGAACACTTAAACATAGGTTCAGATACTCCACTTTCTTTAATGGACATTGTCTACAGACCAGCTATTAGGTTATGAAATTGGCAGTCTGTTAATACATCAGCATTTTAAAAAGAAAAATCAGCTGAAGTGAGAAATTGTCAGTGTCAACCAACCAAATCATTTGGATTGTGAGACTGAAAGTTATTGAAAACCTTGGATCAATAAGATGTTTCTTTCTCCCACTGTGTATCAAATTGAAGCAGAAGCATTAATACACAAGCAAAATACAGTAAGTCCTCGCTTTAGGTTGCCCAATTTTAGGTCATTTCAAGTTAACGTGTTTTTAATGGGGACATTTTTCATACTTAGCATTGTGCATTTACATTAACATTATTTTGTGCTGGGTGCAACATAGGAGCATGTGACTTGATTGGTGCCACTTTGGAGCAGGCTCTTCCACTCCCATCCCCGACCCTCTGCTTCCAATTCACCCGCTCACTGCCTCTCCAGCTGATCTGACTCCTCTTCTGTTTCTGCATGTTATATATGTGTGCAGATATATATATGTATGTGCATTGATATATTCGTCTCTTCTTAGTCCTGCAAGCTCAAGGATGACTTGCTTCCACTCTGGTTGGATGGGTTCTGAGATGGCTGACAAGTCCAATGCATGATCTATAGACCCTGCCACATACAAGGCAGGTGGTGCTTTGAGGGTCAAGTAGATGAGTTGTTTGGAGATTTGTACCCTCTCTCAACCTCACACAGCTGAACATCTGTTCAGCAGCAAGTAAAAGCACCATCAGTGCTGTTTAAAGGGATCATCAACTACTTACATGTGTTACGATTCCAGCTGATGTTACTACCGGACAAGTCAGATCCTAGGGTGGAACCCAGCCTGATAGATCCTAACTTTTATTTTTGTTTAGAAACATGGAGGGTGGCTACTGAACAGATTGACAGGGGTCAGCTGATGAACTTTTGACAAAAGAATAAAACACTTATTAAACAAGAAAAGATGAGCTATATTCCAATACTCCTTCATTTACAGCTATACCTTTATGATACATAGATTTGTAAAGATAACACAAGTTATAAAAGTTATGTTATACTCAAATCTTCACAATAAGTACACAGTCCATGTAAAACCAATAGGTGACCTGTGGTCATACACACCTCACTCTGAAACCAAGTGACAGATGCCACCCCAAACAGATGCTATGGATCCCTCATAAACTCCCCCCAGACACTTGTCACACCATGAGCCAACCACTCTCACTGAATTCTGTCTTTCAAATGGAAGTTTCCAACCTCCACTCTTGAAGAACTCACTTAGGAATCTTCTCCCAAATGATACCTTTTTCTCAGACGCCTTCCACAAGGGTCCACCTCCAGGGTTTTGATCTCTACTTCCGACGTCCCTCTCCCCTGGATTGCCACGTATGTTCAAGCTTTGCCTTCCATGCACTCTCTCGCAGATGCTCAGCTGTGCCAGCAGAACATCACTGCTTCACATGCCCATAGTAAAGAGTTACAGATCTTCGGCTGTTTCCTTGGATCTTATGGTTTCTTGCAAGCCTCTTTTGCTTTAAGCCTGCTTCCAGCAGCTTTCTCTCTTTAATTTGGAGCCTTCTCCTCTGCTCCTTGCTTTTGCTTCACTGAACAGGACCTTGTTCAGATTCCTGTTCTTCTCCCTTGACTTTACTGTCATCCTGGTATCTTTCTCCTGTTCCACTCCTTGGTTTTGGGACTTTTCATTCTTTGGAACCTGCTTCCTGCAGTACCCTCTCCTGTGTCCAGCTTCCCCTGACCTGCTTCCGACTGAACTAAAACTGCTGTCCTGTCTTTGTGGCGCCCCACCCCCCCAAGAGTTGCAGGCATCAGTTTAAAGTGAAACTAAAACACAGGTTCCCTTAACACACAAATATAGAAGTATAAATTAAACTTAAACTTAAAACCAATAGCTGATTCCTAACAACTTACTTAAAGCTACCTCTAGTTCATAACAGATTCGTTGCTAGTTGATTTCTTCTGGATGTTGGTAAAATTCTGTAAGTGTTTGGTGCTTTCTGTGGTTACTTCAAGTTGCAAATGTTTACAGGAAGCGGTGTATCAGAAGCTAAAGTAGTTCTCACTGACTACAAGGCTTCTGTACAAACTAGCGACTTGCTTTTAATATTGAGCATGAGTGGGAACATGAGCAGATATCACTTAGAGATGGAGAACCTGTTATTAGAGTGAGGAGGAAGAGGGGAAGAAGGATTCTCAGCAGGAGGACACATCTGCAGATGGTCTTTAGACAGTAGGTTTGTTGGCCAAAAGATTATAGGATGTAATGCCTTGGAACCTCTTGGATACTGGTTTCCAGAATTCTGATGGCTACAGTCTGAGCTTCCACTGCATCATTCAGATGTTGGGTGGATGATGATTGTGCTGCAATGGAAGCTGAGACATCGGCATCAGACACTCCATCGTGGTTGGGACAGGTTTGCTGATGGAATTGAGCACCATTTCCATACTGGAAAGAATGGGTTCCAAGCACGGTACAAAGCCTTGTGCCAAGTTGGTGCTGGATTCCATCATGCCCCTTAAAATTCCCACTCCCACCATTCTGGTGTCCATGAAGAATCTCAAAGCAACTGCTCTACTTTGTTGGCGCAGGACACACCAAGGAGGATGGTGGAAATGCTTCAGTGATATGCTCAAAGCAACCCATAAGAGGTCAAACATCCCCGCTCACTCACGGGAGTCCCTGACTTGTGACCAACTAAAATGAAGAAGGTTAATTTGGAAAGGCACCAAACATATCAAGAGACTTCGTTGGAAACACACAGACAAGAGCGAGGCATCAGAGAGGGTGCACAAACGTCCAAATCATTCATCTACCCAACCCTTCAAGAACCACCTGCCCTGCGCATGGATTTATCAGCCATCTCAGAACCCATCAAACTGACATGGAAGCAAGTCATCCTCAATCCCGAGAGACTGCCCTAGAAGAATTGATCCTCAGACCCTTCTTATTTCTCATCAACATGCTGCCCCTCAGCAACATCATCTGAAAATGTCAGTTTCCACATGTAAGCTGATGATGCCCAGTGCTACCTCACCACCACCTCTCTCAAACCTACACTGTTTCTAAATTGTCAGACTACTTGTCTTACATCAAGAACGGATAAGCAGAAATTTCCTCCAATTAGATATTGGGAAGACTGCAGCCATTGTCTTTTGTTCCCACCACAAATTCTGCTTCCTCGCACCCGATTTCATCCTCTCAGGTAACTGTCAGAGGTGGACTCTGACTGTTTGCAATTTCAGTATCATATTCGACCCCGAGATGAGCTTAAGATTACAAATCTGCGCCATCGCTAAGACTGCTTGTTTTCACCTTTGTAACATCACTGGACCCCATCCCATCTCTAACTTGCTGCTGAAACCCTCTCTGCCTTTGTTATCTCAAGACCTGTTTATTCTAATGCACTCATGGTTTGCCTCCAACATTCTACCTTCTGTAAATCTGAGGTCATCCAAAATTCTGCTGCCATGTCCTAACTCACACCAAGCCATTCACACATCACCCCTGTGCTTGCTGACCTACTCTGGCCCCCATTTAAACAAGGTCTCAAACTTTAAACTCTCATCTTTGTTTTCATAGCCTTCCATGGCCTAATACATTCCCATCTCTATAATTTCCTCCAGCTGTGATAGCTGTGCCCCACTAATTACGGTCTCTTAAGCATCCCCGATTTTTGTTGCCCCGCCTTTGGTGGTGATGCCTTCAGTTTCCTAGGCCCCAAGCTTTAGAATTCAGTCCCTACATCTCTACTCCTCTATTCATTTTACTCTTTTAAGAGACTTTTTAAAACCTGCTTTGACTAGGCTTCTTCTCATTTACCCTAATATCTCCTTAAGTGGCTCTAATGGTCCTGTGAAGCACTTTATTGTGTTGAAGGTGCTATATAATTACAATATGTAGTTATTATTGTTGTTGATAGTCTGCGCTCGCTTTCTGGCAGGCTTCCCAGTGCAGTAAGCATTTTGTTGTGCGTGCCCATCAGCATTTTACCGTAGCTTGCCCCATCGAAATGCTCATCTGAATCCTCTGCGACAGAACCTGTACTTCTGCCAAGCTTTTACCTGCATTACCGTTGCTCCCTGACCTGAATGCAGCTCACTCATGCCCAGTGTCTCACCCCTTGCAGATACTGCTTCTAATTGATCTTCTAAATTACATGCATTGTCAGTATCTGAGCTGGTAGCTGCAACTGTGAAATCAAGTGATGGTGTTGTGTCTTCATCACCACTTTTTGCTCTTCCTCTACACTCTAGGCAGCTGCAATTCTTGGATCTCTGAGAGGAAAAAGGCACAAAGATGAGGTTGCCGTGAGAGGAGGTGTAGTGGGGAGTAAGAAATGCATGCTTACACCATCTACAGCTTATAAATCAGAAGAGATTGTGGGATGAGGGGGATGTGGAATGTGAGAAGAAAGTTTAGGTTTGAGGGATACCATCATCTCTGGTCGTTTCAGCCCCACCATTGGCCACAGCTTCAGTAATGGCGAACACTGTCTGCTCTTTGGAGGTTCAGAGTTTCAGGTGTTCCTGTCTCCTCTAGTTAGCTCCTGATGCCTCTAGTGCACACCAAAAAAGTCTTGCATATATAGCAGCTTTACAACCTTTTACAATCACTTTATAGCAAATGAATTACTTTTGAAATGTACTCAATGTTGCAATTTAGGAAACATGATAACCCAATTTCCATACAGAGAGAGGGAAGTGTCAGTGGATGTTGTCGAATCTGTTTGGGCAATGTGGAAGTCAGTGCATGCAAGCTATGAGATGTGAAGGCTTGCAGCAGTGCTAAGTGTGTGAGGATGTGATGAACGCTAGTATGATTTCAACTTGAGAGAGATTTTGGTAGTTGAGTGATGAGTGTGTAAGAATTGAACAGTGTCTGAGTCTAGTGGTGCAGTTGCATTAACTGACCTTGACGAACTCTGTGAGGTCATGGAACATTTCGCGGCACTGCATTCATGTATTCAAAGCATTGACCCCTATGGTTATCTGCTCTCACTGCCTTTTGCACATGTGCCTGGAGAGCCTCCTGGCCCCCTCTGGATACAGGACATCTCTTCTCCTTTCCACCTCCTCCATCAAGACTTCCAGTGCAGCTGGTGGTCTTCAGAACATTTGGAGACTGCTCTCTCCTACGTCTTGCCATTCTTCAATGTTTCCCAGGTCAGATTCTGCACGACATCTATCACCTACACAGTGCAGCTCTCCTACCTCCCCTTTAAGCAGTGCAACATACCTTTAAGAAGTTCTAGAAAGTCATGATCTTGGGCAACCTACTGCAGGCAGCCAACGAATAACTCAAATAGCACTGGCTGCACATAGAAATCATATGAATGAGCAGGAAGCACAAAGATTTCAAACAACATGCTCAGGGAAACCGTGAACCAAGCGCCCGTTTTTGTGGACTGCCCAATTTAGCCATTCTTGCGAATTGGGACACAACTGAAATCAACAGCTTCCATGCCAAAATAATACGGACAAATATGGTAGCCTTGAATTTGCTTGGCCATTTCAGAAATTTTGCCAGTGCTCAGATACATCAGGTCTCAGCTTATGTGGAGTTTTCCAGCTGCCTTATTTGAGAATAGAGTCTCCATCAATGTCAAACTATTTGACAGTTATAGACCAGGTAGAAACTGTCTGCACAGAGTTTTAGTTCCTCAGCCTCAACATATGGTTGCCAGCAGGTACACCCTGTCAGGTGAATCATATCTGCTCCCTGGGGGGAGAAAATGGTGCCTACCTTAACACATCCCTGGATTTCTGAAGATGCTCCCTGATCTTTGGATCAGGGTTGAGTGCTCGTGGGTCAGGGCAAAGGTCAGTGAGCCGCTATGCTTTCAATGTTTAAAGCAGCCATCCCCAACATAGTGTACTGCTGTGGCCACTTGTGGCTGCTTTCCAAGCTACGGTCCACCCTCCCTCTCACCTGAATATCTTCCATTTATGGTTTCTGGAATCTTTGGCTGGGGAGGAGGTGGGAGGGTGCTCACATAGAAATCACTTTCCTATATGCTTCTCCCCCCTGAACTCTGCCAGGGGCAATGTCTGAGTTCAGCTAAAAGCACAATCCTGGCAATTACATTGAAGTCATTCCCTGCAAATTTCTGGGGGCCAACAGCTATACTATATAGCACCTTTAGCAGATGATAGGCAGGTGGAGGCTGCTCTTATCCAAAGGAAACTTGGACAGCAGCCCTGTTGGTGCCACAAGGCAGTGTAAATGCCTGACTAACTGGACTGTTGTATGCTGCCACAGAGACGCATCAATCACATCATGTCATGCTCTCAGTTGCACTGTGTGAAAGAAGGCAGGTCAGATGATCATGTTAGAGTCAGCAATCATATCTGCATTTTCTGGTAAAGTTATGTGGTAACAACCATGAGGAACTGCCTTTGCAAGCCTTTACAATGGAAAGTGAGCCACTTGCTATGAGGGCAGCTACATCTACCTTGCAGCTGACGTATCCCAAAAAAAGTGCTGGCCGATCTCATTATTGCCTAAAACTTGTAAGCAAATGCCTGATGAACACCTCCAAGTCTTTTACACACAATAATTTACTCTTGAAGTGCAATGGCTATTGATACCAAGATATGGCTTCCCAATATTGAGGATATTTTGTCATATTCAATGGCATTAGCATTGCTGAATCCCTGACCATCAATATCCTGGGGGTTACTATTGACCAGAAACTTAAGTAAACCAGCCATATGAATATTGTGGCAACAGGAACAGGTCACAGACTGGTAATTCTGCATGAGGTCACTCACTTCCTGACTCCCCAAAACCTGTTCACAAGGCTCAGATCAGGAGTGGGATGGAATACATTTGCTTGGATGAGTGCAGCTCCAATAACACTCAAGAAGATCCACACTATCCAGGACGAAGTTGATCGGCACTCCATTCACCATATTAAATGTTCACCGCCAACACACGCTGGCAGCAGTGTGCATCACATACAAGAAATATTGCAGCAACTCGCCAACCCTCCATTGACAGCACCTTCTAAACCTGTGATCTCTCTCACCTAAAAGGACAAGGGCAGCAGGCAGATGGGAATAGCACCACCTGCAAGTTCTGCTGCAAGCCACACACTCGGAGTATCTTGAAACTATCTCACTGTTCCTTCAGTGTAACTGGGTCAAAATCCTGAACTCACATCCTAACAGCACTGTGGATGCACCTATACCATATGGACTACAGTGGTTCAAGAAGGCAGCTCACCACCAATTTCTCAAGAGTAATTAGGGATGAGCAACAAATGCTGGCCTCGCCAGCGGTGCTCACATTCCATGAAAGAATTTTTAAAAGTCACTGTCTAAGATGGACATAAGTCAGAAGTTTGTATGGTAGACGAAAGTCCTAATATGCAACAATGAATTTCTCCTGGACTGACCCTTAGCTGGTACTCTAGCTCCACTGGAAGTATGGCAGGAACCCTGTATACGTGGGTAGATGGAATTTCTGCCACATCTTTGCAATTGTCATAAGACCATAAGACATAGGAGCAGAAATTAGGCCATTCGGCCCATCGAGTCATGGTGAGGGAGCAGAATGAGCTCATGGGAAATTCCAGGCCTTGCAGATGTCTGCAGTTGAGGAAGAACCTTCAAACTGATGCACCATGAAGAACGTAAATGTGCCTTCTGCTATACAGGTGAAAGGAAACTCCTACAAGTATCACTTTCAGAACTGATCAGGGGGGTTTTCCATTCAAAATAGTTTAATAAACTAAGATCAAAATTACCCAAAGGATCATAGTAGGTCTCGAACACTGGATCAGAAATAGGTGGTTACCAGCCCTATTCCAAATTCGACCTAAAAATATTTGAAATACTGTAGTGTCAACGCATCAATCTTTGTGAATTGTGGCATCATTCTTAACTACTGTTATCGCACAGCAATTGTGAAGGATGTCTACAGGCCTGTCAGACCATCAGCTTCAGATAATACCGCCTTTCACAGCTTCTGGTCATCACAAAGCATGTTACAACCAATGAACTACTTCTGAAGTGAACTGTTTGAATGTAGGAAACATGACAGTCAGTTTGCACACAAGGTCCAATGTACAATAATGAAGGACCAGATAATCTGTTTCATTGATGTTAGTTGAGGGATAAATATTGGTCAGGACATTGGGGAGAACACCCCTGTTCTTCTTCGAATAGTGTCATGGGATTTCACATCTATCTGAGAGAGCAGATAGATCATCATCTGACAGTGCAGCATTTCCTCAGTACTGCACTACAACAATGGCTTATATTTACTATAATCCTATGCTCCAAAGCATAAGTCATTTTAAGCATTTTTTTTTCAATCACATCCTTGTGGAGTAACTGGCTTCTGTGATACTATCTGCCATAGCTGGGATTATATTGCTTCCTGTTTTGTTTAAAGCTTGTGCACTGTGAATAATGATCCCATATCGTATTTTACATATGAAATAGGAGCGGAAGTAGGCCGTTCGGACCCTTGAGCCTGCTCCGTCATTCAATAAGATCATGGTCTGTTTGTGTTTCGAATTCCACATTCCCATCTACCTCTGATAACGTTTGATTCCTTTGCGTAACAAGGATCTATCTACCTCTGCCTTAAAAATATTCAGTGATCCCACCTCCACTGCCTTCAGAGGCAGAGAGTTCCAAAGTCCCACAACACTGAGAGAAAAAATTTCCCATCATCCCTGTCCCAAAAGGGCAACCCCTAATTTTAAAACAGTGCCCCCTAGTTCTGGACTCATCGACAAGAGAAAACATCCTTTCCACATCCGCCCTGTCAATACCATTCAGACTTATATACTTTAATCAAGTCACTCTTCATTCTTCTAAACTCCTGTGGAATCAAGCTCAGTCTGTCTAACCTTTTCTCATAAGACAACTGGCTCATTCTAGGTGTTAATCTAATAAACGTCCTTTGAACCACCTCCAATGCATATACATCCTTCCTTAACTAAGGAGAACAAATCTGCGCACAATAGTTGATATGTGGTCTCATCAATGTCCTGTACAATTGAAACTTACTTTTATGTTCAATTCCTCTCGTAATAAAGGATCGCATTCCATTAAAGTACTTGCTATACCTGCATACTAACATTTTGTGACTCATTCACTAGAATACTGAGATCCTTATGCACCTCAGAATTCTGCAGCTCTTCTCTGTTTGAGTCATACTCTTTTTTTATTCTTCCTCCCAAAGTGAACAACTTCACATTTTCCTACATTAAACTCCATCTGCCAGATTTTTTCCTGCTCACTCAACCTATCTTTATTTGTCTGCAACCTCCTTATGTCCTCTTCACAACATACTTTCCTACCCATCTTTCTGTTATCTGCAAAGTTAGCTACCATGCCTTCACTTCCCTCATCCAAGTCATTGATATAAATTGTACAAAGTTGAGGCTCCAGCACAGACCCCTGCAGGATTCTGCTCATCACATCGTGCCAATCAGAAAATAACCCATTTACGCACACTTTCCTCTTTTCTGCCAAGCAGCCAGTCTTCTGTCCATGCTAATATGTTACCCTCTACATCATGAGCTTTTATTTTCCGCAATAGCCTTTGATGTGGCACCTTATCAAATACCTTCTGGAAATCCAAGTACAGCATGTCTACAAGCTCCCCTTTATCCACAGCACATGTTACACCTTCAAAGAACTCCAATAAATTGGGTAAACACGCTTTCATTTTCACAAAACCATGCAGACTCTTCCCGATTACGTTGAGTTTCCCTAAGCGCCCAGCTACAACCTTCTTAATGATCAATTTTAACACCTTGCCCACGACAAGCTAACTGGCCTATAGTTTCCTGTTTTCTGCCTCCCTCCCTTCTTGAATAGAGGGATTATATTTGCTACTTTCAGTTTGATGGAACCTTTCCAGAATCTAGCGAATTTTGGAAAATTAACACCAACGCAGCTACTAGCTCATCAGCCACCTCTTCCCAGACCCTAGCATGAAGTGCATCAGTACCCAGAGACTTGTCCGCGTGCAGCTCCATCAGTTTGCTCAGTACCGCTTCCCTAGTGATTGTAATTTCACCAAATTTCCCTCTCCCTTTCACTTCCTGGTTTACAGCTATTATTGGAATTTTTTTTGTATCTTGTACAGTGAAGACAGAAGCGAAATATTTGGTCATTTCATTCGCCATTTCCTTATTATCTATTAACTCCCCACTGTCGCCCTCTAGACGATCAACACTCACTTTACTTATTCTTTTCCTTTTTGAATACCTCTAGAAACTTTTGCTATCCATTTTTACATTTCTGGCTAGCTTCCTCTCATGCTCTAGTTTCTTTCTCCTGATTAACATTTTAGTTATTCTCTGCTGTTCTTTGTATTCTGACCTGCCACTCATCTTTGCACAGTTATATGCTTTTCCCTTAAGTTTGACGCTTTCCTTAACTTTTTTAGTTAACCACGGATGGTGGGTCCTCCCCTTAGAATTTTTGTTTGATTTGTATTAAAGAATGCGTTGTTCTACAAGGTTTGGAAATACTCTGTTCATGCAACAACACAGCTAAAGTGATGTACGATGTTTCTTGGTGTCACCCCCTCCCAAACTTTTCACAAGACAGTATTTCCTTCAACATAAAAAGAAAAATGATTCTCAGCTTGAAAGAGGAGAAGAATTTTATTTCCAAAGAAATAAGAATGTTATCTTATTGTTGCTTCAGTATAAGCTGCCCGCAGCGCAGGGTGTCACCTTTTATCAATGCCAAACCAGACAACGGGTGGGACAAATGCAAGGCAGGGCAGGCGATGAGGTCATGGCCAAATGATAAATGTTTGTTTTGTTGATTAAGAAAGTTACTAGAAATCTTATTAACTTAAATTACAGACGTGTTGTCATTATAAGACAGAAATAAGACAAAAATAATGGGTTTATGTTTTAAAAACACATTCTTGGTGTTTGGTTAATCCATAGAAATTTCTAGACAACTGACTGAAAAATCATTCAGTCCAAAACCAGTGTGTCAGAATAATAAAAAACAGTGCGGTGGCCTATGTGGTGAGAGATGGTGCTTCATAGATTTAACCAACACTAAAACCAAGAGCAAGTCCTGTGGTGAATTATTTTTTCATTAATTGTGCATCTACACACAGTACTTGAAGGAACATGCATTCAAATGGAACTGGTTGAAAGGACTGTATAATGTTGACAGCTAACAAACAGAAGATAGATTTGCAATGGGCTGGTAGTAAAACCATAGCAACAGCAATAAACTTCCTGATGTGCTGCAAAATCCCTATCTGCCTTCATTTTCAAACAGGCTTCAATTCAAAGGTGAGGGGGGTTTGGTGGTGGGGTGGTGTAGGTAGATGTGAATATCCTCCTTGGTGCCAGGGTCAAGATGTCACTGAGCAGCTGCGGAACACCCTGATGGGGTGGGTGAACAGCCCGGAGTCATGGTCAATATATGTATCAACAAGATAGGCAGAAAGAGGGATGAGGTCCTGCAGGCAGAGTGTAGGGAATTAGGAATGAAACTAGCAAGCAGGTAGCAAGCCTCAAAGGTAGTAATCTCCAGATTACTCCTGGTACCACTGGTTAATACATAAAGAAATAGGAGGATAGAGCAGATGAATGCTTGGCTGGAGAGATGGTGCAAAAGGGATGGCTTTAGATTCCTCACATAACGGGACTGGTTCTGGGAAGGTCGGACCCAAACATATCCCTGCAGGGCAATTTGGTAGTGCTATCGGGAAGGGTTTAAACTAACTTCACAGGAATGTGGGAACCATGAGGTAATATTAGAGAGGAAAATCAAGGTGAACAGTGAATTGGGAGAGACACATAGCATCAGAGAAGGAAATAGTAAGGTATTAGATGGGGCCAGAGTAAGAGTGTATATAATAATATCAAAATTAAGTTTACTGCGTATATATATATATATATATATATGTGAATGCATGGAGTGTGATAAATAAGGTTGGAGAGCTGCAGATACAGATAGCCTCCTGGAAATATGATGTTGTGGCGATAATAAAGACCTGATTCAAAAAAAGGCAGGATTGGATACTAAATATTCCTGCTCAGGAAAGATAGGGAAAGGAATAAAGTGAGGGGCGGGTAGAAGCAGTATTGACTAAGGAGAACATTACAATGCAGGAGTGAGAGGATGTCCTAATGGGGTCAGGGACAGAATCCCTTTGGTTAGATATAAGAAATAGTAGTGGTACCATTACACTGTAGGGTGTATTCTATAGGGCACCAACTAATGGGAAAGTTATAGAGGAATAAATTTGCAAGGAAATTACATAAAGGTGCAAGAACTATAGAATAGTTGCAATGAAGGTCTTTAATTATCCCAACATAAACTGGAATAGTAATGTTGTAAAAGGCAGAGAGGAGCAAGAGTTTCTAGCGTGGGATCAGAAAAAATTTTCTACATCAGTGTGTTTCTAATCCAGTGAGGAAGTAGGCATTGCTGGACCTGGTTCTGGGGAATGAGGTGGGCCAGGTGGATTGAATGTCAGTGGGAGAATATTTAGGCAACAGTGATTATTGGATCATAAGGCTTAGGTTCACTATAGAAAAGGAAAACGAGCTGGCCGAGTACTAAATGACATAGCTGCTAAACTGGGTCTCTGGCAGGTGGTGAGGGAACCAACAAGGGGGAAAAACATACTTGACCACATCCTCACCAACCTGCCTGCCACAGATGCATCTGTCCATAGTATCGGTAGGAGTGACCACAGTCATCGTGAAGACAAAGTCCCGCCTTCACATTGAGGATACCCTGTTGTGTTGTGTGGCACTACCAGCATGCTAAATGGGATAGATTTCAAACAGATCTAGCAACTCAAGACCGGGCATCCATGAGGCACTGTGGGCCATCAGCAGCAGCAGAATTGTACTCGAGCACAATCTGTAACCTGCCTGTAATATGTATATATGTAATATAATCTGTAATATGCCTGGCATATCCCCCACTCTACCATTACCATCAAGCCAGGGAGATCAACCTTGGTTCAATGAAGAGTGCAAGAGGGCATGCCAGGAGCAGCACCAGGCATACCTGTAAATGAGGTGTCAACTGGTGAAGCTATAAAACAGGATTACTTGTGTGCCAAACAGCATAAGCAGGAAGTGATAGACAGAGCTAAGCGATCCCACAACCAACGGAACAGATCTAAGCTCTGCAGTCCTGCCACATCCAGTCATGGATGGTATGGACAATTAAACAACACACTGGAGGAGGTGGCTCCACAAATATCCCCATCCTTAATGATGGAGGAGCTCAGCACAGCAGTGCAAAAGATAAGACTGAAGCATTTGCAACAACCTTCAGCCAGAAGTGCTGAGTGGATGATCCGTCTCGGCCTCCTTTGGAGGTCCCCAGCATCACAGATGCCAGTCTTCAGCCAACTTGATTCACTGCACGTGATATCAAGAAACTGCTGAAGGCACTGGAAACTGCAAAGGCTATGGGCCCTGACAACATTCCAGAGATAGTACTGAAGACTTGTGCTCTGGACAAGTGCCCCTAGACAAGCTGTTCCAGTACAGCTACAACACTGGCATCTACCCATCTATGTGGAAAATTGCCCATGTATGTCCTGTACACAAAAAGCAGGACAAATCCAACCCAACCAATTACCGCCCCATCAGTCTACTCTTGATCATCAGTAAAGTTAAGGAAGGGGTCATCAACAGTGCTATCAAGGGGCACTTGCTTAGCAATAACCTGCTCACTGATGCCCAGTTTGGGTTCCGCCAGGACCACTCAGCTCCTGACTTCGTTAAAGCCTTGGTTCAAACATGGACAAAAGAGCTGAACTCCCGAGGTGAGGTGAGAGGGACTGCCCTTGACATCAAAGCAGCATTTGACCGAGTGTGGCATCAAGCAGCCCTAGCAAAACTGCAATCAATGGGAATCGGGCGAAAACCCTCCACTGGTTGGAGTCATACCTAGCACAAAGGAAGATGGTTGTGGTTGTTGGAGGTTAGTCATCTCAGCTCCAGGACATCACTGCAGGAGTTCCTCAGGGTGGTGTCCTAGGCCCGACCATCTTCAGCTGCTTCATCAATGGCTTTCCTTCCATCGTTCTGTCAGAAGTGGGGATGTTCGCTGATGCTTGCACAATGTTCAGGACCAGTCACGACTCCTCAGATACTGAAGCAGTCCATTTCCAAATGCAGCAAGACCTGGACCATATCCAGGCTTGGGCTGACAAGTGGCAAGTAACATTCGCACCACACAAGTGTCAGGCAATGACCATCTCCAACAAAAGAGAATCCAACCATTGCCCCTTGATGTTCAATAGCATTACCATCACTGAATCTAGCACTATCAACGTCCTGGTGGTTACCATTGACCAGAAACTGAACTGGACTAGCCATATAAATACTGTGGCTACAAAAGAAAGTCAGAGGCTAGGAATCATGCAACGAGTAACTCACCCCCTGACTCCCCAATGTCTGTCCACCATCTACAAGGCACAAGCCAGGAGTGTGATGGAATACTCCCCACTTGCTTGGATGACTGCAGCTCAAACAACACTGAAGAAGTTCACACCATCCAGGACAAAGCAGTCCACTTGATTGTCACCACATCCACAAACATTCACTCCCTCCACCACTGACGCGCAGCAGCAGCAGTGTGTACCATCTACAAGATGCGGTGCAGGAATTCACCAAGAATTCACCTTAGACAGCACCTTCCGAATCCACGACTACTACCACCTAGAAGGACAAGGGCAGCAGATAGATGGGAACACCAGCACCTGGAAGTTCCCCTCCAAGTTACTCACCATCCTGACTTGGAAATATATCGCCATTCCTTCACTCGCTGGGTCAAAATCCTGGAACTCCCTTCCTAACAGCACTGTGGGTGTACCTACACCATATGGACTGAAGTGGTTCAAGAAGGCAGCTAACCACCACCTTCTCAAGGGCAACTAGGGATGGGCAATAAATGCTGGCCCAGCCAGTGAAGCCCACATCCCATGAATGAATAAAATAATAATAAAATAAAAATAATTAACTGGGGGGAAGACCAACTTCAATGGAGTGAGAATGGATCTGGCCCAGGTAAATAGGAATCAAATTTTGACAGGCATGACTGTAATGGAACAATGGGCTACCTTTAAAGAGGAAATAATTTGGGTACAGTCAGGGTACATTCTCATGAGGTGGAAAGGTAAGGCCAACAAATCCAGAGTTTCCTAGATGATGAGAGATAGGGAATAAGATAAAGCAGAAAAAAGCGCAAATGACAGATCTCAGGTAGATAATACAATAGAGAACTAAGCTGAACAAAGAAGGTTCAGAAGTGAAGTGAAAAAATATATAATAAAAGCAAAAACAGAGTATGAGAACAACCTCATTATAATCTCTCATGGAAAGAAAAACTTTTTCCTTCAGAGCTTTTCTGGCTCCCAATGGATTGGTGCAGAAAATCATTTTAAGGAGCTAATTTGCTGGCTGCTTGCTCATACACACCACTTTCAGCGTTATCTTCTGCAAGTGACAAGGGGTGTATAATATGATAATCTGTGTATGGGCAGGCACATTGTAAAACTGTGCAAATGGCAGAAAATATGTTGTATGATGTAGTTCAATCACCTCCTCCATGAAATGGCTGTTCATCTGATTCCCATCTCTTGTGTATCTCTGCCCTCTTCACCCCACCATTGTTTGCTGTGTCCAGGCGCCACACTCTGGAGTTCCCTCCCTAAATCTCTCCATTTGTCCAGCTCCTTCTTCACCTTCAAAATCCTCCTGGCTCTATGACCAGACTTTTGGTTACCACTCCAATATCTCCATCTTGTGGGCAGTCGCCACTTCTATTCCTTAATCCCCTGTGAAGCACCTTGAACTTTCTGTTCTACATTAAAGGCGCTATAGAAGTTCAACTTGTTTTTGCAATATTTGCACCCTAGATAGCAATGCTACACATCTGTGTGTTCCTAGGATATGTGATTGCAGTAAGGTCTACCTCAACTGTGCCGTCTTCATCATCTACATGGATTTGCCCCTCCATCTATGACCTTCTCAACGCTGAGAAGGCAACACTAATCTTCTGCTCTTTCACTTCTGGTCTCCTATACATCCCTCCTTCACATTCCCCCAACCTGTCAGTCAATCTTCAATGGAAAACACTGTCTCTGCCCCACAATCTGGATACCTCCCATAATACCTCCATCTTGCTTAATAACAACATTGATTATATTTCAAAAGTACTTCATTGGCTGTAAAGCACTTGGCAGTGTTGGGGATCATGAGGTTGTGAAAGGCACCTTTCTTACTTCTTTCTTTTTATCTCCTTCCTTAAATTTACCTCAATACTTAGGGTGGAATTTTCTGCTCCGAAGACTAAATGTGTTGGTCGGTGGGATAAGAGGCTCATTCTCTGCTGGGCAGCGGGGTGGGAAATTGTACCTGATTTTAAGCTTGAAAGCTCATTAATTATGGGTCAGTGAGTAGTTCTCTGAATCACATAGCGGGACAGGCACCGATTTGTCCATCCTGGCGTTGCCTGTTGAGGTCGAAGGTCCTGGCGCCATATTTAAATGTCACTCAAATACACACGTTTGCTCTCTGTAGCCCAGCTGTGTGGACGAGTGATGCCATGATGGCCCCAAGAACAAAAAGAGTGTTGCGCCAAGGTTTAGCCCCTGCTCCCTAGAAGCTTTAATCAGAGGTGTCATCCAACACCGGGATGTACTTTATCTGAGGGATAGATCCAGTAGATCCAGGAGGTCCACCAACCTCACCTCACCAACCTGGGAGATAATCACAAAAGAGATCAGCTCCGCGGGCAACTGCCAAAGAAACATGATCCACTGCAGGAAGAAGATGAATGATCTCATTCGTGCCATCAGGGTAAGTCAACCTTCTAATCACTCCAAACTCACACTCTCATCATAGCATTATACATTCAAAGCGTCTCACAGCTCAGGGATCTCGCACAAACAGCATCTTCAGCTCTTACTGGGGAGGGCTCCACACACACAAACAGGCATGCATACTTGCCAACCTTTGCTCCATCCCATCTCATTACATTCCATCCATTTGTCTTCATGCAGGCCAAGCTTGCTCACAACAGGAGGGAGAGATCCCAGACTGACCAAACTTGAGTTGACCAAATTCAAAGAGGATGCCACCGAGTTGGTAGGGAGGACAGAGATTGCTCCTGTGGCGAAGGTGAGATCGGCCTCTTCAAGCAAGCCAGTATGGATGAGCCCTCCATGAGTTGATCACATCCTGACATTCACAGTGAGTGAAATGCATGTTGTATTCAGCCTGTTTATGAACTAAACCTATCTTCTTTCTCTTTGACAGACACCGGCAGGCCCAGACAGACCACCAGAGCTATCATAAGCTCCAACTTCTAGGGCACCTCAGAGGAGGTTGCCAAGGATCTGTTCAATGGAGACCCCTCACTGTGTTCACCTGCACCCTCCATCAGCGCAAGAGACACTCACCCCCCCCCAGTAGGTCACAGATCTAGATTAGGCTTGGAGTCACTTTCTGGGGAACACCTCACTGACATGTCTGTGCAGCCGTCAGAGGCAGTGACAGCTATGGTCCCTGGCACTCAGAGAACTTTTGGAGAACAGGCATCCATGAGTCCGAGATGAGCCTCTGGAAGCAGCTGTCACAAACATGCTGGAGATGCAAAGATAGGCGGCAGAACATCAGAAAACTTGCGAGAGACAGTCAACAGACTAGAGTAAAGGATGGAGGAGTCTGTCTGCATTCTGTCTGATGGCATGGTTCTTACATGTGAATGCCTTGAGTTCTCCATGGTGGTGGATGCCTTGGAGATTTTGGTCCAGTAGATCCTGCCAGATTTGCGCTTGGACTTGACTCCATCGCTATAGGCATTGGCGGGATTCATCAGTGGCTAGGCTAGAGGTGGGGGCGGGGCACTCAACCTTCCTCCAGGTGCCCCTTCCCCTCAAAAAGATAGGCAGGGCCCCTCAGGTACCCAAAGGGACGAGATCCATCAGCTGGACACCCCGGGTCATTCACTTAGGTGACTCTGAGAGTGTCTAGCTGATCCCAATCCCCTCACGTGTGACCCAATCACCTCCAGCTCTACAGGCCAAGGAGGGTGCACCTGCCTCACAGCAGGAGACCCAAGGCAGGCCGAGGCCCTCCAGAGGATGCCCATCAAAGTCATCACAGACAACAGGTTGTCACAGTCAGCAGCCTGCCACCACCTTGGCTGTGTGTGTCAGGGATGTATCAAGACATAGCAGTAGGGTTAGAAAAATTAAGAAACGTTGAGATCACTATGGGGGCATGGGTGTTCAATCACTGTATATATAATGCATCTTTATAAATGCGTCTTTATAAATACATTTTCTGTTCATGATAATGATCTCATATGAATGCATCAAGCATATGCATCTATGTGCTCTCTTATTGTGAGGGTGACCCAAGCTCCCATTCCGTGAATGTCTTCCTTTGTAAGCCTCACATTCATGTAATGTTTAGCGGACTCATATTAGTTGCTCGCATCTTGTGTAACGTCAGGGATATGTGTCAAGCTCATTACTGAAGGTGTCTGCAAATATAGTTTGGAACCGTTATTCCTTACAAGACACCATAGAGTTATGTGTGCTCATGGCTCATGCCTTGGAGGGTCTCAAGAAATGTTGTTTCATCAACATTGAACTATCTTCATGGCTTGTGCCAAAACACAAGACTTGAATCCATGATGGTCCTTGCAACCATGTGTGCATCTCTGTGGCTGCAAGAAGTATCTCATTCAGGTGTCCAAGACTGCATCATATGCAGGGTTTGTGCTGGTGTGCTGCTTTACATTTCCCACAGCGGCTACATACAGCTTAGGGTGTTGACCTTTCCAAAGATGAGGACCTCAAGATTCTTTAGGGTTGCAGATCCAAGGCTGAATGCGGACCTCAGTTGCGATGTCACTGCTTGTAAAGGCCTTTCCGAGCAACGGCATGGCTCTAAGGGACAAAGAAATGTGTTTGGTTCCCCTTGCATGGGCCTTACTCCTCCTGGAACCTTGTGGCTATACCAGTGTGCCTGGGACACATCTTCCAAGTTGTGCTGCTTTGAGGGCATCATCGGGTGGAAGCTGACCCTCACTGCCCACTTCAGATTCCTGCCCTACCAGATCTTCATCATCCGAGGAGCACACAGCCTCCTCCATGTCTCCCTTTGGCATGTGATACCCCCTTTGAAGTGCCAGGTTGTGCAGGGTCCAGCAGACCACGATGATGCGAGAGACCCTCCGTGGACAGTACTGCAGATCTCCACCTGAATGGTCGAAACATCGGAAGTGCGTCTTCAGGAAGCCAATGGTCTGCTCAATAATGGATCTCCTCACATAGTGTGCCGTGTTGTATCTTTCCACTTTGAGGATGACACACAGGTGTCATGAGCGATCTTTTCAGCGAGTACCCCTTATCACCCAGCAGTTAACCCTGTAAGCGCTCAGCCCTTTGAATATCTGAGGCACCTGGGAGTGATTCAGGATGTAGGGGCCGATGGAACCCCCAGGGTAACTGAAACAAAAATGCATAATATGCTTCTGATGAGCACAGACCAGCTGAATGTTGAGGGAGTGGAAGTTTTCCTGTTAAGGAAGATCAGGGGCTGCTGCTATGGAGGTCTCAAAGCAATTGCACCCTGTAGTCTAAGGAAGCTACAAAACCCAGAAATCTAGCTGCCTAGCTAGCATCAGCTATTGTGAACTTTATATTATAATGAACCTTGTAGAGGGCATCTGTCACCTCCTTTTATATATTTATTTGTTGAGGACTGAGAGATGGCACATAGGACCCCTGTGGATTACTCAAATGAGTCGCTTACAGAAAAACTGAATGTGGCATTGACCTTCAGGGCAGTGGCAGATGATGTCCTCCCAATCCAAGTGGTGTTGGATCCTCCCACAGAATGTGGCAGATATGAGCCACCACATCTCTTGACTAGCGTAGATGTGCGCAGCACTGTCTTCTGCTCATCTCCAACTAGGAAAGGTGTCTTTTGTATACCCTTGGTTGTGCCAGTTGCCTCCGTTGGATGGGTCTGACTTCCTCAGCCTCTGGTTCTTTCTAGGGCTCCCCCAGACCATGCACCTCAGGCCAGGGCTCCTCTCAAAGCTGTGTTAGATGAAACTGGGTCTTTCATCTCCTCAGTCGGAACTCCGCCATCAAGAAGGCAACATTGAGTGCAACCTCCATTCTGCAATCCTCCTCCTTCCTGTTGACAAATGGATCCAAGTGATTAATGTAGAATGACCAGTTATAGTAGATCTCCCCACCCATAGCCAGAACGCCATTGTCATGCCCTAGTGCTGCGTCTGTGCTACTTGCCTTTCCCTGTTGCGGTCTTGTAGCTGAGGCGCTCCCTCAAAGATAATTGGTGCCTAAGAAGCCACCCCAGCAACTTGACATCTCAATTTCATTGAGATTGGAAGAGGCTTGAGTATAACCATGCTATGTTCACCCTCGCTAAAGGCACTTACACGATGCCTGATTTGCACTTTTGGAATTACTGGATGCCCTTTGATCTGTAGCCCATGTCAATTGGACAATGCACATTACAGGGTTTCATTGATCATCTTGCAGATAACCAGGAGCCGTGGTCACTTAATGGCTGGCTGCATCTTCTGTTCTCACATTCCTCTCACTTTTAAATGTTTAAACTGACCACCATTTATGTGACCCCAATGACTATTGCAGTCTCGTGTAAAAGCGCACTATTTGTCAGTGGTTCAATTCTAACTTCTCAATTGAGTGTTCATGAGGTGTATCAGTTGAGTCCTCATCACCATGTTGGGAATCTAATAAGTATGAGGGTGCCACCTGAAAGGGCCCTGAGTCCACACTGCCTCAGACCACATCCGTGGAGATTTTTTTCCAGTTTCATTTTTAAACTCTGTCATTGCTCAAGATGTCTCAAGATGGCGGTGCTGCATTTCTACTTCAAGATCAGCTTCAGCCCTCCCTCTGTCACTGTTCACATCCCTCCAATCATCCTGGAACCCCAAGACGTGCAGGTAGACCTCCCTCTGGTAATTCTGCAGCCTTCTCCAGTAACCCCGGAGCCCATTATTATTATTGTGGCCATCCCTGCCTTGCCCCCTGAACCCATCTCTGTGGATGTCCCCATGTCCCATGTGGACTTCACTCCTCCTCATTTTGAAGGTGTGCATGGCGATATACAGAGGCGACCTCCTCATCCCCCATCAGAGCTTCAATTACGTCCCCTTTATTATATTTTCTGCATTTACAGACTGCAGATGGCTCCCCTGACCATGACTGTCCCATCTGTAGCCCAGTACCAAGCCAGACGCCCCCAGCACTACCAAGTGTGAGACAACGATCACACCCTGCACACCAAGCTGTGCCATTCAGCACACAGGCCTTGCCCCTCCCTGGAGTGGGAATATGTCATGTATACCATGCATAGCCCTGTAGCATGGTCCGTAAAGCTCCAGGAGTGCCTTTGATCTCTCACCATGACTGTGCTGTCCTCAGAACTGCCTTTACTCTCTCGCCCTGACTATGTGGTTCATAGAGCCCCAGGACTTCCTGTAATCTCTCATCCCAAACTTTTCCTTTCAGTCCCGAGGCTCTGACTGTATGTTACTCAGCTACCCATTTCCTTCAGGACTGACTACAACACTGTTTCCCTCCCACCTTCCATGAGTCTCTGTGTAATCCCCCCCATACTGTGCAAGACTGACCCCATCCCCTGCAGTCATTGGTGTGCATGCAACCCTTTTCTCTTGTGTTACGCTAACTGTGACCCCTCCACCCAACTCTAAAGCCTGCATCTATCCCCTCCCACTCATGCCATACGAAGCCCACCCAAACCCCTGCTTTGTCTGTGTTCTACCCTCCCATGTCTGGCTCCACCTTCCCCACCCCCACCTTCCCTCTGCCTGCCATCTCTCCCCCCACCCCCCCAACCAACCAACCAACCAACCAACCAGCCCACCCTGCATGTCTCTGAAAACCACCTCTCCACATCCCCCCAACGCCCCCACCATAACCCCCCAACCGTAAACCCCCAAGCATCTCTGTCAGTGGGGTGCAGCCCTGCCTGAGATCCACAGGACATATTGAGTGCTGTCCTCCCAGAGAAGTGCAGCACCCTTCCTGAGAAGCCCAGCTAGACACCCATGGCACCCACCGCGAAGAGCCCAGCTAAACACCCGCAGCACCCACCATGAGGAGGTCAACTAGACACCCCCACAAGTCTGGCCTAATACAGCAGCTTTGGTATTGCTGATGACCCGGAACAGTGCCATTGCAGTTAGGCTTTAAATGTTGCACTCACCTCAAAGTCACGGGCAATGTGATGATTCCTGTCTGACCCCCATAACCCTTGTTTATCAAATTCAAAATACTATACTAAATTCTATACTGAATTCAAAATAAGCTCTATACTAAATTCAAACTAAACAAACCAGCAGGTGAGAAAAGTAAGTGCAAACATAATGAGCCAGATTGCTAGGAATCATGGGCCACCCCTCGGAGCTGAGAAAATCAGAATTCTCACTTTTACTCCTTTCCCTCTCTTTCATTGCCACATTCCACCAATTCATCCCATTCCCCTCCTTCCCATGAGTGAAAATGACTGTTCCCCCATCTAGTCCCCAATCCTCCACACGGCCTCATTAAGAACCCCTTCTTTCCTACTCCAACTACCTACCTTGCATAGCTTGGCCTAAATAGCCAAGTGGTTATGGTACTGGGTTTGTAACCCCAAGATCAAGAGTTCCGATCTCACAACGGCAAACTATGAAACAATGTAACTTCATCTGACTAGGAACAGATGGAAACGTGTTTGTACTTGAAAGAGTTACACCTTCTTAACCAAGAGTTCAAATCTCACAATGGCAAACTATGAAACAATGTAACTTCATCTGAAACAGATGGAAACGGGTTTGTACTCGAAAGAGTTACATGGGGGATTGTACCAAGTGAAAAATAGAACTAAAGCCAATATTATATCTCTGCCCCGCTGAGGAATCCTGGCCGGCAAACTGGCAGGAACTGCAGACGAAAGTCACCGCTCACCTGCGGCGCTGGACAGGACTGCTCCGAGTGCTATCTTACTGAGGTCGAGTTCTGGTCATAAACCAGCTGATCGCCACCATGTTGTGGTATCGGCTGGTCACTTTGACCCCTCCCCCGGACTTTGTCACAAGAATCCAGAGATTGTTAGTCGACTTCTTCTGGGACAAAAGATTGCACTGGGTCGCTGCCGAGGTTCTGAGTCTCCCGCTTAGAGAGGGTGGTCAGGCGCTGGTGTGCCTACGCACACAGGTGGCAACTTTCCGCCTTCAGACCCTGCAGTGATACCTCTATGTCGAGCCTCCTCCTAGATGGTGTGCCCTGATGACGTATTTCTTCCGTCAGGTGCATGGCCTGAATTATGACGTGCAGCTCCTGTTTATAGAACAGCTGGGCCTCGGTGGCTCCTTGCAGGCATTGCCCGTCTTTTACCAGGACCTGATCAAAGTCTGGAAAGTGGTCGCCTCGCGACGCAGCTCTCCCCCGTCAGGAGTAGCGGCTATCGTCAGAGAGCCGCTGCTCAGGAATCCGCCCCTCCGTCCTTTTCAGTGGTTGGCGGAGAGGAGGGCTGTGGCCGCAGAGGTGACCAGGATCGGGGACGTGCTGGGTGGCGGAGGACTGGGCTGGATGCTCCCGCAGGAGTTGGCGCGACGCGCGTCTGTGAGTGTCCAGGTCGCAGCCGATGCCATCCAAGACCTGAGAATGATCGTGCTCGGACCCGACGTTATTTTGGGTCTTGAGGTGGCCCAGGTGCGCGGTGGTCTTCCGTCTGAGCGTTCCCCTGTTCAGACAGAATTCCACATTGGCCCCAAACCCCGAACTCTCCCTCGAGTGCTGGTGCCCCGCAATATGAGCCGCCTTGGGGACATGCCCTCTGTGCCTTTTGGCACGGCAAAGAGGGGCTTTTTGTACGGACTGCTGCTGCACACCTTCCATTTTCTCGCCCTTGTCCGTCGACCGGACACGCCCTGGCGTGCCTTGTTGCCGTCTGGCGACGGAGGCCCCCGATGGGAGGCCCTCTACGGAGGTGTCCTCCCCCTTTCTATCGGGGACCTGGGTTGGAGGGTGTTGCATGCAGCAGTCCCTTATAATAAGAGGATGCATAGGTTCACGGACTCTCAGGACACGTGCCCTTTTTGCGGTCTTGTGGAGACCGTGGACCATGTATACATAGGGTGTTGTAGACTGCACTCCCTTTTTAGTTATTTGAAAAATTTTTTATTGATGTTTTGTTTGCACTTCAGCCCCACGCTTCTGATCTATGGGCACCTGGTGCGGAAGGGGGTCGGGAAGGAGGAGGACCTCCTCGTGAACCTGCTCCTGGGCCTGGCCAAGTTGGCCATTAACAGGTCCAGGCAGCGGGCGATCGACGGGGGAGTCCCGCCCGATCGTTTGTCCCTCTTCTGTGGCTACGTTCGCTGCCGGATGTCCCTGGAGAAGGAGCACGCGGTGTCTGCTGGCACTCTCGAGGCCTTCCGTGCTCGGTGGGCACCCCGGGGACTGGGGTGTTTTGTTGACCCCTTTAATCACATTTTGATTTAAAGTTTGTAAGTTTCCTTTAAACTTTGTTCTTGGTTTTACAGCTGACCTGAATTAGGGGCTGTGCCTGATTTATCCCAATTTTGTTGATTTGGTTTTCATTTTAAAGATTATCAAGAGTTCAGATCTCACAATGACAAACTACGAAACAATGTCACTTCATCTGAAACAGATGGAAACGGCTTTGTACTTGAAAGAGTTACCTGCCTTGCATACTTTTGAGGCATTAACTTTTTCTAAATGCTACAGCTGCCATCAGTCATGTGCACAGTAAAATATTGTAACGGTACATTTTATACTTCAAGCTAAAGCGGAACAGGCTGAAACCAATAAGTGCAACAAGATTTTATCCTTTGGCTCATCTGACGCCTCAACAAGAAACTTTTTCTCTTTCTCTCAAGTGCTAAGGAACGCAAGCTCCAACAACTCATCGACACCAACACCCATCTAGGACCCTCCACCCCTGCCTGTCCCTCCGTCCCCACCCTTTCTTCCAATCCCAACCCCAGCCGTGTATTCACTATACCCCCTGACCTTCCCCTCTCCGATGCTGAATGTTCAGTGCTCAGCAAAGGACTTAGTTTCATACCCTTACGCCCCCACCTCAATGAATTTCGGGCTCGGCATGATGCTGAACTCTTCTTCTGCCGTCTTCGTCTCCGGGCTCACTTCTTAGGGCAGGAGTCCTCTCCCAGTTCAACGGATCCTTTTACCCATCTCCAATACTCTCCCTCCACCTGGACCCCTCCCTCTGGATTCTTACCTTCTCTTGATCTTTTCATTGAGAACTGTCGGCGCGACATTAGTCGTCTCAATTTCTCTGCTCCTCTCACCCATTCTAACCTGTCTCTCTCTGAACTGACTGCACTCCATTCTCTCAAGTCCAACCCTGACATTGTCATCAAACCCGCTGACAAGGGTGGTGCTGTTGTTGTCTGGTGCACTGACCTCTACCTCGCGGAGGCTGAGCGTCAACTCGCAGACACTTCCTCCTACCTCTCCCTGGACCATGACCCCACCACTGAACATCAAGCCATTGTTTCCAGGACTGTCACTGACCTCATCTCCTCTGGGGATCTCCCTCCCACAGCTTCCAACCTGATAGTCGCCCAACCTCGGACGGCCCGCTTCTATCTCCTACCCAAAATCCACAAACAGAACTGCCCCGGTAGACCGATCGTCTCAGCTTGCTCCTGCCCCACAGAACTCATTTCTCGTTATCTTGACTCCCTTCTCTCTCCCCTTGTCCAGTCCCTTCCCACCTACATCCGTGATTCCTCTGACACCTTATGTCACATCAACAATTTCCAGTTCCCTGGCCCCAACCGCTTCCTCTTCACCATGGACGTCCAATCCCTCTACACCTCCATCCTCCACCAGGATGGTCTGAGGGCTCTTACCTTCTTCCTCGAACAGAGGCCTGAACAATCCCCATCCACCACTACTCTCCTCCGTCTGGCTGAACTTGTTCTCACGCTGAACAATTTCTCCTTCAACTCCTCTCACTTCCTCCAAATAAAAGGTGTGGCTATGGGTACCCGCATGGGCCCCAGCTATGCCTGTCTCTTTATGGGGTATGTGGAACATTCCTTGTTCCAGTCCTACTCCGACCCCCTTCCACAACTCTTTCTCCAGTACATCGATGATTACTTCGGTGCCGCTTCATGCTCTCGTCGGGACTTGGAAAAATTTATTAATTTTGCTTCCAATTTCCACCCCTCCATCATTTTCACGTGCTCCATCTCTGACACTTCCCTTCCCTTCCTTGACCTCTCTGTCTCAATCTCTGGTGATAGACTGTCCACCAATATCCATTACAAACCCACCGACTCCCACAGCTATCTCGACTACAGCTCCTCACACCCCGCTTCCTGTAAGGACTCCATCCCATTCTCTCAGTTCCTTCGCCTCCGTCGCATCTGTTCCGATGATGCTACCTTCAAAAACAGTTCCTCTGACATGTCCTCCTTCTTCCTTAACCAAGGTTTTCCACCCACGGTCGTTGACAGGGCCCTCAACCGTGTCCGGCCCATCTCCCGCGCATCCGCCCTCACGCCTTCTCCTCCCTCCCAGAAACATGATAGGGTCCCCCTTGTCCTCACTTATCACCCCACCAGCCTCCGCATTCAAAGGATCATCCTCCGCCATTTCCGCCAACGCCAGCATGATGCCACCACCAAACACATCTTCCCTTCACCCCCCCTATCGGCATTCCGTAGGGATCGTTCCCTCCGGGACACCCTGGTCCACTCCTCCATCACCCCCTACTCCTCAACCCCCTCCTATGGCACCACCCCATGCCCACGCAAAAGATGCAACACCTGCCCCTTCACTTCCTCTCTCCTCACCGTCCAAGGACCCAAACACTCCTTTCAAGTGAAGCAGCATTTCACTTGCATTTCCCCCAACTTAGTCTACTGCATTCGTTGCTCCCAATGTGGTCTCCTCTACATTGGAGAGACCAAACGTAAACTGGGCGACCGCTTTGCAGAACACCTGCGGTCTGTCCGCAAGAATGACCCAAACCTCCCTGTTGCTTGCCATTTTAACACTCCACCCTGTTCTCTTGCCCACATGTTTGTCCTTGGTTTGCTGCATTGTTCCAGTGAAGCCCAACGCAAACTGGAGGAACAACACCTCATCTTCCGACTAGGCACTTTACAGCCTTCCGGACTGAATATTGAATTCAACAACTTTAGGTCGTGAGCTCCCTCCCCCATCCCCACCCCCTTTCTGTTTCCCCCTTCCTTTTTTTTCCAATAAATTATAAAGATTTTCCTTTTCCCACCTATTTCCATTATTTAAAAAAAAACACCCCCACTAGAGCTATACCTTGAGTGCCCTACCATCCATTCTTAATTAGCACATTCGTTTAGATAATATCACCAACTTTAACACCTATGTGTTCTTTTGTACCATTGTTGTTGACATCTTTTGATGATCTGCTTCTATCACTGCTTGTTTGTCCCTACAACCACACCACCCCCCCTCCACCTCTCTCTTTCTCTCTCTCTCTCTCCGCCTCCCACACACACACCTTAAACCAGCTTATATTTCAACTCTTTCTTGGACTCGAACTCAAGTTCTGTCGAAGGGTCATGAGAACTTGAAACATCAACTCCTTTCTTCTCCGCCGATGCTACCAGACCTGCTGAGTTTTTCCAGGTAATTCTGTTTTTGTTTTTGTTTTGGATTTCCAGCATCCGCAGTTTTTTTGTTTTTATTATTAAGATTTGAAGAGAGGTGTTCGTAACCATGATGAGCTTAGATGGAGTAAAGAACTTGAAACTGTTTCCAAGTGGCAGAAGAATTGGTATCCAAGGGATACAGATTTAAGGTAATTGGAAAAAGAACCAGAGGTGACACGAGGAGATTTTTCTATGCAACTATTTGCTGCAATCTGGAATGTTTTACCTGAAAGGGTGGTGGAAGAAAAAAGGAAAAATTAAAAAAGTCTTGCATTTATATAGTATCCTTCATGAGCACATTCCAAAGTGCTTTACAACCAATAAAGTACAAGCCGATTTTGTAATGCAGGAATCAACAGGAGCCAATTTGCATACCTCAAGTTTCCACAAACAGCAATGTGATAATGACAGGTTAGTCTGTTTTTGTGATGTTAAATGCCAAGCAAACCAAGAACTCCCCTGCACTTCTTCAAAACAGTGCTTTGGGAGCCTTTTATGTCCCCCTGAGAGTGCATATGGGGCCTCTGTTTAATATCTCGTCCAAAGACGGCATCTACAGCTGATGGTGTAGCACTCCCTCAGTACTACACCAGAGTGTCAACTTCTGGTTTTTACACTCGAGTGGGACAACACTTTGACATGGAGTGCTACCAACTGAGCCATGGGTGACACACATCAGGTTCAATAGTGAGTTTCAGAAGGGAACTAGCAAGTACTTAAAGGGGGAAAATTTGCAGGGTTATTGGGAAAGAGGATGGAGTTATACTAATTAGATAACTCTTTCAAAGAGCTGGTAGAGGCACTAAGGGCTAAATGACCTCCTATTCCACATCATTGTATAATTCTAAGCAGTGGTAAGACATCATTGAAAGAAAAAACGTCTCTGATTATACACAGCACCTGTATCTTCAGGGTTCACTTCAAATATACACATTGAGTTCACTGTGATGATCTTTTCTGTGGTATTAATAGGCTGTACAAATTTAAAACCCACTTATTATAAGGCCTCTGCCCACATAGATTCAGGAGATATAGAAGAAGGAAATCACCCGAGAAAATCTAAAGATAACAAATTAATTCAGCATGATTTAACACTGTATATTGTATATTGGGGTTTACAAGCAGGAATGATATGATCCAAGGGAGCAATTATGCAACTACCAATCTTTGTGTTGGAACAACATAATGTTCATAATCAGTTTAACCCCCAGCTGATGGTAGTATGACCAGTCAGTTATGACAAGGGGGTGGCAGGGTCACTTGCCCAAATGTGACTGGCAGCCAATTAAAGTAATTAATGACCAATTAAGGCCTGTTAATGGAGATCATCTGGCATTTTCCAGTCAGCCTCTAGGTCCCTGCAGGCAGTGAAGGGGCAGGGCCAGTCCAGCTGAGCTGGCGGAAGGTGGCTTCTTGCCTACAGATCAGAGAGCTAGCACTCCATGCCTTCCTTGCCTGCCTAGGTGTTGCAAAAGAGGATGAAAGATTTCAAATCTGAAATGTTAACTCTGTTTCTCTCTCCACAGATGCTTTCTGACTTGCTGAGTATTTCCAGCATTTTCTGCTTTAATTCATATTTGCAGCTTCTGTAGTATTGCTTTTGTAATAATCTGGAGGTCAGGATTTATGATCCAGAGTCTCAGGTTTAAGTTCCGTAACGACAGTGAGGGAATTTAAACTCAATTGATTAAATAAATCTGGAATAAAAAAGTTAGTATCTATAATGGTGGCAGTGAAACTACTGGATTATTGTAAAAACCCATCTGGTTAGCAATGCTGTCTTAGGGAAGGAAATCTGTTGTTTTTACCAGTCAGTCTATACATGACTCCAGACTCTCAGCAATGTGGTTGACTCTTAATCACCCTCTGAAATGGCCTAACAAGCTACTCAATTTTATTCAACAAGACAGCTCACCACCACCTTCTCAAGGCTAATTAGTAACGTGCAATTAATCCTGGCCTTGCCAGAAATGCTCACATCTCATGAATACTAAAATAACATTTGACAATTCAAATAACATATTATTCATAAGCCATTTAAAGAAAGTCACTGTTTATATTTCAAAGGAAATTATTGGATCACAAACTACACAGATTCATATTTATAGAGCTATTGTAGTGATGCCAAGTGCAAAGCAGTGAAGAAAATGTTCAGAATGGGAATGAAAGGTAGATATAATTTTTGCTTCCACTAATTAAATAAAACATGCAGTTCAAGAGAAAGAAAACTCTAGCCTATTTAGCTTTTGAGAATAGGACAACATTCTTAATTATTCAGGTCAAATGGCAAATTAACCAGATAATCAGTGATGATGAGGTATGCTAAAGTGTCACATAATTAGGAAGATGTGCCAGATATCCAGTTTAGACTGAAGCTTGGAGTTCTTTGGGAACCCATAAGCAGAATTGCCCAGAGCAATGGATCACATTTCTATTATATTTCATTTACTTTAATGAGTACCATAATATAAAAAACCCTCATGAAGTCAATAGATTTGTCTCTAAATCTAAAGTAATATCCTAGCTGTTCAGCAATTTTCTTTACGGCTTGCAATATAACAAAACCAAAAGAAAATTCTAACTGAATTAAGTGATAAATTTATAAGTATGGCAACAGATATTTTATTTGCTCAAAGGTACAATTTAAGACATGAACAAACACATTATTCCTGGCTTATATCTGGCTTATATTCTGCAAAGGGATTTTTATGGCTGAATCAAATGACTTAAACTTGGTAAAAAAAAAGAAAATTACTATTTAAATATGTACTTCAGCTGAAGTGGTTAGAATGTGTGCCACAGGAATCATTTAATTATTATAGGGCAACTTATCATTTTAGGGACTCTTGTGTTTATTATTGATTGTTCAATAAAGAGCAAAGGAATGACTAACTCCCAAACACAACTTGTCCATTGCAAAGCTAACTTAATTAACAATCAGATTAATCCTCAGAAAGAACTTCTTGATATTATTGATTTCTCAATCACAATTCTTTGGAAATGCTAGATTGTAGGGTGTATACTTAAAGCTGGAGGCATCAGGGTCATTTCTTTCCAGCAGTAATCCCTATTTGATGTCAGCATGAATCAGATAATTGGAAATACGAGGTCAGCATGAATCATGTTCATTGATGGAAAGCTAGGAGCCTTGTGAATCAGACATACTGAGTTTCTCCCACTTAGCCAGGCTTCACACCAGAAATGGCGTATCACAAAATGAGTGCAATTAAGTACAAGCTTGTCAATTCACCCACACCCTATAAACAAATAATAAACACTAAATGACCCTATCTAACAGTTGTTAAAAGGTGCCGAGCAAACTTTTTCCTAATTGCAGTGTGATGGGAAACACTGATCCACTGCTTTCTTCTATATTTTTTATACAATGTGCTTTACCATCTACGTTCACATCAATTACTTTGTTTTTTGACAAGATTTTTAAAACAACAAATACTGGCAGAGGCATAATTCATCCTGTTGTTTCCTACATTGCAGCAGCCACTAGATTTCTGTAGTACTGGCTGTAAAACGCTTTTGAGGTCTTTCTTTCTATGTCATTTAAATTGATCTTATTGTCACCAAGGTAGAGTGAACACCCTGCAAAGGATCTCCCTTGCTCACATCATTCAAGATCATCCACGTTTAATAAATGCAATTATGATTCCTAAGTGAAACAATAAAAAGCAAATTGCCTTGGCTTCAGCACCTCCGAGCCATGGAGGGAAAGAATCAGAGCCCCTGCCTGCTGAGTGCTATCCAGGGCCCATTGTTGGAAAACATGTGTATGTGTATGTGTGAGCACTAGGCCAAGGAAGGATCAGACACAGTCTTGATGCCCAGAATAATGCAATCACCAGCAGTTCAGTGGTACTCAAAACACATTCCGGGAGCATTTATAGCCCATTTCCTCCTAATCTATTGCTTCATCTGCCCCTGCCCCTCAAATCACAGTCCATTAGCCCTAGTAAGATTATGAGGTCAGGGTTTAGGGAATAAAAGTTGACAGACAAAAAAAAAATAATGCCAAAGTTAGAGAAACAAAAGAGCTTTGAATCGTTTAAGGTGGGCTTGTGAAAGCGCCATTCAATAATTCATTGGTAAGGACTGTATGGCCCTTAACAAATGTGTTGCATTTACCCTGACAAGGCTAGACCAATTAAGGTTTGTTACCTAGTCAGGTTATTGGAGGTCTGTCTGTCACAGTTACACCATACTCCCATCATAACACAAAGTCTGGTTTTCATTAGAAAATTTGTGCAAAGAAAATTAATCACCTGTGATAATCTTGAAATGCGGAAAATACACAAAATGTTTATTACTAACGCCTGCACTGAACAAAGCCTGACAAATTTCTCCTTTTCAAGTTCATACTACCTAGGACATACTGCCCAGAAACAGACGATTGACCTAGTCAGTCCATGCCGGCATTTATGCTCCACTCGAGGCTCTTCCCATCTTTTCTCTTCTAAATCTATCTTGTAACCCTACTCCCCCATATGCTTATCTAGCTTCCCCTTAAATGCGTCTATACGATTTGCTTCACCGCTCTGGATAAAGAAGTTTCTTCTGAATTCTCTGTTGATCTTATATTATTGGCCTCTTGTTGCACTCACAAGTAAAAACATTCTCTTTGTATTCAGCCTATGAAAACCTTTCATAATTTTAAAGACCTCTATTAGGTCACTGATCAGTCTTCTGTTTTCAAGTGAGAAGAGACCCAGCAGGTGGAATCTTGTTGATACATCGGGGGTCTCGCGTTGCCTCTTTTCTGGAAGGTTTGCCAAACCACAAGCCAATCAGGTAGTGGCAAGGCCAGTGTTGGGCCTTTCCCTGGAATCAAGACTCCTGGGCTGGAAGTCTTGCCTACCAAGAGCTGCCAGCCAATCAGAGGCCAGCAGCTGTTGTGCTCAGCAGCGCCACTGGGGAGGCTGTGGCTGCTGCCAGGAGGACACACACCAGAGTCCCAGGGTTGCGGAACGACCCAGGCCACAGGTAAGTAATGTTGGGGGAGGGGGTGGTTTGCAGGGAGAGGAATGCAAAGGGGTCTTCATCAAGGGCAGGGGTTGCTCTCAGCCACCACC
Organism: Carcharodon carcharias; assembly: GCF_017639515.1. NCBI lineage: Eukaryota > Metazoa > Chordata > Chondrichthyes > Lamniformes > Lamnidae > Carcharodon > Carcharodon carcharias. The sequence goes on from NC_054475.1 coordinate 122,189,426, forward strand.
CCCTTCCTGATGTCCAGTCCCTTGATAAAGCACTGAATGCCTTTGATTGAGAGCGCCCCCCCTCACCACCACTGCTCCCACCACCCCCCCTCCCACCCCAAACGTGTGACAAGCAGCTCACACATGTTTACCTGTTGTGTCATGCTGCATGGTGACAGGCCTGTCTGCAGCTGGGTTATTACCAGCAGTGGGGGATAAGACTCTTAAGCGGTCATTAATTGGCCACTCAAGGGCTTCAATTGGTGGTGGAGTGGGAAGATTGACCATGGGCTTTCCTGCCCAGAACGTAATTCGGGCGGAGATGAAAGGCAGCAGTGTTCCAGTATGTCACCATCTTGCCTCATTACATGCCCTTCCTGTCTCCAAGCTCACGACCAATGATAGCAAAAGATACTGCCCAGCATGTTAATCCTTTCCTGATAAATATACACATGCATTTCTGGTATAATTCTTGTAAACCTTTTTTGCACCCTCTCTCATGATGCTATATCCTTTTTATAACATGGCAACCAGGAATGCATACAATACTCTTTAGAGGAAAGATTAACACAGAGCAGTTAAGCCTTCCTGTCTTTGGATTGATACCTAAAGTGAAAGTGCTTTCATATGTAAAAAATAACAATTTTACTGAGGTATTCTAGTAGGTCAGATATTTCAATAGAAATCCAACCACATATCATTGGTTAAAATATAAACCTTGTGTTCCAAAGCAGGATGTGATGGCAAAATCCTGAGGCTGTTCTGCTAAGTCTCTTGGGCCTTCCAAACTCTGTTTTAATCACTTATGGTACGTCAGAACAAATAAACACCTCCGGTATAATGTTCCTAATCTTACCAAATTGTTATTCTAATGTCTGAAAGTTATTTATTCATTCAAACTTGGAAATTTTGAATATAAAAGGATCTGTTGAGCTCTTTTGAATTAATAGTGTATAAATGGAACATGTCCTACATTGCAATGTGCCCAGTTTTTTAAACCATTCTTTAAAGTGTCCACCATTTTTGGAAACTTGTCGTAAGACAGACTGTAAAGACTAAAGGGACCATTTTGCTTTGCAATTTGAAATGACATTATTATCGTTTTCAACAGAATTATTCTCAATCCAAAGGATCCCACAGTACCACTGAAATTATTCAAAAGCACAGTGCCCACTACAGATGAAATCGATAGTGAAAACAAAATGTAATTCTACAATGTAAATTACTTTCCAAACCTATACAGTTCAAGCAAAAAAAACCAGTAACATATACATCTACTGGCTTGAAGCTGCCATTAATTTCCTCAACAGGAAGGATGTGAGGATCCTAGAGAGGATGGAGAGAAGATTTAACAGAATGGTTTAGGGATGAGAGATATTAGCTGCAAGGCTGGGTTGGAGAATCTGGGGTTGTTCTCCTTGGAGCAAAAGAGTTTGAGGGGAGTTTAAAAGGTTATGACAGGTTTAGATAAGATGGGCATTGAAAAACCTGTTCCTTTTACTTCAATGCCAAAAACCTTACACCCCAATTCTTCCAAACCTCTTTGCTCCTCTCAGGCCCCAGGCTGGTTTTTCAAATGGTGGTAGTGACAGGGACCCAGTACAGACGTGATTTCAAAATTGTGGTTCTGGAGGTCATCTCAGGGCCTTTATGCCATGAGGGCAGTTTGAAATTTCCAAGGTGCTGGCGTGAGGGGGAGGGAACAGGAAACTTGTTCACCTTCAATTAACAGCCATTAAACTCCTTTAGGAGCGTGTTAACAGGCCAGGGAGAGCGAGGACAGGATTTACAAAGGACAAGTCAGTAAACCAGCACAATCTTGTGCATGTTAGTTGCACATCAGAAAGTTTCTTTGCTTTTGTTGAAAACTCTTTTTTCATGGACCAACTTGCAAGGAGTCGTGTGCAGTATCTTTATTTTGTCTGCATGGTCATTTTCTTCACAGTAACGCTCCTCATGCTTTGAGAACAACCCCAGATTCTCCAACCCAGCCTTGCAGCTAATAGCTCTCATCCCTAAACCATTCTGTTAAATCTTCTCTCCATCCTCTCAAGGATCCTCACATCTGTTCTAGGTGGCATGTCAGCGGCTGCCCCATCATGGGTGTCGCCTTCCACTGCCACTGGCGACAGACAGGCAGCTCCCTCTTCCTGGGGGTGCTCGGCATCCGAAATGGATGCCAAGCTCGCCTCATCTCCAGTTAGGGTATATACATTTAAAAATTAGTGCTGATGGTTGGTTCATTATGTTGTTAAAGATACACAGCTGATGGGCATTGATTGATTAAAGATTGAAAGCACATATAAAGAGATCCTGTCTTCCATGAACAACAATTGTTTCCATCTAAACATTGGGAAACCAAAAGAATCATTTTCAGCCCTCCACATACAATGTACATCCTTGCCACTGTTTTTCTTTGCCTCCCCCACCACATACTGAACCTGCCCATTCAGAACCTTTTGTCCTATTTGATCTGAACTTCAGCTTTCAACCATTCACAAAGACCTCCTACCTCCACTTCATTAATATCACCAACATTCACCTCTCCTTCTGCCATCTATTATGAAACCTTCATTCTTACCTTTGTCACCTCCAGTTTCTATTATTCAAAAAGCAAAATGCTGGCCATCTGAATTAAAAACAGAAAATGTTAGAAATACGCAGCATGTCTGGTAGCACCTATGGAGGGAGAAACAGAGTTAAACCATCAGGCTTGGGATATTTTGACAGATTTCATATTATTCCATTAATTTTCTGGCTAGGCTCCCATTCCCAAGTCATCAAAACTCTATTACCTATATCATATACCACTTCAAATCTTGCTCATCCAATAGCCCTGGCCTTACTGACCTGCGTGTTGTGTTCTCACAATGTCCCATGACTTTATCCCTCCCAATCTCTGTAACTTTTTCCCACCCTAATCCAAACTCTCCATTCCTCTTGTTCATTTCGCCCCATTCCTTTGCTCCACTATTGGTGGCTGGCCTGGTCACAGCGGAACAGTGGCATAGTGGTGTTGTCATTGGACTAATAATCCAGGCTAATTGTCTGGGGATATGAATTCAAATCCCACCATGGCAGACAGTGGAATTTGAATTCACTCAATAAATCTGGGATTATAAAGCTAGTCTCATTGATGGTGACCATGAAAGCATTGTCGTAAAAACCCATTTGGTTCATGACTGCCCTTTAGGGAAGGAAACCTGCCATCTTGGCCTGATCTACATGTGGCTCAAGACCCACAGCAATGTTGTTGACACTTAACTGGCCTCTGAAAAGGTCCAACAAGCATGCCACTCAGATCAAGGGCAATCAGGAGGGGCAACAAATGCTGGCCTTGCCAGTGACACCTACATCCCATGAAATAATTTTAAAAAATCACTTGCTAAATCCCTCCACCTTTCCACAACCTTTCCTGTTAGATCCACTCTGGCCATATTGATCTCCAGTCCTATTGGCCAGAATTCACACTTGTCGGGACCATTTCCAGGTCCTAACTCAGCCTGTGTGTGCAGTCCACCAACCATGCAATCTTACAGTGACCAACATACCCCAAGTAGGGACATCTGGGTGGCACACAGATGTGAGAGAGCCATTTGGAGGGGCCAAAGGGAGACGAGGCCAGCAGCCTCACTGGGTAAAGTGAGTATTGCTCAGGTAGATGGAGAATGAGAGAGAGAGGCACAAGATGGAGGAGCTCACCTAAATGTCCAAACAGCATCCTGTGAATAGAGGCCAGAACCATCTCAGGCATCAGTATGCAGGGAAAACAGCTTCAAGTACCTGCAGATATGCCACATTCAACATTTCTGCTTATTTAAACCCTGAATCTGCAAAATAATATGATGGTGCTCTGATCATCTGCCGTGAAGTCGCCTCTGATATATTGCCAGATAATTGAGGCCTGAACGACTTTAATTGGGTACCCTCTGTGGATGATGGGTGGTCGTTGCTGCTAGCAGCTTGCCTCTAGGAAAATCTCCTGGATTGCTACAACTGAGTGGCTTGCTATCGGCTGATTCAGAGGACAATTAAGGGTCAATCACATTGCTGTGGGTCTGGTGTCATATCCAGACCAGGTTTGGTAATGCTTTCTTCCCTAAGGGACATTGCTTAATTAGTTGGGTTTTTACAACAATCTGATACCATTGCTGATACTAGTTTTTTGTTCCAAATTTATTTAATTAACTGAATTCAAATTCACAAACTGCAGTGGGATTTGGACTCACACCCCCAGATTATTGGTCCAGTCCTCTGGATTACAAAACAATTATACTACAATTATTGTCGACCATCTGTGAACTGGCTCAAGACCATCTCCATAGGTCAGTCAATGAAGTCTCTCTGTTTGACAACTGTCATCTGATCAGTGACCTGCATTTAGATTTGTACGAAGAACTATTCCCACCTCCCTTTGTTCTTGAATAGGTTGTCAATCTAACTGATAATGACTCAAGCTTTTTGATTCCACATCCTTAGAGACCTGAGCTGCTAATCTGTATATTTCTTCATCTTTCCCTCTTTGTGCTTCTGTGCCTCACTGCAACTACAGTCCAATTGAGTGTGATTGGGACTTCAGTGCTATATCTTTTAGCAATAGTATTTTCACCAGTTCTGGAAGCATAATTGATTCAGTTGCGGTCATTCAACACTCTCTTGCAGTGTGAAAAAACTGTATTCAATGGAATGTGATAAATTAGTGAGAATACTGGTCATACAGCGGAAACATGTCCCTGTCAGTTTGCCTTAATTCAACATATGCCCATCAGCATTTTTTGAGTTATCAACATTCAGGTTTAATTTATTCAATGAGTTGACTGAGTGAGTCAATATTTTTGAAATATGAGTTCATACAGAGATGTATTTGATATGAGAAGCACTTGCATGAATTTTAAAACCCAGAGGAAATGACATTTGACACAGTAAGTAATTTAACAGGGCGGTGCTCAAGGTTCAGCAGTTGCTCTATAAATATTGCTGTCACTTTCCCTTTTAATCAGAAATGACTGTTCACACTTGTTACAAATGTGTTGAAGAAGATAACCTAAGATGTAAAAGTTCAGGAAAAGGTTGAATTTCTGCACTCTTTTGGTCTGCACGTTCCAGTGTTACAATATTAAACATTAAAGGGAATTGTGACTGTTATATTACATAAAGCATCTTTTTCACAAGAGCATAAAACATTTAGAGGCACCTATATACTTGCATTTTCTGTTTTTACCTCACAAAACTTACACATGACAGGGAATTTTGATTGGTTCAAGTGGCCACTATTTGTTAAGCTGAACTTGCTGATTAGCTCAAATACCCTCATGTCAAAATATGAACCAGTCAAAGATCAGTTTTGTTCACTTGGCAGGCCAAAAAAAAATGCTGTGAAGCAGAAATGAGTAACAGCTCCTGTCAACAAGTTGAGATCGTGTGCCTACAGCATTCCATAGAGCTTAAATTATTAAATAAAATTTCTTGTGCTAAATGTGTTATTTGGGGTAATGTTTATTTTAGTTTCACTGAGGAGAGACTGATGTTAGTGTATGGATCAGAGAGCGTCGATGGTAGCACATGTTGATTCTGAGATAAGACATTATGGCCAGAGTCAGTCAGGCCTGGAGCATAACAAATGACTATCTGCTCCTCGTTGCAGACTCCACGTTGTATCACTTCCTGTATCACCTGTAACAAGGGCCTGGATTTTATGGGGGGCCGCAGTCCCATTGCCCCCAGCTATAAATAGTCAGGGGGAGCCCACCCACAATCCCCCGATGGCTGCCCTGCAACAATTTAACACCGGGAGCAGTGTTACTTACTTTAAAGTGAGACTTCTGCCCCATTATCAGGAGAAAGTCCCACCTTAGTGAGCTGTTGGCCATTTGCCAGGAGTGGTGGCCACTCCTGAGTCTACAGGCTGTCCCCCCACGCTGATGAGCCCAGGTAAGTCTGAAGTTCTGTGTCTGAGCTGTAATAGCACCTTCTTGTGGCCTTTTGGATATGTATGTATATAAAAATCAAACCGAAATAAACCAGTTCTGTTGAGTACTTGACTTACATGTGCATGCAGTTTCTTTTGTCCTGCAAAGATATCACATCAGCAAGGGGCTCAGGAGGTCAAGTTCAAGAGGCCAAGGGGAGGGTTAAAGGAGGTGATAACTGGCGGATGTGGATGGGGGTGGGGGGGGGAGGGGGTGGTGGTGGGTGGTGGGGGGGGGTTTGTCTCCAATGGGCGCAGGACTTACAAAGAAGGTCCCCCATTCTTGTCTGACACTAGCTCACGCAACTAAAGCTGCTGGGCTTTCCACATGGCAGGGGCCTCCCACGCTGTGGAAAAATTACTGGCAGGGGATGATGCCCTTAAGTGGCCAGTAACTGACTACTTAAGGGCCTCAATAGGTTCAAAGGGGGTGTGGGGCGGACCACCCAATGCCTCCTCCCCTCTTACCTGTAAAATTTCAGATGAGCAGGCAGTTAGGCAGCAGGAAGGCCGTTTGGTGGGATTTATTGCCCCCCTCGCCTTCAAACCTGTCAACAGAGGGATGAAAAATCCTGCCCAGGTTTGCATAAGTCACAGGTAACAAAGCTAATTGGGCAGGGCTCCAAAACTGAAAATAATTGTGCCGAACATTCTTTTTCAGGCATAATTAAAAATAGTTTTGATGATACGTTCAGAATCAGTTCTGCAAATCTATGAATAATTAACTAAACAAATCTTTAAGCTCTGCCATTGACTCACAAACGGCTACTGCACGGATGAAAGCGGTTTTATACAATGGTAGAATCTGGATGACCGGGAAAAATGTTTTGTGAGCAAACAGAAGATAGGAATTCCCCCGCACCCCCATTTCTTAAAATGGCAGGTGGGGAAAGTGGGCAGTTAATAATTGTAATAAAACGTTAAATAGCACCATCTTGTGGGATAAAGATGACAATTCTGGTTTTGACATATTGACCTCTGTCAGGAAGAGAGAGCATGCGTGTTACAGAACTTTTATGTTTCACTTGTTTAAACTTCACGAAGGCCGCATGCCTCTCAGTCTCTGTAATTTCCTCCAGTGCTATAACCACCTGGAACATTCTACTCCACTGGTTCTGGACTCTATTGCACTTCCTCCTCCCTTTGCCCATCATTAAAGCCTGCAAGCCAGGAGTAGGCAACTTTGCCTCTCGGGCCTGCTCTGCCATTCAATAAGATCATGGCTGATCTGATTGTAACCTCAACTCCACATTCCTGCCTACCCATGATAACTTTTCATCCCCTTGTTAATCAAGAATCTATCTAGCTGTGTCTTAAAAATACTCAAAGACTCTGCTTCCACTTTTGAGGAAAAGAGTTCCAAAGACTCATGACTCTTTGAGAGAAAAAATTTCTCCTCATCTCTGATGAATGACACCTTATTTTTAAACAGTGACCCCTAGTTCTAGATTCTCCCACAAGAGGAAATCCTCTCCACATCTTCCCTGTCAAGACATGTCAGGATCTTAAAGGTTTCAATTAAGCCACTTCTTACTCTTCTAAATTCCAGTGGAATAACCTGTCCAACCTTTCCTCATAAGACAGCCCACCATTCCTGTTATTAGTCTAGTAAACCTCCTCTGAACTGCTTCTAACGTGTTCACATCTTTCCTTAAATAAGGAGACCAATATTGTACACAATACTCTTGAATGTGGCCTCACCAGTGCCCTGTATAACTGAAGCATAACCTCCCTACTTTTGTAATCAATAAATAACATTCTATTAGCTTTCCAAATGACTTGCTCTACCTGAATACTAGCCTTTGTGATTCATGCACTGTGACACCCAGATCCCTCTGAATCTCAGAGCTCTGCAACTTCTCATCATTTAGATAATATGCTTCTTTTTGTTCTTCCTACCAAATTTCAATTTTCTGACATTATACTCCTTTTGCCAGATCTTTGCCCACTCACGTAACCCATCTATGTCTTTTTGTAGCCTCCTTATGTCCTCTTAACAATTTACTTTCCTATCTATCTTTTGTTTCTTCAGCAAATTTAGCACCCCTACCTTCGATCCCTTGATCCAAGTCATTTATATAAATTGTAAAAAGTTGAGGCCCCAGCACCGAACCCTGTGGCACACCATTTGTCACATCCTGCCAACCACAAATAGACTCATTTATGCCAAATCTCTCCTTCCTGTTAGCTAGCCAATTTTTTATCCATGCCAATATGTTACCCCCTCTACCATGAGCTTTTATTTTCTGCAATAACCTTTGATGAGGCACTTTATCACATGTCTTCTGGAAATCTAAGTACAGTACATCCACCAGTTCCCCTTTATCCACAGCACACGTGACTCCTTCAAAGAACTCCAATAAACTGGTTCAACATGCTTTCCCCTTCACAAAGCCATGTTGACTCTGCCTGATTACATTTATCTAAGTGCCCTACGATAACGTCTTTAAAATAGCTTCTAAAATTTTCCCTATGATAGATGTTAGGCTAACTGGCCTGTAGCTTCCTGCCTTCTGTCTCTCTCCCTTTTTGAATAAACGAGTTACATTTGCTATTTTCCAATCTAATGGAACCTTCCCTGAATCGAGCGAATTTTGGAAAATTAAACTCAATGCTTCAACTATCTCACTAGCCGCTTCTTTCAAAACCTTAGGGTGAAGTCCATCTGGGCCTGGGGGTTTGTCAGCCCGCAACCCCCAACAACTCGCTCAATACCACTTCCCTGTGAATGTAATTTTCCCAAGTTCTTCCCTCCCTTCCATTTCCTGATTTACAGCTATTTCCGGGATCTTACTTGTGTCCTCCATTGTGAAGACAGAAGAAAGTACCTGTTTAATTCATCCGTCATCACCCTACTTTCCCTTATCAATTCCCCAGATGCACTTTCTATAGGACCAATGCTCGCTTTGTTAACTCTTTTCTTATTTAAATATCTATAGAAACTCTTACTATCCATCTTTATATTACTAGCTAGCTTTCTCTTGCACTCTAATTTCCCCCCCTCCATTAATCATTTTGTCATTCATTACTGTTCTTTATATTCTTTCCAGTCTTCTGACCTGCCACCCGTCTTTGCGTAATTATATGCTTTTTATACTGCCTTTAACTTTTTTAGTTGATCAAGAATGGTGGGTTCTCCCATTGGAATTTTTCTTTCTCATTGAAATATATCTATTCTGTATATTCTGAAATATCCCTTTAAATGTCTGCCACTGAACTTCTATTGACATATCCCTTAAGCTCATTTTCCAGTTCACTTTAGCTAGGTTGGCTCCAGAATGTGCTGTTCCAAAAAACTAGCCCAAAAACATTCTATGAACTCCTCATCTATGCTACCTTTTTCCATCTGATTTTTCGAGTATATATGTAGATTAAAATTCCCTTTGATTATTGTGGTACCTTTCTGACAAGCTCCCATTACCTCTTCTTTTGTACTCTGTCCTACCGTGTAGTTAGAATTAGGGGGCCTGTACACCACTCCCACAAGTGACTTCTTGCCTTTATCATTTCCCATCTCAACCCAAACCACTTCTACATCCTGGTTCCCTTAACATAAGTCATCCCTCTAGAACATGCTAATTCCATCATTAATTAACAGAGCCACTCCTCCATCTTTTCCTAACGTCTTGTTCTTCCTAAATGTCACATACCCTTCAATATTGAGGCTGCAATCTATGTCATCCTGTACTCCTGACTCTGTAATGACTATCAGATCATATTTATTTCTATTTACGCTATTAGTTCATCAAATGCTGCATGTGCTTAGATACAGAGCCTTTAGTTTTGTCCTTTTATTATTTTTGTAGCATCTAGCCTTAGCTGCTGATTTACTCATAGATTTGTACTCCCTCTACCTTCCTGTCATGGTCTGTTTATAATTTCCTATATTAATAACTATCTCTCTTGCCTTATCCCCACTCTTTTGTTTACCACAGTTTCCCAAATTTGTTCCCTTGCCCCCACTATTTAGTTTAAAACTCTCTTTACTTCCCTAGTTATGAGGCTCGCGAGGACACCAGCCCCAGCACAGTTCAAGTGTACGTCATCCCAACAGTACAGATCCCACTTTCCCCAATACTGGTGCCTGTGCCCCAAGAACCGGAACCCTATTCTCCCACAACAGCATTTGAATCATGCATTCATTTCTCTAATCTTATTTGTCCTATGCCAATCTGCATGTGGCTCAGGTAGTAATCCAGAAATTATTACCTTTGAGGTTCTGCTTCTTAATTTGGTGCATAGCTCCTCACACCGACTATGCAGAGCCTGCTTCCTCATCCTGCCTATGTTGTTGGTACCTACATGGACCACAACTGCTGAATCCTCCCTCTCCCACTGCAAGTACCTCTCCAGTCCTGAGCAGATGTCCTGAACCTTGGCACTTGAAAAGCAACAAAGCTGTCTGCACTCTTGCTCTTTGCGACAGAGAACAGAGTCAATCCCGCTCATGATACTGTCCCCTAATCCAATGCATTTCTTTGTGCTCCCCCCACTTGAATTCCTGTACCATAGTGCCATGGTCAGTCAGCTCATCCACTCTGCAGCTCCCCACTCTCATCCAAACAAGCTGAAAGATCCTCAAACCTGTTGGACAATCATAGAGGCTGACGGTCCTGCACTGCTGTCCTCTGGGTCCCCATGTCTGCCACAGCTACAGTCATGCCCCCCTATCCCTGACCATCTTCCAGATCAATATGGCTAAAAGATCACATCCTAACGGGTGTGACCATTTCCTGGTACAAAGCATCCAGCTAACTTTCCCCCTCCCTGATGTATCGTGGTGTCCGCAACTCAGCCTCCAGCTCAATAACTCTGAGCTGAAGCTCCTCAAGCTGCAGACACTTACTGCAGACCTGTTTGCCCTGGATCACAATGGTATCCAGGAGCTCCCACATGCTGCAGCCATGACAAACCAACTGTCCTGCCACACTTATGTGCTTTAATTAATTACTTAATTATTTTTTTCAATTACTTATTTTCTTTTATAAATTTATTAAGCTTTTTACAAATTCCTGTACTATTTTACACCTTAGGAATAGAATAGACCTTGACCATTTACCATATACTCACCAAACAGCTAGCTTCTTCCCCTTTGCTTCTTCACCTCCCTCTTCATCTTAAAGATCCACTTTAAACACGCATTTATTTGCGCAAGTCTTTGGTCATCCTCTCAACATCTTTGTTGGCTCAGTATCTATTTCCCCCTTTTGCCTCTGTGATCTACTGTTCTTTCTACACTGAAAGCACTGTATGTGGTTGTTTGTTGTTTTGTTTCTCCTTGTTTAGAGTGCAGGCCTACAACAAAGGATGTGTCTGTGCTAGGGAAATGTCTGGCCTATGGAGATGTCTTGAGCCTTCCAACCTCATATTCGTGCCATCTGCAAGGCCTCTGTAAAATTACCTGACTTCGCCCCCGTCACAGCTCATCTTCTGCTGAAACCCTCATTCATGACTTTATTGCCTCTAGACTTGACTATTCCAATACACTCTTGTCTGGTCGCTCACATTCCACCCTTCATAAACTTGAGGTCATCCAAATCTCTGCTGCCCGTGTCTTAACTCATAGCAAGTCCTGTTCCTATCACTCCTGTACTCGCTGATCTACACTGGCTCCTGGTCAAGCAATGTCTTGATATTAAAATTCTCATCCTTGTTACCAAATCTCTCCATAGCCTCACCCCTGCCTATCAATCTCTTCCAATCCCACAACCCTCCAAAATATCTATGCTCCAGTAATACTGGCCTCTTGTAAATTCTCAATTTTAATTGCTCCACCATAGTGGCCATGTCTTCAGCTGCCGAGGTTCTAAGCTCTAGTATCCCCTCCCTAAATCTCTCTGCCTCTCTGCTTTCTTCCTTTAAGACCCTCCTTAAAAACTACCTCTTCGACCAAGCTTTTGGTCATCTAACCTATTTTCTCATGTGGCTCATTTTATAATGCTCCTGGGAAGCCCCTTGGGATGTTTCATTATGTTAAAGTTGCTGTATAAATATATGTGTAAAAGTGGGTGGCTTTAGATCAGTCAGTTGGACCACAGCTGGCATTTGACGGGTGGGGATAGTTAGGAAAATTGGGAAAATACCTTCACCAAATTTTGACAAATTGAGATTCAGGATAAACTTTTTCTGCCAGTCTGTGATTTCAGAAAATTCAATTGCCAAATACCAACAAAATTTTTTAAATTTTCATTTACATATATTTTTTGAACAGTGCTATCGTTCATTTTGATTTGTGTATTGCACTTTCTGACCTCTCCAATTTGTTCCTGCTTACTTATTACATTTGTACACATGCAGGAAATTTCAGATTAAAATCATCTTGGCTAAAAAGGGATGTTTATTTTGTTTATTTACTAATTTACTCTTGTTCCCCTCTCTACAGATGTTCTCGGACCTGCTGAGCATTTCCAACATTTTCTGTCCCATTATTAGACAAACATATGTTTGACAACAGTGGGAATATTCATCAGAAAATAGATAATCAGAACAAACTGGGTTGTGAAAGAATGTGTTGATTTGACATATTATCACTATGATTTTTAAGCATCTCTGAAAGAACCATATTCTGCTAGAGATAAAGGGCCCAAAATTCAATGGCCCTGTTCCACTGCCATAAAAACAGCCACTTTCTCAAATCCTCAGGATGGGATCATTTAAATAGTCAGGCAGCCTGAGCTTGAAGAGGAGCAACAGAGGCTTTAGCCCTGAAGACTCAAAGATCAGAGTCATGTGTACTCTGAAATGGAGATGGAGAGGGCTGACAAACTAGATGGTGTAACTTTTCCTGAACCAAAGGAGGTGGTAAAGGGCAGAATTTCTGGATCAGCCTGGAATGGCCGTTGAATCTATCCCAAAGCAGACTGCATAATGGGGAGGGCAGGCTGCCTGCTCTTGCCCCAGGTCAAGATGATAAATAGGACAGGAAACTGATGGATCAAGATTCCACCCTAAATTCCTTCACTTCCCCCATTCTCTGCATCCTTCATCCTAAGCCTCCAGGAATTAGAGGTCAAAAGGATCCATGTCTAAGGATAGAATGAACAATTCAAATGCCCTGTCCTTTGAACAAATAGTCAATGTCTGCCTGTTTGTTGACATCAGCTGAGTAGTTAACAGAGCAAAGAGTATAAATGAGAGATTCTAAAATACAAAGGTACATTTTAATCAATGAAATACCCCAATCAATGCAGTTAATCACTTTGTTCAAACCATGGAATGCATTCATTTTCAAATTTTTGTTTGTGATCAATGATGCTCATCCACTTCTAAAGCTTTGCAAACTGCACCAGTGTCCTGTCAATCTCAGAGAGAGTCTTGTATCCTGCAATGCAAAACAATTTGTAAGTGAGTTAAGAACAAGCTGTATAGTACATGCCTTAGTATATTTCTTAATTATGTTCATCTCGCAAAGTGAGTGCATTTAGATTTCATACCAGATAGAGCTAGTGCTGTATGAAGTTCGGTTTTTAAAATCTGAAGTATGCTTTTAACTCCTTCTTCACCCTGTTGTCAAAATGTAAGAAGCTGTTAGCTTTCAAAATACTCTTTCATTTATTGAACAGTCTAGTTGTCTCGGGCTTTGGGAAGGTGCAGTATGGGACCCATGGATGGTGTTACTTTTCCTGAACCAAAGGAGAAGATAAAGGGCAGAATTTCAGGATCAGCCTGGAATGGCCATTGAATATGACCCCAAAGCAGACTGCATAATGGGGAGGGCAGGCAGCCTGCTCTTGCCCCAGTTTAAGATGATAAATAGGACAGGAACCTGATGACAGACAGCAACCAAATTTAGGAAAGACTCTTGTTGTTCAGGAAGACATCTCCGCCACCTCTCCCCACCCCCCCACCCCCTCAGTTTTTAATTATATATGTATTGGCTTGAAGTTGGGTTTAAAATGGAAACATCTATATACAATTTTCAAAATTGTGTAACATTATTATCGGCTTTAACTAATTTTTCTTTCTGCTTTAGAAATAATTTGTTTTAAACAATGCTTATTTCAGGGAATGGCTTGTGGAGCTTGCTAATTAAGTGATCAAGGTGAATTAGTATACTTAACTGAAGGATCATCGTGGGCAGGATGGCGGAAAATCCCGGCCAAGGTCACTAAAATCCTGGCTCAGTGTTTTTATCTCAAAGGATTCATGCAGCTGCTGTCCACTTCTCCAGCGATCTCTTCAGTGATCAATGATTTTAACAAAAATATTCCCATCCCTACTGCCAACCACAAGCCACAGCAGAAATACATAGAACATTAAATAGAAGGAGGTTAAAAGATCAATTGCAGTTCTTCACAGAGATGTCATCCTCAGAGGTCTGCATGCATCAAGCATAAAATGGCTGCTGGGTGCGGTGTTGATCTCTTGCCAAAGAGCCAGGACATAAGTGACAGAGTAGCCAGCAGAGCTCAGGCCAGCATTTTCCTGCTTCTGCCCACAGCCTAAGATGTGGCACTCAACTTACCAAGCTTCAGAAGACTGAAAGACTGAATTAATTAACCTTGCATGGATTCAAATCAAAGGCCCTATGTTCTCCACGCTGACTAAGCTTTCCATCTTGCTGTGGCTCCCTGACATGATGTCTGTGGTGTGGTTTATATTGGAGCACTAACATATTGCACCATGACAATGCAGGGTTGCAAAATAATAAGAGAATTGCACTGAAAGTGAAAAGAAGGAAACCCTCCCACACCACCATGAGAGATTTCTGAACATAGTAGCACAGTAAATATGGCCATGAGGATGGAATTACCCCATCAGATGGGTCAGCCAATTGCAGATTAAAAAATGGATTAATTTATCAAAGATCAGTGTAAATCCAATCATTTGGTGGAACATATTTAGTATTGATTATATAACTATATTAATCAGTTGTTAATTAATGTCAGCATGAGTGAGACAATTTCACTTCCTGCATAATCAATTCTTGCCTCTCATGACTATTTTTTAAACCATATCGACACACATTCACAAATCTGTCATAAAATATTCAATTGCTCCTTGTATTAAGTATGCTCAGGTCAGATGATTTGAGAAGGGTCTGAACCATTTGGAATAAGTCAAAGATTCCATCTTTTCCAGACAAAGCAGAACCAGGTAGGGCTGATAGCCAACCCAGCTACTGCTGAACTGAATGCAGAAGGCCCTGAAGCTCGTGGCCATTGATGCATCTGGGCATGAGGGCTAGGTTTGTGGTGGGGAAATGCTGGGCCTATTTATTAACATGAACATTGAAGTGCAGATGCAATACACTCTGCCTGAATAACGCCTATGCCCACAAAGGGCATTTCTGCTGTTTGAAAGAGCACATTTGGAGAACGTTTTGATAAAGTGGGAATAAAAGTGGGATGAAATACTCCATCAAGACCAGAAGGGAGAGCAGGTTCATTATGCCTTTTTTGTCTTGAAAGTTGGTATTTAAACTATCCAATGTTGGAATTTACAATAGTGCTGACACATTGACAAATAATCCACCCCACAATAGGGGATTATCCAAATAGTCCAGTTCACATTGAAGTTTGTACAAGATACATACTGCAGTTGTTATTTGACAGTCCGAAAGCAGCCTCATGGGACTGGATTTTATATACCTTGACGATTGGTGGGAGTCTGTTCCGGAAGTCAGTGGCTTGCCAACTCCCGGCTTTAGAAAATGCAGGGCATTTTCTGGGCACTGAGGTGGGAGGCTGTGACCTGCAAGGAAGTCACGGCCGTTCATTTAAAGGAACAACTGGCATAGAACTGTGTCAGGTGCACCAGGGATTGGCATTTGCTGAGAGTAAATTTCTGTTGGTGATTATAAAACTTCAGACGCTTTGCAAGAGGTGAGTGATTTTAAAAAAATGGCTACTTAAACTGTCGAAAAGCTCTCAGGATCTTGGGCACTGAATATTTTGGAATGCAGCTGAACAAAATCCTTATTAAAATGAACAATGTATGGAGATATGACGCATCAGGCTGCTAATTCTCTGTGTCTCTCCACAGATAGCCAAGGGAAGGGAGTCAGGTGATGGGTAAGGGAAAAGGTACAAAATGCCTCAAAGTTCAATGACAATTCCCTGAGAGTCCTCCTCCAGACTGTAAGTGACCAGCAGAAAGTCCTCATGCCTGCTAACAGAAAGAGGAGATCTCCCAGCCTGACCAAAGCAGCCTGGATGGAGCTTGTAGCGGAGGTAAGAAGCTTTGGGGTCATCCAAGGAACCTGGATTCCAGTGCCCCAAGCCTTCTACGAAATGCAAGGGTGAGTGTGTTACTATTATGAATATGTGAATGCATGAAAGGTTTAGTGAAGACCCCATTAGGGGATTGTCTTGTGTGCTCCCCAAGGGTGTGACGCAACATGATACAGAAAAGCGACTCTACACGGCACCAGGACCTATGAAGGGGTTTTGAGGGGGGAGGGGGGGGGGGTTGGGGGGTGGGTGGGTGGGGGCGGTGGTGGGCGGGGGGTGGTTGGAAGAACTATGAAAAGTCTCACCGGTTAGTGTGCGCAAGTCATTGTGCAAATTTTGCCACCTTTAGAGTTGCCATAGGCCATACATAGGGAGGAATAATTGTTCAGGATAGTAGAAAGCATTAAAATGTGACACTTTAATTGCAGGAGTAGAGGGCAAGAGGGTGCACAATGCCAGGGAGAGAATCAAGACCAGAGGTGGTGTGCCAAACCTAACATCCTAGCAGAGGAGGTGCTTGAGTTGGTGATGAATGAGTGGAGCCAGTCCATTGGAGGATGTGAGATAGGAGGAATGGAATGATGAGAATGCAAGGGGTATTAATTACAATTGGAAAAAAGATCTGTTAAGAAGGCTGGGGAGGGGAGGGTGCACAATGCCTGGCATGCTTGGTGTCCTCTGCTCAGCCACCTTCAGCTGCTTCATCAATGACCTTCTGTCCACCATAAGGTCAGAAGTGAGGATGTTCGCTGATGATTGCACAATGTTCAGCACCATTCATGACTCCTCAGATACTGAAGCAGTCCATGTCCAAATGCAGTAAGACCTGGACAATATCCAGGTTTGGGCTGACAAGTGGCAAGTAACATTCACGCGACACAAGTGCCAGGCAATGACCATCTCCAATAAGAGAGAGTCCAACCATCACCCCTTGACATTCAATGGCTTTACCATTGCAGAATCACCCACTATCAAAATCCTGGGAGTTAACATTGACCAGAAACTGAACTGGACTAGCCTTATAAATACTGTGGCTACAAGAGCTGGTCAGAGACTAGGAACCCTGAGGCGAGTAATTCACCTTCCCCAAAACCTGTCCACCATCTACAAAGCACAAGTCAAGAGAGTGATGGAATAATTTCCACTTGTCTGGATGAGTGCACTTCCAACAACACTTAAGTAGCTTGACACCATCCAGGGCAAAGCAGCCCGCTTGATTGGCACCCAATCCAGAATCTTGCACTCCCTCCTCCACTGGTGCACAGTGGCAGCATTGCATACCATCTGCAAGACGCACAGTAGCACCTCACCGAGGCTCCTTAGACAGCACCTCCTATACCCATGACTGCTCCCATCCAGAAGGACAAGGGCAGCAGACGTATGGGAACACCACTACCTGGAAGTTCCCCTCCAAACCACTCACTATCCTGACTTGGAAATATATAGCCATTCCTTCACTACCACTGGGTCAAAATCCTGGAATTCTTTCCCTTACAGCACTGTGGGTGTGCCTACAACACATGGATTGCAGCGGTTCAAGTAGGCAGCTCACTATCACCTTCTGAAAGGCATTCAGGGATGGGCAATAAATGCTGGCCTAGACAGCAACGCCCATGTCCCATGAATGAATAAAAAAATGGCTGTTAGGAGAGACACTTTGATGGATTGTGAATTTTAAAGCTCTCATGCATCGGGGAGTAAAGAGTAACTGCATGTTGCAGGTTGTAAAATGCAAGCAATGAATAACATTTCACAATGCTTGCACTGATGCCAATGAGGAAGTTTGTCTTTGCATAGTCATCTCAAAAGTAGAACATGGCCTTAACCTTCCCTATTTTTGCTTCCTGCATAGATGCACCATCAACTGCTGCTGAAGCAAGGTCCGAGGGTCATGCGTTGACCCCTGAGGAGGAAGAGGAAGCCTCAGAGGGTGCAACGTCACACCCTTGCTCTGCACCTAGCACTAGTGCAGATACACACTTCAATGGGTATGCTTGCCTCAGAACTAAGGGAACCACAAACCAATGAAGGCACATCACAGTCGCAAAAGCAGCTGCTGGACACTGAGGTAGTGCAGTCTTCTGGCAGTTGGAGTGCTGGAGGTGACCAAGATTCTGAGCCCCAGTCAGGTGAAGAGCCTCTGGAGTCATCCATAAGGTGGCAGCTGCTGGACATCCCATGCAAGGTCCGTGGAGATGTGCCAGCATTACCAGAGGGGTTACTCATTCTGGTATGGACTTTGGTGGAGCCTTTCCAGGCCATGAGGGCGGGATCACCTATTCTACAGAATATACTGCTTCCTCCATTGACAGACTGGTGACTCTCATGGTGGGCAAACCCAGTAGATTACTGAAACAATTGTGGGTACGCATTCTAACCTGCACTCCATAGCCTTGCCTCTGAGCTCAGTGGCCCAGAACCAGGGAAATACAGGTTGAGGAGCCTAGAGTCACATTCAGCTCCTGATCCCACTCGGGAAGCAGGGAGGGCCAGGTAGACTACATGACAGAGGGTGAGCAGCAGCTGACTCCATCTCGGGGCCATTGTCAAGAGGTGGTCTTTTGCCACTGGGGACCCCACCATGCCGGGGCCGTCACAACATCAGGCATTAGAGGATGGCTGCTGAAGTCATCACAGACAAGGGGCCATGCGGGTCAGCAGCCTGTCTCCGCTGCAGCTCGCAGCAAGGGCTGGGGAGCACCATACCACAGCACCCAGAAAGGATTCAAGAAAACCCCACACTGTTCATGCTTGGCTGCACATAGTGAAGTTATGATTTGTATTATTTAATCATGTTAATGAGTTTCTGTGTACATAAATGATCTATTGTTTCAACATTTTCCAGAAGATCACTGGTTCATTGTCGTATGTGGAGCGATTAGGCCGACTAGGCCTCTATCGATGGGAGTTTAGAAGAATGAGAGGGGATCTCATTCAAATGTCTAAAATTCTGACAGGGATGGGCAGACTGGATGCAGGGATGATGTTTCCTCTGGGTGGGGCGGTCTAGAACAAGGCGTCACAAACGCAAGATACGGGGAGGCTATTTAGGACTGAGATGAGGAGAAACTTCTTCATTCAGAATTCTCTGCCACAGAAGGCTGTGGAGGCCAAGTCACTGATTATATTTAAGAAGGAAATAGATTTCTGGACACTAAAGGTGTCAAGGGGTATGGGGAGAGGGCAGGAGTATAGTATTGGGATAGAGGATCAGCCATGGTCATATTGAATGGAGGAGCAGGCTTAAAGGGCCAAATGACCTACTTCTGTTCCTATTTTCTATGTTTCCATGCTTCTATACACTGTGTGTAAGAGTGCCTGCAGATCAATTCTAATGATGGTGCTGATTAATAATAATGTGCATCCGAATGAATGACGTGGTTTGGAAGTTTGAATGTATTCAGGATGACCATCTGATTTTCTTCTGATGAAGGATAGAGAAGCAGGAAACACTGGGCCAGATGATGACATATTTGGGCAGACTTAACTATCGGAATCTTCTCCAGATTAGAGCCTTATAGTTTCATGCCCATCAAGACTCTCCCTGGCAGGACCATGCACATCTCGAACACCACATTAAAGAAACAGTTGCACTCCGCAACTCATACTCTGAAAGAGGATCCCCCTCTCTGTAGTGCCAGGTTGTGGAGCGCACAACAAACAATGACCATGAGGGACACTCACAATGGAGCCTACTGGAGATATCCACCAGATCGGCTGAGGCATTTGCGTCTTATTTTGAACAGGCCAATGGCCTGCTCAATGATGGACCTGGTCACATCATGGCTCCTATTATATCTGCACCCATTTTCAGTCCTAGGATCTCTAACAGGTGTCATAAGCCACTTCTTTAGAGGTACCCTTTGTCTTCCAGCAGCCATCCTTCCAATGCATCCGGTCCACAAAGCATTCCTGACAGCTGGGAGTGCCTGAGGATGTAAGAGTCATGGCTGCTCACTAGGTACCGTGCACACACCTG
Source organism: Carcharodon carcharias (assembly GCF_017639515.1). NCBI lineage: Eukaryota > Metazoa > Chordata > Chondrichthyes > Lamniformes > Lamnidae > Carcharodon > Carcharodon carcharias. The sequence goes on from NC_054475.1 coordinate 122,209,524, forward strand.
CAAGATGCACTGCTGGTGGCTGCAGACTATCTAGACATTGATTAAGTGGTAAACATCTTTGTTAATAAAGGCCCTTGGCTGCCTTGCTGGTGCCTTAATGGCGACATGGGTACAATGGCACCTTGTATCTTTGGAAAACCAGCCACGGCCGCAAAGTCTCTGGCTCCTTCCATCTGACTAATGTTGTCAGTATTGAAGGAAATTAATTGCTTGGCTCGGTGATACATGGCAAGTGTAAAGACCTTAATACAGTAGTGTGCTGCACGTTAGGCTATGCAATTCATGTCTCCACAGGTGGCCTGAAACGACCATGATTCGAAGAAGTTTAATGCCACTGTGACTTTCAGTGCCTCAGGCATCAGGTTACCACCCACACAATTGGATCAATCTCAGAGACTAGAATGTCACACAGAGATGTCACAGTGGCTCATGGAAGACAAAGTCTCTGCAGGCACTACCTTTCTGTCATTTGTAGATATATCATACAGACCCTATACGCATGATTGGCACGGTATGACCTTCGTCCATGTCTCTGTGCCTGCTGCAGCCTGTCCTCAGCAGTCCCTCGCTCCTCGTCAATTTGTCCTCCATCCTCCACTTCATGTGGCTTCTGCCCCTGTTCAGCTGGCCTCCTTCCTCTCCTTACCCTCCTCACAGGAGGAGGTATCTCCAAGAGAATACACTATGCCCATGTTGGACTCAGTACCAATGCTGCAGTGGTGTTAGAGTACAGTGTCAACAATTTTGCAGACACTATACTGAGTAATACCCCTGATAACTAAAGAGTTATGCACAACAAAAGATTTGCCAGGGAAATGCCTGTCAGCAGCCTCACCTGCTAAAGTCAGGTATAGACCCACCTGCAGCCTTAATATCTGCCCTTTTCAGTATCAAAGAAAAAAATTGAGGTTCCTATCTGCCATATTTCATGTGCAGGCACCATATTATAGCTTCAGGATGTATACTTGCAGTCGGTTGGACTGCTAACAAGATTTAATAAGCATTAATTAGAAAATTCAAAATGACAGGCATGCTGCTGATTTTGGAGCTTGCTCAGCCACAATATAATTGCCAACTGGCATGATGCCTTTGGGATCGTGAACCAACATCATCATGCCAGATATTATGCTTCCATGCGATGACAACAGGCCCGTTTCCCATGGAGTGTTGAATGGCAGAAATTGTTTTTAATTTAGATTCATTCAATCGACCTATCAGGATACATAGGATGTTAATTTGAGATCATTTAAACAAATACACCTCAGTATATTCTGCAGTGAAGTACATTATTGAGCAAGTTAATTTGAAGCCTGTTAAATATTTATAGACAACCATCCTGAATTACTGATATCAAGGCTCAGCATCAGATTTGAAAATGTCCACAAAGAATCAATTAGTGTAGCATCATAGTGCATCATTCTCATTATAGGCATTTTGCAAATATTGTATAAATGTCTCTCACATAACTATATTATTACAATTGTTATGTGATGGGAAAGATTGAAACCAAAGTGTATTGAATTATCAATTGATTGGTTATTGAGTAAATATTTAGCATTTAGTGCTTATTGAATTTAAATATACATAAGTTATTTCTATTTCCTAATGTTCAGCTGAAATTTGGGAGGTTTATAGTGATGCTAAAAAGAATTATGACTATACCAATCCAGGCTTTAACTTCACAGAATCACAACATCATCAGATGCAGGACAAATCGGTTCCTGAACTCATTTGTGCCCTTCTCTATAAGAAAGTTTAACAGGAGCTTGATAAATGGATGAGAATATGTGCTCAGGTTGGGACTTACTGACTGATTATTTTAATTGGAATAGTTTTTAATACATATTTAATTAAAGTTAGAACTCTGTGATAGAGTAATTTTCTTTTATTATTATCAACCATTTATATGTATTTTTTTTTACGAACGAGCAATGTGCCCAAAATGAATTTCCATTTGAATTTCCATATAGATAGTAAAGTGAAATTAAATGGAAGTTGAAGTGAATTATTCCATAATAAAGAAAATTAAAAGTAATAAGTGACAGAAATAAAAAGAACTTGAGAGTTTACCTTATAGGCTAATCCCCAAATCACTGGACGACCAATGAAAACACAGTTCGCTCCAAGTGCTAATGCTTTCAGGACGTCAGTTCCTTTTCGAATTCCTCCATCTACATAGACTTCAACACGGCCCTTCACAGCTTCAACAATCTCTGGCAGCACTTCTATCTGCAATGGGACAGCACACCTACATAAGGATCAAATAAACACTTTTACATGCACACAACTAATTACAGGGAGCAAAGAATGCCATGTATTGTTTGATTTTTTTCATGTGTCATATTGACCATTTCACGAAGTTGGCAATAATTTTCATTGCCAAGTTAAGTCAAAATTTACCATTTTTTGTTGCACAAGTGCCTGAAATATAAAATTTCTTGCCAACAGTCTGACCTTTGTAATTTCTGACAACATATTTATATATACAAACACATGCCAATATATGCAACAAACACATAGGGCAGAATTTTCTCTTTGGCGTCCCCCGCATGTCGACGTGTAAAATGACGCGTAGTGACATTGGGCACGCGTCTCAATGTCACTGCACTTCATTCTGATCTTTCATTCAGCAGGCATGCACCGGACTCGGCTGCGCGCCCGCTGAACTGTCAAAGGCCTGTTAAGGCCATTAATGAACCAATTGAGGCAATTGACAGGGCTGCCTGTCCAACCTTAAGGTTGGCGGGCAGGCGAAGAGCCTAGCAGCCTTTGTGTTTTGCATGAAACCTCATCCATGGGCAGGATGAGGTTTCATGAAGGTTTTATTAAATAAATAAATAAAATTTTCACAATTGATAAACATGTCCCAGCTCATGTGACACTGTCACATGAGGGAACATGTCTGAATACTTTTATTCTTTTTTTCAAACTTTCAGTTTGATCTTAATCTCCCTGAGGCAGCTCTGTGTCTCAGGGAGATTTCTGCGCTCTTGTGAAAGAAATAATATTAATAAATGCAGTTTATCATTAATGAGGGCCATAGTGTTTTTCTAGACCAGTTTCAATTACTGAAAAAAGTTAGAGGATAGTTTTCCAAACTTTTTTTCTGACTCTTATTAGCCTGGGTTTGATCTGTTTTTTTACACCACTCCATCACATGGCAGTCAGGTGGGATGGAGATTGTATATTGTGATACATAAGACATTGCAGTTATGTGGGACAGGCTGGACAGACCAGTGAGTCTTTTTCTGACTGTTTTGATTATGGGGAGAATTTTCTCTCTGTCGGGTGGGCCGTTCGGGAGCGGGCACGGGAGGATGCAATGCCCATGATTGGCTGCGTGCCACCATTTTACGTGAGTGGGCCAATTAAGGCCCAGTAGCGCACCACTATCTGCGCGGTGGGGGGAGGAGGAGAGTCGGGGTCTCTCAATATACAATCTCCATCCCACCTGACTGCCATGTGATGGAGTGGTGTAAAAAAACAGATCAAACCCAGGCTAATAAGAGTCAGAAAAAAAGTCTGGAAAACTGTCCTCTAACTTTTTTCAGTAATCGAAACTGGTCTAGAAAAACACTATGGCCCTCATTAATGATAAACTGCATTTATTAATATTATCTCTGTCTAGCCAGAAACAAGTCCAGATCTTGCTTGAAAGAATAAAGAGGATTGGCTTGACTGACCTTATGAACAGTTTTCTTAGCTCAATTTAAGGTCAGGTATTTGGAAAAGTACACAAGCAAATTTTTAAAAATTAATTTATAGAATTTGGCATTGCTATCAAGGCCAACATTTATTGTTATATTTATATTGTTATTTATTGTTCATCCCTAATTTCCCCTAAAAAGGTAGTGGTGAGCCACCTTCTGGAGCTGCTACAGTCCATGTGGTGTAGGTACACCCACAGTGCTGTTAGGGAGGGAGTTCCAGGATTTTGGCCAAGTGGCAATGAAGGAACAGCAACATATTTCCAAGACAGGATGGTCTGTGCTTTGGAAAGGGAAAATAAACAATCAGTTCATTTTTTCTAAAGCCCCCACTTTGTTACTTCAGCTGAGGCCTTAGCTCACTTTAATAATTTCAGGACCCTAATATTTCAATAACAGAGTCATTCCTACCCATGATTGAGGCCATCTTTTCCATATTTCAGGAGGTGCAAAGATAGAAGGAAATAAGTGGATTCTGAAAGCAGCATGTTTAAAAACTTACAGTTGCCTGTACTCCATCTAGCTGTCTGCCTCCATGATTGGACACAATGATTCCTTGGACGCCGTGCCTTACTGCAAGCTCAGCATCCTCCTTAGTCAGGATGCCCTTCAGAATGATCGGAAGATCAGTCAAGGACCGTAGCCATTGGATATCCTTCCAGTTTACCGATGGGTCCAAGACATCATTGTAAAGAGGAACATTGTCATGACGATCTTTATCTTTCTGCGCCACAAAATTATGTGAGGAATGTGTTATTTATGTATGAAAATATATTTGCTTGTCTTTGATATTCTGTGAAAAAGATGGTGCAAAGGCCATTACATCAAAATATTGTGATCAAAAATGTAAAGTGAATGTGGGCGAATAGAGTTAGTGTTTTTGGAAATCTAAAATATTTTAATTTTCTGTTACTATATACAACTATCTGTGCATATTTATATTGTTGTTAAAGTCTATAACAAAAAAATTATATTGATATATCCATTCAATCCATTATCCCTCATTTCAGTACTGAGTTGTTGCAAGATTACAACAATCTCTCAGGTTTCCTTGGAAGCAGTTACCCATGACTCCATTGTCCAGACATTTTTATTATTCTCAAATGCTACATCATACATGAAGAAATTCAAACCAGATTCCTTCATGTCCTGAGGCATGTCACTGGCTCCAGACCTAATCCACAGAGACTTCCTTGTATCACTGGAAAAACTGAAATAGGTGTGTGACATTTAAACAAGGCAGATATTTTTCATTTGTATATTATTGGCTAAAATGAACAGAACTAAATTAAACATTTTTGTTTCTGATGGAGCCAAAAAATTCACTGTACAGTACCGGTCACTGAAGTGCCCACACCCTTTCTCACATACTCATTTAAGAGATGTTTTCTATTTGTCAAAGCTCACATTCAAGCATTTAATGCAAGTGAACAAATTCCTTGATGCATTACTTTTAGACAAATGTTAATTTGCTTAAGTGCTTAAAACCTGTTAAAATGTTGGAGGGATGTAGTATGAGCAGACTGAGCATTCATATATGAACTTTGCCATAATATTGTATAATCATAGAGTACAGAATAATAGAATGATAGATTATTACAGCACAAAAGGAGGCCATTCAGCCCATCGGGAAACACAGTTAATCCCACTTCTCCATTTTTCCCCGTATCCCTGCAATTTTTACTCCTTCAATTATATATCCAATTCCTCTTTGGGGTGACCATTGAATCTGTATTCACCACACTATGAGGCACTGCATTCCAAATCCTAACCACTCAATGCATAAAAAAAGTTTTCCTAATCTCTGGCTTCTTAATTGCCAGTCACCTTAAAACTGCATTCTTTGTCACTTGACCTTCAACCACTGGAAACTGTTTATTTCTATTTACTCTATCTAAACCCTTCATGATTTTAAATGCCTCCATTAAATTTCCTTTTAACCTTCCCTGCTCCAAAGGAGCAGAAAGTGTTACAGTTGGTCATTAGAGGGATTGAACCCTTGACATTGGCTTTATTAACACCACATTCTAGCCATCTGAGCCAACCAACTGAACATTAATATTCAAACTCTGTATTGACTGGGAAACAAATGCAGGTCTCCAAAATGGCAGGTGGGAATCCACTGGACCACCATTGCTTGGACAGAAGAAGCCCATTCAGCTGGCTCTTTGAAACAGCTATTCAATTAGTCCCACACCCTTGCTCTTCCAGTACATTCGCCTCCATGACCCAAATGTTTTGAGGAGGTAACCGAGAGAAGGCAAAGATAACACAGTAGATGTGATTTATCTGGATTTTCAAAAGGCCTTCGATTATGTGCCTCATAATAGAACAAATATAAGGTCAGACAATGTGGAACCAGGGGACAAGTGGTAGAATAGTTTGCTAGCTGGCTTCAAGACAGAAAGCAGAGAGTGGGGGCTGGACTTTCGTGGAGTTGGGAAGACTCCAGAGACCTTTAAAAATAACAGGAGGGACACAGCTGTGGAAGTTGTGCCCCCCATTTCTGTCCAATACCATTTCCACCTATAGAATAAAGGGGGTGTGGTGTGAAATGCATAAACGCAGAACAAAAAGCTGGTGGGCCATTTGAAAATAGTTCTGAGTTTAAACAGATGCAATATTTGCTGCTTCAAGTTCCTTAGCCCACAGTGTGGGATTCACGAATTTAAGGTGCAGGCATAAAAGCTTCTGAAGGCCTCCCCATATACAGAGCTCTGCAAAGTAACATTTTAAACAGCGAAGCCTTACTTCAGAGATAGAGACTGGTGGGAGACTACAAGGAAGGTGGGGAGTGGAGTTTGGGAGTGGGGCGTTGTGAAAGATGAAGGGCAGATCTGTATGGCCCCTGTACATTAACTCTTGCTTCAGGCAGCCAAGTGGCAGACAGGGCAAACTGCCAGGCTCGCTGGGCAAAGAACATGTTGCAAAGGATGGTAGCTGAAATAAATAGTATTGGTACCTTCCCACATACAGGCAATAAAGGAAGGACAGTGGCAATGATATGTGGCCAGAGCCACGGCATTTGGTCAGGAGGTGTCAGAACTACCGCAGAAAGCAGCAGGAAGGAGGAGATGTAGCCCTGAGTGAAGCATACTATCTCTGAACACGTTTTCTTGACATGATTATGAGGCAGTGCAAAGGCTCTGATTTTAAAAGAAATGCTTAGAAGCATTGTAGGTCTTGGAGAAAGACCTCGTGCCATGATCAACTAATCCTCATGCTCTGCCTTTTGCACTCAAAGTCACCATGGCCCTCAATTTCGATGCGACCATCTCCTTCCAGTGTTCACAGGTGTCATTTACTCTCACAATGTTAATAGCTACTTTCATGCACCTTGTAAATGCACTGTGTACTTTCTGATGTGGTGGTCTGTCATTGTAGAGTAATAGCTACAGTTACCAGAAAGACAAACAGCAGCACGATCTTTCCAATGACAATGGAGGCTGCAGCTAGTAGTCCATCTCTTAATGATGGTATGAGTGTGAAGGTTGTGGCTATGCATGTCCTAGGGCCTGGACGTACAGGAGGGAGGTAGACCTAGGGTTCTAGGAACACAGGAGAGATATGCTTAAAACACTCATAATTGCCTTTTTATGTTTCTCAATTGGCTTCCCAGCAAACCCCATGAAGATGCCCTTCATCTTTCACAACCCCCACTCCCAACCTCCACTCCCCACACCCCCTTGTGGTCTGCCACCAACCTCTATCTCTGAAGTAAGGCTTCTGTATTTAAAATGTTACTTTGCAGAGCTCTGTATATGCAGAAGATCCCTGCTGCACTCGAAACAAGCCTCTGGAAAAGCAGGGTGTGACCATGTCAAGATCCCAACACAATGTCATTTTCTTGGACTTTTCCACCCCGTTCACCCCTGAACCCACATCCAACAGCAAGGCCAAATTATGTCATGTCTCTGCAATGCTCCTAGAACCTAGGGTTCCTGTGCATCCAGGCTCTGGGAGCACTACCCCACCCCCTTAACAAATAATGTTAGACCCCAATCCCAGTGTTCTCCAATCCCTGGGCTGCCTACAGTGTGGAGATGTCAATGTCCTTAAATTACCCCCCTGTTCATTTAAAATCTTTGACTCACTGCGAGCCATGCCTCAGAAGATTATTTTTAAATTCATTCTTGGGATGAGGGCATTGCTGGAAAGCTTGACATTTAATGCCCATCACAATGAGAAGATCTCCTTGGAAACAGTTTGGTAAACTAAGTGGTTTTCCCGCTTTAGACGGCAACTGGGCACCAACTGCATTGGTGTGGGATTGGAATTCTGCACAGATCAGACTGGATAAGTACAGCAGGTTTCCTTCCCTAAAGGCATTCATGGACCAGTTTGGTTTTAAGACAATCTGATAGCTTCATGCCCACTTTTACTGAAACCAATTGATTTAAAAAACTGAAACAACTGATATAACTTAATATATTTCTACCAACTATCTAGTGCTTCACACATGACATCTCATCATTGATGTATCACTTGCCTTAAATATTTCAAAGTTCTTCAGTTCTAAATGGGCAGGTAGCTTGAAATTGTTCACCATGTCTTTTCTCCTCTTGCCAACATAAGGCAGATCAACAGTCACCACGAGAGCCTTGTACCCCAGGCTCTTGATCCGTTGCACCAGTTGCTTAGTAACCTCACGCCTTTTGAAAATGTAGAGCTGAAACCAGCAACAGCCAGAGGAGGCTGCTGCAATCTCCTCTATGGAGCATGTTGCATACATACTGGCAATATAACATGTCTTCATGGCATCGGCAGCTGCAAGGAACAACTCCAACTTATCATCAACTTTAACAGAGACATCAAGAGCAACATCTTAACTCCTGGAGGGATCACGCCAAAGTGAACCTCATTGCTCCCCAATGTGGCCCTCAGGTTAAAATAACAGATTGAGCCCCGATGTTGCCGTTGGAATCCATCAGGATAGTTAAAGAGGGCTAAGCCCTCTTTGGGCATGCCCACTTACCTCCTGAAACTCAGCCAGATTGGGGTGGGAAAAGAAAGGCTAAGTCTCCTGTTTCATTTTAATTCTCCCCCCAGCCCCAGCCCCCCACTCCCCTGGCACCCTCCACCCCCTTCCCCCCTATTGATACCCTTCCTCTACTGGCTGCATCCCTGACTTGAGGGAACTAAGTTGGCTCCAAGGTCGGAAACGTGGAGTTGAGGTAAAAGTTCCTCCCTGTTCTTAATGAATAGTGCAGCAGGCCTGAGGGGCAGTATGGCCCACTCCTGCTCTTAATTCATATGTTGTGTTAACACAAATTGCAACAAACAATGTAGTTTTTATGGAAATTACATGGTGGATGTCAAGAGACTGGGCACTGAAGTTTTATCAGCAACTGGAAGTAGTTGCACAGGAAATATTTTTCACAGCCTAATAAGTGTCAATATTTTATTGCACATTGGATGGACCAACAAAAATAAAATGAGGAGTCACTGATCATCATCCTTTATAGCATGGCAAATGAGCAAAGAGCTTTGTTCATGTCGTGCTTTTTGCATGCTAAGAACATCCAAAAGTGTTTTCCAACCAATTAATTATTTTTGAAGTGTAATCACTGTTGTTTTACAGAAAAATGAGAAAACACTGGCATTAAGTGGCAATGTTTGATGAGATTTAATTACTTCACATAAAATGTAGCTCTTCTAAATATAATTTCAACAGATTATACTGTGGCATGGCGGGTAGTGTCCCTGCCTCTGAGCCAGAAGCAACAGGTCCAAGTCCCACTACAGGACCTGATGGTCAAAGGAGGTTTTTTTATAATGTGGCCAATAGGCTGATTATCAACCTGAAAATCCTTCCAGCACTTGCCAAAGCAGGTGGTAAGAGCAGAGAGATTCCTGTGCATTATAGATACCACCTGAATCCCACTGAGCTGAGTATTGCTGGGCTCCTCCAGAGCTGTCCCAAGCAGGGGAATTGCTTCAGGATGCCATTGGCTGATCTATCAGATTTATTGTGGCAGCACACTTCTCATTGTATGCATGCTGTGCATGTGTGTGACCAGGGGGTCATGAGTCCTCTTGTCAGTGTTTAAGTCTGGCCACCCAGAGCCACTCTTTGGTTTGCTGTGATAGTTGACATGCAGTAAGCACTGAGGACCGCTGCAGAATGAATGCATCGTGACTGTTGCCAAGATACTGGGTAGTGGTCTGCATGATTCAATGCCTGTGGTCACTACACATTGATGGAATAAAATCCCTTCTAATTCCAGTACATGGAAAAGCTGACACGAGGTGCTTGCAGTTAATGGCACCCTGCACCCTGAAATCCTTGCAAACCCTCATAATTGCTTTGCCTGCTTCTCTCTGGCAAGAGAGAATGCAATGAAGTTATCTCTCTTTAAGTCAGGAGCTTCAGTGGTTTCCTTTATGCAATTGTGCCCTGCAAACAATGAGATGGCGCTAACATTGCCAGCCACAGCTTTGACAAAGCCAGATGCATAAACCCACGAGAACCTTCATAGCCACTGGCAATGCCATCCTCCCCTGCTCTGAATTGGAGTTGTGGCTGTAGCAGGTGGCTACATCTGACCTCCTTAGTGAAGTGCAGGTATCTCAAACATTGGTTGTCGATGAGGTTCAGTTGGAAAATTGCTCCCAAAGCAACCTGGGCGGATATAGTCTCCTGCTGACAGCCCTTCTCCTCCTCCTCCCTCATGTAATGGCTTGTCCTGCTCTGTGTGGCCTTTGCTCATTCTCCCAGTTGTTATTGATTCCAAATGAAAGGCCTACTAGGCCACCCACATCTGGAAACAACTGGTTTGTACACAAGCCTTTGAAATGACCAAAAACATGTTTCAGCTCCAGCCAGATCACTTCCTGTAGACATTGAAACTTTTAACAAGCATGGAAAAATACCCAAAATGTGTGGAATTGCAGAAGAAGCCAGGATAAATAATTTAGAAACTAACTTGTAACCTTGATGATCCCATTAAGTAGTGCTGAAGGATCCTTCATGAAGTTAAACCTATGTTTCAACTGTGGGAGGTTAAGTGAGAGTGTCAGCTGGAGCACGGAGGTCAAAAATGTCACAGTTGGTGTCACAGCAGCATTGTGTGCTGATTGACACTATAATCTGTCTTTTCTCCATGCTTCTGATGGATGTAAAGTGTGCACATGCTAACCTCCTTACCAATATAGCATCCAGTGCACTTCAAGTCAGATATATGTATGCCTGCCACAGGTATCATTTCAGAACCTTGATGAGCCTCACAGCACTCCAAAACAGGAGCTACCAAGCCCAATTCTGCACCCACAACCTTTCCTTTTTTTTATGTTGGTATCCTTTTCTTTCAGACTTTGGTGACTGTGCTTTTGACTTCTGTTATTGCCAGGATTGCTGTTTTAAAATGAATAAATCAAAGGCTGTTTCATTGGTTGGGATTTCATTGCTTTTTTAAAAAAAAATGGTTTTGGCGTTAGGCGCATGGGCACCTCTGCAGTATCTGTTAACTCACAGGAAGCAAGTGCAGGAGGTTGGAGGGGCACAAGAATAATAAGCAATTTTTAAAAAATTCTTTCATGGAGTGCAGGCACCACTGGCAAGGCCAGCATTCTTTGCCCATCCCTTATTGCTCTCGAACTTGCCCTTTCAGAGGGTAGTTAAGAGCCAACCACACAGTTCTGGGTCTGGAGTCACACGTAGACCAGACAAGGTTGGTAGATTTCCTTCCCTAAAGGACATTACTGAACCAGATGAGTTTTTACAATTGATGATGGGAGGCAGTGGTGCTGTGGTATTGTCATTAGACTGGTAATCCAAACATCCAGGATAGTGCTCTGGGGACCCAGGTTTGAATCACAACATGGCAGATGGTGGAATTTGAATTCAATTAAAATCTGGAATTAAAGTCTAATGATGACCATGAATCAATTGTCGTGAATTCACTAATGCCCTGTCTGCCCTACATGTTCCACCCCACATGTGACTCCAGATCCGCAGTAATGTGGTTGACTCTTAAATGCCTCTGAAATAGCCCAGCAAGACACTCAGTTGTATCAAAACTGTTAAAAAGTCAATAAAAAGGAATGGACAGACCACCCAGCATTGACCTGGTTACTGGAAACTACAAAAGCCAAACTCAGCCCTGGTGCCCCATGCAAAGTCCTCCTCACTAACATCTGGGGGCTTGTGCCAAAATTGGGAGAGCTGTCTCATAGATTAGTCAAGCAACAGCCTGACACAGTCATACTCATGGAATCATATCTTACAGATCATGTCCCAGACGCCACCATCACCATCCCTGGGTATGTCCTGTCCCACCAGCAGGACAGACCCTGGAAAAGTGGTGGCACAGTGGTATACAGTTGGGAGGGAGTTGCCTTGGGAGTCCTCAACATTGACTCTGGACCCCATGAAGTCTCATGGCATCAGGTCAAACATGGGCACGGAAATCTCCTGCTGATTACCACATACTACATCCCCCCGAGCTTATAAATCAGTGCTCCTCCATATTGAACACCACCTGGAGGAAGCATTGAGGGTGGTAAGGGTGCAGAATGTACTCTGGATGGGGGACTTCAATGTCCATCACCAAGAATGGCTCGGTAGCACTACCACCGACCGAGTTGGCTGAGTCCTAAAGGACATAAATGCGGCAGGTGGTGAGGGAACCAACAAGAGGGAAAAACATAATTGACCTCATCCTCCCCAACCGGCCTGCTGCAGATACATCTGTCCATGACAGTATTGGTAGGAGTGATCAATGTACAGTCATGGTGGAGATGAAGACCAGTCAACAGGCCATCAACAACAGCAGGATTGTACTCAACCTCAATCAGCTATAAAGAGAGACTGGATAGGTTAGTGTTGTTTTCCTTAGAGCAGAGAAGGCTGAGGGGGGACCTGATAGAGGTATACAAAATTATGGGGGGCATAGATAGAGTAGATAGGGAGAAACGTTTCCCCTTAGCCGAGATATCAATAACCAGGGGGCATAGATTTAAGGTAAGGGGTAGGAGGTTTACAGAGGATTTGAGGAAAAGATTTTTCACCCAGAGGGTGGTTGGAATCTAGAACACACTGCCTGAGGGGGCGGTAGAGGCAGGAACCCTCACAACATTTAAGAAGTATTTAGATGAGCACTTGAAATGCCATAGTGTAAAGGGCTATGGGCCAAGTACTGGAAAATGGGATTAGAATAGACAGGTGCTTAATAGCCAGCATGGACACAGTGGGCCGAAGGGCCTGTTTCTGTGCTGTATAGCTCTATGACTCTATGACTCTATGTAACCTCATGGCCTGTGATATAGGAGGTCATGCCAGGAGCAGCATCAGGCAGACCTAAAAATGAGGTGTCAACCTGGTGTAGCTACAACACAGGACTACTTGCATGCCAAACAGCATAGGCAGCAAGTGATAGACAGAGCTAAATGGTTCCATAAACAATGGATCAGATCTAAGCTCTGCAGTCCTGCCACATCCAATCATGAGTGGTGGTGGAAAATTAAACAACTCACTGGAGCAAGAGGCTCCACAAATATCCCCATCCTCAGTGATGGAGGGGCCCAGCACATCAGTGCAAAAGATAAGGCTAAAGCATTCACAACAATCTTCAGCCAGAGGTGCCGAGGTGGATGATCTGTCTCTGCCTTCCTCGACAGTCCCCAACATTACAAATGCCAGTCTGCATCCAATTCGATTCACTCCACGTGATATCAAGAAATGGCTGAAGACACTGGATTCTGCAAAGGCTATGGGCCCTGACAATATTCCGGCAGCAGTACTGAACACTTGCGCTCTGGAACTTGCCGCGCCCCTAGCCAAGCTGTTCCAGTATAGCTACAACATTGGCATCTACCTAGCTATGTGCAAAATTGCCCATGTATGTCCTGTACACAAAAAGCAGGACAAATTCAACCCGGTCTATTACCGTCCCATAGTTTACTCTCCATCATCAGTAAAATGAAGGAAGGAAGGGGTCGTCAACAGTGCTATCAAGTGGCATTTGCTTAGCAGTAACCTGCTCACTCTTAGCAATAACCTGCTTTTTTATAATACTGTTACTGGGTCAAAATCCTAGAACTCCCTCCCTAACAACATTGTGGATGTACCTACATCACAGGGACTGCAGGGGTTCAAGAAGGCAGTTCACCACCATCTTCTCAAGGGCAATTAAGGATGGGCAATAAATGCTGGCCTAGCAGCGACGTCCACATCCCATAAATGAATTTTTTTTAAAAATGATGGTTTCATGGTCATCATTACTGAGGCTTGCATTACTTTCTAGATTCATTAATTGAATTTAAATACCACCAGCTGCCATGGTGGGATTTGAACCTGTGCCCTCAAAGCATTCACCTGGGCTTCTGGGTATTATTGGTCCACTGTGCCAGCACTGTCCCAATCGTCATGTTGAAGTTGTAATTTGACAAGCCTGAGATCATCCACAGGCAGATGCTTGCAATAACATGTTTATCTCCTGGAGTCTGATGTCTTGGATAGTGCTGGGGATGAAGAAGCGCCTGTTGTTTACCCCAGACACATCTAGCCCCCATTTTGTCCCATCCTCTCGCATCACATTCCCCTCAGCAGTACTCTCACTGCAGACATAGTGACGGCTGCCGACTCCATTTGCAATTTCATGCGCTGTATTAACCTACTTCCTCTTTAACCTATCCATCATCCCTAATTGGATAGCGATTCTGGAGACGCCCTAATAAACCTCCCAGAAAATTGTACTGCCAGTCCCATTGCTGCAGTGATCAGGTTTACAACCCAAAAATGGTCCTTCCATCCAGAAAAAAGCTAAGATGGGAATATTCAACCCTGTGATTCCGTCCTTTTTTTCTACAGAAACATGTATACCATGTACAGAAAGGACGGCAATTTCTTAAATAGTTTCTGATGATCGAAGAAGCTAATTTATGTCTTATATAGAAACTAAATCACCATTCTTTCTCTGTCACTGGGTCAAAATCCTGGGACTCCCTCTCTAACAGCACTGTGGGTGTACCTACACCATTTCGACTGCAGTGGTTCAAGAAGGTGGCTCACCACCACCTTCTCAAGGGCAATTAGGGATGGCCAATAAAAATGCTGGCCTAGCCAGCGACACCCATAGTCCATGAAACAATTTAAAAAAGGGATCTTAGCTTAAGATTTCAGGATCCATGATTTTGTCTATGCTTAAATGAAAATCAAAAAAACATTTTCCTTGGTATTCTACCACAGCTGGTGGGCTTTGCATCATGTGACTGGAAATTACTTTAGAAGTCAGATTGGATGCCACAGTAAGCTTTTTTTAAAACATAAAATGTGTTCTCCCTTGATGTGAAAAATGGTTTCATTGAAAAATACTGCATCTTGGGTTTGTGTATGTATTATGAAGCTAGAATGTACCAACATTTCAAAGGAAGGACATTATGAACATTTGAATCAGGTTAGAAATTAAATACCAATGTTGCACCAGTAATATGTGGAGATTCTTTGATCTGATGATTTTAGAGTACTGAGCCTACGTGAGCTTTGATGAGAGGAAAATGGGCACAAATATATATTTATATATATATATATATATATATATGTATAACGTAACCAAAAAACAGGAGTTTGGAAATTGGTAAACATTTATACAAACCCATTGGAATCAAGAACACGGAAAAATGACCTCCCACTTTACTTAGACAGAAATGACCTTTACATCTGATGGTATTAACTGTTTGACTTTCTGTCACATTGAGCTAATGAGTCAGATTTCTGCTTTGCAAATTAAGAGAGACAAATAATCTTTGATACAGCCAAAGGTACAAATTTATGAATTATCATACTTGCTTGTTGACTGTAGTGAAGACTGTGTGGACAACATTACTTTTGTAGCAATAGGATGCTCTGGGTTTTTGAAGAGCACCTCCCTCAAAGATCAGCAATATGACTGTGCCAGCTTTGGCGCAGTGATCGCACTCTTGCTTCTGAGTTAGGCATTGTGAGCTCAAGTATCTCTTAAGAGACACAAAGGCCAGGATTGTGCCCTCGTCGGGCGGGCTCGGCAGGAGTGAGTGGGAGTGGTCGGGAAGCCTGACCATAATTTCACGCTGGTGGGCCAATTAAGGCCCGCCCAGTGTGAAACGTGCACTGCAGCACTGCCTGTGCAGGCGCGGGGTGGTGGGGGGTGGTGGGGGGGGGGGGGGGGGGGGGGGCGTCGGTAGGGGGGTAGGGGGGTGGGTGCGGTTGGGTGAGCAGGGAACTTCGTCATGCACGCAGATGCGTGCAAGTAAAGCTCCCTGAGGCACAGAGCTGCCTCAGGGAGATGAAGATTTTGAAAAAATAAAAAAAGATAGATTTTTAAAACGTTATCAACATTGACTCTATTACATGAGCAGGGGCATGTTGGGAATTAGTTTGAAAATTATTTTTTTTTAATGACGGATCGAAGTCTCATCCCACCCACGGATGAGGTTTTGAAAAAATCCAAAGGCTGCTTGGCCTTTTCGCCCACTTGCCAGTTGTAAGGTCAGCAAAAACTTTAATTCAATTAGATCTTTAGTGGTCTTAATAGGCTTGTTAACTGACGGCAGGCGCACTGCCGACTCCCGCAAGCACCCACCGACCAAAATATTGTGTGAGTGCACGGTGATGTTGGGACACTCGCCCGACATGATCGCGCGTCATTTTATGCACATTCTGGTCAGGTGCGCGCCCACCCAACGAGCAGAAAATTCTGGTCAAAGTCTCAATTAATGTTCCAGTGCAGTACCGAGAGAGTGCAGCACTGTAGGAGGTAATGCCTTCCAAAAGAGGCATTTTTAATAATGTTTTTATTCATTCAGGGGATATGGGCTTTTCTGGCTAGGCCAGCACTTATTGCCCATCCCTAGTTCCCTTGAGAAAGTGGTGGTGAGCTGCCTTCTTGAATCGCTGCAGTCCATGTGGTGTAGGTACACCCACAGTACTGTTAGGGAGAGAGTTCCAGGATTTTGCCTCAGTGACAGAGAAGGAACGGAGATATCTTTCCAAGTCAGGATGGTGAGTGACTTGGAGGGGAACTTCCCATGCGTCTGCTGCCCTTGTCCAGATAGATGGTGAATTCCTGCAGTGTATCTTGTAGATGGTACACACTGCTGCTACACCCCTCTCTGGGGGATGTAAAAGATTCCATATCACTATCTTGAAGGAGAGCAGATGAGTTCTCTCTGATGTCTTGGTCAATATTTATCCTTCAATGAACATCGTAAACAGATGGGCCCGGGTCTGCCGAGCAGTTACAATGATCGCCGTCGGATTGCCATCGTGCTTCAAAATTCCCCGAACCCGACATGGCTCCGCATTACTTCCGGGGCCTTTTGAGCCCAGCTGTCAAAGAAATGTGCAGCGCAGTATCCCTCAGACAACTCCATCAGAGTAGGGTGGAGTTGGGGGAAGGCAGGACATGCTCACTTTTTCAGGCACTAGCTGTAAGCTTAAATGTCCCATTTGAATGTTTGAATGTGAGTGAATGGGTGAGTGGGTGAATGGGTAAATGGGTGAGTGGGTGAATGGGTGAGTGGGCGAGTGGGTGGAGGAGTGAATGGATAGGTGGGCGAGTGGGTGGAGGAGTGAATGGATAGGTGGGCAGGTGGGTAAGGTGGATAGGAAGGTAAGATAGGTACATTGGTGGAGGGGTAAGTGAGTAAATGGATAGGTGGGTGAGGTGTGGATGAGTGAGGTTGGTGAGTTGGTAGATGGGTGAAGGGATGGACAGGTCATGGGGGAGTCAGGTTGGATGGTAGGTGGGTGGTCGGGGGTCGTCAGGTTGGGCTGGGGGCACTCAGGTAGGTTCAGGGTGCTAGTCGGGTGGACAGGGGGTTAGTTGCATTGGGTCAGTGGTGTAATTGGGTGGTTGAGGGGTAGTCGGGGGGGCGGGGGGTGGTGATAAGGGGGATGATTCAGGGTTGTGGGACGGGGCCAGTTGAGTAGTTCCCCAGATGTCAGATTGGTTTTTTCTGCCTAACATTTCCTGGGTAACTATTCAGGTGAGTATAGCAGAACAGATTAAAGTCTCTGACTCTGGCCTAGAAGGTTCCAGGGAGCAGGGAGAATTGCCCATTGGAAGTTGAAACTTTGCGGGCAATTCCCACGCAGCTCTGTGCATCAGGACTTTCACAGGGTCCCAATGCACATCTTCGGTCACACATTCGGTCTCTTATGAAGCTTAGGCTGGAAGGTTTAGCCCATTATCTGATCGTTATCACATGGTTATTTGTGGAAGTTTGCTGTGCACAAATTAACTGCATTTCCTACATTGCAACAGTGACTGCATTTCAAAATTATTTAAATGTCTCTACAGTGTTTTGGGCAGTCCCAGGGTCAGAATTCTGCTATATAAATGCAATTCTTTCCTTCTTATCTTGTTTGACTTGTGATATGGAGAGAATTCATGGACCAGAAAAGGAACATAACTGGTCACATGCTGTAGCTTGCCAACACTTACCTTTGGCAATGCTGACCTCCCCATTAGGCCAGGCCATACTTAGAATACCAGTTGGAGCAATTCCTACAGGAAAGCTGATCTCCGTGCCCTGAATGATGGTTCTCATATCCACGGCTGAAACATCTCTCAAGACTCGAGGGTGTAGTCGGATTCTGCAAAAGCAAAGTGAAAACATTACGAAAGACTTTCGAGGCAACAGAAATCTAATACTAATGAAAATAAAATGGAGGAAAAATCTCCTTCCAACTTGATAATTTAAATGAACAAAGTCCATTATCAGACATTCAATAAGGTACTGCCCAGTAGACTCATGACTAAGCTCAGGACATGTGTAGTCAAGTTGGCTGCAAAACAGGAAATAGAGATTAGGGGCTACAGTAGTTACTGTCAAAAGGTAGGAAGTAATGTTCCATATAAGGATCGGTGCTGTGAACCAGTGTTGTTCACCATTTAAATAACCATCTTAGATTTGGCAATCAGAAGCACAATTTACATAACTTGTGGACAACACCAAATTGAGGGGTATAGTTAATTCAGCATACAGGAAGACATTAATAAATTTGCAGAATAGGTGTGTAATTTGACCGTTACACAGATGTGTGTGGTGGTACTTTTTCATAGAAAGAATGCATGCATGTTAGATGACTTGGTGTGTCAGCTTTAGCTCAATTGGTAGCAATTGTCTATGAATCACAAAGTTCTAGGCTCAAGCCTCACTCTTAAGGTTTGAGAATAAAATTCAAGGCTGATGCTCCAGTGTATTACTAAAGTCAGGATGAAGTACTAGTAAATAATGAGCCTAACTTTGGGCAGACCATAAAGCAAATCACTCAAATACTTTGTAATTATTAGTGACATGCCCCTTCTTCCAAGGTGTTCTGCAAGAATGCAGCTGGTAATACTAAGCTGCACACCATATCCAATGCTTAATTTCAGGAGGGAAGTGTTTGCTCACTTTTTAGCAGTTTAAAAGTAGAAGAATTCTCCTCTGTTGTTTGTTGGCCTGGATCCTTCTCCCTTCAGTCCTTCTCCCCAGTGCTGCTGCTACTGGAACAAGCTGTGTCTGGGAATTTCGGCTCTTCCAAAAGCGGGCAGAGGTGAAGATCCCTCAACTTGTGGCAATACTAGGGAGTGACGCTGAGGTAAGAGAAGCTGATCTGTTAGCATCACTCCTAATGTGTTGCTGCTGAAGAGACTGGAGGCTGTCCCAATGCTGCCCCCTACTGGCAGTGAGGGTGGAGCCGCTGTGAGGGTACAGAAAGAGGGAAGGGGAAAAGGAGATCTGGATGGCAATGAAAGGAAGGGGAAAAGAGACAAACATGGATGCTACTGAAGAAAGGGAAATGGGAAGAGAAAAAGGAAATGGGGCAAAATCAGGGAGCTGTGCTTGAAAGGGGCTGAGGGGAAGCATGGTGCAGCTGAGGCCAACTATTTGGGATGCATGGGAAAAGAAGAAAATTTCCAGCATTAACTTGGTTTGGTGGGGGTGGGAGTGGGGGGTACTGAAGTGCAGCATGAAGTGGGGAGGAGGGGAAATTAGAATGCCAGAAAAGAAGAAAAACACCAGCTTGAATAGGGAGTGGAAGAAGACTGTCAGATTGAACCAAGATTAGGTGGTTCCCAGATTAAATTGAGTGAAAAGAGGGAGGGGGATGTTTTTGGGGGGGGGGGGGAAACAAAACTTCCAAAAGGAGCTGAGAGAGCGAGAGAATTGGATGATATTTCTGTAAATTGGTGAGTAGGAAGAGGTGGAATGTGAGAGTGTGACTGTTGGGCTAAATGATAGTATCTGGTGATGCACTGCAAATCCAAACTCCTTTTTGTTTATTTTTATTTTCTTAGATGTGAAGTAGAAATTTTTAACAATTAACCAAATAGTAAAGTTTGTAATGGCTTCTCTTTCTGCTTCATTACCATTACCCCTGGCAATGCCACGGAGCTATCCTTGGTCCTCTCTTGTTTCTCTTCTACATGCTGCCCCTTGCTGATAACATCCAAAAGCATAGTGTTAATTTTCATATCCACACCAACAACACTTAACCCTACCTCACCAGCACCTCTCTTGCCCTTCCACTTTTGCTAATGTCATACCCAGTAGAGGCATGTCATATTTCTAACTTTTAAGATACAAACTTTATTCAATGTGGACTCTATTTTTAAAAAGAAAAGGAAGAAAATGACACTGTACTCTCCCAAAATGGCTGCCAGAAAGTCAGGTGACTACTGTGTGGTTTCTAGATGGACAAGGATTAACTCATGTCTGAAAAGCCTGGAAAGTCTAAAGTATAAACGTCCTTGGGTGGAAGACGGTCCCTTGAAAGGCATGCAAAATGCAAGACCCCTTATGGAATTTACAGCCCTCATTATCTGAGTACATACAGGAACTCACTGGAGTATCAGCCTCGATAGTTGTTCTCAAGTCCTGGAGTGGAACATAAACCTATAACCTCTGGCTCAGAGTTGAGAGTGTTACAACAAGACTGGCATAAAACTTTCCTTGTCAATATTGGTGATTGCAGCTCCTTCAGTCACTATTGTTACTTTAATAGTGGTCAGACTTTTTTAATTCAGTCCCCACCACTAAGAGAGATACAGTGGTCTTTACTTGATTTGCCCACTATGTATGACAGATGATAAAACAAGCAGCGGGTGAAGCTGTAGGAGGCAATAAACCTTCTCCCTGACCTTTCATCTAACTGAATGGGAGAGTACTCAGTGAGAAGGAGAAGCAAAACAAACTCAAGAAGCTGCCAGAAAACTACAAGTGGTTAAGAGACAACAACCTGTGGTTACTGAAGAGAAAATATCTGTTTAAAGAAGGATTCCATGAAAAAAACTGTCTTAGATGACCAACATAAGTAACACATTAAATAACCGGCCAATTGTTTATTATTATTATTTACACCTATAATAAAGGTAAATGGATAGCACCAATTACCCGATAAAGGCGGCTACCTGGAGGATAGTAGAAGTGGTGGGGCCAGTAATCTTCTAAAATACTGGCTGAAATCCTAATGCGATATTTGAGATGAAAATATCGGAGCTACATTTTAAGGCTGAATTTTAACTCTGTGTAAGTGGATAGGTTTTGATTGAGTTAAAGACTCACCCTAAGTGCCAGTAAAATACAATAATGTGATGGCATCAGCAGGAAGCTACCAATTTTATTTTTTAATTATAAATGAAACAGAAGACCGAGGTCCGTTTTGAATGAGGGTGAGGTAAGCAGGCATCAGCATTGTAGCCCCTCCCAAGCATAGCCAAACTCCATTTCCCGGATAGCATCTCTGCAGCCAGGAGGACTAGGCTTGTTACCTGTCTGGATTTGGCTGCGGCCGTCTGGATATTGTTTATCTGTAAATTTATGAAATGTAAACCAGACACAAAAAAGCTAGTCCTTTAGAAAGTCACATTTCTTCCATTTACTGCTGTGTTTTATGACGAGGAACCATTAGCTATTAAAATTTGCGATTGATATTTATTATCTGCAAAGAACTGAAGCCATGCCCAAGACCACATCTACTGTGCCTGAATTGGGGCTGAGCAATGGTTCATATTGGTCAGCTTTAAATGCAATTTCAGCAGAGCTCTGTCACCATTCTGCCGATATGCATTCCTGGACAGCTTTTCCTAGACCACCTGGAAAGCGGCAATCCAGATGGGCTCATTCTAGCTGACCTGAACCACTCATGACTGCACCTGACAAATGATTTAAAAGGCAGTTAGCCTACTGAGGACATGGATACTCCTTTAACTATACAAAAACACAAAGCAGGAAACTGCTTTTTATATCATATTGTGGTATAATCCACTTCTCAATGACTTTCCAAACATTCCTCATTTGTCTATCAGTAACTGCTGTGAAAAATTGCCAAATGATCCTATAATGCAGGACATTTAATCCCTCAGGTTAGATGTTAAATTAAACTCTAACTTTCTCAGTAACATTGTCTCAAACTTAATGTCCCTTAAAGCACTTACTGTATAGCAGTAAAAAAATCATTTCATGTATGGACCTGAAACTGAAAGCAATGGAGATTAAAAGCTGTGGTCAGTCTGGGATTAAAAGCTCCCCTTGGCAACTCAAGGGGACCTCTGTTAAATCAAAGGCTTTACATACCCCTCACTTCTTATATAATATCCTGTTCTGCATGTAAAACATGCAGAGTGACATTGTCCTTGTTTCAGTTCTACTACGAATAACTTCAGACCAAGGGTCATTTAATAAAATAAGAGCATATTAATTTTGTGTTTAGTTTATTTAGAAAAAAGAAAGAGGAAACATTGCTAGATTGCCATATTACCACAGTGTCAATAATAATAATAAACTTTCTATACAGGGTTATGCTACAAAGCCCAAAAACTATAATAAGGCTGTGGTAACCTCTGTATGGAGTTGGCATTATCACATGCTTTCTGCAGCAAGACTTTTATCAGATTTTTGACTTTAGATTTGGCTAAAAATGGGGTTGTAATTAACTAACTAACAGCCAGATATTAGTTTGTGTAAACATGGAAACAGGAGTAGGTTACTTAGCTCCTTAAGCTTATTCCACCATTCAATTAGATCAGTACTGAACTGTGCCTTAACTCCATCCACTCAACTTGCTTCCATAACCCTACTTACCCTTGCCTAACAAATATCTATCAATCTCAGTTTGAAATTTTCAACTGACTAGCTTCAACACCATTCTGGGGGAGAGAGTTCCAAATTTCCAATACCCTGTTGTACATACTGACCTGAGACTGGGGCCAGTGGTAGAAGCCAGTTTGCTGTAGTTTGCACAGTATAACTCCGCCTCATGTTTCTGACATGCCACTTGCCATTTTAGCATGGCAACTCCAACTACTCATTACTGCTCTAACACACAGAGTAGGGCAATTGTCATCAGCATACTTCGGTACTGAGTGAGACATGGACCGTATAACATATCAGCGACACATACCACCAGAGAAATTCCATAAAGCATTGCGTCTCCCACATCCTCCAGATTCAATGGAAGGGCCATCGAACAAACACTAGTGTCCTTCTTGAAGCCAGTTCCATGAGCATTCAGCCAAAACTCCTGCAAAATCAACTGGAATGGATTGTTCATTGTGTTCAGATGGCTAAAATGTGACAATCCCGCCAAGTCCGGTTTTCTCAACTCTCAAGCGGCCAACATTCCAGGGGAGAGCAAAGAAAATGCTGCAAAGACACTCTGAAGCTCTCCTTGAAGCTTGGCAGCATTGATATTAATGACTGGAGGAGCTTGCTACCAATCATTTAAATTGGTGACAACTTGCCCATCAAGCTTTGGGTCAGAACGTTTTAATGATGAGGCAGAGCAGCAGCAGAGAAGGAGAGAAAAGGAAGCAAATCCTGCTCTCACGTCCCACCACCTCATGGGCCCCATGTACTCAGAGATCTGTAGGTCAATGATCGGCCTGTTCAGTGAAAACCCATTGCAGATACTCATGCCCCTGAGTAGACATGATCCTCAAATCTAGGGACAGATGCCGATGACAACTGCTCTAAACTCAGTGTTCCAACAAACAGAGCATCCTGTTTTGTGTTTCTTATCTGGTTAATGGAGTCAACTACTACCTCAAATGGAAATAGTCCAGCTGAGTGTGGCATCACCGTACATTGTGTCAGCGTGGCATCAAGGAGCCTTGCAAAATGGAGACTAAAGCTGGTAGTGGGGATCCTACGGGAAAACCCTCATGTGACTGGAGTCATATAGGACAAACAGGATTACGATTGTCTTAGTTCAATCATCACAGCCCCAGGACATTGCTGCAAGGGTTCCTCTGAACAGCATCTTCAGTCCAATCAGTTTTGGCTCCTATGTTAATGACCCTCCTTCCTCAATCAGGTTGAGGCTGCACTCATGAAACACTTACAATAATGGAGCAGCCCATCTGAAGCCACAACAGAATGTGGACCACATCCAGGCTTGGACTGAGAAGTAGCAGTGAATATTCACACCACTGAAGCACCAGGAAATAACCACCTTCAATAAGAAAAAGCCCAACCACCTACCCATTTCTTTCAATGGCACTACCATCATTCAATCATTCTGCCTCTACCTCAGCCAGGAACTTAACTAGACCAGTTATATCAACACCATGGCTACATGCCAGGTACTCTGTGATAAAATCTCTCCACCAACTACAAGGTTCAAGCCAGCAATACAATGGAATACTCACAACTTGCCTGGATAGGTGCAGCTGCAACACTCAAGATGCAAAGCACTATCTAGGATAATGCCTCAATGATGTCTGCCGCTGAACTCAGTATGCATTCCATCTTCCAGTGTAACTGCTGTACATAATATCTTTGGGATATACTGCAGCAACTCTCAAGACTTACTTCAACACTGCCTCTCATTGCCCATCCTTTACCACTAAGTAATGAGAAGAGCAGCAATCTATGGGAACATCGGTGCCTCAAATTACACCAAATCTTACACCATCCTGACTTGGATATATATTGCCCTTTATCTTCGCTGGGTTAAAATCCTGAAATTTTCTCCATTGTGTGTCTATAGGACTGTGGTGGTTTCGTCTCCAGGCAACTAGGGATGAGCAATAAAAATGGTCTTGCCTGTATAACCCACATTACTCAAACAAAGCATAAAACTCACTGCACATTCAGAGAAATCTTCATTGCCAGCGTAAGATAGGTAGCAACAGTAAGAAAACAGAGGTCTAAAACAAGACACCAGTAGAAATATAAATTGGATATTCCTGTGCAGTTTTATTGTATAGTTAACATATTTGTATCAAATTCTTCTTTCCGCTATTTAATGGAGCTGATCATCCATTTAACAAAGGCTCCAAGAAAGGTGGCAAAGGTTACAATTCTCAGTTCTCATGGCATTTTAAAACTGTACAGCTCCACTCATGCAGAGTCTAACATCAGATATCCTAAATTATAGTCAGACCGACATCCCAGATGTATGTAATTATAAGTATTGCACATAAATCCAGTCTCTTTACAGCAGAATTCTTCTAGGTTGCTGCCTTGGATGAAATTTGATATTTAAACTGATTGGTGTTATTACTTAGTCACATTATAAATTTTCTGGTCTAGCAGTTAAAAAATCTACTCCAAACTCTGACAGAATACTAGTCCACCAATGCCAATCCTTCCATTTTTCCCTCATTGTTACACAATATTTTCAAAAATATTCTCAATGTAATACTTTATGGCCTGAGTTTCACGCTTGGCATGTGCGCCTAGTCGGCGGGCTTGGAAGGAGACACAAAATGCGCTTCCACCTATGATTGGCCCCAAATACAATTCACACTGGTTGGCCAATTAACTCCTCCCTTATGGTCTAGCGGTTAGGATTTCTGGTTTTCACCCAGGCGGCCTGGGTTCGACTTCCGGTATGGGAATGAGCACTTTGTGTATTTATGACCGAGATAGATAGGTTCTTGATTGGTAAGGGGATCAAAGGTTATGGGGAGAAGGTGGGAAAATGGGGTTGAGAAACTTATCAGCCATAATTGAATGGTGGAGCAGACTCAATGGGCTGAATGGCCTAATTTCTGCTCCTATGTCTTATGGTCTATGCTCGCTGAGAAAGCCTCAGCGCTACCAAGGGGGGCAGGAAGAGGGTGGGCGCCGACAAAAGTGAAAATGTGGGTGGGCACTTATAGTGAGCTCCCTGAAGGCAGAGAGCTGCTGTGGAGCTGCCTCAGGGAGCTGCAGACCTGGACAGATTAAATGACAAGAAAAAAATGCAGCAAACTGTTTGTATACACCTGACAGCAGAACTCAAAAAACATCAGTCCCCAGATATCTTTTTTTAAAAATATTTTACCCTGGACATTTCATCCCACCCTTGGATCAGGTTTTGTTAAAAACTGGCTGCCCACCTGCCCATTTTGCCAGTGCGACGAGCCTGAAATCGCACGGGCAACGTAAAATTGTGGACAATAGGGTTTTCGATGGCCTTAATTAGTCCTTTAATTGTCGGCAGGTGCGGGTGTGGCGCCGACTCCCGCGCATGCCCTCATGCAATTTCGCGTGCATTCGGGCTGGGCGCACACCCGCCCAATCAACATAAAATTCTAGCCTATATGATCTTTTCACTCTATTTATTTCTTGTTTAATTCTCTTCTTGATCATTTTCCTTCACTGCTTAAAAACACAGCCTACGTAATGTCCTCATTTTCATTGGTAGGTTATGTAAAATAGAAATTTGTGATATGTAATTCTTTTTTTTCTTTCTTAGTTCTGTACTGGTGTATTGATCGCTTGTGGCCAAATAGCTAACTGATGGTAATATATACTCCGCAAGCCTTTAATATGTTAAAGACATTCCATATATCCAACACAGTGGACCTTGAAATTACATCAGGGGATATATAACTGCTTCGATCGTTCATCAAAAATTTTTCTCTTCCATTTTAGAGGAGGCACAACCTAATTCAAATGAATGTGTTAACACAACCACTAAAATATCGGAGAGCAGCCTCAGATAAATAGACAAGTTGCCCTTCCCTAACACAGAAAAAACAACATTATTTTCCACCTGTGTTCTTGTACCATCCTCGATCTGTTCATAGCTCTGACAAGACATGAGTGGGTACAATTCTACCCACAATCTGAGGTCAGAGATGTGTGGAAATTATAAACTAAACAGATCAATAAGAGAATACTCCATAAAGAAAGTAGAAGAATGAAAAGAAAGTAATGCATGGAGCATTGTGAACTCCATGAAAAATTGATGAGGATTTATACTGTTCATAGACAAAACAGAATTAACCTTGCTTCATACCAAGGTGCTGTAAGATTACTCATAATAGAGTAATGATAGGCAATTATATTATAAAGTTCTGCTGCTCTTGAATTATTTTTGCACTTTCACATGTTTCACATATCCCAGGCTCCAACTTCAAAGAGGCTGTGTTGTACTGAGGTTAAGTTAACAAAAATGTTATTGTGTGTTGGCCCACATTCCGATGTGTACCCCTCAGACTGTTCCATTGGGCCCTCCCCCTCTGATCTGTGCCCATCAACCTGCAACTTTACTCCTTCTGTCCTCCTGTGGAATGCTGCTGCAAAATGGCTGACATTCCACCCCACCAGCCCCTTCAACATCGCCAACTTCCACTTGTCAGGAATCTGATCAACCATGTCCCCCACTCGCCACTGGCTTCATCGCCAAAGGAATGTTTAATCCCGTTCACCAGCATGTAAATTATTCTTAACAGGCCTCTTAACTATCTCAATTGGCTTGGCACCACATTGGTGCGGGTTGGCTGCCTCACAGACTTCAATCTGCCCATCAGTTCCTGGCTGCAGCAGCAACCACAGACCGCCTGTGGAGGGGCTAGCCCTCCCCCACAACATCCCTTCTCCCCCCACCAACAGCGCCCCCAACCCCCACTGACCCCTAACATTGACAGAATCGTTGAAAAAGCCATTTTTTGGTTTGAAGTAAAAAGGTTGCAGAGAGAGCACCTGCATTTTAAAGCGCTTTGCCCCTTATTTACCTAGCTTTACAGCTTGCGGCGCTGCATTTAAGCTGGAAGGCCTTTGATTGGTGCTCTGGCTTCGAGAGTTGGCCCACCATTCTTAATTGGATGGTAAACACCCCCAATCCCCACACACTCAAACATAAGATCACAATGAGTGACTGTTTCACAAACAGTGCAGGCTTGTGACCCAGAATTGAGCCTGGCCATGGGGTTCAGAAGCCCGCAGAGACTCTACTAGTAAAGCTAACAAAATTTTAAAGAACTCATCCAGCTGAAAACTGAGATAATCTGTATTCTTAAGCTTTGCTACTAAAGTAGGTAGATCATGTTGAAATTAACACATTGGTGTCTAAAAGTGGAAAACATCTCTGCACACTGAAACAGTCCGGGTTAATGGTTGGAGATGTGCACATTATTTCAAAGTCAAGCCAATTTCACTGATAATCCATCTACTAGCACTTAAAAGCATTTTTAAAAACACACAAAAATGAGTGTCGATCGCAGTTTGAAATTATTGCAAATTTCTTTTTTGAAAGTGACTGTGTCATGCACAATTTGCATGAAACATAGCCCTGTCTTGTTGAAAGAACTAGGAGTATTCATTGATGCCTTTGTTTATGTCCTAGGAGTAGGTTACATTTGTTATAATAAACTGCAGCATGTACTCAAAGAGCTACATATAACACACAAACCTTTTAAAGGCCAGCAGGTTCCTGTCTCTTGATTCACAATCATCTGCACCTCCAGCATAGAAATCCCATACTGCTAAAGGCAAGGAACATTCAGCGTGGGCTTCAAAGTCATCTAAGCAAATCATAGACATTGCCAGGGAGGGCGAATCTTGGAGAATGAGAATATAAAATATTTATTTTATTCGAACAGTAATAAAACTTCTCCAGATACTTACAGTTGTTACACAGTTTCATCCCAAATTCTGAAATGTGCTGTTTAATTCTGTAAGGTCTTTCATCCAAGTAAGAACAGGAACAGTCTTCTTTAAACAGTTGCCAATCAGTTGCCCACTGAGTTTAAAATGCTAATTTAACTGATGGCCTGATTTCCTATTCCTACCCATTTGCCAGGCAGTGATTCCTGCCAGGTTCAGATGGGAGTCAGAGCCTAAAGTGAGCCACAGGAGTTAAAATCTCTCTGGGCTTCGACCTGTGAGCCATAAATACAACTCCATTTAGTTGCCCAAGAAACTCAGCCCAAGATGAGTAAGTGGTTCCTGCACTTTTCTGCAGAAGCTGGAGCAGTTTGAACACTGTCCACACCTTCCGTCAAAACATTGGCAAGGTGGTATAGTGTGAAGCCCACTTCCTCAAATCAAACTGGTTCATTAAGGCTTTCTGTTTCCAAATACATTTTCAACGGATAGAGTCTTGTAGTGACCTTGAGGATATCTTTCTGGACTTGAAAGGGAGAAGCAGCCTGATTAATCATTGTCACCAGCCTAGAGGAAACTTTCTGACCATGATTCATGACAAATCTTCGCCAATGGGAAAATAAGATTTTTTTTGTGCAATGGATGGAACACATTGTTCTCAATATCTCCCTAATCACCCTCTGGCCTTATGATAGGCTGGACCAGCATTTATCCCTGCAGCAGCTCTTAATTAATTTAAAGAAGCTTCAAGCACAACTTTAAAGGCTTATTGTTTCACCCGCAATAACTCTCCTTTCCTTTGCAGATACATTAACAGGGTGTTTTCTTGTGAAGGAGCAGATGCAGGATTTAGCTTTGATTTCTCTCCAACTGGTCATTGTCATTGTCATCTTCATGCAATCAGGCCATCAGATTTAGCAGCCACACTTTGCAGCTTTATCAGAATCATGCCCAACATAGCTAAGAATTGTTCACTGATAAAGGTTACTGGACAACGATTTAAATTTCTCAGCAACAATAAACAACACAACTGGTAACAAAAGCACATGCAAACTATTCACTAGTATATGGTCAATTCTGTTGCCATGATCCCCCAGACCAATTCCACCTAATTGGCGCACTTTGGAAAGTGATGGGATTTGTGACATCTCTGAAGTGATAGACCTGACCTATTCAAATCACCCATAACGTAAGAAATACGATGGACTGAATTTTTTCCTCCCAACACTGAGCAAACCTGTGTCAAGAGGCCCAAAGTAGAGGCATGCAGGACTGCAATTTTAAACTTACCTATCGATTTCTGTTGGACACTATTATCCTCAGGGTGGGAAGCATGGAGGGTCACGACCCATGCTCATGTAAAGTGATGTTGGGGTCACCATTTAAATATCTGCAACATATCCAATTTTCCCTAACAAGAGGCAGTGGCCATGACAGCCTTCACCCAACTCTCAGCGACCAAAATTCCAGGTGAATGGGTTGACTTTCTGAAGTCAGGAATGCGACATTGGGAAATGGCCCGACACATGCTTCTGAAACCGAAGGGGAAAAACCAGCCCAGTGAGTTTTTAAATCATTCTAATGTTAGTACTTTTTTAAATAAAGGCAAGACAAGCTCTACCATAGTTGTTTTAGTGATAGAAACTGTATAATAAACAATTTTTGTGTTAACTTTTAATCATGTGTCCCTTTTCACATGACAATGCCCCTTCTTTCTACTGAAGTGATCAAGATGAGTTGGGTTCTTATTGTTAATTTATTAATTGGTGCTTTTTAGAAGAAATTTTCATATGCTATTGCCAGGTTTAGCTGGGCAATATTTATCTAGTGTCAACTTGGTATACAACATTCTATTTACAAAGAGAAGAGGCAAACAGGGCAACTTGAATTAGATGAATTGATTGGTAAAGAATTGCTTACACATTACATATAATTTTTCTGAACCCACCCATTAAGTAATGTTTCACCACCTTTCCTAATCATTGACTAAGAGATCATCTAACCATTTACAAAAATCTAATGCCTGTATAACGTGAAAGTTATGCTCTTTTAGCACAAGATTTTAAAGACCTTATGTGAAAACAACAATGTTTGGTGACTAGGTAGCCTAATTTGGCTACTAAGAAGAAGGAAAGAACTCATATTTATATAGTGGCTTTCACATCCTCAGGAAATCCCAAAGTACTTCACGGCCTATTTAATACTATTTTTCCAAAGCATCATTACTGTTGTAATATTGGCAAATGTGGCAGACAATTTGTGCATAGCTAAATCCCATAAATAATAATGAGATAAATAGCCAGTAATCCTTTTCTTTTAATGATGTGATGGAGACATGAATATTGGCCATGCCATTAGAGAACTCCACTGCTCTTTTGTGAATAGTGCCATGGGAATTTTTACATGCAGCTGAGAGGTAAGCTGGGGCCTCAGTTTAATGTCTCATCCAAAACACCCATTTGGGTAGAATCAGACTGTTGTTAATGACCAGCCTGGAACATTTGATCAATTATTTACAATGTTTTCTGTGCACAATTACACACGTAAGCCCCATCATTCAGAAAGGAACACAGGCATGGTATTGCATTTCATTAATCTTCTGAATTTTAATGGAATTTAAAACTGCTGGTGTAATTTCTGTTGTTGATTTTCAAATTAAGCTGCTAACAGTGGACATATGAGAGTACGATGGAATGTAATTGAAGACAGACTGTTTGATCTAAGCACTAGGCTGCTGGCCAGGTGTTTGAATCAGCAAATTATCCTCAATTACAACCTACTATAAGACAATAATGTTCAGTATTAAGATTCCTTTCTATACAGCATCTAAAATAATTTCTGCAGTTTTGATTATGTATATTCTCTCCTGTTTTGTCCTTTGGCCATATAATCACTGCAATCTGAGACCTGATGAGTGACCTCCCCAGGCCACTGAATCACCAGCCACAAGGCAGATAAGAACAGTCCACTGGTGACTTTACTGTTAACTTCTCTTCTCTAATTGTAGGGAAATACTTGCTGCCCATTTGGTGTTCGCTCACTGTGACATGACAGTGCCCTCACAGTTAGGAACTCAAAAAACTTGGGAAGTCAAACCTGCATATTGGTGCCCCTAGTGTGATAGCTATTTTAATGTTGTGATCTTGTTCGGGGGCCCAATAACCCAGGGCTGGATGACACAGGAAATCAATGAGAATTATGATGTTTTAAATCATCTTTACATGCAGTGCCTTGTTCCTACCATGAGAGTTTCACAGACAGACTGCCTCAGGACAGGACCTAACCAGTTTCTTTTTTAGAATTCTTCCATGGGATGTGGGCATCACTGGTGAGGCAGTCATTTGTTACCCATCCCTAATTGCCCTTGAACTGAGTAGCTTGCTAGGCCATTTCAGAGGGCAGTTAAGAGTCAACCACTTTGCTGTGGGTCTGGAATCACACGTAGGCTGGACCAGGTAAGGACAGCAGATTTCCTTCCCTAAAGGACATTAATGAAACAGACATTATTTATAGCATTAATGAACAGATGGATTTTTACAGCAATTGATGGTAGTTTCATGGTCACCATTACTGAGGCTAGCTTTCAATTCCAGATTTTATTAATTCCAGCTGCCATGGTGGGATTTGAACACATGTTCACCAAGGCATTAGCCTGGGCCTCCGGATGACCAAAACATTGTGGATAAAATATGTGTAAAATCCGACATTAAGATGCAGTGCGTCACCTGATCAAATAAGGAGCTTGTTAAATCTTTCCTGTGAACTATGTAGTCTCATTGTATTATGATATTCTCATTCAATTTGGAAACAGAAGTAACTATTTGCTTGGGGCTTCCAACCAGCAGAACAGGATGGTGCTAGCCAGTTTGATTGGCAGCCCTAGATGCTAATACTTCAACAGGGAGTCAAGCCATTAATTCCATTCCCGGAGATTGAGCAATAGAACAAGGAAACATTCATGTTCTGAGTCAATTGGTAAGATCTGCTGAGAGAGGCAACCAGGTCCAATGAATGCCTTGGTCCAGTTCAGTGATAGGGCTGACCAGAAGAGTGTGTTATTTTGGTCACTAACACCATGCAACATGTTTTTTGTTCCTTATCACAAGGAAGGGATGAATAAGTTAAAAGAAGGCAAGATTTACTGCAGGTTAGTCTGCAAATTAACTTCCCAACTGAAATGATGATTCAAATCTAGCCTTGTATCCCTAAAGTTTAAACTATCTGCCTCTTAGAAGGTTGGATTGTGCTGGAGCGAGTTTATGGCAATAAATTGCGATAACATAGTTCCCTTCTTAAGCCCCACTTTTCACCAGTCTCACACACTACGGTATGAACTAGTACAGGTAAGGAATGCAAGGTCTGTTTATAGGAGACACCAGTGACTCTGAATATAAGAAAGTATCAATGCCAGACCAAAATTCCCCTTTTCTGATAAACCCCATTCCTACCAATTGTTGGCTCTGGCTCAGAGGAAGCACTCTGACCTCTAAATCAGATGGACCATCTAGGCTGATAGTCCAGTGCAGTGCTGAAGGAGTGCAGCACCACTGGAGATGTCAGAGAACTTCACTTGCATAGCATTGATTCTAGTGGCATTGGACTTACACTGATTCCCAAGGGCATATCATTGAAGAATGCCAAACAGGCTGGGCAGTTAGTCATCTGCAGGGAATTGATGTGAATATGTGTACCACCAGTAAAAGCAGAGATACTTGAATGAATTTCTCCCCTGTCATCTTTCAGATGAAACATTAAACCCAATCCCTTTTGCTCTCACAGGTGAATGTAAGATATCCCATGGACTATTCAAAAAAGGGTAAGGATAGTTGTCCTTGTATCCTGGCCAATATTCGCTCCTCAACCAACACCACCAAAAACAAGCTATCTGATCATTTTTCTAACTGCTGCTTGTGAGGCCTTGCTGTGTATAATTTGCTGTTGTGTTTGCCTACATTACAACAGTGATTACATTTCAAAAGTACTTTGTTGACAAGGAAGAACAGATACTATATAAGTGAAAGCCTATCTGTCCTACCTGCAATCAAAAATACCTTCCTTTCACCTTTCTCTGTTCTGAGCCTTTAAAAATAGTACTATAATTAAACAAACATAAAACCACTCATTTACATTTTTTCCCTGAAAATATGGCCTGAAAATATCACTAACACTTTTCAATTTGATCATAGATATGAGATATGCCTTATTGAGTCCATTGTAAATTGCTGCCTCTTATTTTATAATTTATGTTATTTAGGATAAGATAATGAGTACTCTGACTCATGACAGAAGATCCACCATTAAAAAATGAAAATGCTTACTTGCAAAATCCTTTGTGCTTTTTCACAAGTTGCAGTCTCGCTGTAAATAAGAATAGCACTGATCTGATCCTCTTACAAGAAAGTTATTCATTAATTTAGAACAGAATTATGGTTAGACATTAGTATGGTTACATTAAGTGTGTTCCAAAGCAAATATTTACAGTAAAGGACTGCATTTCTCATTTCTAAACCAATGGAACAATGTAAAATCCACTGAAATGACTTGGTTTCCAGCACTGTAATAGGAACAAACAAATGATGTTACATAATGCTTGAGATATCAAAGGGCAGACACAGAGCGAACAAAAAATTCAAAGTATCCTCCATTACTCTGCAATAAATAAGGTACAACCATGCTTTGAGTAATGGTGCGCAGAAGTTGTGGAATAAATCAATGAAAGTTCAAACTCATCATTCAAAGAGGACTACTTGCGTATAGAGTTAAAGCTTTGTTATTTAATATTCAATGTACACTATGAGAGAATGGCCCCGAGTCCTAGTTTGGTATATGATTAACTTTGTCACAACTATTCTTGTGTTCAACAGATAATAATATCAATAGGTTTCCAAGGCTGGAGTTTGGAGGGGGAAGGAGTCTGGGGTGGTTGGGGGCGGGGTGGGGGGGTGGGGGGGGGGGTGTTGGTGGGGGGTGGATGTTTGTGGGGAGGAAGAGTGGGGGGAAGGAGTGAGGGCGGAGGAGGGAATAAGGGTGAGGAGGAAGTGAGTGGGTGGGGATGTCCAGGTGCATGTGCAAGGGAAGGGTCTGTGGAGTCAATGACTGCCTGCTGGGGAGAGAACTGAGGGTGAGTATGGTAAGAGGTAACAATGAGAATGAGAGAGCGCTGAGTGAGCTGGAAGGGTGGAAGGCTGAGTGTGCGATGCTAGTGGTACAAGGGACGTTGAGGGTGATTGTTGGGGACTTGGAAGCAGACACAGACCCTGAGGTGGAAAGGAGGAGTTCAATGTGCATGGAGGTGGGATTCTCAAGAAGGTAGGGAATGTACATGTTCACCTGGACATCCTGGAAAGAAACGAGTTCGGGTTGGTAGGTGACGGTGGGGAGGTGGAAGGTGATGCCAGGAGTGTCCACAGTGATGGGGGAAAGGACATGGGTGACTGGGGGAGGGGTAAGGACAGGGGAGCTGAGCAGAAACTTGACTACGACCATGTTTTTCAAATTGATAGTGGGAGGAGCCCCGCATTGGATGGGCACGGTGCTGCATGGGAGTGAGCTCATTGGATGGGTGGAGATGCAGGTCAGCTCAGATGGACAACTGGAAGAGAGCCCCAGCAGGCAGCATTGAAAATGTTCAGGACAGCAAGATGAGTGTGATGGATGAAGGCTCCATGTGTTTAGGACAGTGCTTGCACGAGGCTCCGAAAGGCCCTGCCACACAAACACACTTCTCCCTCCAGAATCACATGAGGTCCAGCTGCGTGCAGCTGAACTGTTGGTGGGGAGGATGCAGGGGGAGGACTCGTGAAGCCTGTAAATGAAGCTGAAAGACACCATTACACATTAATTAGTGAAAGCGAATATATTTTCAGATTATACAGTGGCAAAAAGTGTTCACTCTTGCAACCACTTGTGATCAGAAATTCTTAACTTTTCTAGGCCTTCCACTTCTTCTAGGTGCTGCCCTGACATCCGCAGCAGGGGTGGAAACAGCCTGTGGAATGATTGGCCCTGTTCCTCTGATGACTTTAGCATGAGTCCTCTGGGGAGCTGAGGCCTTGAGGGGTCTGAATTGCTTTGGCGGTCCTCCTGTGGTCCAGCTGCTCCCTCTGCGGTGACAGAGGATGAGGTTGAGGGGGCCACTGGCAAAGGGGACTTGGAGGGAGAGGGCAGCTTCTGAGATTCCTGAGTGGATGACCCAGGGGTGTCCAGCTCCTGACTCCTCCTCCCTTCGGGTGCCCTAGGGCCCCGGCCTGACTCCTTGAGGAAAGGGAGCACCTGGCATGACATCGAGGTCCCCCGTTTCCCTCTCACCTTGCAACTGCAGGAACTCACCCATGGCTACCGCAGTGGAGTGCAGGTCTGCGCGCATCTCTGCGTTCTGCTGGACCAGAGTCTCCATGAGTCTGCCATCCTTCCCATGGAGACCTCCATACTGGTACATGTGGACATTGCTTCATTGGGGAGCAGGCAGGTGCACTCCTCCAACTTGTGTGCCACTCTGTTCAGGGCTTCAAACAGCTCTGCATGATGTTCCCCCACCTTCTGCTGACTCTCCAAGAAGGCAGAATCCAAAAACTCGTCATCTGACTCAGACCTCACAGATGCCTCTTCCCCTGCCACCCTCTGAGTGCTTTGGAGCTTAGCTGAACCTCCCTCCTCCTGCTGCGGACATGTGTCCATTCGGTAACCAGACTGTGAACCTGAGCTCTAGATCTAGGTCCCACTAAGAATGTGTCTCTGCACTGATGCAGGGTGTAGGTAAGCGCTGTGATGGGTCTTCCAGGCTGCTTATTTCCAGCCCTTCGATAGAGGAGGTGTCCTTTTGGCTGGAGGTGAGGACCTGGATGGAGCTGAGTGACTGGCTGACTAAGGACATCAGTCACTTGGCAGAGCTCCCTGTGAACCAAAGTAGAGATAATTAGCAAATGGCAGCAGAATCAAAAACAGGAGAGAGAGCACAGTTGCGTTGAGAGAGGGATGATGTGGTGCAGGATCCTCAGGTGGGTGTTCGCCGCCGACCTCATCATCACCACAGGAACAGTCCATGTCCTTACCAATCAGTGTGATGGCATGCTCCTCAAAGTGGGTACAGGGCCTAATGTGGGCCACTCTACCCATGGTCTGGGACCTCTCCCTGCTGATGTGAGCCAGCTTCTCCTGCATGCAAACAGATGGGAGAGCGTAAGCAGGACACATGGCACTTCATGGAATGTTTGTGTGGTGAGCAGAGCCATGGGCAGGATGAGGACACGAGCTCCAGAGGATATGAGCCTGATGGAGATTTGAGGGTGTGTGTGAGTTAGTGATGTCATTCCTTGAGATGTGAGATCCCTGTGAATGTGTGATAGGTTTGTGAGGGTGTGAGTTGAGAGTGAAAAGGAAAGTGACTTACTGTGGTGGAATGGATGAGATCATTCATCCTCTTCCTGCACTGGAAGGCTGACCTCCTCTGTGCTCCAGCAGTGCTGACCGTCACTGCCACCACCTCCCAGGCCGGATTGGTGACTCTGGTGGATCTCCTGCAGCCAGAGCAGGGTTAGGGGACATTGTGGCAGCCTTCCACTGTGTCCCAGAGAGGTGTCACTAAAGTTGAGGGCTGCTGTCTTCTTTGCTTTCGGGGCTATCTGTTGCCTGGAGCAGTCCTGGTCTGAAGACATGAAGTAGGCAGCGCTCTGGTGCACTTTAAATATGGTGCCCAGAGCGACGAAGCTGAGGTCACGGCGTGGTGGGCAAATTCAAGCCCACCCACCAGCAATCCGGCGTGTTCCCTGTGAATGCATAATCAATGAGGTGGGACATGCAGGAATGGGATTCCCTGGTGTGAAAATCCACCATTGTGGCCGGCGGGTAAAATGTCCTTTTTCCCTCTCACTAACGCACTTAGTGCAAATCCAGGTCTATTCCGTTCCATGTCTATTGGATGTATATGTAATTACATTGTATAAACCCAGCATTGGCTGTGAGTGATGCAATTCTACAAATAACATGTTTGCACCAATTGATCCCTGTGCTGTTTTACAAATGATATTAACCATTTCATTTCAAACAGCGTAATGTCCTGAACACTTTAAGTACCATATGTCACGGCATATAAGTTGAGATGGTATGTAAGACGATTCCATTTTTTCAGTGCCAGGATGCATGTTTCGGTCTATACTCTGCATTTAAGTTGATCCTCCATGTTTCAGCTATGCATATTTAGGGCTATATTCGCTTTCGGAGTTAGCCTGAATTTTTCAGCTTAGAAATACATGTTTAGGGTTATGCCCACCTTATAAGTTGGCATTTGTGATCAAGCAGCTGATATGGGCCATGTTGCCAAGAAGATACGCGGTAGTTTAAGACACCAAAACAGAGCAAGCAGCGCATGGTGACTGACTGAATGGAAATGGGTCCTCCTGCACTAGCACTGGCAGTTCACATTTTATAATCAGTGTATAAGCCAACCCCCTGTTTTTGGAAGGATTTTTCTAAGCTTCAAAGGTTGTCTATACACCATTTGACCTGTGTTAATCATGAAATAACACTACTCATTGTCAATATCAGGTTACAGACTTAAAACCCACACAAGGGTTGGAATCAACTAGGTTGCATGTGCATGTAATCAATAATAGTACCAGGCTTTTTACTTCCATTTGATTTGTCTAAAAATCATCATTCATTGACTTATGTGTAACACATGGGGTTGTTTAAGTCTTTCAGTTAGAGATGAAGAGGACAAAGTTCCTTCATCACTGATAGGAATAAGGTACTTCACATCAGCTAACGTCAGCTGGTAAAAACCATGGCAACAGCAAGTCTGCCGGAGCATATATGAATAGGATGCAGCCACAAATCCCTTTTCCATGGAGTGCAAGGAAATATTGAAGCAAGGCTCATCAGATTTTCTGACGTTCAGTGAAAACATCCTGTTATTAAAGGGCCAACAAGATGAGGAGAATTGTTATTCTCATACATGAGAAACTCCATTCAGTGGTTAGGAGAAAGCTAAGAGAGAAAATGATTAAAAGGTGAGCTAGAATAAGAATACACCATCTTTATACTGTAGTGAAGATGCACATTGGCTAGCTTCATATGAGGCAAGTGACAGTGCTTGGTTACATTGTTACCATGGAATTGTAGAACATTACAGCACAGCAGGAGGTCATTCGGCCCATCGTGTCTGTGTTGGCTCTTTGAGGACATGATCTTCTCAGCCTGCAGAGGCGGGTTTGAAGGTGATACCGGGAGCAAGATCAGATGAGGGCGTCAGATTGGTTTCCGCCTCTGGGTAATCTTGTCAGAGGCAGGGTCAATGTGGCACCAGCTACCTGTCTGGCAGCAGCAGGTGTTCAATTAGTTCAATCAAGTCTCCAGTGGGGACATTAGTGAGGACTCCGCCAAAATCTTCCTGGCATCGGAGCAGATCCCCTGCTGAGCGGCTTCATGGAGGCAGCCTCTTGGTAGCAGGCTGGGGTGAGACATCAGAGTCAAATGATGCAGCCTTGGGGATGAAAGGCCTCACCCATGGCCACCACCAATCCTCCAGAGTGGTTTCCCCTCTGCTCTGATGTCCCTACCAACTTTGGGCCTTTTTATTTTCAGCATTTCATTCACACCTCTGAAGGTGCCTCCATTTTGAGGCACCCTCCTAGTCTCCTGTCTCAGCAGTGCCCACCTCTTTCGGTAGGGCTGCAGGCCATTCACAGCTGCATACCCTCTGATTGGTCTGGCATGCTCAGGAACCTGCCCGCCTTCCTTAAGTAGACAGTGGACGTGGAGGTAGCCAGTTAGGAGGATGCCTCTCTGAAGACCATGCTGGAGTGCACATTTCACAGCCCTGTGTGGTCAGGGTCCAAAAATGGTCCCAATGCCTGAAAATAATCTTCAGCAGAAGATTCCACCCTGAAAGATCTAGTCTATTAGTCCCACTTCATTGCCTTTTTCCCATAGCCGTACAATTATTTCCTTTACAGTATGTATCCAATTCCCTTTTGAAAGCCATGAAATTGGGGAATGCAAAAGTCCTGGCATGAGTTTAAATATTGAGAGCATTGTTTATTGACCTCATACATTCAGAACCCTGTTCCTATACTAACCAAGTGTTTAAATAATACTAATAATACAAATAATACTAATTGTGTAAATTAGTGACTTAGAGATGCTGCATCAGCAATAACTAGACAGTGAATTCAAACTTAAGCCTGAACTATGGTATTCACACAATGACGCTACTCATCATCATTATCAGGCTACAGTATTAAAGGCCACACAAGGGTTGGAATCTTTAAATCAACTCCATTGTACATGTAGGTAGTCAATAATAGCACCAGGCCCTTTTGTACCAAAATCATCATTCATTGACTTTTGTGTATTTCATGGGGTTGTTCAAGCTTTTCAGTTAGAGATGAAGAGGACGTAATTCCTTCATCACTGATAGAAATAAATTACTTCACATCAGTTCTCATTAGCCCATGTGCAACTTGCTACTTCTGACTGTTTCTGCTTTTAGCCAAACCCATGCTTTGCATTCCTTGTGTTTAGAAGATGGAGGGGTGATTTAAGTGAAGTGTTTAAAATAATTAAGGGATTCAATAGGGTAGGTATATAGAAACAACTGCAGAGGTTCACTTTAGGGAAGGAAATCTGCCACCCTTACCTGGTCTGGCCTACATGTGACTCCAGACCCAGAGCAATGTGGCTGACTCTTAACTGCTCTCTGCAATGGCCTAGCAAGCCATTCAGTTCAAGGGAGGTTAGGGATGGGCAACAAATGCTGGCCTTGCCAGTGGCACCCACATCCCATGAAAGGACAAAAAAAACTATTTCCTTCAGGAGGGAACCCAGGACAAAAGGGCATCATCTTAAAATTAGAGCTAGGCCTAATTAAGAGTGAATCAGGAAGCACTTTTTCACACAAAGAGGTAGTGGAAATCTAGCACTTCCTTCCCAAAAAAATGTCATGACTGAAATCAAGTTTTGTTGGGTGGGAGTATCAGGGAACATGGTTCTATGGGACGGTGGTGTGTGTGTGAGCTTCACCTCTGACTTCTGAGTGGTCCAAATCGCTCCCACTCTCTGGGTTCTAGACCTTGGACTTATTTGGGGGTTGTGACAAGCTGCAGCAGACAACTGGTTTTCGTGCAAGAAAAAAAAACTGGGTTTATTGTATTCACAACTGAACTTATAACATTCGGATTACATTGAGATTATTCAGACCTACAAAATACACTTAGTTAAGAATGGGGAACACATGGCATAATGAGGGAAGATCACGCTACTAATCCCCTTACTCTTGTCCCACCCCCCAAAACCTAACTAGCTTGAACTAGGAGAGGTCAGAGATCATGCTCACCAACCAGGGTTCCTTGATAGTTCAAAATCCAGCCAGGTAAGCCGGTTGCAGTTTTGGGGTACGCTCTTTGCGTCCTCTGGGGCCTGCCATCCCCACGTGGTCCTGGTTTGTGGAATCTGCGAAGGTTCTTCAGTTGGGTGGAGGGCATGCTTATGGGTGGTAGATCTTTGTGCAGGGCTGTGGTTGTGGCCTTGTTGTCTTCAGTTGAGCCTGCTACCCCGTGCCCCTCACCGTGATGTTGCCTGCGGGCCTGCAAACATCCAGATCTCCGCCCTCTGTTTGGCACAGCTATCTCTCCCTGCTTAAACTCTGCTTCAACCACTCCAAAACTGCTTACCCTCCTCTTTCATAACTGGTGGCCCAGTTATACTGTTTACGAATTTCTTATCTCAGTCCAAATCAAGGTTAGCTCTTTGTCTGATTTTGGTGGGCTTCTTCAGGTGATTGTTGTCTCGTTGTTTTTAATGGGCTCACATGATATTTATCATCATCTTCCTGCCCCCATAACTAGTCTTGAACTGAAAGCCATTGTATATGTGGAGTATTGATGGGTTCGCATAATTACATTGATTGCTGCCTTCCTGCCTTAGTAGTTAGTAGCGATTATTTATGCAAGATTTTGATGGGCTTTAGTTTCGTATAAGATGAAGTCTTTCTCTGGGTTGATTGTTTTAAAGGAAAGAATTCTACGTCCTCTCACTGTCTAGCTTCAGGCAACAATCCACACTGCACTCAACAAGCCTGGGCATGTCCAATCCCAGGCCTTCATGGGCCTAGCCTCCTGTCTGCAGGGTTCTACACTTAAATCAGCAGTTGGGTCTTCTGCCATAAAAGTCCAAAAGTCATATCCTTGTTGATGATATGAAAAATGTGGGAATTTTGAGAACCCTTCAGCCGGCAAGGTGGGTCAATAGATTTGAGATACAGATCAGCCACGATCTGATTACATGGAACAGATTGAGGGCCCAAATGACCTACTCCTGTTCTTATGTTCCTTACTACTTTAACTAGGTGTGAGGTTTAATTCCTCATGTTGAGAGAAGATTGCAAGTTGGCATTTGTAAATTCCCTGTTGCAGGTCAGAAGAGCCAACACGAGTGGATTACCTTATTTCTCTGCCTTTATTCTCTTGATACTTCATTGAATGATCATAACTTTTACATACTTTAAGAATGGATCAAAATGGGTTAGATATTTGATGTAAACTGAATGGAGCCTTCTGGAAAAAAATGAGGCTCAATTGTTTGACATCTGAATTTCTCAACTGTGTGTTGGAGCCTCATAGCACACTCCCTAGCATCTGGTATTGTTTACATAGCAAGAAAGAATGACTTACATGTATGTCGCCCCTTATCACGACTCTCAGAAATATCCTGAAATGTCTCACGTAGAATGAATGACTTTTGAAAAGCACTGCGTGTTGTTCTGAAGACAATGCCGTCATCATTTTGTTGAGATTTTCTGGTAATCAGTGCCAATGATAGCATGAGAAACCCAGCAGTAATAATGCTCCAGTAATAATTGTTAATCATTTGAGAAAAGCTGCAGCCAGAAAGCGGATTGGCCAAGAATACCTTGCCTATATACCACACAACCCCCACCAACAAAATTGTAACTTTACAAATCATAAGTAATGAGAGATTCCACGTCTTTTACCTTTCATGATTTATGCTATCATTTGATCCCCTCTATTAGATTATTCCTTGTAATCGCCACCAGGTACCCCTTCTTCTGTTTTAGCTTAAAGTTAACGTCCATATGGATTGATTTTCCCATAGTCTCTAAATTTACTGAAAATGTAAGTAAGAAGTGTTGTCATGCTGCTGGATGGTGCTAATAATCTATTTGTTCATGTTTAGTGCTGTCTTTAATGATTTCACTGTTATCAAAATGGCCAAATTTGTTCAGTTTTCCTTGAGCTACTTCCCATTTAAATAATTATTCCTTCCACAGTTGGATCAATCAGCTTCCTGACATTTGAACTATTTGAGTTGCTTGTTTTGTTGCTTGAGAAACTTTAAAGGCCCATTATTACAAGCCAGTTGTGATGACTCGTTCATTAGTACTGCTAGGAAAAAATGCTTTCTCTGGAAACAAGTGCTTCAAAATAATATATTCTTGTAATTTGATTGGCTGTTCATAAATTGTAACCAACAACTTGCATGTTTGGGAGGAAATGTGACTTTGGGCAATAGTGTAAAACGTGCAATATTGGAACCGTCATCTGTTAAGTATCTTTGTATCTTTGCAAATGAACACGAGGAGATGTGTTTAACAGGTTGCTGACCTGATATCACCCATTTTATATATCATATAAATGCAAAATTACTGCTTTCTGTGCAGGAGGGTGTTTGAGGTATTTCACAATAATGATAAAAGGATTTGGGTTTTACAGAAAAGAAGAAAAGGAGAGGAAACTACTTCCATTTATATAGTTCAAAACCCTTCGTTTTGACTGTGCCTTTGGTTGTCCATTTTAATTCAAAATGTAACCCATTACGATAAGCTTTGGACATTTGTAACTATAAATACAGAGCCTAAGATAGAGAACTAAAGGCCCAGTTGAAATGCAGGGTTTGAAAGCAGGGAATGGGGTGGCAGGGCGGAAAAAATTGGGTCGGAAATTCTATAAGACAGGAATGAAGTGACTGAATGAATGGCACTTGATGAAAGAGTGGAGAATGTGAAAGGTTGGCCGAAGTCCAGTTTTAGGAAGTGCAAGTCCATGCAGGAAAGTAAGACTGGAAGAGGTCATCAATTTAAGGTGGGACAAGGCCATGAAGGGATTTTAAATCAAGGACACGACTTTTGAAACTAATATCCTGGGACATGGGCAGCCAGTGGAGTTCACCGAGAAGGCAGGAGTTTCAGGGTATATGGTTTAGTGTGGGTGAGGATGCAAATGAGTTTATGTTTTTGACGGACTGATACATAAAGGACAGCTAGGTGGAATGTAGAGATCCTGAAAGACTAGACACATATGTTGCTGGGAGATGGGAGTAGAGGAGGGTAATGTTGAGGTAGACAAAGATGTTTTCTGATAATGCAGCAAATGTGCGAG
Organism: Carcharodon carcharias; assembly: GCF_017639515.1. Taxonomy (NCBI): domain Eukaryota; kingdom Metazoa; phylum Chordata; class Chondrichthyes; order Lamniformes; family Lamnidae; genus Carcharodon; species Carcharodon carcharias. Next base: position 122,253,409 of record NC_054475.1, read on the forward strand.
ACAAAGTTGTCTAGTCTGAAACTGCAAAATGGAGGATAACTACAGGCCAAGGATTCGGAGAGGTTGGGCAGAGTTGAAGGCAATGATATTCAGCTGCAGGAAGTCTTGGCTTATCCAAATCTTGCTATCAAACAAACAATTAGAGAATGTGGCAACACTATTTGGGTCAGTGGAGAAGGCAGCAAGTTAAAATTCAGTACTCTCAGCGTATGAGATGAAAGCTGATCCATTACTTCTGGATAATGTCACCGAGGAATAGAATTTTAATAGTGAAGAGAAAGAGTCAAGGATGAATCAATGAGTTACACCAAAGCTGATGTCAGTGGGCGAGGACACACCATTGGGTTCAATGTAGTATCTGGCTTAATTCAAGTAAGAGCAGAACCAGGTGAGAGCACTGCCTTGGAGATGGATTAAGTAGGAGGGATATTTAAGGTGAAAGAATGGTTAACTGGGTTGAAAGCGGTAGAGAGATTGAGGAGAGATGATGAGAAGTAGTGAGGCCATACCGGTCAGGATTACACTGTGCCCTTTGTGGCTTTGACTAGTATGATGTTAGTAGAGTGGGCAGGGTGGAGACCAGGTAAGACAAACCTGAATAAAAAAAATGTGGGTGTGTAATAGCAAAGCACCAATACATCCCAGGATGGTGGACAAGAAGATAAAGTTTAATATATGGTGCTAATTGGAAAGAATTAAGAGGTTTAGGTTTATCTTATTGAGAAGGGGGATTACAACAATATTTTTGAAAGATGAGGAGACAGTGGCAGATTGATAACGGTAGCAAGCATAAGGATGTGGTGCTGATCTCAAATTGGAGAGGATTTCTCCACTTGACCATTCCCCCAGACTTTCTATTTATCCAGAACAAAGTAGCCTGCTTGATTGGCACTCCATCTACTAACTTAAACATTCACTCCCTCCACCACTGATACACGGTGGTTGCAGTGTATGTCATCTACACTCCAGTAACTCACCAAGGCTCCTTCAACAGCACCTTCCAAACCCATGACCTCTACCACCTAGAAGGACAAGGGCAGCAGATGCATGGGAACACCACCACCTTCAAATTCTTCTCCAAGCCACACACCATTCTGACTTGGAAATATATAGCTGTTCCTTCACTGTCACTGGGTTAAAACCCTGGAACTCCCTTCCTAACAGCACTGTGGGCATATCTACATTTCATGGACTGAGGTGGTTCAAGTTGCTGGCTCACCACCACCTTCTCAAGGGCAGTTAGGAATGGACAACAGATTCTGGCCTAGCCAACAATGGCCACATCCTGTGAAAGAATTTTTAAAAATCCATTCTACAGTATGGCGACCATATCTAATCACACAGCATGACCACTGTTGATGACCATTCTGAGTATATATTCCACCTATTAGTTCTTTATCTTAAAATTTATCATATAAGAGAAGAAGAGATTTTCCAGATACAACAGCCATTTACATGGATTTGAAAAATTCTTCCTGTGATCTTCACTTTGGACAAGAAATATTTAGATATCTTCTAATGAACATAATGTTTGTTAAAACAGGTAATAGTTCAATTTAATTCATCAGTTAATAATTCACCAAAAGATGTCAAATGTTACTGTAGGCGGAGCAGATCTAAGGCCAAGATATTTAGGTTGGCGAGCGGGGAGCGGGGCCCGCACAGCAATGCATAAAATGACGCGGGATGATGTTGGGTGGAACTCCCGATGTCACCCTGCGTCATTTCAATTTTCTGGTCGGCGGGGGTGCAGCCAAATCAGCTGTGCACCCGCCAACCTGTCAACTGCCTATTGAGGCCATTTAAAAACAAATTAGACTAGTTAATGGACCTGCCTGTACAACTTTAAGGTTGGCGAACAGGCTGGGAGCCCTGATGGGCTTCAGAAAAAGCATGAAGCCTCATCCACGGGCAGGATGAGATTTCATGAGGGTTTTAAAAAATTTAATACAAGTTTGATTAAAAGTGATGGACATGTCCCAGTTCATGTGACAGTGTCACATGAGGGGACATGTCAGGGAAATTTTAATTTTTAAATTTGGCGTTGATCTCCCTGAGGCAGCACTTAGCCTCAGGGAGATAAGTGCGCTCTTTTGTGCACACAAAAGAGTGCACACTCGGCTGAGGGAATCCTCCCCACCTGCACAGGGAGTGCATAGCACTTCCTGGCGGATGTCACGTTGGGCGGGCCTTAATTGGCCTGCCTACGTGAAATGGCGGCATGCCCCCGATCGGCAGCGCCAATCTGAGGTGTGCCAGCACATCCCCGCTCCTGCACTTCCCCCCCAACAGGGGGAAAATTCTTCCCTAGGTTACTAAAATTTAACTAAATTATCTGCTCAGCCTGAAGTGAAGTTTGATCTCAATTGATAAATCTCACATCACAGTTAATGATCACAGTTAATAAGAGAAATTGCCTTGAATTCTCTCAGACCTTTTGCTCTTCATACTGTCATGAAAATATAATAATTTTCATAATATTATTGTGATTTATTGTAAAAATGGGTTAATAGCAGGATTTGTTTTAGTTTCTCTGTGTGTATCTCCGTGTATGGGATTTAATTGAATTGGAGGCAGCTGGTTTGAGATTTGAGTCATCAAACAAAGAAGCTAATTTTGAAATGCTAAATGTGAAAACATGACTGAAGTTTTAGAATGTGAGGTGTGAGGGAAATTTGCATTTATAGATCAATTAGATTAGTTTGAATTTGAACAAGATGGTAGAATGTTATACCAAGCTATAAATAGCTAAGCCAAACAATGTGTTTATTTTTCCCAAAGGTTACTGATAATATGAGCACAATGAAAAGATTTATAATATGACAAAAGTAAAAGTGGCAAAAACGTATGGAAATAATGGAATTTGATTTTAAGGGAGAAACATGTATAAAGGAGATGAAGTTATGTGTAAGTAGAAGGCATTCTAAGATCTAACACAATTGTGAAAAACCTCCAGCCTCTGTGCATCAAATTGCTGTCTACAGGAGCCGAAGTTCAGAAAACTAATTTTGAATGTGTTGTATTGTTTTGCCTGGGTCTGTTTAGACTATTTGTTTTCACTGTTGCCTTAACGGAGGTGTGACTGGGAGCCAGATTAATTAGGGGTTTAGGAATTATTATAGTAATAATTTGTAGACCTATGCATGTGCTTGAAATCTTTTCTTTTGTTAATAAATGTTTAATTTAGTTTTGTAAAAAATCTCTAAGTCTAGATGGACTTATTACTACTGAATTCAAGGCAAGCATCTCAAACTAAAATATAAATTACAAAATTGTTTTGATCACATGATGAAATTTCGCTCATGGATTTGATCTGCCTGGCACACATCATCTGACATGTCATAACACGCACCTCTGCAATTTTGCCAATAAATTCATTTGCATGAGTAAATTGGGGTCTCCATTGAACTTCTGGCAAAGATAGGCACAGGCAGGAAGTGCAAGGATATTTAGGACTGATGTTTAACCATTTGAGGGAGGTTCCAGTACCACCAGTGGAGAAAGCTAGAGTGCAGGTATTCTGTTATACTTACTTTCTAAGAGTTGAAGTACCATCTTTGAAGCTATAAAGAACAACAAGCATTGCCATTACAGCCTTACCCACTGATTCAATGGCCTGGGGACATGACCATTTGTATAAAGGTGATACTTACACTGGTTTTCACCTCTAATGATGTAACAAGATTTGTTTTTGTCTGCTTAGTTAACAACCTCCACCCACTGGCAGTGGATATAATGGCTCTGAAATCATAAGGATCATAAGGAAAATTCCTAAAATCTGTGCATTATAGTGAAGGAGTCAAAGATAACTTATTTTATTGTAATGATCCACAATCATTTGACTCTTTTTCCTCATAAATTTCCATGAAATTTGATGATTCATCCTATGAAAGAAGTAAGAGAAACTCAGGAAGAGCTCCAATTTCTCAGAAAGGGGAAAAATTAACCTTGATTAAAGCACTTTTGCCATGTCATTGCTAACCTTCTGGGCTCCACCAAAACTTAACTGGAGGAGCTTGTCATCCGAGCATTTTAAAATTCTTTTCTGATGTCACAGCAATCCTACATCAAAAATTAACTTGTTACAATATCATAAGAAAATGTTCAATCATCTTCGAATGAAAAACACACAATTGCTGTAATATTATCTGCAGTTTTAAGGTCAGTTACTCTATAAACAGTAGCTTCTGTCGGTGAGTTCTACTTTCTGATTGAACACATCTGGGTTGAGCTGCACGGCTTTAAAATCCCCAAGCATTCTGTAACATGTGAGATAATTTCATTAGCTCAGAATTTCACCATTCTCTGATTGTGATCACACTATTCTGCCATATATTTTCTGACTGGCTTTGATTATTTTCCTATTTACAGGAAAGATAAAATAAGGCAAGGGCCCAGATCTTGCAGTCAGAGACCGGACATACCCCGGAAGATATGTTATGGGAACCCTCAGAAGTTCCAATGCTCTAATGCTGTGGGATTGGCCCAGGAAGTTTGAACTTTCCCTGTTCCCTGTGATCCTCCGAAAAAGTCTACAACCCTGAGTGAGAGTCAGATACTTCAGAAGGTTCCGACTTACATACCTGAATAGTTATCCAGGAAATGTTAGAAAAATCCTAGTCTAACTCCTGGGTAACTATTTATGCTGAATCCCTGACTCCCTACTTGATTTGTCTGGGCTACCCACTGACCCCACCAACCTCCCTGACTCCCCCATCCCAATCTGACTAGCCCACAACCCCTGACTCTCCCTGCAACCCCTGACTCCCCATCGACGCAACCCCAACACCTGACTTGCCCCCCAGCTCTCCCCAGAATCCTGACTGCTGCTGGACCAATGAATGGACCGAAACTGACTCGCCACCGACCCAAAACAAAAACAGAATTACCTGGAAAAACTCAGCAGGTCTGGCAGCATCGGCGGAGAAGAAAAGAGTTGACGTTTCGAGTCCTCATGACCCTTCGACAGAACTATTTCACTCCTCCATGCCAGAACACCACACTTCTGGCTTGGACTTCAGATCCTGGCTTCTCCAGAAAAGCAGGCTGTATAGTTCCTTGTTGCACTGGAACATTATGGAACATTCCTGTAAATAGGAAAATAATCAAAGCCACTCAGAAAATATATGGCAGAATAGTGTGATCACAATCTGAGAATGGTGAAATTCTGAGCTAATGAAATTATCTCACATGTTACAGAATGCTTGGGGATTTTAAAGCCGTGCAGCTCAACCCAGATGTGTTCAATCAGAAAGTAGAACTCACCGACAGAAGCTACTGTCCAGTTCTGTCGAAGGGTCATGAGGACTCGAAACGTCAACTCTTTTCTTCTCCGCCGATGCTGCCAGACCTGCTGAGTTTTTCCAGGTAATTCTGTTTTTGTTTTGGATTTCCAGCATCCGCAGTTTTTTTGTTTTTATCGCCACCGACCCAACCTGATTAGCCCCAACCACCTGACTACCCCCAGCCCGCTGACAGCCCCTGACCCAACCTGACTAGCACCTGACCTGACAACCTCTCCCATACCAACCCGACCCACCTACCTGCCTCACCCATGTGCCACCCTACCCAACTGCCACCCTGCCACCCTAACCAGCTGCCACCCTACCCCCTCATCAATTTACCTTACCCACGTTACCCCCTTATCCACTTATCTTACTCACCCTACCCCTTACCTCCTTCCCTTACCCATCCTACCCCTTACCCCTTGCACACTTACTTTTTCTCTGTAGTTTATCAAAGAAGGTTTGGGACATTTAAACTCTTTACTTACCGAAATATGACAGCAAATGCCATAAAAAGGCATGGCCTCCCCTTAATGTTCCAGTGCAACAAGGAACTATACAGCCTGCTTTTCTGGAGAAGCCAGGATCTGAAGTCCAAGCCAGAAGTGTGGTGTTCTGGCATGGAGGAGTGAAATAGGATCAGGGTTGCAATTTGACAGTGATTGCCACACCTTGGAAGATTCGGACCATTGAGATAGAATAGATTTGTGTTTATCACTTACCAAAGATGTCCTGAAGCACCTTGTACACAAAGGATTACTTTTCAAAGGAGTGTTATGGCTCTTGTCATGTTGCATGGGAACACCACCACCTGCAAGTTCCCCCCTAAGTCACTCATCATCCTAACTTGGAAACATATCATCATTCCTTCACTGACACTGGGTTGAAATCCTAGAACTCCCTTCCTAACAGCACTGTGGGTGTACTTACACCACATGGACTGCAGTGGTTCAAGAAGGCAGCTCACCATCACCTTCTCAAGGGCAACCAGGGATGGGCAATAAATGCTGGCCTCACTAGTGATGCCTAGGTTCTGTGAACAAATAAAAAAGCAGAAGGCATAAGGAAAAATACAAGTGCAAAACTGCAGAAATAATTCAAGGGCTTGAATTTTCCACTTGATTGTGCTGTTTTATCTCAGTGCAATTTGTCTGACACCAGCATAGCTGCTACAAAAGATTGCAGAACTTTAAGTGCAAATTGCATTCAGGGCAAATGGAAATTCTGTGCTCTTTTCTCCTAGTGTGAAAAAAATCACACTGTCAGGCCCCATCCACAAAATTGGCTAGGCCCGCAAGATGAACTCATCACCACTGGGGCTTTCTGCTAACTGTGCTTACTTGCATACCTTAGAGAGGGCTTCAAAAGTTAAGCTGTATCTTTTGGGAGCAAGGTCAAGAATATGCAAGTTTGGAAAGCTTTTGAATCAATTTGTTGTTAATTTACTAGCCAGTTGACTACTGTACACCAACCTAACCAGAAAAGAGTCTTGTATGCTTTTTAAAAGTCATTTAAAAATTGGGATACACATGGTTGAGGGACTATAATTTAAAATGTTTATATTTTTTGGAATAAATTTAATTTTGGTTGTATTAAATAAACTGCACCAAGTTAACACTTTAAACATATCAATTGTCATGCTGAGAAGGCACGAAGAAAAAAGAATGAAAATTTGTTTCCCTTCCATATTCTCTTGTTTAAATCCTATATTAAAAATGAACAAAGGCTAACTCTTCAACCTCCTGGAATGTGACAGCCCTTTGCATTGTATGAACATTCCAGTCAAGCCAACACAAAGGACTGGTAGACAAAACATCTGCAGCGGCCAGCTCTGGACAAAGGCAGAGCTACTGTGACTCCTCATCTCCAATGTTGTCTAATGGTTCCACAGTTATCTACTGAAAATATAATGGCTTTTAACTAGGGCCCTGAAAGTACATTGTTAGCTGTCTGTTATACTATAATATCCCGTTAGTTTTCTTTATAATTCACTCATCCCTCATTTTATCTATCTCCCAAATGGAGAGAATACCACGTCCTAGTTTCCAAACCTCTCCATGATCCTTGACCCTTGCTCCTTTTTTGATCTCCTTCAACCCTACAATCCTCCACGATCTTTGCACTCCTTCAATTCTAGCCTCTTTTACTTCTTCAATTTTCATCACTCCACCATTGGCAGATGTGCTATCAGCTGCCAAGGCTCTAGCTCTGAAACTCCCTCTCCATCTCTCTACCTCTCTGTCCTCCTTTAAGAAGCAATTTAAAAGCGACCTCTTTGACCAATTGAGCTTTTGGTCATCTATTCTAATATCTTATGTACTTGGTTTTGGGATGTTTTACAATGTTAAAAGCACCATATAAAAGCACATTGTTGTTTTACTCACACTGTACTGGTTTGTACAGAGCCTTAAGAGAACAGCCTTTTGTGGCCTTGAACCTCAAGGGGTAGTGACCTCTTGCTATTGCTGCTTCCTTCCTGGTTTCTAACAGTGACACATTTGCTGTGAGTTTTCCAAAATCCTCCCCCTTCAGCTCGTATCTCTTGTTCTGCTCACCCATGGAACTCGGACAGCTCCCTGTTTAGTCACCAGATTTAAATCGGAGAAATGAATACAGTACGGGAAAGTAAATTTTACACATTGCACATTAATTGCCACTTAACTAAAAGGCAAAAAGCAAAAGAAAAACACCAATGCCAAGTTTGTATATTAACATTTGAAACATTTAATTAGAGCAGGTTTAGAAACGTAGCAATAAACAGTAAATCACAAAATGAATGGCTTTTAAAGCACAATTAGTGCCTGTACTCACTATAATGTTCAGAACAAATTAAACCCACGCCAGAGAATTGAAAGAACAGATCCATATCCTGCCACTTACAGGCACAGTACATTGAAGTACCATTATTGAGCCCTTTATTACAGTGTGCTGCATCTCCTTGTTAGCCCACTGAAGATCACATAATAGGTACAGATGAGAAAAGTTATTTATCCCCTCCCATCTCACTCATCCTGAAAGATCTACAATGCTCCCTCTCATTTCTATTTGTTGTGTGTGCCTGTTTATTGCACTGAGCTGTCCCTTTAAAGTTGTTGTATGTCCAAACACACATGTATCTTAAAGGGAAGGCTGTTAGTGTGTGGTCCACTTGTTGCACTGTGTGCTATCTCACATCTGTGCAGCTTCAAGGGAACATTGCCGACAATGCTTTGCCCAAATAATTTCTTAAATGATTCTAAGCTTTTTGTCTGCACTGCTCTACCCAGAAGTTAATTTCATTGTTTGGTTGTGATTTATGTGATGAACTTATTGACATAAGCCCTAAACTTGTCATTCACCAGTTTGCATTGCACTCTATGTCCTAGTATTACCTCTCAAGAACTCCATTTCATTATGATTGTAATTTCACATTGACATTGTGTCAGTATCTCAATATTGCCAGCAGAATGAAGCATTTTGCTAACTCCAGTTACTAATGCTCATGAGTACAGGATGCTGTAATTTCTTCTGAATGTTGGGATTTCAAATTAATCCTAATTTAGAAACTGAAAAATTGTATGTGCTCCCTTTTCTATTCTGCCACCATTTAGCAACTACCTCCAGCAAAAACACAAGTGTTTTATTGCACGGTGGGTTAACATCAGAATATATTGGAGCATCTTAAACATATGTCATAGATTTCAGTGATGTGCTTATACATTTTGTACTCCACATTGTCCCTGTAATGGGTCGATTGGTCTGTAAATGCCATTCAGCTTCTATTGCAAAACCAGGTTATTTTCAAGGGTGTGTTGAGACACTGATTTGTTCTTATCAGCGGTGTTTTTGCCCTGTGATTTATTATTAAAAACTAAATAGATTTTATGTTGATGCATCTGATACCCAGTGGGGTACCTGATTGGAAATGTACCATTGAAATAGGAACATAGGAACTGCTAGATGTAAAAAGTCAAAGGTCTATCTAAAACAGAATTACCTGGAAAAACTCAGCAGGTCTGGCAGCATCGGCAGAGAAGAAAAGAGTTGACGTTTCAAGTCCTCATGACCCTTCAACAGAACTGATTTTTCTTTACAAGGAGAGGGGTGAAATAAAAGCTGGTTTAAGGTGGGGGTGGGGGGGGAGAAGTGGAGGGGGGTGTTGTTGTAAGGACAAGCAAGCAGTGACAGGAGCAGATCATCAAAAGATGTCACAGACAAAAGAACAAAAGAACACAGAGGTGTTGAAGTTGGTGATATTATCTAAACGAATGTGCTAATTAAGAATTGATGGTAGGGCACTCAAGGTATAGCTCGAGTGGGGGTGGGGGGCATAAAAGATTTAAAAATAATGGAAATAGGTGGGAAAAGAAAAATCTATATAAATTATTGGAAAAAAACAAAAGGAAGGGGGAAGAAACAGAAAGGGGGTGGGGATGGAGGAGGGAGCTCAAGACCTAAAGTTGTTGAATTCAATATTTAGTCCGGGAGGCCGTAAAGTGCCTAGTCGGAAGATGAGGTGCTGTTCCTCCAATTTGTGTTGGGCTTCACTGGAACAATGCAGCAGGCCAAGGACAGACATATGGGCAAGAGAGCAGGGTGGAGTGTTAAAATGGCAAGTGACAGGGACGTTTGGGTCATTCTTGCGGACAGACCGTGGGTGTTCTACAAAGCGGTCACCCAGTTTACGTTTGGTCTCTCCAATGTAGAGGAGACTGCACTGGGAGCAACAAATACAGTAGACTAGGTTGGGGGAAAGGCAAGTGAAATGCTGCTTCACTTGAAAGGAGTGTTTGGGCCCTTGGACGGTGAGGAGAGAGGAAGTGAAGAGGCAGGTGTTACATATTTTGCGTGGGCATGGGGAGGTGCCATAGGTGGGGGTTGAGGAGTAGGGGGTGATGGAGGAGTGGACCAGGGTGTCCCGGAGGGAACGATCCCTACGGAATGCCGACGGGGGGGTGAAGGGAAGATGTGTTTGGTGGTGGCATCATGCTGGAGTTGGCGGAAATGGCAGAGGATGATCCTTTGAATGCGGAGGCTGGTGGGGTGATAAGTGAGGACAAGGGGGACCCTATCATGTTTCTGGGAGGGAGGAGAAGGTGTGAGGGCGGATGCGCAGGAGATGGGCCGGACACACTTGAGGGCCCTATCAACGACCGTGGGTGGAAAACCTTGGTTAAGGAAGAAGGAGGACATGTCAGAGGAACTGATTTTGAAGGTAGCCTCATCAGAACAGATGCGACGGAGGCGAAGGAACTGAGAGAATGGGATGGAGTCCTTACAGGAAGCAGGGTGTGAGGAGCTGTAGTCGAGGTAGCTGTGGGAGTCAGTAGGCTTGTAATGGATATTGGTGGACAGTCTATCACCAGAGATTGAGACAGAGAGGTCAAGGAAGGGAAGGGAAGTGTCAGAGATGGACCACGTGAAAATGATGGAAGGGTGGAGATTGGAAGCAAAATTAATAGATTTTTCCAAGTCCCGACGAGAGCATGAAGCAGCACCGAAGTAATCATCGATGTACCGGAGAAAGAGTTGTGGAAGGGGGTCGGAGCAGGACTGGAACAAGGAATGTTCCACATACCCCATAAAGAGACAGGCATAGCTGGGGCCCATGCGGGTACCCATAGCCTCACCTTTTATTTGGAGGAAGTGAGAGGAGTTGAAGGAGAAATTGTTCAGTGTGAGAACAAGTTCAGCCAGATGGAGGAGAGTAGTGGTGGATGGGGATTGTTCGGGCCTCTGTTCGAGGAAGAAGCTAAGGGCCCTCAGACCATCCTGGTGGGGGATGGAGGTGTAGATGGATTGGACGTCCATAGCAAGCCTTCAACATCAAGCCTTTGTTTCCAGGACTGTCAGTGACCTCATCTCCTCTGGGGATCTTCCTCCCACAGCTTCCAACCTGATAGTTGCCCAACCTCGGACGGCCCGCTTCTACCTCCTACCCAAAATCCACAAACAGAACTGTCCCAGTAGACAGATTGTGTCAGCTTGCTCCTGCCCCACAGAACTCATTTCTCGTTATCTTGACTCCCTTCTCTCTCCCCTTGTCCAGTCCCTTCCCATCTACATCCGTGATTCCTCTGACACCTTATGTCACATCAATAATTTCCAGTTCCCTGGCCCCAACCGCTTCCTCTTCACTATGGACGTCCAATCCCTCTACACCTCCATCCCCCACCAGGATGGTCTGAGGGCCCTTAGCTTCTTCCTCGAACAGAGGCCCGAACAATCCCCATCCACCACTACTCTCCTCCATCTGGCTGAACTTGTTCTCACACTGAACAATTTCTCCTTCAACTCCTCTCATTTCCTCCAAATAACAGGTGTGGCTTTGGGTACCTGCATGGGCTCCAGCTATGCCTGTCTCTTTATGGGGTATGTGGAACATTCCTTGTTCCAGTCCTACTTCGGCCCCCTTCCACAACTCTTTCTCCGGTACATCGATGATTACTTCGGTGCTGCTTCATGCTCTCGTCGGGACTTGGAAAAATCTATTAATTTTGCTTCCAATCTCCACCCCTCCATCATTTTCACGTGGTCCATCTCTGACACTTCCCTTCCCTTCCTTGACCTCTCTGTTTCAATCTCTGGTGATAGACTGTCCATCAATATCCATTACAAGCCTACCGACTCCCACAGCTACCTCGACTACAACTCCTCACACCCCGCTTCGAGTAAGGACTCCATCCCATTCTCGCAGTTCCTTTGCCTCCGTCGCATCTGTTCCAATGATGCTACCTTCAACAACAGTTCCTCTGACATGTCCTCCTTCTTCCTTAACCAAGGTTTTCCACCCACGGTCGTTGACAGGGCCCTCAACCGTGTCCGGCCCATCTCCCGCGCATCCGCCCTCACATCTTCTCCTCCCTCCCAGAAACATGATAGGGTCCCCCTTGTCCTCACTTATCCCCACCAGCCTCTGCATTCAAAGGATAATCCTCTGCCATTTCTGCCAACTCCAGCATGATGCCACCGCCAAATACATCTTCCCTTCACCCCCCTGTCGGCATTCCGTAGGGATCGTTCCCTCCGGGACACCCTGGTCCACTCCTCCATCACCCCCTACTCCTCAACTTCCACCTATGGCACCTCCCCATGCCCACGCAAAAGATGTAACACTTGCCCCTTCACTTCCTCTCTCCTCACTGCCCAAACACTCCTTTCAAGTGAAGCAGCATTTCACTTACATTTCCCCCAACTTAATCTACTGTATTCGTTGCTTCCAATGCGGTCTCCTCTACATTGGAGAGACCGAACGTAAACTGGGTGACCGCTTTGCAGAACACCTGTGGTCTGTCTGCAAGAATGACCCAAACCTCCCTGTCACTTGCCATTTTAACACTCCACCCTGCTCTCTTGCCCACATGTCTGTCCTTGGCCTGCTGCATTGTTCCAGTGAAGCCCAACGCAAACTGGGGGAACAGCACCTCATCTTCAAACTAGGCACTTTACAGCCTTCTGGACTAAATATTGAATTCAACAACTTTAGGTCTTGAGCTCCCTCCTCCATCCCCACCCCCTTTCTGTTTCTTCCCCCTTCCTTTTGTTTTTTTCCAATAATTTATATAGATTTTTCTTTTCCCACCTATTTCCATTTTTTAAAAATATTTTATGCCCCCCACCCCCACTCGAGCTATACCTTGAGTGCCATCAATTCTTAATTAGCACATTCGTTTAGATAATATCACCAACTTCAACACCTCTGTGTTCTTTTGTTCTTTTGTCTGTGACATCTTTTGATGATCTGCTCCTATCACTGCTTGCTTGTCCCTGCAACAACACCCCCCCTCCACTTCTCTCCCCCCCACCCACCCACTCCCACCCTAAACCAGCTTATATTTCACCCCTCTCCTTGTAAAGAGAAATCAGTTATGTTGAAGGGTCATGAGGACTCGAACTGTCAACTCTCTTCTTCTCCGCCGATGCTGCCAGACCTGCTGAGTTTTTCCAGGTAATTCTGTTTTTGTTTTGGATTTCTAGCATCCGCAGTTTTTTTGTTTTTATCAAAGGTCTATCTAGTCTGCCTTATACCATATCTTGTTAGTCACATGCTGCAACAATAATGGAGCCGCTGACTAAACAGAGCAATCGAACTGTATCAATTAGTTCTCAACAGATCCAGACATGAGGCAAGGAAAGCCCAACTGGTGGACACTTTTGAGAAACATCAATCCAAATGGACCTATCCCTCCCAACATGTTACATTACCACATCTCATGTTTCAAATTGTTCAGATACCTTTTCCTAACATATTATTTGCTGCCAGAAATCAAACAAATTTGTATTTGAGTTAATCGATACAAACTGCTTCCACCGTTTCCCTAGGAAGCCTGTTCTATCAATTAACTACTCACTCACTGAACTATTGGGTGAGATTTTATCTCATTCCAAACCCATTGAAATTGTTTTTTAAAAATTGTCCATTGTTCCTGCAGATTGTTTTGAATTCACCCCCGCCTCAAGCGCAGACTTTGGTGCAACATCACTTTTCTCCCTTCGGCCAAAATAAAGTGCACGGGCTTTTAACTTTTTTCTAAGAATGTCAGTATTTTCCAACTTCTGTCCCACTGAGGCCAAGAATCTGAATGTCCCTTTCCTAAGCTATGTACTTATTGATGTTTTGCATTCGAAGGGATTTTACACAAGAATGCCCATTGCAGTAGTGCATTTCAGGGAATGAAAGAACACACAACAGTGAGCTTAATAAATCAGCAGAGGGAGAAAAGGACTGTTCACAAGTTTTAGATAAGGAACACTAAGCGCCAGCACAGCTGTTGTCAAATAACTTGTGGGAAATTCTTCAGGTCCTTTAAAATATAGATTACAAAAAAGAAACAAAGCAGTACCTTTACAGACAGCTATGTTTCTTTCCCTGTTTTACCTTGTATTGAGGGGGTAAAGCTAGATCAGTGGAATTGGTGTGCCTCTCTCCATCCATTCCTCTTCATGGTCAATGTTAACAAATGCCCTCCGCAAAGACGATACAGTCAAAACTCTGTGCATGTGGCACAGTTAAACTGTTCTGAATGTGAACAGTAGCACTGGGTAAAGTAGCAATTATTGACCCAGGCCAAACACTTCCTCAGGAGGACACCACTGCATCTGAAAAGCAGTGGGAAGGACAGCACAAATTATGCACTTAAAGTGCACTCCAGTTGAAAACTAAATGACAAAAAAAGGAAATCAAATGCATGTGGTAGGCAGCGCTGAAACCTCAGTGTAAAAAGTTGAAACATTACCTTTTAGGCTGGAGCATAAATATTTAGACAGGCAGCATACATTTTTTAACCCCTTTGTGTTATTTTACATTCTGGGGAATAGTTGTACTACTCATGGTTTTTCTGAGCTAAATCCCTGCATCAGTGCCAGCTGGAGAAGCATTAAATAGCAATATTTTTCCAAGTGCTCATTCTTGACTGGGACTTGGATTAAAACTGTACGAATTTCTTTTACTAAAGGACTCTAGAGCCTTGCATTTATAATGTTAGCAATAAAGTGGAAAGAGGTAAAGAGTAGCAGTAGAAAGTAGTGACAGTTGTCCATTGTGCCCAGTGATTTTCTGAGGATTGTGGCACCATGTCTTTATGGTGACTGGGTATACCCTGGATTTTTATTTAATGAGGCCTGGTTAATATCTAGTTATGAAAACTCCATGCTAGAATTATGCAATAGTTGATGATCAAAATGTGTGTATTTTACTTCAGTTTAGTCCTCACATTATTGGTGAAATAGGGAAGATTTTGAAGGGTCACAACAGGAGCAATGGGAGCAAGTATTGCACAGCAGTTTTGTATACCAGAACTTGGGTCCAGTGGCTGTTGCTAAGCTTCTGATAGGAGGAGATGGAGAGAGATAGGCAACAGTCTGGGAGCACAGAGAACAGAGGCAGCCGGCTGTGGCTCTGACAGCAGGCCTACTGCAACAGCATCGAGTACACAGGCATCATGCAAGAGGAGTGACCTGATCTTGGGGTTTTGGATGTCAATTTATATGTGGTTGTCATGCAAGCCGCTGTATCTTGGAGTCTGGGTAATTTGAGGAGTCAATGTCCAAGTTGCCATGGACATGCCTTCCACCATCAAAGAAATGGTCAACCCTGCCATTGTACCTATAGTGTTAAAATAATGTGCAAGTCAGGTATGATTGGTGTGAAGGAGGTGCAGGGAGAGTAGTGTACCATTGACTCATTCTTGGGGTTTGAGCTTAGGATGTTGGATGGCATGTCATGCTGGCCAATAGATGGGAATACCACCACCTGCAAGTTCCCCTCCAAGCCACTCACCATCTTATCTTGGGAATATATTGCTGTTCCTTCACTGTCACTGGGTCAAAATCCTGGAATTCCCTTGCTAACAGCACTGTGGGTGCACCTACACCACATGGACTGCAGCAGTTCAAGAAGGCAGCTCACCACCACTTTCTCAAGGGCAATTAGGGATGGGCAATAAATGCTGGCCCAGCCAGCAAAGCCCACATCCGTGAATGAGTAAAAAAATACTTTGGCCCTTGTGTCTTAGATTTACGGGCAGCTGGGTGCTTTGAACAGCTGTGACTGCCAAAACCAGGGCTAACGCAAAGCTGGTGAAGACTTAGATGAAGGTCAACTGCTCATGACAAATCATCCCAGCAGGCACTGCAAGTGGCATCTTTCAACTGAGGGCAGGTTGAATGAGGGAGACTATGGGTCTGCCAAAGACATTGATGTTAACAAGCACTTGGTTTTCAGTGACTCGGGTAACTCCATATTACCCTTGACCAAACTCCACTTTTTCCTGCAGTGGAGGTCCATCATTTTTTACTAGAACATGGTAATGGAAGAATGACATGTGAACAGATATGGTGCAATTGAAAAATAACATCATTTTGTTTACATGTCACATATTTGTCTAAGGAGTTCTGTTGATATTTTTATCAAGTGATTGTCATGAACTTCTGTATAAAGGTTGGAGATGTCATCTACAAAGTGCTCCTCCAGCTGCTAACATAACCAGTCAACAACAGGATATCTGAGGAATGCAGAGGCCTGCTACCTAGATCTGTGACAAACCCTGTTATACCGACATCTACTTTGCTATGCTCACTATGTGTGCATTTTTTCAGAATCATCACCTGTTGTCTCCTTTGCAGGGTTACATGATGGAACAGAACGAAAAGTTTGGATTAAGAGGAATCTTAAAATCTCCAACAACAATTCACTATCTGAAGGAATGAGACTCCACATATTTAATTGTTCACTTTCTGAGCCAGTGAGGTTGATTGCCAGCCATTAACAATTATCACATAGTTGAAAGGGTGGGTAGAATTTTCCATTCCGGAGGCTAAGGGCAAAATCATCCACTCCCATTTGCAGTTGGCATCATAGCAGGCAGGAACACAAACTATCAGGAGATTGCAAAAATCTGTTTCACAGTTTGCAATCATTCGCCCCTGCATCAATGGTGGGCCGCATTTCCCACCGCCACACATCAGGAACCTAATTTCAATAGAAAAGCATCACATTATGAGCCCCACTCACCAGAATCATCTCCCCATGCTGGATCATCTGGGCGCATTGGTTGATTGCACGCCGATGTATTTCACAACTGTACATAAGCAACGCACAACTGATGAGCTGCACTTCGATTGGGATATTGAGGTTTGTTTGTGAACCTTGCTTCGGGCAGCACTCACAGTCATCAATGCCAGGCTTCACAGACAGCACCACATCACTTTTATGGGGGCTTATGGGTAGGTATTTACCTACCAGACCAGCCATCAGGTGGGGTAGCATTTTAATGGCTTCACTGCTAGGGCTTGCTTGGCAAAGGGGGTGAAGTAGCCTCAGGCAAGGGTGTAGGCAGCAAGGCAAGGGCTGTACTGGGGAAGGGGGGTATTCCAGGGTGTGTATGGGGGCATATTTTGATCTGTGCAAGTAGCTTCAGGAGGAGATGAGGCCTGATGGCGATGTGAGAGTGTGCATGAGAGAGTGAGTGGTGATGTCCCTTGAGCTGGCAGTGAGTGAGATGCCAGTGAATGTGTGATGGGTTTGAGTGTGTGAGTTTAGAGTGATGAGATGGTTGCCTTACCCTAGAGGCACGTATGAGATCATTCATCCTCTTTCTGCAATGAATGGCCAAACTCTTCTGTGCAGCATTGGCACTGTCCACCACTGCCATCGCTTTCCAGTGAGATTGCTGGACCTTCTGCGGCCAGGGCAGGGGTGGAGGACATTGTGGCTGGCCTCCATAAGGCATCCTAGGGACAGGTCACTGAACTCTTCCTGACTTTCAGGGTCATGTCTTCACTGGAGCAGTCCTGGGCTGAAAGCATTGAGAACTGTGTGCATGGCTGTAGTTTAGATATGGCATCCGGAGTGAGGTGTGGCGGGCTATTCAGAGGCCGCCCGGCAGCAAGACGGCATGTTTCCTGTGGCTGAATAATTAATGAGGTGGGAAGCAGACGATACAATGCGAAAACTCACCATTGCGGCTGATAAGATGTAATTTTTCACGCCCACCACTGCACTTAGCACAATTCTGGAACGATTCCACACTAAGTGTGGTGGCGGGCCGGAAAATCACCGTGATTCCCGCTGGGTGGCAATGCAGATTTTCACAGCTGCTTTTCCGCTCTTCAGCTCATAAATTATGCATCAGTGAGGAATTTGTTGAGTCTTGTGGCAGGGTGGGCAGTGATTCAGCCACCCCGCCATTACAACATGGAGTCGAAGGTCCTGTCACCATATTTAAACGGCAGCCACATAGGCAGGCCAGGTGTTGGCTGAACACCTGCATTTCCATGGCGACCAAACATAACAAACCCTTGGCTCCTCAACTCAGTGAGGCCTCCCTGGGGATTCTCCCCCCGGACGTGCAGGAAAATCGGGAGGTCCTCTTTCCATGCGATGGGAGCAGGAGGTCCTCCCACCTGACCATGCTTGCTTGGGAGGATATCACCAGGGAGATCAATGCCCATTGTACTCAAAAAAAAGACCTCCCTGCAGTGCAGCAAATGAATGACTGATCTGATGCACTCCGCCAAGGTAAGTGAAACTTCTACTGATGCCAAACTCACACTCTTGTAAGGTGTCAGGCATTCTAAAGGTTACAGTCCACAGGAATGTCACACACTGCCAGCAG
Source organism: Carcharodon carcharias (assembly GCF_017639515.1). NCBI lineage: Eukaryota > Metazoa > Chordata > Chondrichthyes > Lamniformes > Lamnidae > Carcharodon > Carcharodon carcharias. Next base: position 122,271,788 of record NC_054475.1, read on the forward strand.
ATGGGATATCAGAACTATCTACCAGCCACTTTAAGATCACCATCTCATGTAAGATCCTGCACAAATGGCGTCTTAATCCCTTACTGGGGAGGGCTCAGCACACACAGCAGGCATGCATGCTTCTGAAATACTCTTTCATCCAGAGCGTTCACAGTCAATCCATCTGTATTTGTGCAGGACAAGATCTCTCACAGCTGACGGGAGAGCGCAAAAGGCGGATGGGGAACCCCAGTGCTCAGGATGCTCTCCTACCATGAGGAGCAAGCAGCAGAGGTTGCTCATAAGGATGGAGATCGTTCCTGCGTGGAAGGTGAGATCAGCTTCCCTCAACATGCCAGTGAGGGTCCATCCTGTATACATCGACCACATGTGGACAATGACTCTGATGTAGGAGCTTGACTAATCAATCACTAATTATCTCTTCTCTTTATTCCAGCCACCAGAAAGAGAAGGCAGAGGAAGATGCCAAGCAAGTGCCTCAGCCCCAGCCCCCAGAGCACCTCAAATGAGGAGACAGAGGAACCATCAGTTGAATACATGTCACTACATTCACCTGCACCCTCCACCAGCGCATTCACATGCACCTCGGTGATTCCTAGTAATAAAGTAGGCTTGAGTTCACAATCTGGAGATCACCTTATAGACAGGTGTCCACAGCAGGTGGAAGCAGTGACAGCCGAGGTCTCTGACACTCAGAGGACTGCTGGAGACCAGGATCCTGCATGTTCCAAGTCAGTTGATGAGCTGCTGCAATCAGCCCTGAGGGAAATGTTGCCGATGCAAAGACAGGCAGGGGAACATCAGGCAGAGTTATCAGAGGCCGTCACCAGACTGGAACGAAGGATGGAGGAGTCTATCCATGTTCTTTCTGATGTCGTAGCTCTGGCATTCAAGAATATTGAAGACTTCATGGGGTGGTGGCTGCCTTGGAGACCCAGGTCCAGCAGTTTCTGCTGGAATTGTACTCAGACCTCCACACCATCACTCTAGCCATGGCTGCGTTCAACAGTGGCTAGTTGAGAGGGGGCAGGGCACCTCGACTTCCCTCCAGGTGCTCCTTGCAATCAAGGAGTCAGGGAGGGGCCCTGGAGCACCCAAAGATGGGGGAGTACCTACTAGACACCCCGGGGATGACCACCCAGGACAGTACTGCTGCTCCAAATCCCTTCTGCCTGTGACCCCATCAACTTCAGCAGGTCAGACCGAGGAGAGTGCACCTGCGCCAGAGCAGGACATCCTTAGCAGGCTGGGGCCATCGGAAGTGCAGCACCTAAACATAATGTATTCTCTCCTGAATGAATACCGTTAGTAAAGGAGCCAAGCTCATTCATTGTGCATTAAACCCTCAAATCCAGCACTCAGCTGAGCAGGACAGTAATAGGGTGCCTCTTCAATCTGTCAGGAATTGCTGTTCTGCTCTCCTCCCACAGGCCCTGGGACCCCTCTCTGACTGATTCTTTTCTAGCTTGTTTTTTGAACTGTGTCATTGTAAGGTGAGCTCGAAAATGGTGCTGCTGACCTTCGTCTGGAAGATCAGCTTCAAGAAGACAGCTCACCGCCACCTTCTCGAGGGCAATTAGGGATGAGTAATAACTGCTGGCCTAACCAGCGAAGCCCACATCCCATAAATCAATTTTTTAAAAATCACCCACTAAGTCCCTCTCGACCTCTTCCATCCTCACAGCTACTAATTTCCCTTTCTGCTGCCACTAACCAGCCTCCCTCTGTTACCCTTTACCCCATTATTACCCAAGTGGGTACTCCTGTCCTCCCCCTGAACCATTTAATGTTGATGTCCCCATGACTTCTGTTGACCTGATCCCTCCCGTTCTCAAGGCCACATGCACCCTGATTTTCCGGGACACCTTCCCATTAGAGCATCCAATAATCCCCATGACTTTTCAGCTACTGCCTTATAGGGTACAGATGCCTCCCCTGATTGTGACTGTACCATCTGCCTCACAGCACCATGACTCCAACCCCCAGGTCCAAATTCCTTAGGTGACTGACCATATCTTTCACACCATACTATGCACAATCATCACTGCCCAGAGTGGCCTTCCCCCACCCAAGACCAGGTCCAGGACATACGTTCCATACATACGGCCTCTAACATGGCCGACACAGCACCAGGACAGTCTCTTCAATATGTCCCTAACAGCAGGGCCTCATTCCAAGGACATTCTTGGACATTTTTGTGGACTGTCTTATAAAACTTGCCCCAATACAGCCTTTCACTATTGCACTCTGTTCCTTGACCACACCCAGTGCTGCCTCTGTCTTCCCCCTCCACTCACGTTTTCCACAACCTGCCCCACTAGTCCTATCTCTGTCTTCCTTCTCCCATCCCGTGTTCCACAGTGCCTGCCCAGCTAGTCCTGTTTCCTATTCCTTCCCCGCTGGTATTGCCTCCTGTGCCCAGCCTTGGCACAGCTTACGATACAGGCATCCAAAATCTCGCAGCAATGCTCTGAAAGGTAGGCGAAAGCAACGTCTACAGACCTCAAAGTCATTGATGAGCTGAAGCTCGCTAAGTTGAATGCCACTTATATACATTTGGGAAACAGACCATTCTAATTATTCGCTGGGGGAGCACATAATTTGGAGGGGCAATACAATCTGGCAAGTTGGCCTTTTAATGAGCATTCATGAGATGGAAATGATTGCAAATGTTGTTCCCAACATAGATCAATGGGAAACGCGACCTGCCTTTAACCCACCATCAAAGTTGGAAGAACAATACTCCAAACTAATTTCCCGCTGGTGGGAAATTGACTTCTTCCATCACGCCAAATTTAGTGTCCCCTGCCACGATTCCTGCCCCTAGCAGAAGTGGAAAATTCCACCTGATGGTTATTCTGTTAATTCCTAGAGTTCACATTCTGTGGTAAACTTAATAGGTATTAACATCTTTTATGTGAAAAACAAAGTTTTGCTGTACACATCTGCCAGAAGGAGAGAGATAGAAATTAAGCAAGTGTGCTAGAAAAAAGAGAGACCTTCAAAGCTTATGTCTGAGTTCAGCTCAAAAAACTGTTAGAGATGCAAAGGAAACCTACAGAATGCAGTAAATATTTGTGACCTTGACTATTCATCCATGGGGACATTTGTGTCCTAATTCAACTTTAAAAAGAAAAGTAGATCAGCAGCTTGTTTTGTTTCACACAAAATATTAGGCCTTTAATAAATTATTTTGTGTTCTGGAAAGCAAGCGGAGGAACATAATGATTTCCCATGATGAAAGGTGGCCCTAGAGAACACAAAGATGGAAGGATGTTTTCCTCAGTTAATGTACTTGGTGCCACCTCAAACTGCCATCTACAAAAGTTAAGACTATCACCAGGAAAGATTTGAAAGCTATTCACATGGTTATTAAGTATAGTAACTACTTGAATGACATTACCTTTCAAACTAATGTTAAAATCCCGAAGAGGAATGCAGATCAATTACTTCATTTACATTGTTATTATCATGTTACCAGCATCGCTAAATGACCTGTCTTCCAATGAAAGCTGACAATATTTTGACTACGCCATTGATCGTACCGATGTGCTTTCAGTGAGCTTGGTGGCCTGGGAATCGCACAGTTCCCAGTTTAATCTGCAGATGCCTTTGCAGGGTGTTATATCATTTGTTATTAATTCCACAGCATAAGCCAAAAAAAAAGGTCTCATTTTATGCATTGGATTGTTTGGGCACCGGTGCCACAAAACATGTGTGTCTGGTTTGAAGATTTGCCCAGTCCTGGAATCCCATGTGAAACACATAAAAGCCAATTTAATCCAAGGAAAAGAAACAGACATGACCCAAGTACATGACGCCCTGTTTGTTGTGCAAGTGTAAACTCAAGGGAAATTACTTCATCAAAACCTGATCCAGACTGCAGTAATAAAGACCGTGGTGTACCCAATGTACAGCCATGTTGACTTTACGGTACTGGAATGAATCCATCTGCATTGCAGTGAAATGAAATCACTTCCAGCCGCCAGTCTCGCATTTCATCCTTTGGGCCCAGATGCTTCCCAAGAGCACTAAAGAGAATTTGTCTCATCACTGAAATGCAGGTGACCTTTTAAAGTGACACTGACTTCCTCAGAGAAACTTTGTGCAGGTTTAGCACTAATTTGAAGTATTGGAGGCACACCAGCAAAGGATAGGTATAACGCTCAGCAAATTTAAGATTGAACACACAAATCTATAAAGATTGCACATCTGAAGTTACTTGTAGGACATGCACAAAGTCATTGTTGCAGTATTTTGTGAAATATTTTCAAATGTATTCATGTAAAGATTATTTGACAGGTATTTGTTACACAAAAAGTTTGGGACAACACACTATTTTCTCATATTTACTTCACTCTTACTACAATTTGTACTAGATACAGTCATATATGCAATTTATATTGTGTTCTTGGAGATGAGGAGGTTATCACCATTTTATTTGCCTACCCATTAGATCCTTTTACATTCACTATAAGTCACAGCTGGTGTAATTACACATTGTACTCTTTAACCAACAAAAATGGAATTAAATACAAATTGTTCTGTGAGAATATGCTCACATATAAATTGATATGGTAATACATTTAGACATTTGTGAGTTAAATGCAAGCACATTGCAGACAGTGGATTGCAAGGAGTAGAGTGTGATTAGCCACAACATTCAAAATGCCTGATAATTTAGTCAGAGTTGATGACTTTGTATTATCCATGCTGCTTGGTGCTGAAAGCATGTTAGCGGTTAAATCATAGAATAATTAGTGGTTTGCAATTGCAATAGATGTAGTTCCAGTTGGTCTTGGGCCAGTATAGGCAGAAATCATTGATCCATACCATACACGTCTGTAGTTGATCCCTGACTGAGCCTCTGGAAATTTATACATACAGTCTTTGTTCACTTCTGTGAGTGGAAAATGTTCTAATCATATCTCAGTGCATTGGCTGCGTCAGTGACTGGACTGTCAACAATGGAGCAAAATGAATACGGTCATCACAAGTTCAGGAGCACTGGATGGCCAAAGTTGAAATGTTTAAATCAAACAATGTAATTGGTACATTCTGACATAGTCACATGCAACTGATAGGGATATCCTTTTCAAACAATTTGGAGATAAGTATATTACACAGAAATACATGTATATCTATATAAGAAATATAGATTGATCAGGAAATTGTATATTGGATGATAACAAAATAATGCAATGATCCCAAAAAGGAAGATCATGAGATGCCTGTTGTCACAAATTGCAGTGACCACCATGCCCACAACAGGAATTCTTTATCATATCAAGTTCAGTGTGACACACAACAATTTGATAACTTCAGGATTAATAATTCACTGCTCCAATTCACTATCCCACAGATTAGAATATGTGAGTACAATTAAAGCAGAGTTTCCTTCTGTGCATATTTCACCAACATATATGTATAAATTATACTTTATTGCATATCATAATGTTAAGGATAAAAATTTAGTCCAAGTCATCTTTGGAATCAACAGCGGTGCACCTTTGCCAAAGATCCAGTTGCACTTGTTTCCAATAAAGTTACTGGGTGTTTGAAAAGGAAGGGGTAGTTTATATATTGTTCTATCCAGGGTTGCTGTTTTATTATCATCATGTCTCAAAACCAAATGGACTTCTAGATCATCAGGTAACTTCAGTTCACACTTGATCCAATGGGGAACGTTTTAATTGTCAGGCCATTCAGAAGAAGATCTATTAAATATGTCTGCATTTAAATTAGAGAAATAATATCTACATAATTAAGGGACAGTTTCCCCTAATTCCTTGCTTGGCTGTGGTGTTACAAGAGGGAGCACTAAAATTGAGTCATCTCCCATATAGCTTCCACTGTTACTAAAAAGGGACTATAAGGAATTCAGGTATGTTGTTTTGAGTAAGCTCATGTGCTATTTAAGCTTGGTCACTGTTCTTTCAGTAACTTTCTGTGCCCGTCTCCCACCGGTAAATAGGTCTGACCAGATAAAGACTTCGCATTTATATGGCGCCTTTCATGATCTCAGGACATCCTAGAGTGCTTTTCAACACGTCACTGTTGCAATGTAGGAAACAGGGCAGCCAATTTTCGCACAACAAGGTTCCACAAGCAGCATTGAGGTAATGACCAGATAACTTGTTTTAATGATGTTGATTGAGGAACAAATTTTGGCTAGAACACTGGGAATAACTTCTCAACTCTTCTTCAAAATGTGCCGTGAGATGTTTTACATCATCCTGAGTGAACAAATGTGTCACCTGAAAACCTGCATTGCCAACAGTGCTGCACTTCCTCTTGCATGTGGTGTCTTATTTCTCATCTTTTAAAGGGAAAAGGGAAGTCTGATGGGGAAACCACATATTCTCCAATGAAAAACAGAAAATTTTGGGTTAACTGTTAAACTTGGTCATCTAATCCATAAACAGAATGACCCGGAGTTTCCTCAATGAGTGCAGCCGCGAAGTTACTTCCAATGGTACAATAAGGTATCCTCCTTATCCTCCCAACCTCATTAGAATACACCCAAATTTAACATGAAATAAATGACATAAATTAGCATAAACAATTGGAGGTAATGGCATAGTGGTATTGTCGCTGGACTGGTAATCAAGAGACCCAAGGTAATGCTCTGAGGATCCAGGTGTGAATCCCACTGTGGCAGATGGTGAAATTTGAATTTAATAAAAAATCTGGAATTAAATCTCTAATGATGCCCTCTGAAATGGACTAGCAAGCCACTCAGTTCTCAAGGGAAATTAGGGATAGGCAATAAATGCTGGTCTAGCCAACAATGCCTCCATTCCATGAACGAAAAAAAAACAAGCAAAACCAGACCAGTATATTTCTTCCTTAAATATGAAAATTTAAGTTGTTCCTTATTTTACCATTATTCATGTATATCAGGCGCAACATATTTAATAACTGGGAAATTAGGTACATGTTTGTATTAAGCCATAAGAAAGTTAAAAGAAAATAGAGACCAGGCTCAGAGACGGTAACCTTTTAAGAAAACATTCAAGCCATTGTAATTAAAATATCAAAAAAATAATTGCTTCTCTTATGAAGTCCATTTTTTTCTGTGTCCCCCAGTTAGCAGACTATGGAGATTTTAACATTTAAGGTACAGGACGTTCCACTGCTTCTTACATTTGTTCATGCCTAGTAACAAGGGCAGGACCCTCTTGGAGTGTTTTGATAGGTCACCAGATCAGTTCAAGGGTCAGTGAGCAGTCATTTTTTTTTTAGTCTGTCAGCCAGCAAGTGTCCCAGGTTAGGGAAAATGACAAGGGACAGCAACAGGTCCCAGATAAGTTAAAAGAAATGAGCAGAGAAACTAGCTCCAAGTTAGCTGTGGGGAGTAGACTTTAAGTGAATTGGGCTTCACAGAAGTGCAGAAGATCCACAAAGGCAGCTGAAGGTTGGTGCCTTCATGCTGTGGGCTGTTGGGCAGAAGTGCCCTTTGGAGCACTGGTAACCCTGGCGCAGCTGAAGAGCTGAAATTGTGCTTATGAGCTAGTATTTAAATGTACTCAGGAATCCAGGGGAATGAAATCTCAGAAGGCAAGATTAAAACTCTGTGAGGTGGGCCAACAATTAAAGCCTTCCAAGTTGAAGCGACTAGTGGAAAGAATTCCAAGACGAGATCTACAAATGGGAAGATTAAAAACCCTCATGAGAAACATGGAGTTTCAGTGAGATTGCTTGACTCATAGTGTGACGAACATCTGGGTGGATTGTTGACAAATCCATGGAATCCACTTTGGTCACATCTGTCATTTATTGTGCAGTGTGGCGTGTTCAACCACAGTTGTCTTGTTAATTCACATGTACCTCATATTTACCCTGTATGTTAGAATATAAGATAAATATTGTAAATTGTTTTATCTTTCTGATCTTGTGTAGTAAAGTTTGTTTTTGTTTGTTCAAAACCTATGGAATCTTGTGGCTTTCTTCATTTAGTAAGTGTCTTAAATCTCAAACTTTTTCCACTTTAAATAAAACATTATTGGTCCACAGCTGAATCACACTAACAACCCGGGGTCTGGCTGAAGATCATAATACTTCCCATTGTGCCTGAAAATCTAGTCACAATGTTGAACTGCCAAACAAATTCAATCGGAGAGTATTGCCAAGATAAGGTTTGTGGGCAGAGATTTATTTGGGATGGAGGGTTTGATAGTCATCAAAGAACAAGGAGACCTGGGCAGGCAACTCACTTATGCCCAAGGTTCCAACGATATTTTAAGCTACCTAATTAATTTGTGCCCAGATTACATAGGTGTATCTAGGCAAAATGCAGAGGAAATTCCATGACTACGTTCAAAATTTTAACTCTTAGAGAGGTTGGTCTACTCATGGAAACTGCTGTTGAGTTGTACATACAACACCAATTTTTAGGGAAGAATTGTAGACTGTAACAGATGGTTCATGTATGTAGTTCCTTATCTTGGTCAAGCCAATGAGATGAAATATTGCACAAAGTCAGTTAGCTCTCCAAAGAGATTGAGGCTCCACTGAGCTTTGTTTCCAACACTGGTCACATCAGATTATTCTTTATCACTTTGATAAGTTGACATATTCATCCTAAATGTTCTAATCAGTGTACGAAAATTAATCCACAGTGGAACTTCAACCCCACTGAGAGAAAAATCAGATAATGAGTCATCCCAGGTTATTATTGTTCATCTCTTAGCAACCAGTCAGCAACATTTTACTATTGTCCTAGAGGCAGTCATTTGCTTGGCCATGACTTACACAATCTGCAAGAGGTAGAGGGATGCAAAATTGTGGTTGTGTTAATCATAAAAATCCATGAAGGTCAGAGATTTGGGTGCTGTCATGTTCTTGAAACCTCAATAGGAGTAACAGTGGGGTAAAAATTGACCTCCTGAGAATAGGGAGGGGAAAATTGGACACAGTCACTGCTGTTGTTTGCTATTTGGTGATCCTCCTACTGCATGTACACCAAGTTATTCCTTAGCCTTTTAAATTCCAGGGAGTGCAGCCCAATTTTGTGTAATCTCTCCTCGCAATTTAACCCTTAGGGAAAAATTGTGCCAGATTTGCACAAAGTGCGGTAGCAGGCAAGATAAAGGACATTTTACCCGCCAGCCACTATGGTGGCTTTTTGCACCATATCGTCCCATTCCCAGCACAAGCTGCCTCATTAATAATGCATTCATGGGAAGCACACTAGATATCTGGCAGGCGGGCTGGGATTTGCCTGTCATGCCATGACATCAGTGCTTCCTTGCTCTGGGCGCCATATTTAAAGCACACTGGAGCACAGCCTACTTCATGACTATAGAATAGGGCGACGCCAAGCACAGGTGGCCCCAAAAGCAAAGAGGATGACAGCCACCAGATTTAGTGACACCTCTCTGGGGCACCTGCTGGATGCAATGGAAGGCCACTGCGATGTCCTCTACCTCTGCTCTGGCTGCAGGAGATCCACCAGAGTCACCATTCCAGCCTAGGAGGCAGTGGTAGTGGCAGTCAGCACCACCTGTGCACAGAGTAGGTCAGGCATCCAGTGCAGGAAGAGGGTGAATGCTCTCATCTATTCCACCAGGGTAAGTCAACCACCTCATCACTTTCAACTCACACACTCACAAACCCATCACACATCCATAGGGGTCTCACATCTCAAGGGACAACACCATTAATCCTGACACACACCCTCACATCTCCATCAGACTCATATCTTCTGGAGCTCATGACCTCATTCCATTCACAGCTCCGCTCATCACACAAACATTCCACGGAGTTCCATGTGTCCTGCTCACACTCTCTCCAACTGTTTTCATGCAGGAGAAGCTGACTCACAGCAGTAGGGAGAGGTTCCAGACCAGTGGTGGAGTGGCTCACATTTAGCTGCTCACTTACTTCGAGGATCGTGGCATCTTGCTGACTGGTGAGGACAAGGACTGTGTCTGCGGTGACAGTAAAGTTGGCAATAAACACCCACGTGAGGATCCTGCACTAGCTCATCCCTCTCTCAGCACAACTGTGAGTGCTCCCTCTTCCTGCTTTTGACTTTATTGCCTACACTAATTATCTCTACTTTGGTTCACAGGTAGATCTGCCAAGCAACTGATATCCTCAGCCAGCCAGTCCCTCAGCTTCATTCAGGTCCTCACCTCCAGCCAAGAGGACACCTCTTCCATTGAAGAGCTGGAAATAAGCAGCCTGGAAGACCTGTCACAGTGCTTACCCACACCCTCCACCAGCACAGAGACACACACCTCCGTGGGACCTGGGTCTAGAGCAGGCTTGGGTTCACAATCTGATGGTCACCACATGGACACGTGTCTGCAGCAGGAGGAGGCAGATTCAGCCGAGCTCCCCAGCACTCAGAGGACAGCTAGGGAACAGGCAACTATGAGGACCATGTCAGATGGCAAGCCCCTGGATTCGGCCTTCCAACTCATCATGGAGAGTCAGCAGAAGGCAGGGGAGCATCACACAAAGCTGTTAAGCCCTCAACAGAGTGGCATGTGAGTTGCAGGAGTGTGTCCTCCTGTTCTCTGATGAAGAGGTGCCCACATATGCACGTATAGAGGTCTCCATGGGAAGGATGGCAGGTGCCATGGAGCCCCTCGTCCAGCAGAACGCAGAGATGCATACAGACCTGCATTCCATTGCGGTAGCCATGGAAGAGTTCCTGCAGTGGCAATGCGAGAGGGAAATGGGGCTCCTCAACATCCCTCCAGATGCTCGTTCCCCTCAAGGAGTCAAGCTGGGGCTCTCGGGCACCCAAAGGGAGGACAAACAGCAGCTGGACACCCCTGGATCATCAACTCAGGAATTTCAGATGCTGTACTCTGAGACCCCTTTGTGTGTGACCCCCTCAACCTTGCCCACTGTCACCACAGAGGGAGTGGCTAGCCAAAAGGACAGCTGAAGCAAGCCAGGGCCCTCCAGGCCTCGGCTCTCCAGAGGGCACATGCCTAAGTCATCAGAGGCAACAGGGCCAACCATTGCACAGGCTGTCGCCACCCCTCCTGTAGATGTCAGGGCAGCACTAAGAAGTGGTAGGCCTAGAAAAGTTAAGAAATTCTGATCACTGGTGTTTGCACGGGTGAACACATTTTGTCACTATAATCTGAAAATATATTCTCTTTCACTGAATAATGTGTAATGGTATCTTTCAGCTTTATTTACAGGCTTCATGAGTGCTCCCTTGCATCCCCCCACTACTAGCAGTTCAGCCACATGCAGTCGGCCCAAAAGTGATTCTGGAGGGAGAAGCATGTGTGTATGTGTATGTGTGTGTGTGCGTGTGTTTGTGTTTGTGTTTGTGCTTGTGTGTGTGTGTGTTTGTGTGTGAGCGTGCGTACGTGTGTTTGTGTGTGCATGTGTGTGTGTTTGTATTTGTGTGAGCGTGCGTACGTGTGTTTGTGTGTGCATGTGTGTGTGTTTGTGCTTGTGTGTGTGTGAGCGTGCGTACGTGTGTTTGTGTGTGTGTGTGTTTGTGTGTGTGTGTGCGTGTGCATGCTTGTGTATGGCAGGGCATTTGTGCAAGCACTCTCCCACTCACGCGGAGCCTTCTTCTATCACACTCATCTCAGTGTCCTGAGCATTTTCAGTGCTGCCTGCTGGGGTTCATTTTCAGTTGCCCATCTGAGCTGACCTGCATCTCCATGCATCCAATGATCACACTCCCATGCAGCACCTGTGCCCATCCAACACGCGGCTCTGCTCACTTTCAATTTGAAAAACATGGTCGTAATCAAGTTTCTCATAAGCTCCCCTGTCCTTTCCCTTTCCCCAGTCACCCATGTCGTTTCCCCTATCACTGTCGACCTTCCTGCATCACCTGCCACCTCCGCACCATCAACCACCAACCTGAACCCTTTAATTTCCAGGTTGTCCAGGTGAATGTGCACATTCCTTACCTTCCTGAGAATCCCACCCTCATCCACATTGACCTCCCTGAACTCCTCCTTCTCACCTCCAGGGCCCATATCGGTCTCCAAAATCCCGCCAACCACCCTCATTGTCCGTTCTACTGCTACTGTCTCACCCTCATCCTCCCATCTTCCAGCTCACTCTGCCTTGTCTTATATCCACCATTCTCTCCTACCATGCGTATCCTCAGTTCGCTCACCAAGAGGCAGCCATTGACTCCACAGACACCTTCCTTGCAAGTTCACCTGGACATCCATACCGCCACCCTTACTCCCCCTTCCCTCCTTAGACTCCTTCCACTCCCCATCGGACTCTTTCCTCCCCAGCGGACTCCTTCCTCCCCCAAAATCCACACCGCTCCCCCCCCCCCACCCCCCACCGGACTCTTTCCCCAGACACTTTTCCCCCCTCTGAACTCCTTCCCTCACATGTTTCTTCCCACTTGCCGCATTGTCCCCGTTACACCCTCCACCACATACTCCCTCCTCTCCCCTCCAAACCTCACCCCCAACACCTTTGTCCCCCCTTCCCAATCTCACCACCACCTATACCTTCGTACCCAACCTCACTGCCCCTGACCTCTTTGTTCCTCCCCCCTCAACCTCACCTACTCCCCCCCTCCCCACCACCGCCGTTACACCTTCATCGCCAAGCCAAAACGAGACTTTTCTCCCCTATGCCATCCCAATATGCCTTCCTCTCCCATTCACAACTGGACCTTCCTCTCGTTGCCCTCCCCACCCCGCAACCCCACACCCAACCTAACATGCCTCGCTGATCATCGATATTAGCCTATGGCCAAGACTGTGATGTTCTGAAGCAGACCCAAGGCATCAATGAAGACCTCTCACCTTCCATGAGCTGCTTCATAGCGGAGCCATGTCCATGAGGATCCACCCAGCATGCGATGCATATGTTCCTCCAGGGTCCGGTAGCTGTAGGTCTCCAGCATCTTCTGCTCCTCGGATGGCCACAATGTAAGCAAGACCCTAAGGGTGAGTCCCGACTTCACTTGTCCAGGCGTGTTCTGGGCCAACGTGTTTTCCCCCTAGCGTAATGGAAATCTGGTCTGGGGGGATAATTGCAATCGGGCCTTACTTTGCATCCCACTAGCAGGATGCAAAGTGGGTTCACATCGGCCTCTAGTGGGATTGACGTTCCGACATGGCAGGCACCATCGCATGATCCTGCTGTGCATTTCACACCAGCATTAAACCAATTTTTGGCTTTCTCGCCATATTGTCTCCCCCCAACACCTAGTCCATCCCTTCACTTAATCTACCAATATCTCTATAATTTTATGGCTCCATCAAAACAGATTACAATGCTGCCTATATCTGTGTCATTGGTAAACTTGTATTTGTGACTGTTTAATCAAAAGTTCATTAGAATGTTGAATGTTTCCTGCGTTCTTTTGCACATGTGTGCAAAAGAGCGCAAAGATCTCCCTGAAGCACCTCCGTGCCTTGGGGAGATTTGTTTCAGCCTTAAACTTTAAAATAAAGGATTTTTAAACTTTTAAAACATGTCCCCTCATGTGACACTATCACATGAGCTGGGACGTGTCAAAGAATAAATGTATAAATAATTAGATTTTAAAACAGTTTGTGAAACCTCATCCCACCCGTGGATGAGGTTTTATGAAAAATGCACCGCCTGGTCTCCTCGCCTGCCTGCCAACCTTAAGGTTGGATGGACAGCTCATTAAATTGAGTTAATTAGTTTTTAACAGGCCTTAATAGTCGGCTATGTGCCCGCCAAACTGACAATCTAAATGACGTGTGGTGACAACGGGACGCACGCCCGACGCCATCGTGCGTAATTTTACGTGTCGGTGACCCCACCCCTCCCCCCGCTCGCCGATGGGAAAATGCTGTTCCATATATTGGATTTTAGCTCCCAATACTGACCTCCATAGATTGGATTTTAACTTGGGGAGGTGGTGGCTTACTGGTATTGTCACTGGACTGATAATCCAGAGAACAAGGTAATGCTCTGGGGACTGGGGTCCAAATCCCACCACTGCAATAAAAATCTGGAATTAAAAACCTGATGATGACCACAAAACCATTGTTAATTGTTGTAAAAACCAATCTGGTTCACTAATGTCCTTTAGGGAAGGAAACCTGCCATCCTTATCTCCAGCCCCACCAGCAATGTGGTTGACTCTTAAATACCCTCTGCACAATGGGCAATAAATGCTGGCCTAGCCAGTGATGCCCACATCCCATGAACAAATAAAAAAAGACTCCCAATACTGACCTCCATAGATCTGAATTTTAACTTGCGGAAAATTCCAGTTGAGATTTGAGAATATTCAGATGCCTGGTTAAACCATAATTCCAAATGAACCAGTGCAAAATCATAATTAAAACTGCATGTAAATTGCCAATTTGAACTGTTTTATATGAAAGTTATGTTCAAAGAGTCATCAGGACAGGACTTGTTTTGCTCACTTTATGCAGCAAAATCTCTGCCAACATTTTGATTAGGTTTACTATTGCTACAGAATAGTGACTGGGACAATTATTTTCCTCTCATTTACTTGGTGAAGATTCCTGATCATTGCATTGCAGCATTAATTTTTAACTTGAAACAAATCTGATTATATATTAGCTACATCTCCAATCTGAAGAGAATGGATTTAACTGTGTCAGAAATTCTACAACAAGTTTCCTGATCTAACATTCCCTGAGGGAAGGCTCACCCAGCGACTGTGCTTATCAGGCAGTCACAGCCACATTGACCCACTGTCAGCCCTTCTTTTATTTCAGTGGAATATGGATGTGATTTTCAGACTTACAGGCAACGTGAATTCATACTCACACTGTATTTCAACTTTCTGAAGTTCCACACATATCAGCAGTCTTAAAATGTTCCACAGCTGCCTCACTCTCCTGCGTATCTGAAAATGGTGACAGCCTTGGCTCCGAGGAAGCATTCTTGCATCTGAGTCATCAAACCACGGGTTCAAGTTCACTCCAGGGACATCAGCACACAGTTGAAGACTAGTACTTCAAACACAACTGAGGGAGTGTTGCACTGTTGGAGCTGCTGTCATTGGATGAGATGTTAAACTGAGGCCGTGCCTGTCCTCAGGAAAATGTAAAAGCTCCCCCTTCAACTAACACCTAAAGCAAATGATCAGGCCATTTATTTCACTTGCCTTTTTATCATTTATTTCAGTATAGACTTGCTATGCATAATTTGGATGCTATGTTTCTATACATTACAATGGGAGCTACATTTCAAAAATACTTTATTAGCTGCAAAGTACTTTGAAGTGATGTCTTGAGGTTATGAACGGTGCCATACAAATGCAAATTCTTTCTGAAAATTAAACAAATCAAGAATATACAATTTGATTTGCAAGCAAATCAGATTATGATCAATTCAGATTACTGATTCACAGATTTTTGAGACTGAGCTGGACACCATGATCTACACTCCTGGCTGGAATCTTATGAGATAGGATTTTTTGAATGGTGGGGCTTCCTGTGCCCACTACCCAAAGAGTCAGCGGGGAAAGCATCCCTTCCAATACTGCCTGACTCACAGCCATTTGATGTTCGCTGGGGCATGAATTGGCTAAGGGCAAGACTCCAAGCCCCATCTGGGGGAGGAAATCATGCCAGAAAGCTGCTGGTTCAAGCAGTGGCCACTGCAGGGACTACAGCCAGTCCTTGAAGAAGAGGAGCTAATGGGGTCTGGACTGTAGGTAAGTCCGGAGTATCAGTGAGGCCTGGCTGGCAAGTCCAAATGAGGAGAGTGAGGGGGTTGGGGACCGGGTTTGAGAGGGTTAAAAGGTGTATGGTCTTGGGGTGTGCCTTCTTAGGGCAATTTGGACCCCAAAAGGAGGTGAAATAGCGGCAGAGATGAGGCATTTACGTGGCAGGCCCAAGGGCGGGTGGTCCACCTGACACCTCCAGCGCCCCCTGCAAAATGGGAAACAACCCATGGGGTTGGGCAAGCCATGTGCTGCATTTTATGACCCCCTCATCTTCAAACCTATCAGTAAAGAACCGTTAAAATCCACCCACTTTGAATGGACTCAGATGGGGTTAGGGAGGGGGATGGGGTGCAGCATAAAATTGGAACAGACAACGTCAGACTGGAAGTCCAATATCTCTGCACTTTATCAACAGTGACCAACATGGAATGCAGAGTTTGCACATGGATGCAGGGGGGTGGTAACTAAGACTGCACTTTTACCGCACACTTTGAATTTTACCAATGGTGCACGGGAACCCCAAGGCATCATGAGACGGTCTACCATCCAAGGCTCAAGCAAGTGCAAATGTCCAGGCAGCAAAGTCTGCAAGGACTGTGCCTTCCCAGGGAGGCTGTCACTGACCTGTGTACCATGCTGCAGGCTGAGATGATCTTGGTGGGGGCTGGTGTCCACCCAATGCCAGCGTTGCAGATGGC
Organism: Carcharodon carcharias; assembly: GCF_017639515.1. Taxonomy (NCBI): domain Eukaryota; kingdom Metazoa; phylum Chordata; class Chondrichthyes; order Lamniformes; family Lamnidae; genus Carcharodon; species Carcharodon carcharias. The sequence goes on from NC_054475.1 coordinate 122,288,126, forward strand.
CCACTGTGGCACTGAACATCTATGGCTCCAGATCCCTCCAGGGATCTACTGAAGAGATGTATGGGATCTCACCGTCTGTGGCTCATCTGTGCATCAAGAAGTCAACCAATACCACATTCAAGAGGGCCACCGATTATGTGTGCTATTGCACCAATCCCAGCAGGCAAATTGAAAGAGCCAGTGTTGAATTCCCCCCAGATGCAGGGTGTGATTGACTGCATGCATGTGGCCATCAAGGCATTCACAGTCTAGTCAGTGGCTCTCATCAACAGGAAGGGCTTCCACTCGCTCAGTAATCATTGAAAGAGGATCCTGCAGGCGTGTGCACAGTTCTCTGGGAGCAGCCACAACACCTATATACTTCAGTACTCTCGGGTACCACAGCTTTTCCAGCCCCAGCATGCCTTTCGGGATGGATACTTGGAGACAAGAGATACCTTATCACTGAGGACGTAGCTTCTCCTGCCTTTAGGAACCCATGCATGGATGGAGAAAAGAGGTGTAACACCTGCCATGGGGTAACCTGAGCAACCATCAAGCAGGCCAAAGGTGATCAATTGGTGGAGCCCTTCAACATGCCCCAGTGAGGATCTGTCATATTGTGGTAGTCTGCTGTACATTGCTCAACCTGGCACAACAGACGGAAGAGGCATTGAACAAAGAGGATATTGTGGAGGCCTCCTCTGATGTTAAGGTTCTGAAGGAGGCTCCTGACCAGCAAGTTGAAGGACCCCTGGGACCATGGCAAGAGGCATTGAGAAATGCGCAAGGCAGGTCAGAACGCACTAATACAGAACTACTTCTTATAGCCCTTATAGCTTGCAACCATTCCAATAAAATCTTAATTTTAATCGATACTGATTGTGCCTCCTTCATTTTGCACCCCTCCGCCGAGCACACAGGTGCACAGTGCATAATGGCAAGGCTGAAGCATTGAGCACACACAGTTTAGTCCATCATTTCTAGCCCCCTGAGTAATCCAGTATAAATGAAGTTTCAAAGGACAGCAAGATTTTGAAGGAAGTGCAGCAACAATACATTAACGCTTTATTACTCAGCACAGCAAACGTAAAGTTCAACATCTACATACTCTATTTAGCTGTGAGCCCCAAGTTAAGCTAAGTGCTCGTTTTCAATTTTTAATGCTCCTCTATCATTACAGCTACTCAAGAGCTGAACATGTAATCCAGGATGACAGCCCAGTGCAGTACTGAGAGAGTGCTGCTCTGTCAGAGATATTGGGCTGGATTGTCACAGAAACATGAAGACTCCATGGACCTTTAAAAATGATGGGCAGGACCAGGATTCAGAAGTCCTGCCCACCATTCAGTGCTGAGTTCAAACAGACCCTAATTTCACTGCCAGGCCTTATCCCACTGTATGGGAGTTATGAATGTTTAGAGTACAGATAAAGTGCTCATGAAAGGTGGATAAGTTTGTAGAACTGTCAAGCTAATCCTCAACCCTTTTAAAAAATAAAAAACGTCTGCCTTTGCCAGTGAAGGGTAGTTACTTGAAACACCAACCCTTAATTAAAAAAAAAAACAGCCTTCCTGTGTCAGTGAGTGATAAAACAACTCAAGCTGTGAAGTTATTTAAATCCCAGGGCTTTTAAAATTATACATTTGGCTAGCTAGTTCAATAATTCTAACAATTACAATAGCTGTTTGTTGACATTTCCCTGAGGGCTATCATTATGTCATTATTAATGCTTGGCAGCTTTCCATAACCTAGTTATCTCTTGGTGTGGGGGAGGGGGGATGCCAGTTTGACAGTTTTGACAGCTCAAAATGGCTATCAAAGGATTAGTTGTCTTTCACATGCCCAAATATTTTATATATAGGGGTTATTAATACAAGTTTGTTTGTTTTTATAAGGGAGTGTACTTGAGGATTTAAAAGTCTGGAATGGACATACATGATTGGGAGTGTTTTTATTTTACTATAGGAAAGGCTGTAATAAATATGTAGATCTTTATTTAATGGAATCTCAACATGGCTCTTGAGATCTGCTGATGGTGGATACAGGGTGAGTTGGCATGGAGGGTATAAGGACAAAGGGTGTGGGGTATGAGTTGCCATGAGTTGGCATGGGGAGTGGGTGGGGAGCTGATGGGGTGTGAGAGGTGAGGGCCAGAGGGCCTAAAATTTAGGGAAATAAATAGGACAAAGTATTTGAATCAACCTGTCGCAGAACTCAGCAGCCCCAGTGGCCGTCTCCAATCTGTGTCTGGGGGCTGTGGGCCTGACTTCATCCTGCACTCACTTCACCAATGTGAAAGTCGGATCTGACAGATAACTTTCTCCTCAAACAGGTGCAGTCAGCCAGAAACTTTGCCCACTCTCCCTATCTACCTCAGGAGCAAAAATCCAGCCCGATCCTTTTTCAGGTGAAGCATTAAACTGAGGTCCTATCTTCCATCTAAATTGGAAGTAAAAGAAGGGAAAGAGGAGCAAGGGAGTTCTGCTGGGTGGCCTGGTCAACCTTCATTCCTCGACCCAAACCATTCAGTTTGTTTGACTATTTAACTTGTTGCTGTTTGTGGGATTTCACTATGTGTAAATTGACTGCTGTGTTTCCTACATTGCAGCAGTGACTGCACTTCAAAGTACTTCATTGGCTGTGAAGCGCTTGAGGGTGTCTTGAGATCATGAAAGGTATTAGGTAAATACAAGTTCTTACTTTTGCAAAGATACAGTGTACCAAAAGCAGGACTTCTATGGATGAATGATAAAGTTATATAAACAAAAATGGCAAAGGATAAAGATGGAGATTAACATTGGAGAAAATGATGAGAATTCATAAAGTTTCAAGAATGAGATTAGGAAGGTGAAGAGGGATTATCCATGTGAAATGGCAGTCAGCTAAAAGGGGCGTAGTGCGGGGGTGGGTGGGGAGTTTAAAAACCCATTAAAAATAAAATAAAATGGCGGTTCAAGAATATGTCAAATCACTTTGAGATGAATGGATCATTTTACACTTGAGATTGAAAGATTGGTTAAAGATGCATAACAAGTCTTAAAGCCCCATTTTAAAGAAGATAAAAAATGTGCAGGAATTAACCCATAAATTATGGGCAACTAGACATGCCAGTTGTAGGTTAACTTTTCAAATCCAAAATACTGGATGAAATTAGTAAATAATTAGAAAGACCTGGTTATAATAAGCACAGAATTGCACAGGGTAGTATGCGGTTAACCATATTCACATAATTGTATGGAGAAAGAAAATGTGATGGATATAGGTATACATTTTCAGAAGGTGGAAGTTAAGATCTGGTATTATAGGGCCTGAAGCTGCATTAATTGCAAGCTGGCTAGGGGAGAGAAAACAAAAATAAATTAATACCATTCAGGTTAGGATCTCTTTATCAATGTGCTGCAGGAATCAATGTGTGGACCTCCTTTGTTTTCTATATATAGAATATTTGGGCTTTGGCTCAAGAGGAATGGGATTTAAGATTGCTAATGATTCAGGATTCATTTCCAAATTTGGGCAACCAGTAAGACAGAATGAAGGAGACTGATGGTGGGTAGGGAGATTTTTGGAATAGGTAGATAGATGTAGTTCAATGTTGAGACATATGTATAGAAATAGAATAATGAAAAGAAATGATTCCTAAAAGCCAACAATTTTAGCAGAATGAGGAATGAGTGCTCTAGGGGCATACATGTCCAGATCTTTATAGGTGGGAGTTCAGGTAGGAAAGGATATTTAAAAAGATTAATATGATTTTGAATTTTATATGGAAAGATTTTGAATATACAAAACATTTTAGGTCTCACTGGGATATTGTGTCCACTTCTTTACACCTGCTATAAGAAAGATAGATGGCTTGTGGAAAGAATATAGCAAAGATTTACTAAAATGACAATAAGAATGATGGGTTATGATAATGAAGAAAATATCAAAAGTTTATTTTTTCCATTGCAATGGAGAAGATTAAGATGTACATGATTTTCAAAATGATATAAGGTTTTGAAAAGGTAAATAGTGAAAGATTGCTTCTTATGATTAGCATTTCAGTCACAAGAAGGCAGAAACTCAGGACTAGCACTGGAGGAACAAAAATGAATTAGGTCTGACTTCTGTGCCAAAATTTAATATTGAAAATGCCTCTGTAATGTGTATATAGTTCTGATGATACGCTTGTTGGAGGATGTAGCCACCAGAGAGTGCTGTAGAGTACATTTTCGAGCTCCTTAATTCCTTTGCCACCTTGCACAGAGAAGCACATTTATTTTCATCAACCAACTGTGGGCATTTTACTAGTCATTTAAAAAGAGAATTTGGATGAGCATTTCAAAAAGAAGAATTTAAAAGAAAATAGGTAAAAGGGAAATAGGTTAGAATAAACAGTTCCAAATGAAGATTCAGCAAAGAATAGGTATGATGGGCTGAATTACTGCTCCTGTAATCTCCTTGACTCCATGTACTTGTTATGATGTTACATTCTAATCTTTCTCTTCTTTCATGTGATTAATCCTTGTTCTGAATGGTAGTTTTATGCCTAATCCACTCCCCTTGCATTACACTGCACGATTTTATCTGGACTTACTTTCAATCCCTTAAAGAACCCTAAACAAGTCTTTATGACTAATTTCCATTGGCCCGTTCTGGTTTGAAAGTAAGAACCAACATCTGGCAATAAGCAACTAAAGTCCATTACATCTTCGTACACATTAACTCACATCTACTGTTCTTTTGAAGATGAACACCTAGAGGCAAATACATGTCTTAAATTCTGCTTTACTTCAATAACATGTTACATGAGGTATTTACTTACAATAAAAACTTGGAAGTCCAAAGGAAGTCTGTGCAGTAGGATGTAGACACAGGATCGGCAGTGTACATGCTTCCTTTGACTAGAGGTAATCAAGAGGTCATGAGGCTAAATCTCACCACGGCAAATTTTGAAACTGAATTTGATAAATCTGTTAGATTGTCATTGAAAACCCAAATGGTTCACTTTCAGCTTCGAGGTAGGTAACATGCACTCTTACCTGCAAGTGACTTCAATCACAAACTATATAGCTGACTCTTAATGCCATCTGAAGTGGCCTAGAAAATCAAGCAGTTGTACAAACAATTGTTTCAAGCATGTGGCCCACCACTTCCTGGTGTAATATTACAAGGCATCCATTCCCATTAACTCCCACTAGTTAGCAGTCATTATCTAAGCATAATCTTCATCCAACATTCACCGGAAAATTTTTATGTCAAGTAAAAGATGTAAACGTTCATTTTTTTTGCAGCTGTTCTAAGTTTCTGTGCCCAAACTAGTTAAGAATGCACATCAAACGGGATGAACTTAACCTGATTTGAACAGTCAGTCATAAGGTGTGACTTGTCACTAGGGAAGACTTGCCAAAGCTGTGGTTGTTCACTCAGTATATGTTGAAAGGGTGGTTAACTGTTTCATGCAGTTCAAACTCACTGTGGAATAACCCAGGATATCAAATCCGTCAGTATTTATCCTTCCAGTTCACTCTGGAAATACAAGCACTTTTCCTATGTTTTAAACTACCTTGCACAGACTGAGATTAACTGATCTATTAGGACAGCTAATTGCCAAATTTAATGGATAATTATATCAAGAAGGTAGCCTCAGATGAGCCAGTAGCTTCACTGGAAGTAGGAAAAGTAGTTCAAGCATTTGTCAATGATGGAACCCTGCCTTGAATTGCCAGCATGTGCAATTTTAGGGGCTGTTTTATGTTAGAACAGAGGAGATAATAGGGTGATTATATTGAGGTGTAAAAATTATGAAGGTTTAGGGCATAGCAAGTAAAAATAGACTGTTTTGACAGCACCATACAAAACCGTGATCTCTACTACCTAGAAGGACAAGGACTGCAGATGCATGGGAACACCACCTGCAAGTTCCTCTCCAAGTCACACACCATCCTGACCTGAAACTATATCACAGTTCCTTCACTGTTGTTTGGCCAAAATCCTGGAACTCCCTTCCTAACAGCACTGTGGGTATACCTACACCACATGGACTGCAGCGGTTCAAGAAGGCAGCTCACCACCAGCTTCTCAATAGCAACTAGGGATGGGCAATGAATGCTGGCCTAGCCAGTGATGCCCACATTCCATAAACAAATATTAAAACAAGATTTTCCAACAGTTTGGAGGTCCAGAATGAGGGGTTGTTGATATGTGTTTAAGTTTAAGAGATTTATGATAAAGAGCAGGAGAAACCTTCTTCCACAGAAGGTTGTAAATGGAATGTAGATAGTGGTTGAAGAAATGACAACGCCAACATTCAAGAACAGATTGGATGGGTGGTTGAAGGAAAGGGGGATTAAGTGAAATGAGAATAAATTGGGCCCATGGGATTAGGGCTACTTGTGTGAATGCACACCATGCACAAAGTGGTTAGACCAAACAACCTTTTTCTATGTTGTAATTTCTTCATAACTCAAAGGGACAATTATTGGGATTATTAAAACTGCATGGCATTGAAAAAGCAGTAATGTATCATTCTTCTAACCAAACTGTAATGGCACGCTCTTGTGGCCATTTGTGTATGTATATATATTAGCAAACTGGAATAAACCAGTTTCAGTTGGGCATTAGAAGTCCATCTAGGTGGTCCAGTGTTTCTGTCCTGTAAGGAACTCACAGTCTGTCAATGAGGTGGGATAGTCGATTCCCTAGCCAAACAAAATTGGTTTGGAGAAGTTTCCAGCAAACCAGCAGAGGAACTGTGAGGTTGCTTTGATGAGAAATAGGCTTAAAAATCTGGACTTAGAGAAAAGGCTAATTATACACACGGATGAACTGAACTTCGAAGATGGCTACTTCAACCGATATTACTGGGCACTTGGGAGAGAACAGTTGTGATTGAGAGTCTTTTGGTGCCTATGTGTGCATCTCAAGATGTTTTTTGCTGCTAATAATATCCTCAAAGATCCTGATAATCAAGCCTTTAATCAGGTAATGGGGGAAAGAAGAAAGGCGATATTTTTGACTGAAGCAGGCCCAGAAGTGTATGAAATGCTCAGGAGTTTGCTTGCTCCAATAAAGCTAAAAGACACGACCCTGTCAGACTTTTGGATTAAGCTTGAGCAACACAATGACCCCCAAGGCACTGGACATTGCAGAAAACTACTGGTTTGGAACAAGGAATCAGTTGCCCTGTGAGGACATAGCAGAGCTTATCATGGCTTTGAAAAAGCTGTCCATTCATTGTAATTTTAGAGAATTTCAAAAGAAAGCATTGCGGGACAGATTCATGTGTGGTTTAAAAAGTGAACACATTCGCAGTAAGTTGCTGACATTGCTAAAGTTAACAGTGCCAAAGGGAACGGCATTATCCATGGATGTGGCAGAACGTGACTCGAGAGAAATCACAGTTAACAACTGCCAGTCATCTAATGAAGTAAATAAGCTGCAGATGAGTAAGCCAAAGGCCCCAACGACAGCAGTTACTAGTAGCAGCGGCATGTCAAAGTCTTGCTACTGCTGCCTAGGCCAACATTGGGCACAAAATTGTCCTTTTGTGAAGGTAGAGCGCTACAGCTGTAAGAAGAAGGCTCATCATGCATTTTGAAAGAATGCAAATGGAGAAAACGCTATTTAGTTACTAACAAAAATACTAATTGTTAAACTTTAACTATATTGAAAGAAATTAACTTTCTAAAGGGAGGACCCACAATCCATGATTAACTAAAGAAGTTAGTGAAAGCATCAAACTTAAAGAAAAGGCATATAACTGCACAACGATGAGTGGCAGATCAGATGATTGGGTAGAATAGAAAGAAAAGCAGAGAATGACTTAAAGGCTAATCAGGAGAAAGAAATTAGAGTATGAGAGGAAGCTAGCTAGAAACGTAAAAATGGGTAGCAAGAGCTTCTACAGGTATTTGAACAGGAAAAGAATAGATAAAGTGAGTGTTGGTCCTCTAGAGAGTGAGAATGGGGATTTAATAGTAGATAATAAGGACATGGCGGATAAAACAAACAAAGATTTTGCTTCTGCCTTCGCTATAGAGAATACAAAAAACATTCTAGTAATAGCTGTAAATCAAGAGGTGGAGGGGAGAGGGAAACTTGGTGAAATTATAATCACTAGGGAAGCAGTACTGAGCAAGCTGTTGGAGCTGCGGGCTACCAAATCTCCAGGTCCTGATGGACTTCATCTTAGTGTCTTAAACAAGGCGTCTAATAGGTAGTAGATGCGTTGGTGTTAATTTTCCAAAATTCGTTAGATTCTGGGAAGGTTCTTTCACAATGGAAAGTAGCAAATATTACCCTTCTATTCAAGAAGGTAGGGAGGCAGAAAACAGGAAACTATAGAACAGCTTGATGTCTGGGGGAAAGTGTTAGAGTCGATGATTAAAGAGGTTATAGCTGGGCACTTAGAAACGCTCAAGGTAATTGGAAGAATCAGCATGATTTTACAAAAGAGAAATCATGTTTAACCAGCTTTTTGAAGGACTAACATGTGCAATGGATAAAGGGGAGCCTGTAGATGTATTGTACTTGGATTTCCAGAAAGCATTTGATAAGGTACCACATCAAAGATTATTGTGGAAAATAAAAGTGCATGGGGTAAAGGGTAACATATTAGCCTGGATAGAAAACTGACTGGCTGGCAGAAAGCAGAGAGTATGCATAAACGGGTGTTTGTCTGATTGGCAGGATGTGATGAGTGGAGTGCCACAGGAGTCTGTGCTGGGGCCTCAACATTTTATAATTTTCATCAATGACTTATATGAGGGAAGTGAAGGCATGGTAGCTAAATTTGCAGATCACACAAAGATAAGTAGGAAAGTATGTTGTGAAGAAGACATAAGGAGTTTGCAGATGGAAATAGATGAGTTGAGTGAGTGGGCAAAAATCTATCAGATGGAGTATAAGGTGGGAAAATGTGAAGTTGTTCATTTTGGCAGGAAGAATAAAAAGCAGGATATTATTGTTAGACTGCAGGCACAGCATGCAATCAAGAAGGCTAATGGAATATTATCCTTTATATTGAGAGGAATTGAACATAAAAGTAGGGATGTTATGCTTCAGTTATACGGGGCATTGGTGAAACCGCATCTCGAATACTGTGTGCAGTTTTTCTCTCCTTATTTACTGAAGGATGTTAGTGCATTAGAGTTGGTTCAGGTGAGGTTTACTAGATTGATACTTGGAATGAGCAGGTTGCCTTATAAATGGAAGGCTGGGCTTGTTTCCACTGGAATTTAGAAGAGTGAGAGGTGACTTGATTGAAGGATACAAGATCCTGAACGGTCTTGACAAGATGGATGTGGAAAGGATGTTTCCTCTTGTGGGGTGAGTCCAGAACTAGGAGGCAGTGTTTTAAAATTAGGGGTCACCCTTATTGGACAGAGGTGAGGAGATTTTTTTTCTGTCAGAGGGTTGTTCTATTTTAGAGCTCTCTGCCTCAGAAAGTGGTGAAGGTGGGATCATTGAATATTTTTAAGGCAAAAATAGATAGATTCTTAACAAAAATAAAAAGTAAAAATACCTGGAAAAACTCAGCAGGTCTGGCAGCATCTGCGGAGAGGAACGCTGTTAACGTTTCGAGTACTTAGTTCTGTTGAAGAGTCATACGGACTCGAAATGTTAACAGCATTCCTCTCTGCAGATGCTGCCAGACCTGCTGAGTTTTTCCAGGTATTTTTATTTTTGTTTTGGGTTTCCAGCATTTGCAATTTTTTGCTTTTATCATAGATAGATTCTTGTTAGGCAAGGGAAATCAAACGTTATTGGGGAGTAGATGGGAATGTTGAGCTCGAAACACAAATTGTCCCCCGGAGCTACTGTTCAAAATGCTGGTAAGACAGGTAACTTATAACACAATCAGCCATGACCTTATTGAATGGCAGAGCAGGCTCAGGGGGCTGAATGGCCTACTTCTGCTTCTAGTTCATATGTTTGTATGTAACTTCTAACCTTGTAGTTTACAAACACTTGACTTTATTGATACCTTTCTTTGTAGGACAATATAATGAGAAAACTTAGAAGTAGGGCACAGAATAGAAAATATGCCAAGGTAGAGGAATTCTGGTCAAGTCATAAAGAACTTGCTCACAGCTAAAATGGACAAAACCTTGAAGTTTGTCTGTGTAAAACTACTTGGCTCTCCCTTTACCAGATAAGGAAATATGTAAGATTAGCAACAGCCACATAAAATATTTCTGGTTGGTCAAGGAAAGCATCCTCACACACAGGGCTGAAGATGATTGGGGTGAGGGAGGGGTTAATTGGATAACAGCCAGAATACACTGACATTAAGAGGCAATGAGAGAGGAAGAGAAGCATGAAGACCAAAAGACCAAAGCTATGAAAAAATCCATTTTGTGTGCTCTGCTGGCTAGATGTTGACACGGGAATATATTCCACATTAAGCTGTATATCACCATTCAAGTTTGTTGACATAGTTTTTCTGAGAACTTAACAAACTCACCCTAAATGTGTCTCAATAAACTCGATTCACAACAAAGCTTTGCTACCAAGTCTGATCTGCCTTAACAGAGTTCAAAGACCTCCAAAACTTTACAACTGGCTGGAGGAAAAGGCAGTCTCTGCATAACGTTGTCAAACAGTGCCAGGTTGATGAGGGGTCATTTGAGATCCATATGATCTGAAGCAGAAGGAGGTCCAGTGGAAATTTTCATGGCATTGTAGTCCAAGAATCGTTGGATGGCATCTTGATAAACATGGAAGTCGACATGGGTGCACCAGTCAGCAAGATTCCTGAATCGCTATACTGTGAAAAGCTGGATCAGCATCAGCAGGGTAAATCACGCATTGACGTACATAGTTAAGGAAGAAAGAAAATCCCTACAATGGATTTGATTGTTGGTGGGGGGGCCAACTTTCCCACCGCCGCACATTGGGGACATCATTTTAATACATCTGTATCTAATTATAAGCCCTGCTTGCCTAAATCATTCCCACACATCACAGTTCCAGTCACATACAAGAAGCAATGTGCAAATGTGCCCATCATTATAGTGACTATAGTGAAAAACCAGCTTTGTTAGGAAGAAACTGGTTAACAACATTTAAGTTAAACTGGAATGAGCTTTTTCATCTAGAAGTGAAATTCCTAATGCAAGGCAATGTGATTGCCAAGTACCCTCAGGTGTTTAGTGAAATCGGCAAACTTATTCAAAGATATAAGGCCAAAGTACAGGATCAGAGGAATGTAAGACCAATTTACTGCAGGCCCTGTCTAGTGCCCTACGCTATAAGGCAGGCTTGTCCAACCCATGACCCACGGGCCAAAATGTGGTCGCCGAAGCCATCCTAATTGTCCCCCGGACCCACTGTTCAAAATGCCTATAAGACAGATAATTGAAGTTGAAGATCCTGTAATGGGCTGCTCCTCCAATCATAGGCCATTCCCTCCCACATTTGCTGCTGATAGGCTCACTAGTGAGAGACGCACTGACAGGAGGTATGTGAGAGGCAGAGAGAGAGTGTGTGTGTGTGTGTGTGTGTGTGTGAGCGAGAGAGGGAGAGAGAGAGAGTGTGAGAGAGAGAATGGTCAGAATTTTCTATCCTCATTGGCATCAGGGACAGAAAATATGAGCGGATAATATGGCAGGAAGGCCAAAAATCAGTTTCAAGCCATCATGAAACCAGTTGGCTATCGTCTGCTCCACCCGTCAATGGTGGGGGGGCCAACTTTCCCACCGCCGCACATTGGGGACATCATTTTAATACATCTGTATCTAATTATAAGCCCTGCTTGCCTAAATCATCCCCTCACATCACATTTACCACCCATGTTGACGGAAAAACACATTGGCCCAGAACTTGTCTTGACAAGTGTGACGTGCAGAAGTTGGGATGTACCGTAAGAGCCATGCTCATATTGTGGACATTGGAGGAGCCCTACAGCTAATAGACCCTGGAGGAACAATGAATCGCATGTTGGGTGGATTCTCATGGACATGGCTCCACAGCAAAGCAGCTCACAGAGAGCAGAAGGTCACCAGTGATGTCTGCGGTCTGCTTCAGGACATCAGTGGCCTGGCCATGATCTGCTACAGATGATCATTGAGAGGTGGAGAGGAAGGCCCAGCTGTGAGTGGGTGAGGAACGTGTACTGGAAGGGGGCCAACGATGGTGTCAGTGGTGGCGTGAGGTTGGGAGAGGCGGAAAAATGATGTCTGGGGAAGGTGAGGTTGGGAAGCGGGAGGGAATGAGGGGGGGAGGAGGGTGTAAGGGTGGAGAATGAGGCAACTGAGGAGGTAGGTGTAAAAGTGGGAGGAAGGTACAAGGGAAGAAGTTTGGGATGGAAGGAGTCAGGAGGGAGGCAGGAGTTTGGAGAGGTAAGGGCTTTGGGGGAGGAAGGAGTTCAGAGCAGGACAGGACATCAGGGGAAGAAGGAGTTTAGTGGGGGAAAGGAGTTCATTGGAGGAAGGAATTCAGGGGGAGGAAGGAGTTTGGAGGGAGAAGAAATAAGGTTGGAGGAAGGAGTAAGGGTGGAGGAAGGAGTAAGGGGGGGGGGGTCGATGTCCAGGTGAACGTGCAAGAAAGGGGTCTGCAGAGTCGATGACTGCCTCCTTGGGTGTGAAATAAGGGTGGGCATGGTAGGAGGGATTGGTGTGAATGAGAGAGGGCAGAGTGAGCTGACAAGGTGGAAGGGTGAGGGTGTGATGGTACTGGTAGCAGGGACGGTGAGGGTGGTTGGTGGGGATTCGAAGGCAGATGCAGAACCTGGGGCTGGGAAGGAGAAGGCCAGGGAGATCAAAGTGGATGGGGGTGGGATTCTTGGGAAGATAGGGAATGTGCACGTTCACCTGGACATCCCGGAAAAAAAAAGGTCCTGGCTGGTAGGTGACCATGGGAGGTGGGAGGTGATACCAGTGGGTTGACAGTGATGGGGCAAAGGACAGGGGTGACTGTGGGAGGGAAAGGATGGGGGAGGTGAAGACATACTTAATAACCACTATGCTTCTAAAATCAAAAGTGAGCGGGGCCTCATGTTGGTCGGGCACAGGTGCTACATGGGAGTGTGATCAGTGGTTGGGTGGAGATGCAGGTCAGCTCAGATGGACAACTGAAAAAGAACCCCAGCAGGCAGCATTGAAAATGCTCAGGACATTGAGATGAGAATGATGGAGGAAAACTCTTTGTGCGTGGGAGAGTGCTTACACGAGGCTCTGAAAGGCCCCGCCACACACCCACTTCCCCTTTCAGAATCACTCCTGGGCCAGATGAGTGCAGCTGAACTGCTAGTGAGGGTGGGGTGAGGGGGGATGCTGAAATACAGCATTACGCATTATTCAGTGAAAGTCAATATATTCTCAGATTATAAAGTGACAAAATGTATTCACCCGTGTAACTACTTGCGATCAGAAATTCTTAACTTTTCTAAGACTACAACTTCTTCTAGGTGCTGCCCTGACATCTGCAGCAAGGTTGGAGACATCCTGTGAAATTGTTGGCCCTGTTGCCTCTGACAACTTCTGTGTAGGTCCTCTGGAGAGCCAAGCCCTTGAGAGCCCCAGCTTGCATTGGCTGTCCTCCTGTGGGCCAGCTGCTCCCTCTGTGGTGACAGAGGGTGAGGTTGAGGGGTCACAGGCAAAGGGGACTCGAAGGGAGAGGGCAGCCTCTAGGATTCCTGAATGGATGAACCAAGAGTGTCCAGCTGCCACTTCTCCCTTCCGGTGCCCAAGAGCCCCGGCCTGACTCCTTGAGAGGAATGAGCACCTGGAGAGATGTTGAAATTCTCCATTTCCCTCTCACAGTAGGAACTCACCCATGGTTCCCGTGATGGAGTGCAGCTCTGAGTGCATCTCCGCATTCTGCTGGACCAGGGTCTCCATGGCGTCCGCCACCCTTCCCATGAATACCTCCATGTGCGCACATGTGGGTACCACTTCATCAGAGAGCAGGCAGACACAATCCTCTTACTTGTGTGCCACTCTGTTGAGGGCTCTGCATGATGTTGCCCCACCTTCTGCTGACTCTTCACGATGAGTTGGAAGGCCAAATCTAGAGGCTCATCATCTGACTCAGACCTCATAGATGCTCTTCCCCAGCAGTCCTCCGAATGCCAGGGAGTTCAGCTGAACCTGCCTCCTCCTGATGCGGACACTTGTCTGTGCAGTGACCAATAGATTGTGAATCCGAGCCTGCTCTAGATCTACGTCCCACCGAGGCGTGTGTCTCTGCGCTGGTGGACAGTGTGGGTAAGCACTGTGGCCGGTCTTCCAGACTGCTTCTTTCCAGCTCTTCAATGGAGGGTGTGTCCTGTTTGCTGGAGGTGAGGACCTGAATGGAGCTGAGGGACTGGATGGCTGAGGGTGTCAGTCACTTGGCAGAGCTCCATGTGAACCAAAGTAGAGACAATTAGTGCATGGCAGCAGAGCAGGAGCAGAAGAGCAGGAGAGAGAGCACTCACAGTTGCATTGAGAGAGAGATATTGTGGTGCAGGATCCTCATGTGGGTATTTGCTGCCAACCTTACTATCACCGCAGGTGCGGTCCACATCCTCACCAGTCAGTGTGATGGCATGCTCCTCAAGTGAGTGAGGGGCCTAAAGTGGGCCACTCCACCCCGCGTTCAGGGACCACTCCCTGCTGCTGTGAACCAGCTTCTTCTGTATGAAAACAGATGGACAGAGTGTGAGAAGGACGCATGGCACTGTGTGGAATGTTTGTATGGTGAGCAGAGCGAAGCCATGGACAGGACGAGAACACAAGCTCCAGGGGATAAGAGCCTAATGGAGATGTGAGGGTGTGTGTGAGAGTTAGTTGTCCCCTGGGGTGTGAGATCCCTGTGGGTGTGATGGGTTTATGAATGCGTGTATTGAGAGTGATGAGAAGAGTGACTTACCCTGGCATAATTGATGAGATCATTCATCCTCTTCCTGCTGGATGGCTGTTCTCTCTTGCAGGGTGTTGGCGCTGACCACCACTGCCAACATGTGGGATTGGTGACCTTTCTTGCTGGCCTTCACCAACGGGGGGGTGGGGTAGAGGACATTCCAGAGCTTTCAGTAGGCACTTCAGCGAGATGTCTTTAAATCTGGGGGCAGCACGGTTCCTCCCTTTGGCAGTCATCAGTTTCCAGCAGCTTCCTATCCCTTGAAGAGTGCTGGCTCTGTGCAGGTGTGGCCTTTAAATATGGCACCCCAGTTTACTGAAGGTCTGTGGGGACAGTGGGGCAGGCGAATCAGAGTACGCCCTGCCAGCAGCCCAGCATGTTTCCCTGGAATGCATAATTAATGAGGTGGAAATGAGACGATTTGGTGCAAAAACACTCTATGGCAGCCAGCAGGTAAAACAGCTCTTTTCTTGCCCGCTACTGCATTTAGTGCAAATCTGGGATGATTCCCCATAATATGAGAGAGAGTGTGTTTGAGAGACAGAGTGTGTGAGGGACAGAGTGCATGAGGGACAGAGTGTGTGAGAGACAGAGTGCATGAGAGACAGAGTGCGTGAAAGTGTGTGACAGAGTGAGAGAGAGTGTATGGGAGAGTGTGTGTGAGTGTACGTGTGTGAGAGAGCGAGCTGAATGTTATGGGCTGAGGGAGATGGATGGTACACCCTGGAAACCATGTCAGCGTGAGCTGACACACTCCAGGCTGATTGCTGCGGGGATCGTTGACGAGGGCTGAGTAGGGCTTCTGCTTGTCAGAGGGATGGAGCTGCCGGCCAATTCAATTGACCGGCAATCCATCAGTCTCAGCAGCGCCATGAAGGCATCAGTAGCAGCTGTCAGGACTGCATGTTTGGAGTGGAGCCCAAAGCCTAGGATCTCCGGGGCAGGTAAGTCCGGGGCCGTAGGCTTGGATTGTTTGGGATCATTAGGGACAGGGGCAGTGATGGGAGGGGATGGATTTAAGAGAGGGAGCGAGTAGGAACGAAGGGGTGTTCAGTCTAAGGGGTCGGCCCCACGAACGGCAAAGGACAGCCCCTGAAGAGTGACCCCTCTTCCTTCCTGTCCTTTAATCATTTGAGGTTAAAAAAATCAGCCTACCTGTTCACACTTTGCTGCTCACACCAAACGCACGATGGCTGGGCAGCATATTATTAGTTGCTCACTCTAATATAGCAAGCGGGCTGCCGATTTCAGCAGCCCCCACCAGTATTCTGGGAATGAGCTCCGTGGTGGGTGGGTAGGTGATGGGATGGGTGCCCTCCCATTTTATGTGCTCCTGCAGGAAACATGTCTGCCGGGGGCATGTAAAATTCAGCCCATTGTGTGTGTGTGAGAGTGAGAGAGAGAGTGTGTTTTGTGTCTGTCTCACTGCCAGTCTCAGGATTCTCATTCACCCTCACCCCCTCACACCAACACATACTCACACTCACTCTCACAGTGGGATAGGCTAAGTGAGGGAGCGCCCTGAGACTGGGAGTGAGCCAGACACACACACACACCCATCTTCTCACACTCTAATCGTCATCTTTATTAATTACTCTTTTTTAAATTATTAATTTATTGCTTTTACTTTGCTTTATTTTTGCTCAGCAAGTTGTTTCTTTTGTTCATACCTCCATATTTTTTAAAAAATTGATCTTTAATGTTGTGCCAAACCTTATCTTTCCAAAATTTCAGCAAGCCGACCCCCCCAACTCCTACTCATCCTGATGTCCAGTCCCTCGATCAGGCACTTTGACTGAGAGACACCCCCTCCCCCACCAGGGATGATAAGTTGGCCTCATGGTTTTACCTGTCGTACACGTCAGATGGCGACCGGTCTGCCTGCAGCTGGGTTAATGCCAGGGGTGGTGGGATGAGGCCCTTTAGTGGTCACTGATTGGCCACTTAAGGCCCTCAATTGGCGGCAGAGCGGGAAGGTCAACAATGAGCCTTCCTGGCCAGAACTTAATTCTGGTAGAAGCAGGAAGGCAACGGGGTTCCGGCATGCCATCATGCTACCTATTTAAATGCCCTTTCTGTCTCCAAGCTCGCCACAAGAGAGAGAGCGAAAGATTCCACCCATAATTCACCATTTGGTGTTTCTTCAGCCCCAGAATTTTTCAAGAGTTGATGACCCAAACTTTGCAAGGAATTTGGGGAGTAGTGTGCTCTCTATATGACATAGTTATTTCACCTCCAAACAGGCAGATCCATGATGACAGACTGAAAAAGGTGGAAAAGCATGGAGTTCAAATGAAGGCACACTAATGTCAAATATTTCAAAACTCTGTAGAGTATTGGCTCATAGGGTAGATAAAGATGGGTCATGCAATAAGAAATGTGCCATACCCTCAGAGTGCCTATGAGCTCAGATCTCTTTTGGGCCTAGTGAATTACTAAGGTAAATTCACACCAAATCTGGCTAACTTATTGCATCCATTCAATGAATTCTTGAGGAAGAGCATTCCATGGAATTCAACAAAGGAGTGTGACAAGGCATTCCAGTTGTTCAAAAGTAAATTGGGTAGATGGTACAATGCTTGCACAATATGATATGTCCAAAAAGATTAAGTTAGCATATGCCTCTCTGTATGGAGTGGGTGCTGTGATCTCTCACGTGTTGGATACTGGTGAGGAGGAACCAAATTCATTTTCCTCAGACACCCTCAGTGCCAGTGAGTGAAATTATGCTCAGATAGAAGGTGAAGCCTTGTCTTTGATTTTTGAAGTAAGGAGTAAGTAATGGTATTTATCACATCACCTCAGTACCATACCACCCATCCACCAATGGATTAGCTGAAAGATTTGTACAAACCATGAAACACGCGTTAAGTTTGCCATGAGGACATTCCTCCTTTCAAAACCACGTCTGGGCACATTTCTGCTGAGATACCGAAACACGCCACATGCTACAACTAAACCATCTCCAGCATTCCTACTAATGAGATAGCAACTGTGCACTTGCTTTGATCAGCTGAGACCAACAAAACATAACAAGTTGTACAAGACCGACAGCAAGGCCAAGTGGTAAGAAGAGTACAAAGATAAAAGCTAAAAATATTCTGTTCTGGACAAAAAGTTCTAGCTCGTAATTATGCTACTGGAGCTAATTGGGTTCCGGCTACAGTGATTGCTCCGACAGGACCTGTTTCATACACAGTCCAAATTGCAAATGATCTCACCTGATGGAGACATGTTGACCAACTGTTGCCAAGTCAAGCACCACCTAAGGATACACCTCTAATGGAAGAGCCATCTCCAAGTCAAGGAATGCGGACTCCAGTCTCATCTCCTCAGTCTAGCTCGACTGATATCATCTCCTGCATTAGGCACAACTTCAGATTCGGCTGCAAGTCCTAAATTGCCATCAGTCTCTGGTGAACATAACCCTGTAAAAGTACCAGAAGTCCACCGTAACCCACACTGAGAGGGAAGACCTCCTGAATGCCTGAATTTATAAAGTCAGAGACTTAAGATGGCTTCAGCAGAAATAGAGGCAGTCTACCCTCTTTCCCTAGTTCAGGGAGTGTTTTATTAACCGACATTTCGAATAAGGGGGAAGGAATATGCTATATATTGAATGCCTTATTTAGCTTGCCATAGTTTGCAAGCCAGTGCATTATGGGATCACAGAATCCATGCTGTTTTGTTAGTTCAGTTACTGCAGTCAATAAACAAAGCACCTTGTTCAACCACTTCTGCGCCTTCATGAGTATTTATCAGTCTCTAAAAAGTTATCAGCAGTATATTAAAACATAACACTAGTCAATTTACATGTGCTAATATTCCAAATTTTCATCCAAGGTGAATGGGAGCCTTATGCAATTGGTAGCATTATGTCTTTGTGTCAGAAGGTGGACTCAAGCTCCACTTCAAAACTTGAGCAATTAATCTAGGCAGTCACCCTAGTCTGGTTCAGCAAAAGTTTTACTTTGTATGTGATGTGGTGAGAGATGCAATAGCAAATAATGCAAGCCTTTCTTTCTCAAAATATTAATCTTGAAACATCTTGGTACATTGGTGAAGTAAGAAGTAGAATGACTAATTATCGCCAAAAACAAAACCTACTGATTCGTTAGTAAATTCAGATATGATTTGTCAAGACCATGTAAACCCAAGTGGCTATTTTCAATGAATCTAAATGCTTCGCTTCCTTCATCATGCTTTCTAACTACAGAATAAGTATACTGCTGCTATCAAACTGCGTGTATAATCTAATAAAATGACCATTACAATGAGAGACTGTCAATGTAAATTAATTGCTGTACAATGCTAGGATTTAAACAGGATTGTCAAACCTATTTTAACAGTACTCACCCAGAATGTAACTTGAACCTGAAGAGATTAGCCTAGAGAACGGTGGGATTTCTAAATTAGAAATTCAGAACCCAAATAAATGGCTTGTCTGTAAAACCTGACTAATATTATTACACTTACAGATGTTACAATTTTCTTTGAGCTGACCAATGCCTCCATTAGCCCCAATGGCTCTCCGCTATATGTACAGCCGGTTCAACCTTACTTGTCCCAGACACTGTGTTCCCCTCGCTGGCCGCTTGAAAATCCCAAACTGGCCCAATGAGACCTTTTAATTAAGTCTCAACAATAATTAAGCACTTAATTGGAGGTGTGGCGGTGTTCCAGATGCCCCCCCACTCCCAACAAACCCTGCGTCTTCCCATTGAAAATTGCTTCGCATTCAGAAGCCAGCAGGATCCATTGCCACCCTCCAGGAGTGCAATTTTCAACTCGTGCCTGTTCCCATTCCTGTTGGCAATTGAAAATCCAGCCCAAGACTTTTTGTAATGGACGTGTACAAGTCCCATCATGCTTTGAACTGCTGCAAAGCAACATGGGAAACTGTAAATGCCTTTTGTCTGAGGCAGCCCAAAGAAAATTGTAACATCTGTAAGTGTAATAATATTAGTCAGGTTTTACAGACAAGCCATTTATTTGGGTTCTGAATTTCTAATTTAGAAATCCCACCGTTCTCTAGGCTAATCTCTTCAGGTTCAAGTTACATTCTGGGTGAGTACTGTTAAAATAGGTTTGACAATCCTGTTTAAATCCTAGCATTGTACAGCAATTAATTTACATTGACAGTCTCTCGTTGTAATGGTCAGTTTATTAGATTATACACGCAGTTTGATAGCAGCAGTATACTTATTCTGTAGTTAGAAAGCATGATCAAGGAAGTGAAGCATTTAGATTCATTGAAAATAGCCACTTGGGTTTACATGGTCTTGACATATCATATCTGAATTTACTAATGAATCAGTAGGTTTTGTTTTTGGCGATAATTTGTCATTCTGCTTCTTACTTCACCAATGTACCAAGATGTTTCAAGACGGACTGTCATGCTCAGCTACTCAAAATGTGGCAAAGAGTTGCCAATGCTGGTGCTGAGAGACTGATATTCTTTACCAGTGATAGGCTGAAGTCCTGAGAGGGGTGGCTGGCTGCTGGCATCATCTGGGCAGAAGAGTTTCGCAGACGAAGCCCAGCTGAACATACGAGCACCTATTGAGGGAGTGGAGGTGGGAACAGGCAATTCTGATATTGGGCTGAGTAGCAAGAAGGAGCCTCAGCAGGTTCCTGGAAGGATCTGGAGATGAAGAAATTCAGGGCTGGGGTGGCATTGACAGCCACTGGTAATGTCTGCCCGCCTTGCACTTTTGGCAGGAGTTCTTTCTTCCAGGAGGCTAAAAATGGCACCAATAGTCTGGCAGGAAAGTCCGAGCCTCCTGAAGCACTGCTGTGCAGTCATGCCCAGGAGACTTATCCTGTGTTTCTGTACCCTGACTTGGGGTATCACTTCCTGTCAGCTAGATTCCTTGCCCTCTCTGACTTGTGAAGCAGTAGGTGATGAAGGAGGAAGCTGCTGTTTCTCACTCTGCTGCTGGTGTTATTGGTGCTGTTCTACTCATTCATCATCAGGGGTCTGAGGCAGAGCGGCGTGAGCAGCTCCCAAGTTGCTGTGAAACTGGGAAGTGTGAATCAAAGGCAAAGCTCCAAGGTAGCAGAAATGACCTCCAAAGGCCTGGAAAACCTCCAAAGAAATGACCTCCAAAGCAATGAAAGCACAATCTCAGGGCACACAATGTGAGCAAAAAGCTTACACTTTGGTAACGAAACAACTGTCATTACTCAGCATTTAAAGGCCTGTCAATTGCTCGGGTATGTCAATCCCCCTTTTTTTATCCATTCACGAGATGTGGGCTTTGCTGACTGGGCCAGCATTTATTTCCCATCCCTAGTTGCCCTCGAGAAGGTGGTGGTGAACTGCCTTCTTGAGCCGCTGCAGTCCAGGTGGTGTAGGTACACCCATAGTGCTGTTAGGGAGAGAGTTCCAGGATTTTGACCCGGCGACGGTGAAGAAACGGCGATATATTTCCAAGTCAGGCTGGTGAGTGGCTTGGAGGAAAACTTCCAGGTGGTGGTGTTCCTATGTATCTACTGCCCTTATCCTTCGAGATGGTAGTAGTTGTGGGTTTGGAATGTACTGTCAAAGGAGCCTTGGTGACCTTTACCTGGCACCATCCAGGAAACCTGTGTGCTGGTAGACAGAATCTTCAGTTAAAACTGAACTCAATTGTTTTTTTACATATGCAAATATCAGACCCACCTATCCCACACAAGAGCTCTTGCACATTAACATGTGCTCCAGTTAAAGACAGTATTCAGTACATTACTGCCAACTTCTCAACACACTGCATTTTTTATTCTTTAAGTCTGCACAGACACCCACCCAGCCTGGCAGGTTAAAATTCAGCCCAGTACATTGGGGGGGGGGGGGTGTCAAATTAAGGTAACTTGGATGTGGGGCTTCTTGGATCTCAGTACAGGCCAGCAGTCTGCTCCCATATAGATCCCTGAGCTTGTGTCCAATGGGTGGAACTTGGCAAGGGCAGAGATATATAAGGCATATTACTATTAGTAATTCACCAAAAAAATGATTCGAACTCTAGGTGGGGATGGGGTTGGGGTGGGGAGCATTTTGAATTCGCAGCCGTCAGTTTTTTGCCTGAGAATTGGGAGTTGAATGGTAGGGTGGAGGAGAGAGGGAAACTTCAGTGTGGGGAGATGTGGGAGGGTGAATCTCAGTTCCCCTCCACCTCACTGATGCCTAATGCACAATGGTAAATGGACAAACAGCCCCAGCAGAAAGGCTACTTAAATATGCAAAGTGGTGTCCTACGCCAGTTATAGAACCCTGATTGCAAAGTTCAGGTACAAGTGGACAGAGAGAGCACTGTGCAAGCTCCGTTCAATTTACCTGGTTTTGAGTGGCCTAGCCAGTGTCTTTAAAGAGTTCCTTGGAGATCACATTAAATCCATCCAAAAAAGGTTTGTGTCCTTGTGATCTTCCTGCACTCACAGAAAAAATCTCTGCCCTTCTGTCAACTTGTTCAACAGCATTTAAATGGGGCCAGAACTTGAAAATGACCATGATGCCAACTTTGGACAGGCAGGCTGTGTGGCCCTCTCTGCCAACTTCATGCCCTTATGGGCAGGAATTGGATTTCTCCCTGTGTCTCCCTGCATGCCACTATCTGTGGAACTTGCCAATAAAATAAATAATCCATCTGGGCAAGCCTCTATAAAGCCCCTGTGAATGCCAATGTGTCTTTATTATTCAGTCTCGGGCTGTGGGTGTCACTGGCATAGGTGGCATTTATTGCCCATTCTTAGCTGCCCTTGAGAAGGTGGTGATACAACTGAATGATTTGCTGGGCCACATCAGAGGGCAGTGAAGAGTCAACAATGTTGTGTGGGACTGGAGTCATGTGTAGGCCAGGCCAGATAATATTGGCAGATTTCTTTCCTTAAGGACGTTAGAGACCCAGTTGGGTTTTTATGACAATTCAATTGCTTCATTGTCACTTGAACTCATACCAGATTTTTATTTCCTGATTTCCTAATTTAAATTCTTAAACTGCCACAGCTTTGAACTCACATTCTCAATATTTTTACTTGAATAAGTAGTAGAGTAGAATACTCCCACAGCAGCGAAAATAACATCCCAGTAGAGCCAGTGATTAGCATTCTGTGTTGGTGAGTTCTGATGAGACTGCGCATTAGGATGCTTCATTTGGCAAGTTGCATTCCCAATTGTTCGTCATATTAAAGTCACATTGTAAGTTCTTTAAACAGAACTTTCTACAGTAAGCCTCAATAAGGACGAGCAAGGGTCAATTTTATTTATTATTAAGATAGTCACCTGACCCTTTATAAGGCTTGACTGTAGATTGAAATCATTGTTGATTCACTGATGGAATAATCTTGTGGAGTTATATTCTTTGTCACCTCACCCTATTGTATGAAGCTGGACTAGGGAAGGAAATTTGAAATGATCTCCATTTTTTTAGTCAGTATGAGATTTTAAGTAGCTGGAATGCAAATTATGATACAATTTAAATACCTTGTAACCAAATAATGAAGGTTTGAAAGGCTTTATATTACAATTACTACTCTTATTTAAGACCCTGAAATTTTGCTGTGGGATACTGATGGGCAATTGTTTAACAAATTTGCCTGGGAGTCACCTCCCAGCTCTTTTAATGGGAGTAATAACCAAGTTAAAATAAAACAAGCAATATTTCTACCAAAAGGTTGGCGAGGGATATCATACAAACATGTTAAGCATTCACATGTTTATCTCCCCTGTTGTAATTTCTGGGCCTATGTGTGTTACATCATTGAGTTCCAAAAAGCAGTTTAACCTTGGTTTGTGAGGTTTGGATATCAGTGAACTGACTATATTTCATGGCTTAGAAAATAGCAATTTCTTAAAAGCTTATAACATTTCAAAATAGCAGGGCTAGGCTCAACTTAAATTTAAAAAGCATTGATAATCATAAGAAATAACTGTAGTCAGCCTCACACTGATCCCTCTTCTGTAGTCCTCAACAGGAAAGAGAGTTGCATGACAGTTATATCTTCCTTTCTCAATGCAGCGATTGTATTCAGTTATAAGGAATATCAGGCCTTTCATTATCAAATTCTGCTCACTAGTATCAAGTTTATCTTTATTATAGTGCATGAAGAATGCCAGCTCTTTCTCAATACCTCGCATACCATTACGGAGAAATGCGTCAATCCTCCAAAACTGATGGGTGAGTTTATACCCATGATTCTGTTTGATGCGAGATTCTATTTTTAATCACTGGATCAGAGAAGACCGTGGATTGAAGGATCTGCTCCTTCTTCAACATACAGTGAAATAGAAGGCAAATTTGACTTCAGCAAAGTGATGGAAGGGGTCATCAACCGTGTTATCAAGTGGCACTTACTCAGCAATAACCTGCTCACTGACACCCAATTTGGGTTTCAGCAGGGCCACTCAGTGCCTGACCTCATTACAGCCTTGGTTCAAAAATGTACAAAATAGCTGAACTCCCAAGGTGAGGTGAGAGTGACTGCCCTTGACATCAAGGCAGCATTTTTTTTCGAGTGTGGCATCAAGGAGCCCTAGCAAAACTGGAGTCAATAGGAATCAGGGGGAAAACTCTCCGCTGGGTGGAGTCATACCTAACACAAAGAAAGATGATTGTGGTTGTTGGAGGTCAATCATCTCAGTCCCAGGACATCACTGCAGGAGTTCCTCAGAGTACTGTCCTAGGCCCAACCATCTTCAGCTGCTTCATCAATAACCTTCCTTCCATCAAAAGGTCATTGTCATTCACAACTCCTCAGATGCTGAAGCAGTCTGAGCTCATATGCAGCAATACCTGTATGACATTCAGGCTTGGGCTGATAAGTGGCAAGTAACATTCGTGCCACACAAGTGCCAAGCAATGACCATCTTCAACAAGAGAGAATCCAACCATCTCACCTTGATATTCAATGGCATTACCATCGCTGAATTTGCAACTATCAACATCCTGGGAGTTACCATTGACCGGAAGCTGAACTGGACTAGCCATATAAATACTGTGGCTACAAGAGCAGATCAGAGGCTGGGAATTATGCAATAAGTAACTCACCTCCTGACTCCCCAAAGCTTGTCCACCTTACTCTCCTGTAAGGCTTCATTATTTTTTTATTCATTCATTTATAAAATATAACAAGGCACAAGTCAGGAGTGTGGTGAAATACTCTCCACTTGACTGGATAAGTGCAGTTCCAACAACACTCAAGAAGCTAATCACCATCCCAGACAAAGCAGCCCAAATGATTGGCACCCCATCCACCACCTCCAATATCCATTCCCTCCACCCCAACGCGTAGTGACAGCAGTGTGCACCTTCTACAAGGTGCATTGCAGCAACTCACCAAGGCTCCTTCAACAGTTCCTTCCAAACCCGTGACCTCTACCCCTCGAAGAACAAGGGCAACAGATGCGTGGGGACACCACCGAATGCAGGTCCCCCTCCAAGTCACATCATCCTGAATTGGAAATATATCACTGTTCCTTCACTGTTGCTGGGTCAAAATCCAGGAACTCCCTTCCTAACAGTACTGTGGGTGTACCTACAGCACATGGACTGCAGCAGTTCAAGAAGGCAGCTCACCACCACCTTCTCAAGGGCAGTTAGGGAAGGGCAATAAATGCTTGTCTAGCCAGCGCGATATCCACAACCCATGAAATATTTTTTTTTTAAAGATGGAAATTATGGCTGAAGCTTGTTTGAAAAGTTAAAACAACTCTGTGAAATTTCTCTCTTTTGTGACACAGAGATTAATCTTGAATAAGCACATTTAGGACCCACAAGGGAACACCACTAATGGTACTTCTGTCCTTTAGAAACATATTTCAGGCAAAAGAGGACTATTGATCCATCCAGCCTGCTGGCTCAATTATCCCCTTTCTCTCCTGTAAAGTTTCATTTTTTTTTATTCATTCATTTATAAAATATAACAGCCAGCAATCATACTCCAAGATTGTGACTATTTCATTTTCTGAAACTTTGAAGTTTTCTTTTCAAACAATAGTTTACTCCATATGTTGATGTCCTTTTGCAAAAAGAAGTTTGATCTGAATCTTATGCTGAATCAGATATTTGCCTGGTCACTACTTTCATCCTACTTGAGATCTTCTCAAACTACGTAGCTTCAAGGGAGGCTGATCTGGATAAGAACAATAAAGATACTTTCAGTCTGACTTCCCATGTCTGCCCAGCTGTGCTAAAAATAATTGGGCCAAATCTTCCGGCCTCCAGATTGTTGTAACTCGGACATATGACTGAATATGAGCATCAGGAGCCTGCACAAGTCCTGACATGTAGACCTCATGGGAATTGCCTAGAAAGTTTCATCTTCCGACTGGTAATTCCCCTGCTTCCCAGGGCCCTCTGTAAATGTCTCCGACTCTGAGCTAGAGTCCGAGACCCAGGACATTTCCGATGTACTTAGCTGGATAGTTACCCAGGAAATGTTTGACATATTAAAACCCAGTCTACACCTGACTCCCGACAATCCCACCCCCGGCCCAACTTAACGACACATCCAACCACCTGTGACGAACATCAGGTGAAAAAGAGAAAAGTTACCTTTCAAGATGGAGGCCGGGCCTCAGAGGCTGAGCACTTCAATTCCCAGCATGTCCTAGTGGTCCATCTGTGCATGCACTGGCTCTGAAAGGGCTGCACATATGAGTATACAAAATAGTATCTTATTCGGCCATATGAGCAAGCTCCGCCTTTCAATACGACCAAGGCTGATCCGTTTGTATTTTGAATTCCATATTATCTACCCCCGATAATCTTTGATTACCTTGCCTAACTGGAATCTATCTACCTCTGCCTTAATGATCCCGCCTCTACTGCTTTTGGTGGCAGAGCGTCCCAAAGTCGCACAACCTTCTGAGAGAAAAAAATTCTCCTCATCTCTGTCCTAAAAGGGTGAGCCCTAATTTTAAAACAGTGCCCCCTAGTTCCAGACTCACCCACCAGAGCAACCATCTTTCCCACATCCACCTTGTCAATTCCATTCTGGATCTTATATACTTCAATCAAGTCACCACTCACTCTTCTAAATTCCAGTGGAAACAAGCCCAGCTTGTCCAATCCTTCCTCATATGACAACTCGCTCATTCCAGGTATCAATTTATTAAACCTCCTCTGAACATCCTCCGATGCATTTACATCCTTCCTTAAGTGAGGAGACAAAAATGCACACAGTATTCAAGATGTGGTCTCACCAGTGCCCTGTATAACTGAAGCATAACACCCTTACTTTGATGTTCAATTCCTCTCGTAATAAAGAATAGCATTCCACTAGCCTTATTAATTACATGCTGTACCTGCATACTAACTGTTTGTGACTCATGCACTAGAACACCGAGATCCATCTGCACCCTGAAATTCTGCAGCCATTCTCCATTAAATAATACTCTGCTTTTTCATTCTTCCTGCCAACATGATTTCTCTTCCACAAAACCATGCTGGCTCTTCCCAATTACCTTGAATTTCTCTAAGTGCTCAGCTATAACCTCCTTAATGATCAATTCTAACACCTTCCCCACAACAGATGTCAAGCTAACTGACCTATAGTTTCCTGTTTTCTGCCTCCTTCCCTTCTTGAGTAGAGGGGCTACATTTGCTGCTTTCCAGTCTGACGGAACTTCTCCAGGATCTAAGGAATTTTGGAAAGTTAACACCTACGCATCTATTACCTCATCTAGCCACATCTTTTAAGACCCTAGGATGAAATCCATCAGTACTCTGAGACTTGTCAGCCCGCAGCTACATCAGTTTGCTCAGTACTGCTTCCCTAGTGATTGTAATTTCACCAAGTTTCCCTCTCCCCTCCACCTCTTGATTTACAGCTATTACTGGAATGTTTTTTGTATCCTCTATGTGCGCAGTTCGCTCTTTCTTCTGACCTTTGGATTTTGCGACCTTTGGATTTTGCGCATGTGCCGGGCAGAGAACGACAATAGAAATTGCAAAAAGAGGCAGGACCCAGGAGAGGTACCAGGAGCACGTCCCAAAACAATGATGAAGTCCCAACCAGGCAGTGAGATGGACAGAGGTCCCAGGAAGACAGCCGAATCAAGGGACAAGGACGGGAATCTGAAAGAGCTCCTGAAAAGTGAAGTTAAGAGTGAGGAGCAGAGGAAAAGGCTCCAAATTAAAGAGACAGAGCTGCAGTGAGCAGACTTGGAATGTGGTAGGCTTGTGAGAAGCCAGAAGATCTGAGGAGTCAGCTGAAGATCAGTGACTCCTTTCTATGGGCTTTGGTGTTCTGCTTGGCACAGCCAAATATCTGAGAGTGTGTGTGGAAGGTGCAGCTTGAATGAACGTAGAAATTCAGGGGTAGGAAACCTTGGAAATAGAAGTTGAAACCCTGGAGGTGGATCCTTGATGAAGACATCAGAGAGAAAGCAGTGTTTATGAGAGAGTTTCAAAATGAGTTCTTTGAATGTGGAGATTGGAAACCCTCAGGGGGAAGACAGTGAGACCATTTTGCTCACAGTGTGTCAAGCATCTGGGGGGCTGATGAGAAATCCATAGAAACTTGGCTTTGGAGCGTGGTGTGTCTGACCACAGTTCACCAATAAGTTAAAATGGACTGTATACTTACTGTGAACATTAGAGTATAAGCTAGATTTTGTAACTTGTGTTATCTTTACAAGTTTGTATATATCTGTAAAGGTATAGTTGGAGTGAAGGAGCAATATAATATAGTTCATCCTTTCTTGTTTAATAAATATTTCATTCTATTGTTAGAAGTTCATCAGCAGGCTCCTGTGACTCTGTTCAATAGACACCCGCCAAGTTTCTAAACAAAAAATAAAAATTGGTCTCTAGCATTCCACCCTGGGATCTGACTTGTCCAGTAATAACATCAGCTGGGATTGTAATGCACCCAAATACTTCCCCAACCTGACTGATGACCCCATCAACCTGACTATCCACCAAACCCCCCATGACTACCTTCCAGACCTAACCCAAAACCCCCGACCACTTGGCTACTCTCCCAACCTGACTTCCTCATTCACTACTTAGGTGAGCTATTTACCTACTTAGTCACCTCTCCCACTTGCCCACCTAACCCCTCCTACCTACTTGACCACTTACCATCTCACCCACCTACCTCTTACCCACTTATCTACTTCACCCACCGACCCACTTACCACCTCATCCAACCTCCTACATATTCACTCATTCACCCATTCATCCACTCACCCATTCATGGACCTTTAAACTTGCCACATGGCAGTGAGTGCCATAAAAGGGGGCATGTTCTGTCTTTGCCCGACTCTACTCCACTGTGATGGTTCCCCAATGGATGTTGCTCACACATTTCTGTGGAAGCCTGGCTTGGAAGAACCATGTAGAAATGCACAACAGCGTTGAGTTGGGGAAAATTAGTACATCAATATATTCAATGTACCTCCAGGCTAGTTACACAAACACCACTTTTTATATTTGAAACATTGAGATGCTGTCTGAGTGAGACATTGCCTTGAATATAAATTCCTCGGATTTTCAGCCAAAACAGCATTCTTTTGATGGGGCTGTTTAAATGATTCAATGTGTTTAAACCAGGGCGGAACATGCCCAATGTCTGCACAACAGTGACTGCACAGAGAAAGCCCACTGTTACTGAATCACAGAAAGGATTGGTTGATGAAGATAGCCTCAAGCAACAGCAGATTGCAGGAGGGTGCAGACTGTGACATTATTTGTATCAAGTACCTGTATAATGCCAAGCTGTTAGCAGCACAAGTGCCCAAGGCATCACTCTGAGAGCAGAATGGAAAAGGCTGAGCAAGAGCTAGCAGTACCTTTGCTCCTTCACTGGGTCAAAATCCTGGAACTCCCTTCCTGACAGCACAATGGGTTTTCCTCGCACCATGTGGACAGTTCAAGAAGGCAGCTCACTGCCACCTTCTGAAGGGTAATTAGAGAAAGGCAGTAAATGCCGGCTTAGCCAGCGACGCCCACATCCCACGAAAGAATGAAAAGAAAAGATGGGAAGGGTCTTAAAACATTGTCAGAGAAAATTGTCTTTGTTCCTTTCCCTTAAACTGTAGCTCACATTTTCCATTAGCTAAGAGCAATATGAAAGTAATTACTTGTGTTGTTGGATTTCAAGCCTTTGAGCAAAGATACTGCATTACCTCATATATAAAGAGTAGTGTGTCTAGTGGATTTATTTATCCCTCTAATTTTCAGTTATGGGCATGATACTCTGACGATAGCTAGACTTCATGAATATCTATATGGAGCTTTTCATAAACATTTGCATTATTTAGGCTACTTCTCTTTGTACCATTATCTACATTCATTACTAATTTACAGTAAAACTTCCAGAATATTCTGCTGCGTTATTTCTTGCATAGTTCACATCTGCACCAGCAATAACATCTGCAATCCCACCACCCCTGTCCTTGTCACAATCCATTAGCTTTCTGTGTCCCAGAGAACTGATTTTATCATGGAATTTTAACATGTGAACATGAGGAATTGCATGTGGAGGCAGGTGGGGAATAAAAACCTGGAAAAATTCCAAGCTGGCTCTAATCCACCACCCTTTGATTTTACAGTGGTAGATCAAGTCAATCTGCTCCTTAAATATGTTAATGAGTCTGCTGAGCTCTGATTTAACCTGTTTTGCAGAATTAACAGTGACCAGTGAGGCTCAGGAAACCAGCAAGGTGAAGGTAGAATCGTGGAAAAGGTAAATGCGTTCACAGCAGTGCTTGTTGGCCGGTAGCAACAGGAGTGCTTCCCTCTGGACCTCTAAGTTCCTGTGCATCAGCCCCCCAGCTGTACCAAGATTCCAACGGTCAAGAATCAGACCATAAAGAGTCAGGGACGGACATACCCAGCATTTTGGACTGGACCTACCTAGCTGTGGCCTGCTCTACACCTGACTGAAAGCCAAGGTTGTGAATCTGGGCAGCAACCTAACAGGGCCAAAAGATGCAAGTTGTGGAGTTAAAATTCCAAAACATGCAGGAAAACCTGGACTACAGGATTTCCTGTCTGCAACTCTGCGCCCCCCCCAAGTATATAATCTGTCCTGGTCTGACACAGGCCTATGAGACTCACCCTCTCCGAAGCCTCACCCCTCCCTATCTCTATGATTTCCTCCATACCAATGCCCCTGTGTGCACCCTTAGAACCTCCGAAGCCGACCTCATTCCCTACTCCTTCCACTAAAGGCAGCTTATTCTTCAGTTATATCATCCCTCGCACCCTCTCGAACTCTCCCCCTCAAATCTCCGACAGCTATCAAACATTACACAGAAACATAGGCACACAGGAGGCCATTCAAGACGGG
Organism: Carcharodon carcharias; assembly: GCF_017639515.1. NCBI lineage: Eukaryota > Metazoa > Chordata > Chondrichthyes > Lamniformes > Lamnidae > Carcharodon > Carcharodon carcharias. Next base: position 122,319,209 of record NC_054475.1, read on the forward strand.
GGAACAAAAAGACAAGTGGTAGTTGTGGGGGATTCTATAATTAGGGGAACTGTTAGCTTCCTTTGTAAGCAGGATCGAGAGTCCCACATGGTATGTTGCCTGCCCAGTGCCAGGGTAAGGGAAATCTCTGACCGGCTTGAAAGGATATTGGAGAGGGAGGGGGAGGATCCAGTTGCTGTGGTCCATGTCGGGACAAATAACATAGGTAAGACTAGGAAAGAGAACCTGTTTGGGGATTATCAGGAACTAGGGAACAGGTCCTCAAGGGTTATAATCTCCGGATTACTAACCGAGCCACGTGCAAATTAGCATAGGGACGTGAGAATAAGGGAAGTAAACACGTGGCTAAAGGAGTGGTGTGGGAAAGAGGGGTTCCATTTCGTGGGGCACTGGCATCAGTATTGGAACAGGGGGGATCTGTACCATTGGGCAGGTCTCCACCTGAACCAATCTGGGACCAATGTTCTAGCGAAAAGGGTAAATAGGGGGGTCAACAGGAATTTAAACTAGAAAGTGGGGCGGGGGGAAGGAAGGGTAAAACTCCAAGAAGTATGACTAATGGGAAACAAAGCAGCAGGTTAGCGTGTGGAGGGATGGATTCAACTTCATGGAAAATTATGAAAAAACTGAAAAGAAAGGAGAGCCCAGGAGAGGCTATTAAAGTCTCCAGAACACAAAGTAGGACAGAGTGTTTGGAAAGGGCTAGGAATCTAACTTCAAGCACATCAGATAAAGGGACGACAATGAGAAAGGGGACGGGAAATACAGGACTGAAGGTGTTGTATCTGAATGCACGCAGTATACGAAATAAGGTAAATGAGCTTGTGGTGCAGATTGAAATTGGCAGGTATGAGGTGATTGGCATCACGGAGACATGGCTGCAAGGAGATCAGGACTGGGAGCTAAATATCCAAGGATATACATCCTATCGAAAAGATAGGCAGGTTGGCAGAGGGGGTGGGGTTGCTTTTTTAGTAACAAATTAAATTAAATTGATAGCAAGAAATGATGTAGGGTCAGATGATGGAGAATCTGTGTGGGTAGAGTTGAAGAACCGCAAAGGTAAAATGACCATAATGGGAGTTATGTACAGGCCACCGAACAGTGGTCAGGATGTGGGGCACAAGATACACCAGGAGATAGAAAAGGTGTATAAGAAAGGCAAGGTTACAGTAATCATGGGGGACTTCAATATGCAGGTAGACTGGGAAAATCAGGTTGGTAGCGGATCCCAAGTAAAGGAATTTGTGGAATGTCTGCGAGAAGGCTTTTTGAAGCAGCTTGTGGTGGAGCCCACTAGGGAACAAGCAATTCTAGATTTAGTGAAAAAACAAAAACAGAATTACCTGGAAAAACTCAGCAGGTCTGGCAGCATCGGCGGAGAAGAAAAGAGTTGACGTTCCGAGTCCTCATGACACTTCGACAGAACGTGAGTGAATCCAAGAAAGGGGTGAAATATAAGCTGGTTTAAGGTGTGTGTGTGTGTGTGTGTGTGTGGGGGGGTGGGGGGGTGGGGGGGAGTTTGGGTTGGGGGAGAGAAGTGGAGGGGATTGGTGTGGTTGTAGGGACAAACAAGCAGTAATAGATGCAGATCATCAAAAGATGTCACAGACAACAGAACAAAAGAACACATAGGTGTTAAAGTTGGTGATATTATCTAAACGAATGTGCTAATTAAGAATGGATGGTAGGGCACTCAAGGTATAGCTCTAGTGGGGGTGGGGGGAGCATAAAAGATTTAAAAATATTTAAAAATAATGGAAATAGGTGGGAAAAGAAAAATCTATATAATTTATTGGAAAAAACAAAAGGAAGGGGGAAGAAACAGAAAGGGGGTGGGGCTGGAGGAGGGAGCTCAAGACCTAAAGTTGTTGAATTCAATATTCAGTCTGGAAGGCTGTAAAGTGCCTAGTCGGAAGATGAGGTGTTGTTCCTCCAATTTGCGTTGGGCTTCACTGGAACAATGCAGCAAGCCAAGGACAGACATGTGGGCAAGAGAGCAGGGTGGAGTGTTAAAATGGCAAGCGACAGGGAGGTTTGGGTCATTCTTGCGGACAGACCACAGGTGTTCTGCAAAGCGGTCGCCCAGTTTACATTTGGTCTCCCCAATGTAGAGGAGACCACATTGGGAGCAATGAAAGCAGTAGACTAAGTTGGGGGAAATGCAAGTGAAATGCTGCTTCACTTGAAAGGAGTGTTTGGGCCCCTGGACGGTGAGGAGAGAGGAAGTGAAGGGGCAGGTGTTACATCTTTTGCGTGGGCATGGGGTGGTGCCATAGGAGGGGGTTGAGGAGTAGGGGGTGATGGAGGAGTGGACCAGGGTTTCCCGGAGGGAACGATCCCTACAGAATGCCGACAGGGGGGTGAAGGGAAGATGTGTTTGGTGGTGGCATCATGCTGGAGTTGGCGGAAATGGAGGAGGATGATCCTTTGAATGCGGAGGCTGGTGGGGTGATAAGTGAGGACAAGGGGGGCTCTATCATGTTTCTGGGAGGGAGGAGAAGGCGAGAGGGAGGATGCACGGGAGATGGGCCGGACACGGTTGAGGGCGTTAAGGAAGAAGGAGGACATGTCAGAGTAACTGTTTTTGAAGGTAGCATCATCGGAACAGATGCAACAGAGGCGAAGGAACTGAGAGAATGGGATGGAGTCCTTACAGGAAGCTGGGTGTGAGGAGCTGTAGTCGAGGTAGCTGTGGGAGTCGGTAGGTTTGTAATGGATATTGGTGGACAGTCTATCACCAGAGATTGAGACAGAGAGGTCAAGGAAGGGAAGGGAAGTGTCAGAGATGGACCACGTGAAAATGATGGAGGGGTGGAGATTGGAAGCAAAATTAATAAATTTTTCCAAGTCCCGACAAGAGCATGAAGCAGCACCGAAGTAATCATTGATGTACCGGAGAAAGAGTTGTGGAAGGGGGCCAGAGTAGGACTGGAACAAGGAATGTTCCACATACCCCATAAAGAGACAGGCATAGCTGGGGCCCATGTGGGTACCCATAGCCTCACCTTTTATTTGGAGGAAGTGAGAGGAGTTGAAGGAGAAATTGTTCAGTGTGAGAACAAGTTCAGCCAGACGGAGGAGAGTAGTGGTGGATGGGGATTGTTCGGGCCTCTGTTCGAGGAAGAAGCTAAGGGCCCTCAGACTATCCTGGTGGGGGATGGAGGTATAGAGGGATTGGACGTCCATGGTGAAGAGGAAGCGGTTGGGGCCAGGGAACTGGAAATTGTTGATGTGACGTAAAGTGTCAGAGGAATCACGGATGTAGGTGGGAAGGGACTGGACAAGGGGAGAGAGAAGGGAGTCAAGATAACGAGAAATTAGTTTTGTGGGGCAGGAGCAAGCTGAGACAATCGGTCTACCGGGACAGTTCTGTTTGTGGATTTTGGGTAGGAGGTAGAAGCGGGCCGTCCGAGGTTGGGCGACTATCAGGTTGGAAGCTGTGGGAGGAAGATCCCCAGAGGAGATGAGGTCAGTGACAGTCCTGGAAACAATGGCTTGATGTTCAGTGGTGGGGTCATGGTCCAGGGAGAGGTAGGAGGAAGTGTCTGCGAGTTGACACTCAGCCTCCGCGAGGTAGAGGTCAGTGCGCCAGGCAACAACAGCACCACCCTTGTCAGCGGGTTTGATGACAATGTCAGGGTTGAACCTGAGAGAATGGAGCGCAGTAAGTTCAGAGAGAGAGAGATTAGAATGGATGAGAGGAGCAGAGAAATTGAGACGACTAATGTCGCGCCGACAGTTCTCAATGAAAAGATCAAGAGAAGGTAAGAATCCAGAGGGAGGGGTCCAGGTGGAGGGAGAATATTGGAGGTGGGTGAAAGGATCCGTTGAATGGGGAGAGGACTCCTGCCCAAAGAAGTCAGCCCGGAAACGAAGACGGCGGAAGAAGAGTTCAGCATCATGCCAAGCCCGAAATTCATTGAGGTGAGGGCGTAAGAGTATGAAACTAAGTCCTTTGCTGAGCACTGAACGTTCAGCATCAGAGAGGGGAAGATCAGGGGGTATAGTGAATACACGGCTGGGGCTGGGATTGGAAGAAAGGGTGGGGACGGAGGGACAGGCAGGGGTGGAGGGTCCTAGATGGGTGTTGGTGTCGATGAGTTGTTGGAGCTTGTGTTCCTTAGCACTTGAGAGAAAGAGAAAAAGTTTCTATTTGTGGCGTCGGATGAGACGAAGAATAAAATGAAACTGGGGGCACGCGCAGCTTTGAAAAAGGGTACAGCAGTGCTGCTGGAGGGAGAGGTCGAGTGTGTTCATATGGCGGCGCATGGCACTGAGTGTGGATTTCAGAATGTGACGGGAACAGCAGTCCAAGAAACGTTTTATGTCCCAGAGATACCTGTAATCCTGGGTGGGTTCGAAACATGAGGGGTGGAATTTCAGTTGAAATCCACGTGGGGTAAGTCGGAGATGGAGACAGTCACTGAGAAAGGAGATATGGCTGTGAAAGCGGGTTTAGTAAACACCTTGCTTGCCATTTTAACACTCCACCCTGCTCTCTTGCCCACATGTCTGTCCTTGGCTTGCTGCATTGTTCCAGTGAAGCCCAACGCAAACTGGAGGAACAACACCTCATCTTCTGACTAGGCACTTTACAGCCTTCCAGACTGAATATTGAATTCAACAACTTTAGGTTTTGAGTTCCGTCTCCATCCCCACCCCCTTTCTGTTTCTTCCCCCTTCCTTTTGTTTTTTCCAATAAATTATATAGATTTTTCTTTTCCCACCTATTTCCATTATTTTTAAATATTTTTAAATCTTTTATGCTCCCCCCACCCCCACTAGAGCTATACCTTGAGTGCCCTACCATCCATTCTTAATTAGCACATTCGTTTAGATAATATCACCAACTTTAACACCTATGTGTTCTTTTGTTCTGTTGTCTGTGACATCTTTTGATGATCTGCTTCAATTACTGCTTGTTTGTCCCTACAACCACACCAACCCCCTCCACTTCTCTCCCCCCCATCCAAACCGCACCCCACCCCCCCCCCACCCCCAGCCCACCATACACACCTTAGACCAGTTTATATTTCACCCCTTTCTTGGATTCACTCAAGTTCTGTCGAAGGGTCATGAGGACTCAAAACGTCAACTCTTTTCTTCTCCGCCGATGCTGCCAGACCTGCTGTGTTTTTCCAGGTAATTCTGTTTTTGTTTTGGATTTCCAGCATCCACAGTTTTTTTGTTGTTATCTAGATTTAGTGATGTGTAATGAGGCAGATTTGATAAGGGAGCTTAAGGTGAAGGAACCCTTAGGAGGAAGTGACCATAACATGATAGAATTTACCCTGCAGTTTGAGAGGAAAAAGCTGGAAACAGATGTATCAGTATTACAGTTGAATAAAGGCAACTACAGAGGCATGAGGGAGGAGCTGGCCAGAAATGACTGGGAGATGAGCCTAGCAGGAAAAAGAGTGGAACAGCAATGGCAGGAGTTTCTGGGAGTAATTTGGGAGACACAGCAAAAATTCATCCCTAGGAAGAAGAATCATACTATTGGGAGGACATTGCAACCATGGCTAGCAAGGGAAGTCAGGAACAGCATAAAAGCTAAAGAGAAAGCATACAATGCAGTGAAGAGCAGTGGGAAACCAGGGGATTGGGAAGCCTACAAAGACCAACAGAAGACAACTAAAAAAGAAATAAGGAGGGAGAAGATTAAATATGAGGTTAAACTAGCCAGTAATAAAAAAGAAGATTGCAAGAGTTTTTTTAGATATATAAAGGGTAAGAGAGGGGCAAAAGTGGAAAATGACACTGGGGAAGTAGTAGTGGGGAACAAAGAAATGGCGGAGGAACTGAATAGGTACTTTGCGTCAGTCTTCACAGTGGAAGACACAAGTGACATCCCCAAAGTTCAAGAGAGTCGGGGGGCAGAGGTGAGTATGGTGGCCGTTACCAAGGAGAAGGTGTTAGAAAAACTGAAAGGTCAGAAGGTGGATAAATCACCTGGACCAGATGGATTATACCCCAGAGTTCTGAAGGAGATAGCTGAAGAGATGGTGGAGGCATTAGTGGTGATATTTCAGGAATCACTGGAGTCAGGGAGGGTCCCAGGGGACTGGAAAATCGCTCATGTAAAAACCCCCTGTTTAAGAAGGGAGTGAGGCAAAAGACTGGAAATTACAGGCTGATTAGCCTGACCTCGGTCGTTGGTAAGATTTTAGAGTCCATTATTAAGCTTGAGATTTCAGAATACTTGGAAGTGCATGGTAAAATAGGGCAAAGTCAGCATGGTTTCATCAAGGGGAGGTCATGCCTGACAAATCTGTTAGAATTCTTTGAGGAGGTAATGAGTAGGTTAGAAAAAGGAGAGCCAATGGATGTTATCCACTTGGACTTCCAGAAGGCCTTTGACAAGGTGCCACACAGGAGGCTACTCAGTAAGATAAGAGCCCATGGTGTTAGAGGCAAGGTACTAGCATGGATAGAAGATTGGCTGTCTGGCAGGAGGCAGAGTGTGGGGATAAGGGGGTCCTTCTCAGGATGGCGGCCGGTGACTAGTGGAGTCAGTGTTGGGACCACAACTTTTCATTTTATACATTAATGATCTGGATGAAGGAACTGGGGGCATCCTGGCTAAGTTTGCAGATGATACAAAGATAGGTGGAGGGACAGGTAGTATTGAGGAGGCGGGGAGGCTGCAGAAGGATTTGGACAGGTTAGGAAAACGCGCAAAGAAGTGGCAGATGGAATACAACGTGGGCAAGTGTGAGGTCATGCACTTTAGTAGGAAGAATAGAAGCATAGGCTATTTTCTAAATGGGGAGAGAATTCAGAAATCTGGAGTGCAAAGGGACTTGGGAGTCCTAGTCCAGGATTCTCTTAAGGTTAATTTGCAGGTTGAGTCGGTAGTTAGGAAGGCAAATGTAATGTTGGCATTTATTTCGAGAGGACTAGAATATAAAAGCAGGGATGTGCTGCTGAGGCTTTATAAGGCTCTGGTCAGACAACATCTAGAATATTGTGAGCAATTTTGGGCCCCGTATCTCAGGAAAGATGTGCTGGCCCTGGAGAGGGTCTAGAGGAGGTTCACGAGAATGATCCCAGGAATGAAAGGCTTAACATATGAGGAACGTTTGAGGACTCTGGGTCTATACTCGACGGTGTTTAGAAGGATGAGGGGGGATCTGATTGAAACTTACAGAATACTGAAAGGCCTGGATAGAGTGGACGTGGGGAAGATGTTTCCATTAGTAGGAGAGACTAGGACCTGAGGGCACAGCCTCAGAGTAAAGGGAAGACCTTTTAGAACAGAGATGAGGAGAAACTTCTTTAGCCAGAGAGTGGTAAATCTATGGAATTCATTGCCACAGAAGGCTGTGGAGGCCAGGTCATTGAGTGTATTTAAGACTGAGATAGATAGGTTCTTGATTGGTAAGGGGATCAAAGGTTACGGGGAGAAGGTGGGAGAATGGGGTTGAGAAACTTATCAGCCATGATTGAATGGCTGAGCTGACTCAATGGGCCAAATGGCCTAATTTCTGCTCCTATGTCTTATGGTCTTATGCACTAACATGGGAGCAGGTGTAGGCTATTCAGCCCCTCCAGCATGTTCTCTCAGTGAATGAGATTATGACTAAACTGTACCTCAAATCCATTCATTCATCTTTGTTACATATCCCTTGATACCCTAACTTAACAAAAATCTATTAACCTCAATCTTCCAGACTCCAATTTTCCAGCATTGAGAGCTTTTCAGGGAAGGGAGTTCCAGATTTCTACTCCCCTTTATGAGAAAAAGTACTTCATGCTCCTTAATGGCCTGCCTCTTATTTCAAGGTTTTGCCCTCTTGTTCGCAATTCCCTCACGACTGAAAATAGTCTCTCATTATCTATCATACTTAACCCTTTATCATCGTAAAATCTGTGATTAGATTATCCCTCAATCTTCTAAACCCAATGGAATACAAGCCAGGTTAATACAACCTGCCTCATAATTTAATTCTTTAAACCATGATATCGCTCAGGTGAATCAATGCTGCATTCCCTTCAGGATCAGTATATCCTTCCTGAGATGCAATGTTCAAAACTGAATGCAGTACTCCAGATAGGCATAAGCCAAGACTGTACAACTGAAGAATCATTTTGCCCCTGTTAACCATGCAGTTAAACGGTAGGCCTGATGACGGAGTTTAACCAGCAGAATCACAACTCTGCAGCAGACATCGAGGTGTATTCTTGATCAAGGACGTGTGTTTGCTTCATGGATTTTGTGATGTCATCGCTTGCTTCCTGCATCTACCGTATCTGAAATTAAACGGCCATTAAATTGCTGCACCAGCTTGACTGTTTGGTCGAATGTAACAAACAGCAACTTGCTGTCTTCAAGAACCTCCTTGAGCCTCTCCTCATTATCGGAGCTCTTTCCTCTTTCTCCCCGTTGCTACCTTCAGGTACACTCATCGTAAAATGGTGGAATTCTCTTTTGGTATGTAACATGCTCAGTAGATGCATGAGTTATATGTAATGAAACATTTTATGCACAGTTTCAGACTGTGAGCCAACTGGCTTTCTAACCTTGAAGGGGTTCGCTGCCCAGCCACATCCCACATTTTCCAAAAAGCAGCACATTTACAATTTTTTTGCAACTTCTCCATTTGTTAGACCCGACCCAGCACAGGAGAACAACATGTGCATATAATCATGGAACTAATTATGATAGTTAAAGAAATTAATTTAAAATAGAATGTGGACACTCTCTTGCAGCAGATTTCTTGTGGTGCTGCGAAGCTTACTGGAGTGTCAGCTTTAGTTTTCCTCCTGCTTTTCACCTTTACGTAGAACATTATAGCTCCTTACTCCTGTTTCAACTTTACCTTTTATTATTAAATTATTGTTTGTGACAAAATAATCAGGCAAATAGCAAGATTATTAATGATAAAATCTGATCTGGCAGCATCTGTGGAGTGAGAAACAGTTTTAATTCACTCAAAACCGGGCTGAATTTTTCTGCTTACCTGGGAATTTTACTGCAGAGTCTGAAAACGGGAGGTGAGGCTGAGAGCTTTATATTGCTGGTGACGGTCAATTAAAATGCTGCCGCTGGGGCTGCCTGCGATTAAGGATAGTGGCTCACTGTGCCCCTACCCCCAAAAGAGCTACTGGCCCAATCAGAGAGCAAACAGCTCAGCAGCCTCAGGAGGGCCACTGCTAGGTGTGGCTATTGCTGAAACTCCAACACCAGGAAGAAGGTGCCTCAATGGCCCAGGGGTTGTGGGGGGGGGTGGGGGTGGTGGAGTTGCGGAACACTGGCAATGCCATTGCTGTGAGTGTAGCCATTGTTGCCCGGGGTGGGGAGGGAGTGGGGCCCCTCCTTGGGCCATGTTGGATGGCCGAACTGCCAAGTTTCTTGCTGCTGGCAATATGGCATGATGACAGAAATACTCCGCCTCCCCTTTCCACGCCTTCACCTGTCTTTTTGCCAATCCTCCTGCCTCCCAGCCCATCACCAATGGGTTGGGAAAATTCAGCCGACTGACGCAGAGTTCAAACATTTCAGGTGGATAACCTTTCAGCAGAACCACCTGTACAGATGCCGCCAAACCGGCTGAGTATTTCCAGCATTTTCTGTTTTTATATCAGATTTCTAGCATCCATCATATTTTGCTTTGTATCAAGATTATGAAACCTGTTATTGTACAAAAGGATTTCCAGCTGAAGGATGTGTAAAGAAGTCTAACTACAGTGAAATTTTCTACTCGAGCAGGATCCAACCCATTAAAACATTACACTTTACTCAAGAAACTAAAATTCCCATCTTGAAAATATTTTGTTGTTATTAAATTCTCTGTTGGTGCATTTGGAGGTGACTTTCCATTCAAATGCAATGATACAAAGGTCTTGAAGTAACACTAAACATCAGAATATTGAACATGTTTATTTGTAATCTCACATTTCTAATGTTACAGGGAGTTGTTTGAAAATAAATGTGTTGTTTGAAATAAATGGGTTAACATCTCTGCCAAACTAACAGAGGCCTGAAGTTCAGGCAAGTAAAGATTTGAATGCTGGGATCCCTTTGCAGGATTTCATGGTGGGGTTCTTTGCAAATCAAACCAGTGAACTTTTAGAATTGTGGGTCTAATTTCAATAATCCTTTATTAGCCTTGATTTGTAGTGCACTACATTATTTGTGTTTCCCCTTTTAGATTCCCAATGGCTGTCCACTGCTACCATGTGGCTGCCTTCAGATAGCAAGTAAGCAACCCCTAGACTGGAGGCACCTTCATAATTGCTAATGATTGGCTGAGAATTAGTGGCTTACAAATTGGATTGCACCCGAATCAGGGCCCATTACCGGTTCTGTGTGCTGGTGCTGCATGTGTCCAAGAAGGCCAATGGGCAGGATCACGTAGAATTAGCCCATTGGGAAAGTGGAGGCCAGCCACACTCTGTGAATTTACTCTGGGAGCTGAGAATACTTCCTCTGCCTCTTGCTCCTATGATTCCTCAACAAGTTAAGTCAAAATTAAAGGCTTCCATTTTGGGAGGCAGCCTCGAGCTGATTTGACTGCTACCTGACAATAATGATTATAGTGTGCATGGTTTGTACTACAGTCAGTCACTTACAAAGGCAGCCTCAAACAGGTGTGAAGTTCCCCCTTTGCATATTGTAAAGGGACTAATGTCCAGGCTCAGGTCCTAGATGCCTATATAACAGCAGTTACCGATATGCCGGGCCACATACTTCTGATACAAATATGTGGCACCCCTACATAAAATACCTGCCTGGGAGCCCATTTTACATCTGTAAAACAGGAATGTTTCAAATGGATTTTCAGGCTGATATCTTCCCATGTGTATCAACTAGACTTGCCAGTTTCTTTTCAGGGATATCAAGCCGTGTTGTCAGGTAGTAGTGCTTTATCTGAAAGCTCAGCTAAAAACTGCTAAAGCTCCAAGCAAAAGCAAGTGTGATCAAGTATCAGGCAAGTGCAGGAATCTTTGGTTAGCAGTTCTAAGCCTCAATCGCTACCATCTGCATTTTGATGGTTCCATTCCTGTGAACACACATTAGGCCAGAAATTTCTAAGAATTTAACAGCACGTTAATGACACATGGAACTGATAATGCACAACTTTGTCAGAAAATTCAGGGCAATCGTGAGTTGCAAATCTACAGAATTTGCTGTTTAATTTATGCTGCTTCGTCATTTGCTTTGTTCAAATGGCACTTCAGCCTTGGCTTCCCAATTTCTTTTACGAACTTGCTGATTTGCTCAGTAATTAAACTTGATGCAAAAAGTTAAGGCTGAAACTTAACAACATCAGGAACTTTTAATAGTGTCTTAATTGTTAATTCAATGCCTCTCTGGGCCAGAAAGGGAACGATTAAAACTGTTCAATTGGATTCCTGCTTGTAGTTAATTTTTTTCACTTTTCCTTTCTGCCTCTTTTGTTATTTTCTTTTAAGCTGATCATTATTTCTCTCTCCTTATTTCTCTTTCTGTAATTGACTCCAATTCACTTCCTTCTCTGTCATTCCTCTGTTTCTTCTCAAACCTTAATTCTCATCGGTTCAGGAGATATTCTTGGTCCTACTGTTAACTAAGACCTCCAATGCCTCACTTTCCTCACCACACCGCTATCAACTCACACCATCAGCAAGTTATTGTACAAAAGGATTTCCAGTTGAAGGGTGCATAAAGAAGTCTAACAGTGATACTTCCTATTCAAGCAAGATCCAACCCATTAAAACATTACACTTTACTCAAGAAACTAAAATTCCCATCTTGAAAATGAGAATTAATTAAAATCTCATGACAATATTCCAAGAAGACCCAACGGGGTGTTGGGGGTTTGGGGTGGTGGGAATTAGTGAGGGGGCATAGTGGAGAGGGGTGCTTCCCAAGTCCTGGTCAACATTAAATCTTCATACAACACCCCAAAAAAATTGGTTATTTTATCTCATTGCTAATTGTGGAACCTTACTGTGTTTGCCTATGATTACACTTCAAAAGTAATTCATTGCTTTTGAACTGCTTTAGGACATTCTGAGTGCATATAAGGTCATTATGTATTTACTCTGAGAGCTCAAAATTCTTTGACTCAATCTGCTAGAACGAAAAAGCATGGTTGTTTAATAATATAACAAGGAAGCTGACGCATCAATTTGTGGGATTATTAATATCTCAACCATGGTAGAGGGTCAGATGAATGGACTGATTTTTTGGGGGGTTGCTGTCCTAAACCTCAACATCGGGGGTGGGGGAGAGGGATCTTCGATAGATCCCCTTTCCACAGGGAGCTGAGAGACGTTAAGGAAGCTCGATTTAACGCTGTGATCAAGCAAGCACTGGATAAAGGAAAAGTCTTGAGTGGTGCAATTGTGGTTGTGAAGTGATTGCTTTTAATGAAATAAATTACAGCAATTCCTTACTTAAAGTTGTGGTTGTTCTCCAGTAATTCACGACTTTAAGTGAAACAACTTTAAATGAATCATTGGTTCCCATAGGAATAAATGTTAAAGCCAGAGTTAGGTTCCTTCAGACAGTGGAAAAACCAATGTGCAACTTGAAATACTGTACCATACGTGCAGCACTGTGCATTATTAGCTGAAATAACATGCAAAATAAAATATATTCACTAAATATAAAAGAAATACAATATACAATAATATTGTTTTGAAAATTACAGTTCTCACCTCAGTACAGGACTTTTAGATGGCCAGGCTCCATCTAGTGGCAGAAGCTATTCAGCTGAAGTCCCAGAACTACCTGCATCGACCAAGCTTTGTCTCTAGATGAAGCCCAGCACAACAGTGCAAGTCCAGGAGCCCAGTCAGAAGCCGTGAGCCACTGAAGAACAGTTCCCGAGAACTAAGGTAAGAACTGGGTGGAAAGGTTGGGGATTGTCAAGGGCAGGAACGGGAGGAAGGGGTCTGTGGGCAACAGTGGAAGCACTGTGGGAAAAGTCATGTGAGCAGGCAGGCCACGGAAAAAGAAGTTTGTGGTAATTGATGTCAAAGTGAAATTGGCAACGTTAAATGGATTTATTGACTCCTTTAAATGACATTAAAGTGAAAAAACGTTAAGTGAGTTGATGTTAAGCGGGGGCTTTCTGTATATCCTATTTGGCCTGTGTGCCAGGTACAAACAAAAATTGCTGCTGGACAGACTGGTTAGGAGCTGAGTCAGGTTCATGCTGAGTTGCCAATTAAAAGATGGACTTGTAGGACTTCTGGAAAGGGAATAGATCAGTGATGTAATGCACATGTTGTGCTGTTAAAACAGTATGTAGGGGATTCCCAAACTCTGTCTTCCCCGCAACTTTCTGCCCCTGCTGCAGGCAGGCAAGTAAAAATCCAGGCCATGCAGCTTCTGTCTGCATTTTCCATTTTTTCTACCAGCACAATGCTGGTAGAATTGATTGGATGTGTGCAGAAGATCACTGAATTTAAGTTGTGAATGAGTTGCGCATGAAGTCATGAATACCTTGTGTTTTCTGTGATCTTTTTATGCTGATTTAAGATTCAATTAGTTGGAATCAGACCCCATTGACCAAACTGGACTTCAGGTTGAAATTGTGAGTTTCCATTACCTATGCTGGTTTGTGAAAGGTTTTTAAATTACAGTAAAGTCCTGCCATTTGTGACTTCCTTTTTCAATTTTTCACTTACCCGTACTTTGTACTTTGTACACAGTGTCGCCCATCACGCGAACAAAGCTTGCTTCTACAGAATTAGCTGGAAAAACTCAGCAGGTCTGGCAGCATCGGTGGAGAAGAAAAGAGTTGACGTTTCGAGTCCTCATGACCCTTCAACAGAACTGGGTGAATCCAAGGAGAGGGGTGAAAAAGAAGCTGGTTTAAGGTGTGTGTGTGTGTGTGGGGGGGGGGTGGAGTTGGGTAGGGGGAGAGAAGTGGAGGGGGGTGGTGTGGTTGTAGGGACAAGCAAGCAGTGATAGGAGCAGATAATCAAAAGATGTCACAGACAAAAGAGCAAAAGAACAGAGAGGTGTTGAAGTTGGTGATATTATCTAAACGAAAGTGCTAATTAAGAATGGATGTTTCGGCACTCAAGGTACAGCTCTAGTGGGGGTGGGGGGGGGCATAAAATATTTAAAAATAATGGAAATAGGTGGGAAAAGAAAAATCTATATAAATTATTGGAAAAAACAAAAGGAAGGGGGAAGAAACAGAAAGGGGGTGGGGATGGAGGAGGGAGTTCAAGATCTAAAGTTGTTGAATTCAATATTCAGTCCGGAAGGCTGTAAAATGCCTAGTCGGAAGATGAGGTGCTGTTCCTTCAGTTTGTGTTGGGCTTCACTGGAACAGTGCAGCAAGCCAAGGACAGACATGTGGGCAAGAGAGCAGGGTGGAGTGTTAAAATGGCAAGCGACAGGGAGGTTTGGGTCATTCTTGCGGACAGACCACAGGTGTTCTGCAAAGCGGTCGCCCAGTTTACATTTGGTCCCCATTTCGCCAACTCCAGCATGATGCCATCACCAAACACATCTTTTGTTTTTTCCAATAATTTATATAGATTTTTCTTTTCCCACCTATTTCCATTATTTTTAAATCTCTTATGCCCCTCCACCCCCACTAGAGCTGTACCTTGAGTGGCCTACCATCCATTCTTAATTAGCACATTCGTTTAGATAATATCACCAACTTCAACACATCTGTGTTCTTTTGTCTGTGACTTCTTTTGATGATCTGCTCCTATCACTGCTTGCTTGCCCCTACAACCACACCACCCCCCTCCATTTCTGCCCCCCACCCCCACACCACCCCCTCTCCCCCCCCCACCAACTACCCCACCTTAAACCAGCTTATATTTCATCCCTCTCCTTGGATTCACCCAGTTCTGTTGAAGGGTCATGAGGACTCGAAACGTCAACTCTTTTCTTCTCCGCCGATGCTGCCAGGCCTGCTGAGTTTTTCCAGGTAATTCTGTTTTTGTTTTGGATTTCCAGCATCCGCAGATTTTTGTTTTTATCAAAGCTTGCTTCTCCTTTTCCCGGGACGGAGCAGAGACTGAAATGGTTTCAGCTGAAGGTGCAGCCCAAATGAAGGGGTTTAACCTGGAAATGTCAGAATTACTGGGCCCAGAGCTGCAATAAGGGCTCAATTCAATTTTAAATCTCCACCGATGTATAGCTGAGAGGCCTTGCTGTCAGTCCTATACAGGTACTGCACCACAGTACTGCCCTCGCATGACTGGAACCTATCTAATTGAGTCCTGTTCACAATTTCACCATTTGCAAGATTTCACAGGAAAGTAATCCTTGGGACTTTACATTTATTTTTTGGATATTTTTTGCACAGACACTAAAATCTTTTGAATAGCAAATATTGAATTTGTTCAGAATTTCACTGAAAATGACTTAGCAAAATCTTATTAAACTATATTTTTAAAAAAGTATTCTTTTATGGGATGTGGGCATCGTTGACTAAGCCAGCATTTATTGCCCATTCCGCCTGCCCTTGAGGTGGTGGTGAGCCCCTTCTTGAACCGCTGCAGTCAATATGATGCAGTTTCATCAGTATACACAAAACAATTTAATTTTATTGGATTTTGGGATGTGAATATTGCTGGCGAGGGCAGCGTATATTGCCTATCCCTAGTTGCAGTTGGCCATCGTCTTTGCAAGTTACTTCTAAATAATTTTCAGTAATTTCAAAGCTGGATATTCACAAGTGGATGATTGGACACTCATTTAAAAAAAAGTAGTCTTGTTGCTAAACCTATTTCCAGCTTTCATTAATAAAACTGCAGCAGGTCACTGCTCTTAAATACATACAAATATAAGAAGTAAGAGCAAGTCATTTGGACCTCCGAGCCTGCTCCACCATTCATTACGACTATGGTTGATCTTCATCAAGGAATACTTTTTAATGGAAAGAGAAAAATAAAGGAATTATTTCCTATTATGCTGCCTGATTGCTCTAGTTCATGGAAGATTTAACCTTATGATTATATATATGCAGTCAACTGAATTGTGAGCCTGTAGAAATGCAATATTTTTGGTGTGATGGTGAGACCAATGAGCGCTGTCATTAAAGCTCTTAGGCTGTAATTTTCCAGCCCCCACCCACACCACCCTCCTCCAACCACCACAGCGGGAC
This sequence comes from Carcharodon carcharias, assembly GCF_017639515.1. Lineage (NCBI taxonomy): Eukaryota > Metazoa > Chordata > Chondrichthyes > Lamniformes > Lamnidae > Carcharodon > Carcharodon carcharias. The sequence goes on from NC_054475.1 coordinate 122,335,285, forward strand.
CAGCAAGCCATTGGGCGGAATCACACCAGATTTGCACTATGTGCGGGAAAAAGGGCATTTTACCTGCTGGCCGCAATGGTGGCTTTTCACGGCATATTGTCCCAATCCCGCCTCATTAATCATGCATTCCCAGGAAACACATCGGGTCGCTGGTGGGGCATCCTCTCATTCACCCACCCCGCCATTTTCTCAGTCCTTCGGTAAACCAGGCAACATATTTAAAGGCCACCCTGCAAAGAGCTAGCACTCTTCAAGGGACAGGAAGCTGCTGAGAACTGATGGCTGCCAAAGGGAGGAAACATTCTGCCCGCAGGTTTAGGGATGTTCCCTTGAGCATCTACTGGACACAGTGGAACCCACTGTGTCGTCCTCTACTCCTGCTCTGGGTGAAGGCCAGCAAGCAAGGTCACCAATCCTGCTTGGGAGGTGTTAGCAGCGGTGGTCAGCACCAATGCCCTGCAAAAGAGGACAGCTACCCAGTGCAGGAAAAGTATGAATGGCCTCATCCATTTTGTAAGGTTAAGCCACTCTTCTCATCACTCTCAACTCACTGACAAAGCCATCGCACATTCGCAGGGATCTCACACCTCAAGGGACAACACCACTAACTCTTGCACACACCCTCACATCTCCATCAGGCTCATATCCACTCGAGCTCGCATCCTCACCCTGTCCATGGCTCAGCTCACCACACAAACATTCCACGCAGTGCCATGTGTCCTGCTCAAACTCTCTCCATCTGTTTTCATGCAGGAGAAGCTGGCTCACAGTAGCAGGGAGAGGTTCCAGACCCAGGAGTGGAGTGGCCCACATTAGGTCCCTCACTCACTTTGAGGAGTGTGTCATCGCACTGACTGGTGAGGATGTGGACAGTGCCTGCGGCAATGGTGAGGTTGGTGGTGAACAACCACATAAGGCTCCTGCGCCACATCATCCCTCTCTCAACGCAACTGTGAGTGCTCTCTCTCTTGCTTTTGACTCTGCTGCCATGCACTAATTATCGTTACTGCAATTCACAGGGAGATCTGCCAAGCGACTGACAACCTCAGCCAGCCAGTCCCTCAGCTCCATCCAGGTCCTCACCTCCAGCCAAGCGGACACCTCCTCCATTGAAGGGCTGGAAATAAGCAGCCTGGGAGACCCATCACAGTGCTTACCCACACCCTCCACCAGCTCAGAGACACACACCTCGGTGGAATCTAGATCTAGAGCTGGTTGGGTCACAATGTAGTGGTCACCACACAGACATGTGTCCACAGCAGGAGGAGGCAGATTCAGCTGAGTTCCCTGGCACTTGGAGGACTGTTGGGGAAAAGGCATCTGTGAGGTCCAAGTCAGATGACGAGCCTCTAGATTTGGCCTTCTAACTCATCATGGAGAGTCAGCAGAAGCAGAGGGAACATCACACAGAGCTGTTGGAAGCCCTCAACAGAGTGGCACACAAGGCGAAGGAGTGCGCCCTCTACTCTCTGATGAAGTGGTGCCCACATGTGCGTGTATGGCGGTCTCCATAGGAAAGATGGCAGACACCATGGAGACCCTAGTCCAGCAGAACGCAGAGATGCACTCAGACCTGCACTCCATCCCGGGTGAGTTCCTGCAGTGGCAAAGCGAGAAGGAAACAGGGAGCCCCAATATCCCTCCAGTTGCTCCTCCCCCTCAAGGTGTCAGGCTGGGGCCCTCGGGCACCCAAAGGGAGGAGGAGCGGCAGCTGGACATCCCTGGGTCATCCACTTTAGAATCCCAGAGGCTGTCCTTGCCCTCCTAGTCCCCTTTGCCTGTGACCCCCTCAATCTCGTCCTCTGTCACCACAGAGGGAGCAGCTGGCCCACAGGAGGTCAGCCAAAACCAGCCGGGGTCCTCAAGGCCTTGGCTCTCCAGAGGACCCACATCAAAATCATCAGAGGCAACAGGGCCAACAATTGCACAGGCTGTTTGCACCCCTGCTGCAGTTGTCAGGACTGCACCTAGAAGCAGTAGACCTAGAAAAGTTAAGGATTTCTGATCACAAGTGGTTGTACGGGTGAACACATTTTGTTAATTTATAATCTGAAAATATATTCACTTTCACTGAGTAATGTTTAATGGTGTCTTTCAGCTTCATTTACAGACTTCATGAACCCTCCCCATGCACCCCTCTTCCCCACCACTAGCAGCCTAGCTGCATGCAACAGGTCCACAAGTGATTCTGGAGGGAGAGGTGTGTGTGTGTGGCAAGGCCTTTCGGAGCCTCGTGTAAGCACTCTCCCACGCACATGGAGCCTCCCTTCATTACACTCATCTCAATGACCCGAGCATTTTCAATGCTGCCTGCTGAGGTTCTCTTTCAGCAGTCCATCTGAGCTGACCTGCATCTCTGCCAACCCACTGACCACACTCCCATGTAGCACCTGTGCCCGACCAACATGAGGCCCCGCTCACCTTTTGATTTTAGAAACATGTGGTTTGCCTTTAGCTCCCCAGTCCTTTCCCCTCCCCCAGTCACCATGCCCTTTCCCCCATCATTGTTGACCCCCTTGGCATCACCTCCCCACCGTCACCTACCAACCAGAACCCTTGTCTTTTCAGGATGTCCAGGTGAATGTGTACAAATGTATGAGAATGAAGTTCCCAATGTGCGACAGTGGGAAACGCAGCCTGCCATTGACAGGCAGCGTGGCCGATTGCAAGCTGGTTTCGTGACAGTATGAAACTGATCTTTGGCCTTCCAGCCATATTGTCTGCTCAAGCCCGCCATGGCCCCTGATGCCAATGGGCACAGAAAATTCCGCCCTTTGAAATCTCCATTCACATCGATGGGTGGGACCGTGAGATCCCACCAGCATGAGGGGCTGGAAAATTCCGACCTTACTTATAACTGTAACTTAAATGTATCAAAGTTCATAAGGTGTCAGACTTGACTCAGTGGTGGCACCCCTAGATTTAGACTGCAATTTCAATTCAAAAGTGAGGATGCAAGGCTTCAGTTGTTTAGAGCCTTAATCTGATGTAATCTGAAGTATTTAGTACAGTTTTGGATGGAACCTCAGGAGCAATGCAGTGGCATTGGGAGCGCAGATTCACCAGAATGGCACCAGAGCTAAAAGGGTTAAATTAAGAGGACAAGTTGCACAAGTATGGCTTGTAGTCCCTGGCATTTA